>NW_024871047.1:2225363-2843227 GCF_019054845.1 Dipodomys spectabilis
GTCAGAGACGTAAGCTTCAATTAGAAGAAAAGACTTCTCTAGGGAAATACTTTTTTTTGTTCTGGTATTGGAGCTTGAACTCAGGGCCTGGGAGTTGTACCATAGCTTTTTCTTTTTTTTTTGCTCAAGGTTGGTGCTCTACCAACTCTACCACAGCTCTGCTTCTAGCTTTTTGCTGGTTAATTGGAGATAAGAGTGTCACAGACTTTTCTGCTTTGGTTGGCTTCAAACTGCTATTCTTAGATCTCAGGTTTCTGAGTAGCTAGGATTACAGCATAAGTCAACATCTCCCAGCTGGGAAATACTTCTTAAGGACAAAGCCTGTACAAAACATAGAGTTTCTTTCTCCTAGACCAGTGATTTTTCTCCTAGGTCAATTGTTCTCAAAATGCAGTTGCCAGATCACCAGCACCAGCATCATTGAGAAGTCAGAAATGTAACTTCTCAGGCTCCAACCAAGCCATATTGAACTGGAAATTCTCAAGTGGGTAGAGCCTAACAATTTGTTTGTTAATAGGCCTATCCAGATGTTGAGTCATTGGCTCTTACTCCATCAAAAGTAATTTAAATGGGGCTGTGAAGGTGGCTCAGTGGTAGCTTGCCTTGCATGCATGAGGCCCTGGGTTCGATTCCTCAGTACCACATAAGCAGAAAAATCCATGGCACTGTGCTTAAGTGGTAGAGTGCTAGCCTTGAACTGAAGAGCTGAGAGACAGTGCCCAGACCCAGAGTTCAGGCTCATGACCAACAACAAAAAAAGCTAGTCAGGAGGCTGAGATCTGAGAATCACAATTAAAGCCAGCCCAAGCAGAAAAGTCCATAAGACTCTTATCTCCAGTTAAGCACCAAAAAGCAGGAAATAGAGCTCTGGCTCAAATGGTAGAGTGCTAGCCCTGAAAAAAAGAGCTCAGGGACAGTGCCCAGGCCCTGAGTTTAAGTCCTAGGATAAGCACAAAAAAAGAAAAAAATGAAAATGAAAAAAAATAGTTTAAAGGGGCGGGCACTAGTGGCTCACACCTGTAATCTTAGCTACTCAAGAAGCTGAGATCTGAGAACAGCAGTTCAAAGCCAGCTTGGGCAGGAAAGTATGTGAGATTCTTACCTCCAATTAACCACCCAAACCTAGAAGTGGAGCTGTGGCTCAAATAGTAGAGCTCTAGCCTTGAGCCAGAAAGCTCAGGGGCAGCTCCCAGGCCATGATTTCAAGCTCTAGTACCAGCTCCCCAAAAAGTTATTTAAAGAAATGTCATAGGCTCTAAGGATTGGAAAAAACCTTATAGGTTTTTGGATAACTCCAAAAGAGGGAAACTTATCACCTTGTCACAAGAGTCTCCAAAAGGCAAGTTGTAATAAGAGAGCCTCACTTTGATAGGTATGCTGAGATAATTTGTTCAGTCTGGTTGGAAGCTTTAGAGTACCTTAAGATACACCCTCAGAGCCAGGTGTCTGCTCTGCTTTTCTTCATGACAAGTTCTTGACTCTCAGATTCCAGAATAAAAGCATAACCAAATGAAAGAGCCCCTGGAGGTTAGTGAACCCCTCATACAATGCATAGACAATAAAATGAGGCCCAGAGTGAGAGGCCTTTCCAGGGAACTCCTGGATTGTTGCACTGTACAATGTCCTGACACATGGTCCCTCAGGATGGCCACAACCACATCCCAAAGAAAGGCCATACATTCACTGCTATATCTTCCTTAGCCAGCCCCATACCACATTGATATCAGCGTGGATCAGTCGAAGTTCCTCCACATGGGCCATCTTCTCCTGTAGCAGGAGGTCCATCTCTTGCTTGTATTCCTTCAGGTGCCTCTCTTCTGACTCAAGCGCTTCAAACTCTGCCTTCAAACGTGCCTTGATCTTCTCCATTTGCAGGGTCTTATTCCTGAAATTTCCCCCAAGCAGGAAACAGGTCAGCAGAAGAAGGGAGAAAAATGGAAATAGAGAACATAGTTATGCCCTGAGACAGCGCTTTCTGCCTATACCATCATTCCAAACGCTTTCTGCCTATACCATCATTCCAAACATTCCTCTCTTGGGCAGAGTCAAGTAGAAACCATCCCAAGAGAAGTCAGAAGATGTTTTCTTTTAAGAAAAATGCTCAATGTTCACAAATGGGGCTAATTGTGTACCATTAGGACATTTTCAAATGAGGCGTGTAGGCCTCACTTATCTGTGGCATTTAGTGGACGTGATCTAGAGATATTAAATAGATTCTTGATACACAGGAAAGTCACACACTACAGAGAACTCCCATAAAAGTTGCCAATAGTGACCTTTGTAGAAACTCTAGGAGGCACTAGCCAATAAACTTTCTTTTTTGGGGGGGAAGGGGGGTCCAGTCGTGAGGCCTGAACTCTGGGCCTGGGCGCTGTCCCTCAGCTCTTCAGCTCAAGGCTAGCGCTCTACCACTTGAGCCACAGCACCACTTCCGGCTTTTTTCTTTTTGCTTATGTGGTGCTGAGGAATCGAACCCAGGGCCTCATGCATGCAAGGCAAGAGCTCTACCACTGAACCACCTTCTCAGCCCCATAGCCAATAAACTTCCTACAGGGATGGATTTATTTTTATTTTTATTTTATTATTTTTCAGTGCTGGTACTGGGGCTTGAACTCAAGACATAGCACTCTTGCTTGTTTTTTTGTTTTTGTTTTTATTTTTGGCTCAAGGCTTCCACTTCCAGCTTTTTGGTAGTTAACTCGAAATAAGAGTTTCAAGGATTTGTCTACCCAGGATAACTTCAAACCATGGCTATTACCAGTTTTTATTTGAACCTGTTGGGCAACAGAATAGTTTTCTTTTGTTTCTTAGTCAAGAGTGGCTTGATCCAGAAAGTTCTGTGAGAAGATATGGAATGGACAGTCACATGTGCACCATGGGAGCATAGGAAAGGAGAGAGCATACCCATTTAGGTATGGGAACAGATCACATAGAACACCATGATCCTCAGATAGCCTCCTGAGTAGCTAGGATTACAGGTGTGTGTCATGTGTGTGACAAGATGGAAATCTTTTTAGCTATGCTTTCTTTAACAGTAGCCCTAGGCATAAGTGGCTACTGAGAACTTGAGATGTGGCTTGTGCAACTGAGGAACTGAATTTTTAATTTTAATTTATTTTCATTAATGTAACTTTAAACAACATATGTAGCTGATGGTTCCCATGGACAGCACAACTCTAGACTTCACTCAGTTTCGGAAGAGAATGGGGACATGAATTATTATGAATTACTTCTGTCTCTAATAAAACCTTGTTTATAATTGTTAAATCTGGAGTACATTTCCTCTGTCTCAGTAATGTCACATCTAGGCGTTTAAATTAATGCAATAATTCAAAAAGGCAAAAGTCAATAGATGATAGACAAGCAAAACTGGAATGTTTGTAATATAGAAATTGCTAATGACATGTTTGTTAATAAAAAATATATACCTTAAGTTGTGATTATACTACACTGAGCTTTTAAGTTCAAAGTATACATGAGATTTCAAAGGGGCCTACATAAGGGAATGCAAGATTCTAGAAGGAGGTCCCCTCAAGGCACATTACTATTTCTATACTGGAACCCTATCTCCCTGTTCTCAGGACCTGCCTAAACATTGATCCTTTACTCATACTTAATACATTCTTTCTTCTGCCTCAATGCCTGGTATTCCCTCTGTACCAGCCTATCTCATGGGGTTCCAGCTCTTCACGTTGCCCTCTGGCTTCTAATATCAGCCAGCTTCTGTGTTTTGTTTTTGATTTTTACCCAGCCAGGCCTTGGGCCATGATTCTCCTACGTATGCCTCTCACATAACTGGGGTTATAGCAAAGTACCACCATGCCCAACTGACTTAGATGGAGTCTCACTCACTACCTTTTGCTCTGGGGTAGCTTTGAGCCATTATCCTTTAGACATCTGTGTTACAAATAGGTGGGATCACAGAGCTAGTAAATCAGATATTGGGATTTAAAGCTAAAGATCTCTAATACCGAATCCAGTTCTTATAGACTAAATATGAAATGTTGCTCCACAGAACCATGTGTTCAATGTTTGGTTCCCAGCTGGAGGAGATGCCTAGCTGGAAGAAGTAGGTCAGTGGAAATGTATCCTAGGGATTATATCTTGCCTTGGACCTTGGTTGCCATGAGGTGAAGAACCTCCTCTGTCACACCCTCCTATTCCCATGATGTTTTGTCTTGCCTTGGGCCCAGAAAGTGGAACCAGGGACTATGAGCTGAAACCTCTGAAACTGTGAAATAAAATAAATCTTCCCTTTAAGTTGTTTATGTCAGCTATTTTGTCATGGCAATGTAAAAGTTACCATCATGCCTACATATCAACCACTAGTCCATATTGTTGTTGACACATGTTACCAGGCTGAAGGGAGTAAACATATCAAGGATTCTTAGTACATCACTGAAATATCTTATATGTGAATGATATTGATTTTTTACTAGCCATAACTTTTTTTTTTTTTGGCGGTTGTCTTGAGCTATGGGCCTGGGCACTGTCCCTCAGCTCTTCAGCTCAAGGTTAGCACTCTACCCCTTGAGCCACAGTGCCACGTCTGGCTTTTTCTGTTTATGTGGTGGTGAGGAATCAAACCCAGGGCTCATACATGCAAAGTGAGCATTCTACCACTGAGTCACCTTCCCAGCCATGACTTTCTAAGATACCCTCATATCTAGATTTCTATACTCTTCTAGGATATGAAGAGTATGGAAATGGCCTAGCTTGGTAGAGCATTACAGATGGGAAAACTGAGATTTCAAATGGTATATTATCTCAACTTGATCCATATCCCAGTGAAGGCAGGCTTGGGCTGAGAACTGCTTCTGCAGGAAATCACATCAGATTTAAAACTATACAAATCCTGGTTCTGCCCTTGACTATTTGCCTTGGCCAATAATAACAACTACAATTATATTTTAACTATATTTATTCAACACCTACTAAGGACCAAAAATAGAGGGTTTACTTACATATTCATTCAAAAATATGTACTGAACAACTGTCATAAGCCATGTACTATACTAGATGCTAGGGACAGACAGAAAGAGGACAATAATATATGGACAAGAAACTTCATCTAATGAGAAAATCTGACCCCTGGACACAGTTATATGTGGAACCACATGATAAGTTGTAGAGAGCAGATGCAGAATGCAATGGAAGGCTGAAGGATACGGTAGAGGTAGGAGAGCTGTCAGTGCCTGGAGGCATGGCTCAGCCATAGAGTACCTGCCTATGCAACCTTGAGTTGAAACCTCAGTAGTGCCTCCTTAATGAGTTTGATCAGCCACAAAAAGGTTCCCTGACAATCTGAGGTTGTGGCATCTCCACTGATATCTAAACAATTAGTAGGTTAGCTGGTTAGTGCAAGTAGACACAGAAAAGAGCAGGCCAGAGTGAGAGCAGCATGAACAATGGCTCCAAAGCAGAAAAAAGCAAATAAACAGCTGGTTGCAGGTAGTTGACACCAGGAATCCTAGAAAGTCAGGAGGCTGAGGATCGCAGTTTGAAGCCAGTCTGGACAAGAAAGTCTTTGTGCTCTTAATTCTAATTAACTACCAAAAGCTAGAAGTGGAGCTGTAACTCAAATGGTAAAGTGACAACCTTGAGGGAAAGAGCTCAGGCTCTGAGTTCAAGCCCCAGTACCAGCACAAAAAAAATTCCAAAGACCAGCATGGCTGAATCATCTACTAAAAAGGGGCATAGTTGAAACTAGGAAGTTTGGTAGAGCTCACAATGCAGCTTGGAGCTTAGGATGAGTTAGTCCTTTTGTTTTCAGAGAAAGAGGGAATCTTAACATTTTAAACAGCATTAAAATAACATGGGCATAATCACACCTACTTGCCAGCTCACATAATAAAGTTTAGTGTACTAACACATTCTCAAGCTGACAATATGGTACATGGTGGGAAGTCAATATGATAGTGCCCAATGCTTGTGCCATGTCTACCTCCTTCACCACAGAGGTTTGGATTTTGTTACAAAGAGCTTAAATCAAGCAGTGTGTGTGTGTGTGTGTGTGTGTGTGTGTGTTTGTGTGTGTGTGTAGCCAGGTATATTATGATTACAAATTACAAAGATCAAAATAATGATCATTAGCATAAGCTACCTAGTAATTTCAGTGGCATGCTACAGGGGGCCAAGACAAGCTTTTCTAATTCAGAATCAAGTCAATTAACATAGCAACAAGTACCATTAAATGAAACCAGAGATGAGTGGTTTCTCCTGCTGATACTTAGTAGAAATTAGCATAGCACATAGCTATCTCCACTTGGATGAATGCCTTTTATCTACTGCTCCTCCCTCTATGTCTACAGTTCCCAGAACTTCATCTTGTCAGGCAAGACACACTGCAATCCCAGATTAAATAAAATTACACCACTTTTTTCATGGTGGAGTCAGAGTTAACTGCCGTCTGTGCATGGTAAATTAAAGGTATGAAGTCTTCCTCAAAGGATCAGGACACAGTGGCATCTCCTCTCCCTGTCTGTCATCAGCAAGAGGGTAGTGTTATCCTTTGCCTGTGAGTACATGTTAGCTGCAATGTCGACATCATTATAGACATTCTCAATTTATGACAACAAATACTAACAACCAAATAATTTCACATTTCTTTTCTTTTTCTTTATTCTCACTTTTCTTTTTTTTATTCCTTTTTTGTGCCAGTATTGGGATTTGAACTTAAGAGTCTCAAGCAAGTTCTTATGTGGCATTTTTCCTATCAAGGCTGGTCCTCTACCACTTGAGCTACATCTCCACTCCCAGCTTTTAGGTGGTTAATTCGAGTTAAGAGTCTCATAGACTTTTCTTCCTGGGCTGGCTTCAAACTTCAATCCTCATTCACATCTCAGCCTCCTAAGTAGCAACAATTACAGGCTTGAGTGCTCATTTCACATATTTCTTAGTGAATGTAAATAATTTTGTGATTTTAATCATGGTTTTATGTTTTTAATCATAGCTTCCACATGCTTGATGCTAGATTATAAATATACCATCAATTTTAGTAACCTCACTGAACTCACTAGATTTAGGAGATTTCCTTAAAATATGTTTTAAAAATATATTTCTAGCCATTTCCTACAATAGTCAAGAACGTCATCAGCAAATAAGTACAGTTTCATTTCTTCTTCTCTATGAGCATATGTCTTTCTAAATTTCTTACCTAACTGGTAAGAAATTCTGGTCATCTATTGAATAGTGGTGCTGAGAGTAGACACCCTTGCTCTCTTTGATCTTTGAGGGACAGCATTCAGTTCTTTCACAATTAAATATTTAGGGACATTCCTGGTTTTCTAATAGATTTTCGCAACAAATGTGTGTTGAATTTTGTCAAGTGTATATCTGTACAAATTAACATGATCATGTGATTTTTCTTGAACTTGTTGATAGACACTATTTTTGAACCAGTACTGGGGCTTGGGCTCAGTGTTTGGAAGCTGTCCCTTTAGTTTTTGCTCAAGGCAGGTGTTCTACCACTTAAGCAACAGCTCCACTTCTAGCATTTTGCTGCTTAATTGACATATGAGACTCATGGGCTTTCCTGCCTGGGCTGACTTTGAACCATGATTGTCAGATCTCAGCCTCCTGGGTAGTGAAGAATGCACGCATGAGCCACCAGCACCTAGCTATACTGATGGATTTTTGAGTCATTAGCTGGTCTTGCATCTCCTGAAAAAATCCCAATTGGTCTCAATACATAATTATTTTTATGCATTGCTAAATCCTATTTGTTAATAAAGAGTTTTGCATCTACATTCATAAATGATTCTGTAGTTTTCTTCTTCTTTTTTTTATACTGTCATTGCCTGAAGTTGGTATCAGGGTAATAATAACTTCAGAAGATGAAATGAGAAGTGTTCTTTACACTGCTACTTTCTGGAAGAGACTGTGAAGCACTGGTGTTAATTCTTTTTAAATGTTTGGAAGGATTTTCCAGTGAAGCCATCTGGGCTCAGAGATTCCAATTTTGAGAGTTGTTAAGTTACATATTCAATTTCCTAAATAGTTACATGGGGCTATTTAAATTATCTATAGATGTATTTAATTTGCTTCACAAACATTATACTTTGTTATGGTTTGGATTTGAAATATCCCCCCAAATTCATGCATTAAAGGCTGGTCCCACAATCAATACATTAGTACTCAGAGGTGGGGCCTTTAAGGTACATTTGGATCATGAAGTCTCTGATTTCATAAGTGGATGGATCCACTAATTGATTCATAGCTTAATGATCTGTTGGGTGGTGGTAGAAATTTCAGGAAGTGGAGCCTAGTTGGAGAAAGTAGATCATTGGGGTAGTGCATGACTCTTCTCTTTCTCTGTCTTTGTCTCTGTCTCTCTTTTTGCCTCTTTCACTGTCTCTGTCTCTGTTTGTCTCTCTGTTTTTCCCTCTGTCCCCCTTTCCTGGCCAACCTGAAGTGAGAAGCTCTACTGTAGCACACAATTCCCACAACAATTTTTTGCATCATCCCATGCCCAGAACAATGGAGCCAAGTACACATTGTTTGAAAACTCTAAAACCATGAACCAAAGTAAACATTTGCTCCTCCTTTAAGTTGTTTCTCTCAGACATTTTTGTCACAATAGAAAATTAATATGCATTATTTACAAACAAAGTTTGTGGAAAACTTGTGCTGACCAAGTCTATTGTTTCCATTTTTCAATAACAGACATTTAATTTTGTTGTACATCACATTTTAAAAATTCTTGCAGTATATCTTTTTTTGGTGTGCCAGTACTGGGGCTTTAATTTAGGACTTTATTTCTCAAGGCTAGTACTCTACCAATTGAGTCATGGCTACACTTTGGGCTTTTGGCTTGTTAATTGGAGATATGAGTCTTACAGACTTTCCTTCCTAGGCTGACTCTGAACTGGAATCCTCAGGTTTCAAACTTCTGAGTAGGTTGGTTTGCAGTCGTCCGCCATCAACACCTGGCTCATATAGAATTTTATAGCTGGCATCCTTTTGTCTAGGGGTCTGTGCTGACATTTTGTTTTACTTTTGATGTCTATATTTTTTGTTAGTGCTGCTACCATATTTTGAAATATGTGTGTATGTGTAGTTTTTAATTTCACTGATTTTTGTTCTTATATTTATTATTTCCTGTTTTCTGCTTGCTTTGTTCATATTTTTTCTCTCCGATTGTTTACAGATAAAAGTTCAGAATATTGATTTGAGGAATTTGTTTTAATGTAAATATTTATTGCTATAAATTTTCCTTTCATTGATGCTTTTGTTGTATTATACAAATTTTGATAAATTACATTTTCATCTTTATATAGTTCAGTGTATTTTTACTTTGAGATTTTACCTTTGAAACAGAAAGGAATAAAGTTTTTTTATTAATGTCAGAGAACATTATATATTTCAACTGTTTTAAGTGTGTTGAAGATCATATTTTTATCACAGTATTTGAATTATTTTGATACATGTTATATTAGCATTTGAAAAGAATGTATGTTCTATTGTAGGTGGGTAGAGCATTCTACAAACACCAATTAAATCCTGTTGTGGATGGTGATATGGAGTTCTATATTATGGCTACTACTGGTTAGTAGTATTAGACGTTGACAGAGCTGTGTTGAAGACTCCAAATATGATTGTTGATTTATCTATTCCTTCAGTTATTTTAGCTTTTGCTTCATGTATTTTGCAATTCCATTGCTATCAAGGCTACATGATCTGCTATTAATAGATTTCTGACTTCCTTTGGTTAATCTATCTGTGGTATATGATCTTCCATTTTTTTACATATTTTTATATTTAAGGTCAGTTTCTTCTAGACAATGTACAAATGAGTAATATTTTAAATTTCTGTTTTTACCTATACTTTATAATTTGTTTTTATTGTTGTATATTAACTGTACAAATTAAAGGGTTCCATTAGGGCATTTCTATACAAGCATGTAATTTACTTTGATCATATTCACTATTTTATTACTCTTTCTTACCTCCTTCCCCTCTAATGTTCTGGGGTAACTAGTGCTTTCACTTTATTACTTATACTATTTAAATTTGATGTTAGAGCTTGAGTCTAATATTTGATTTCTCATATTTGATTCTGTTTTCTTTTTGCTGCCTTCCTATCATAAATATCACTTTTTAAATAAATATTTTACCTACAGCATTTCTAGTGTGTGTATTTTGCATAGCTTATTTTAATGCTTGCTATATTATATTTCATACCATATTACTTCCCTTTATGCCCATTTACCCATCCCCATTTATAACAGAGACACACATACACACACACCTGGGTTTTATACTGGAAAAAAGGAGGTAGGACAGGGTTGGAACAACTGGGTAAATCTGAATATACATTATTAGACAATTTTATACAGATATGTTATACTTCTCAAGTATGATAAATATACTCTTACAGAGAACAGTCTATTCTTTGGTTACTGAGATGAATATGATAAGATTATCAATTGACCTGATTTTTCCTCCTTATTTCAACAATGTATTGATGTACATTGATTTTCAAGTATTGGAAAAAAATAAAATAAAATCTGTGTTGTAAGTTATTTTCTTTCAGTATTTCAAAAAGTCTTGTGCCACTACTTTGGGCATCTTCATTCCAATTGTTTTCTCCTACAGATATGATGTCATTTGTCTTTGCCTAGTTAAAGGAATTTTTTCTCGAATTTTCAGAGTTATACTGTTTGAAATTCATAAAAATGATGACTTATTATGTTTCTCTTGGAATTTTAGAGAGTTTTCAAACCATAACGTCAAGTATTTTTTCAGCCCTACCTTCTATCTACTCTACAAAAGTAGAGAATGATGCAGGAAGATTCCAAGTTTAAGGACAGCCTGGACTACATAGTGAAACTTTCTATCAGGCAAACAAATGGAAAGACCACTCTGAGTGGTGTGGCACATATCTGTAACCCCAGCCCTAGGGAGGCAGATGCAGGAAGATCTTGAGTTTTAAGCCAACTTGGGGCTATACCCCAAGATCCTGTGTCCAAAATAAGGTCTTTCTAATAACTTAATTCATTAGTACCTTAATTCCCTTTTACTTCTATTGCTAATACCTTTTATCTCTCCCCCTAACCATTCTAAGGAAAAATGAAGTCATAATGATAGGGTTCTAATTTGACAGAATTAATTTGTGCCCTTATAAAAAAGAAGAAAATCACAACCCTCTCTTCTCCTCCCCGCTACTTTCTCTCCCACCCTCCACGCACAGGAAAGGCCAGTAACAACACTGCAAGAACACATTCATCCATTCATGTAGCGAGCTCTCAGAAAGGTAAAATTGCCAGAACCTTTATCATGGATTTCTAGCCTCCAGAACTATGAGAAAATAAATATCTGTTGTTTAAGCCACTAAGTCTGTGACATTTTGTTGAGACAAACATATCTAGCCCACAGATTCCTAAAGAAAACATAGGACAGAGTTTCTGACTTACATCTTAGCAATGGGACTTATTTGGAGGAAATAGCCCATGAGCAGCATGCCCTGGGAGGATATATCCTGTCCCTGGCCCCTGCCTGTGTTTCTCTGCTTTCAGGTTGCCAGAGGAGAGCATCTTCATTCCTTCATTCCCTTCCACTCTCAGGCCCAGAAACTACAGAGCCAGCCAACAGTGGACTGAAACCATGAACCAAAAAGATACCTTCTCTCCTTTAAACGTTTTCTCTGTTACAGTATCAACAACAACAACAACAAAAGATCAATGAAATAGTCAGCAGGTATATATGATCTTCAGTGTTGCTAAATCATCAGAAAAAAAATATATAATGATATCTCCTCACACTAGTTAAGAGACATATTATTTAAAAGACATATTGGATGTTTATCTCACTGGAAGATCATATGATAAGCATTGTGAGACACTGGGTTCAACACTCAGTATTATACACACATACACATACATACAGTCTGTTGACCAAATTAAGGAGATATTGGAATCTTTGTATACTGTCAGCAGGAATGGAAAATGGTGCAGCCACTATAGAAAATAGTATGCATATTCCTTGATTATTCCATGAGTGATATGTGCTGTTTGTTTTTCTGTATATGGCTTGTCAATTAACATGCGTGCCCTCTGTCTTTATTAACTTTTTGTCAAAATGACAGCATTTTATCTTTTTTATGGTACATATATATATATCACATTTTCTTTATCCATTCATCCATAATTTGATACATAGTAAACTGTAGAACAGCAATTACAGAGACTTGGTGTGGGAAAAAGCAATCTTTTCTGTCAAACTAAAATTTCTCCATCTTGTAACAACTCACCATTCTGTACTGATATTTCCTGGTACTGACAATAACTGGAATTATTTGCTTTTTGATTTCTATTGTAATTATCATCTGTATTGTTTGAACTAGCCAGCCATGTCAAGGGTATGAGTCTTTACAAATGGGGGCTGGGAAGGTGGCTTAGTGATAGAGTGCTTGCCTTGCATGCATGAGGCCCTGGGTTTACTTCCTCAGCACTATATAAGCAAAAAAAGCTTAAGTAGTGCTGTGGCTCAAGCGGTACAGCATTAGCCTTAAGCTGAAGAGCTGAGGGACAGCACCCAAGCCCAGAGTTCAGGCCCTACAACCAACAAAAACAACAAAATCAACAAATGGAGTTAAAGAAGACTACCCTTGAGTTGGAACATTCCACTGTCTTTACCAATCTCCTCCAACTGTAAGAGTGAGCAGCCCTATTCTCAGCCCTGTCCCCAGCCAGCCGAGTTGAGAAGAATGTGTGCCTTTGCCAGGCACTGGTGTCTGACAACCTGTAATTCTAGCTATCAGGAAGCTGAGATCTGAGGGTCATCGTTCAAAGCCAACCCAGGCAGAAAAAGCCTGTGAGACTCTTATCTCTAATTAACCACAAAAAATAAAACTAAAATTAAAAAGCTGGAAGTGGAGCTGTGGCTCAAGGTAGAGTGCTAGCCTTGAGCAACAGAGCTCAGGGACAGTGCCCAAGCCCAGAGTTCAAGCCCCATTACCAGGGTGTATGCACACACACACACACACACACACACACACACACACACACACACACACACACACACACACACGACATGTGCCTTTGCCTCCAAAAGGAAAGCTTCCCCCTAGTAGGGACCTCTCACTTATGGTTAGAGTGCTTTCTAACTTCCTTGTATTACCCCATCACCCTGGTAACCAGTTGTAAAACATTCTGAGGCTGACTCCTTAGCAACAAGAAGGGACATTATTACCCCTTGGGTTAGGATTAAAAACTGAACAGACCACTCCACCCAGGATGCCTGCCTAGCTCTGGGGAGAATAATGGCAGTACCTTTCTGCATAGAAATAACATTCCTTGACAAATTCTCTAGTATCTCTTGTGTGTCTGTTCATTTTCTAACAATGTGGAGTCATGTGTTTTCAACATTGGGGAAGTTTAGTCAATTGGAACAGTTATAGTTAGATAGAAGGAATAATTTCTAGTATTCTACTACAGGGTAAGGTGACTACATGTATTAATAACTATTAGAGTTGAGCATTGATGGCTCATGCCTGTAATCCTAAGCTTCTCAGGAAGGGGCTGAAACCTCAAGATCTCAGTTCAAGGCCATCCTAGGAAGAAAACTCAATAAGATTCTTTTCTCCAATTAACCAACAAAAAGGTAGATGTGGAGGTATGGCTCAAGAGGTAGAATGCCAGTATTTAGCAAAAAAGCCAAATGAGAATGCAAGGCCCAGAGTTCAAGTCACAGTACCAGCACACACATATAAAAAAAGCAAACTATTGGACACTAAAAAAAGTATGAGAGGATTTTGAATGGTCTCACCACAAGTAAATGATACATGTTTAAGCTGATGGATATGTTAACTACTCTGATTTGATCATTACACACTGTATATATCTGTCAAAATATCATTTTACTGCATAAAAATACATTTACTTTTCAATTTAAAATAAAATAAAACTTTAGGAACTAAAATAGAACTACCATATGATCCAGCAATCTAAATTCTGGGTATTTAACCAAAAGAATTGAAACCCAGATCTCAAAGAGTTGCCAACAACCCCATGTTCATGGCAGCATTATTCACAGTAGTGAAGAATTGGGAAAAATTAAATGTCCATCAACAGATGAAAGGACAAAGAAAACATGGTTCATATACACAATGGAATTATTCAACATTTAAAAGAAATCTTACCACATATGAAGGCGTGTATAAACTTTGATATAATGCTAAGTGAAATAAACAAGTCAGAGAGGGATAATTACAACATGATTCCATTTATAAGAGATATTTATAGTAGTGAAACTAACAGAAGCAGAGAGTTGCTTCTATGGTAGTTGCTAGGGGATTGGAGAAAACAAAAATGTGGAGCTGTTTTTTGGGGCATATAAAATATATACAAAGTTTCAGTTACATAAGATGAATAATTTCAAGACATCTGTAGTTAACAATACCATAATATAAATACAAAATATTTATCAAATATGTACATCTCATATTCAATGAGCTTACCAAGATAAAAATAAAATAACTAGGTGGGTACTGGGTACTGCCTGTAATGCTAGCAACTTAAGAGGCTGAGATCTGAGAACTGGGATTCAAAGCCAGCCCAGTCAGGAAAGTCTGTGACACTCTTACCTCCAATAAAAACTACCCAAAATCCAGAAGTGGAGCTCTGGCTCAAGTGTTAGAGCAGTAGCCTTGAGCAAAAAAACTCAGGGACAGTGCCCAGACCCTGATTTCAAGTCCCGGGAACAGCACACATGCCCGTGTGCCCGCACACACACACAATCAATAAATTAAAAAATAAAGTACAAGTAATGGGAGAACAAGAAGGAGGCAAAAAATTATTTGAAGAATTAATGGCAAAAATGTCTCAAATTTAATAGCAACTACACATCTATTGATCCAGTAGGTTCAACAAACCACCAGCATGGGAACATTAAAAAACTACAATTATATCACAATAATATTGCTTAAAACAGTGATTAAGAGAAAAATTTTAAAGCAGCTAGAGGAAAAAAGACACATTAGAGGAACAAAGAATGATGAATACATTTTGGCCTACTTAGAGCATACTCCAAAGAATGATACCATTGTTTAAAGTACTGACAAAATTCTTGACAGTATAGAATTATTCTTCCAGTGACATTAAGTCTGAAACTTAAGTCTGAGTACTTCCCAGACATACAAAACCTGAAATACCCCATTACCAAACAGCAAACCATACTACAAGAAAATTTAAAGGAAGTCCTTCAAGCTGAAGGAAAATGATAACAGAGAAATATATGTCTACACAAACTAATAAAGAACAATAAAAAGGGAATTGCATGGAAACATATGATGAATTACACTGAAAAGATAAGAATTTAACCAGTCTAATAACATGACATCAGAAAGAGGAAAGAGGGCGGGGTGCCAGTGGCTGAGATCTGAGGATCATGGTTCAAAGACAGCCGGTGCAGAAGAGCCCTTGTGAGACTATTGTCTTCAATTAACCACTCAGAACTCAGAAGTGGAGAGGCTGGGAGGGTGGCTCAGTGGTAGAGTGCTTGCCTTGCATGCATGAGGTCCTGCTCAGCACCACATAAGCAGAAAAAGCCAGAAGTAGTGGTGTGGCTCAAGTGGTAGACTGCTAGCC
Source organism: Dipodomys spectabilis (assembly GCF_019054845.1). Classification (NCBI taxonomy): domain Eukaryota; kingdom Metazoa; phylum Chordata; class Mammalia; order Rodentia; family Heteromyidae; genus Dipodomys; species Dipodomys spectabilis. The sequence goes on from NW_024871047.1 coordinate 2,240,951, forward strand.
TTAAGCAAAACAGCTCAGGGATAGTGCCTAGGCACTGTCTAGCCCCACAACCAACGCAAAAAAAAAAACAAAGAAGGAAACAAAAGTTCAATAATTTTTAGATTCTTACACTATTTTGAAGAGCAAATGTTTTATTTTTATTAGCAAATATTAACTTAAAAGAGTTCCATTGTGAGATTTACATACATGCATATAATATACTTTGATCAAATTCATACCATCTGTTATTTTTTCTTACCCTTCTTTATTTCCTTTCTTTTATTAGAGTTTTTAGTGGATTTCATTGTGCTTTTTTCATACATATATTATGTATTCCTTTAATATCCACCTCCAATCACTCTTTCCTTTTCCCTTTCAGCAGTACCCTTTAAAAAACCATAGCATATTATTACATGTTTTAGATCTAGCTTCTGCATATGAGTGAAAATAATAAATATGTAACTTTCTGAGTGTGGATTATGTCACTCAACATGATCATGATCTCCAATTCCATCCATTTTTCTGCAACAACACAAGTTCATTGTTTTAAAAAATTATTAAGTAGTTAGACCAGGAAGTTACAATTATATAAGTCAGGTTATAAGTACAATGCATGATCAATGTCACACCTTCCATCATTCTCCCACATTTTCTACCTCCCATCCTTACAACTATGTTCAGCTTATTTTTACAGGGGAAGATTTTGAGATAGAGAGAAGCAAAGTGAATTGCCAAAATCAGAAATTCAGGAAGTGAAAAATCCAGTGTTGTGTACCTGATTACCTTCTCATCACAGCATAGCATTGCTGCTTGGGAACTAGTTAGAAATGTAAATTCCCAAATGTAAATGTAAATTCCCTGTCTCAAGAAACTAAATCTGTCTTTTTTATTTTCATTCTTTTTCTTTGCCCCATTTTCCATATATGAATTGAACATTTTATAATCCTATTTTTATTTGTTTTTAATGTGTTTAAGTATATCTCTTTGCATAGTGTTTATTGGTGTTTGCTCTCAGTAATACATTATAAATACAAAATTTATCACTATCGTCTAACATTACTATGTATCAGGTTTTGTGAAATATAAAAATATAGAAACATCTCCCTTTTCGATGGGTGACAATGTCAGACACCTTGTATTCATGTACTGTTTTGTAGAATGGGAACTTTTTTGTACAACTACTTAAAGATGATAATAAAAAAAAAGTTTAAAGAAGAGAAACGTCTCCCTTTTATATCCCTTTAAGTTCCTCTACTTATAAAATGTCACATTTTTTTCTACATACACTGTGATCACATTACATGTTATAAACTTTCAGGGAATTCCTAATAAGGAATGAGGAAGGCAGTCAAGGGTAGCAGGGAATGTGTGGGAGAGGGTGATGGGGGTAAATATGATCAAAGGATATTACATATATGTGTGAAAAATATTGCTAAATTCACTGGGTGCCTCTGGCTCATACTTATAATCCTAGCCACTTAAGAGGCTGAGACTTGAGGATCACAGTCCCATACCAGCACAGGCTGGTTAATTAACCAGCAAAAAGCCAAAAATGGAACTGTGGCTCAAGTGCCTTTAGCCAAAAAGCTAAGGGAGGGTACAAGGCCCCAAATTCAAGCCCCAGTGCCAGCACAAAAAAGAAAATATCATTAAATTTATTTTCAGCAATTTAATATTAGTAATTTAAAAAGAGAAAACTTTCCCTTTGATCACGAAACATAACTTTTAAAATCTCAAAAGGAAAGTATCCCATATTTACTCACACTTTTGCTTTCAGTGTTTATTTTTCTTTCTTGCTATTACAAAGTGAACTTACTTTTGTTATTCTGAAGAATTTTTTTTAGTAGTACTGGAGTTTGAACTCAAGACCTCCCACTTGCTAGCCACACTTGCTACCACTGAGCCACTGTGCCAGCCCATCACATTTGTCACTTTTTCATGATAGCACTACTGTTAAATTCCCTTTGTTTTTCATCATCTGAGGATGTCTAGCTTACACCCTCAATAATGATGTATACTATCACTGATAAGTCAACATAGGTTGACCATTCCTTTCCTTTAGCACTTGAAAATGTGCTGCTTTGTTAGTTAGGCTCTGTAATTTTCTTAGTAAGTATAAATAAGATATTGTTTCTCTTCAAGATTTTCCTTTTTCAGAAGTTTAATTACAGTGTGCCTTGGAATGGCTTGCTTTTGATTGTTTCTATTGGTGTTTGCTCAGCTGCTGCTGCTGGTTCTGCATTCTCCTCTTCCTCTTCCTAGTCGTTGTCATCGTCCTCATCCTCCTCCTCGTCCTCCTCCTCCTCGTACTCCTCCTTCTTTTTCTTTTTCTTCTTTTTGTCAGTTATTGGGCTGGAACTTGAGGCTTGGACACTGTCCCTGAACTCTTTTGCTCAAGGCTACTACCACTTTGAGCCACAGCACCATTTCTGGTTTTCTGGTGGCTAATTGGACAGAAGAATTTCACTGGATTTTCCTGCCCGGGCTGGCTTTGAACTGTGATCCACAGATCTCAGCCTCCTGAGTAGCTAGGATTATAGGCATGAGCCACCAGCGCCCAGCTTGCTCAGCTTCTTGAATCTGGAGGTTGTTGTGAAGGTTTTGGTCATTGTTTCTTCCATTCCTTTCAATTTTGTCTTTTTTTTCTCCTCTCTTATGGGGAATCTGTTGGTATGAATGTTAAAACTTTTGTAATAGTATGAGTGATTTCTATTACTCTATGGGGCTTTTTTTTTTTTTTTGCAAATGGGTATACCAGTACTGGGTTTTGAACTCAAGACCTGGGCTCTGTCCCTTAGCTTTTTCATCAAAGAATGGCCACACTTCCACTTATAACTTTTTGCTGGTTAATTGGAGACAAGAGTGTCATGGACTGTTCTGCCTGGGCTGGCTTCCAACTGCAATCCTCAGATCTCAGCTTCCTGAGTGACTAGAATACAGGCATGAGCCACCAGTGCTTGGCTTATTAATTTTTATTTAAGATGGCTAATTTTTTTCTGTGTCTTCTCCAACTTTCTGTTGGGCCTATCCACTGAGTTCTCAGGTACTGGTAGTGTTATGTTTTTGAGCTCTAAAAACTCCATTCGTTTTCCACTCTTTTTTGTTATTGACACTGCTTATTTGCTGTGATTTTCTATTTTATAATATTTTGAAGTGTTTTGTAATTTCTCACTGAAGTATTTCATGGGATATTTTTAAATGTTTTTCAGATAATTTAAGTGTCTCTTTCAATATTGACATCTGTGTATTTTCTCTTTTCATTCAAGTGGATATGGTTAGAAATTTTTCATTAGAAGTTGGACATTCTGGAACTCAAATTGTTTAAGCAGGTTTCCTCTGATACTTTCCTGGACAGATAGGGCAGGTCATTAGAAGTCCAGTTTTTACACAAGATGTCTCTTGCTAATCAGGTTGGTTAGGAGTGTGAGTTTGGTCTTGCCTCAACCTCCACTGATTCTATCTCAGTTATGCTAAAAAAAAAAAAAAAACAACAACAAAAACCCCTACCACCACCACCAACAACAACAAAACAACCTCTCCTGGTTACTACTGTTGAGAGTAGAAATCATGGTGGTCTCCACTGGGAGGGGTCCATTTTCATTTAGGATAAATGTCCTTTCTCCCAAATGGTCCTTCTCTGTGTACAAGACGGCCTAAACTTCTTATTAGCTACAGTATTATGATCCCTAGCATTTTACTACATGCAGGTATCTCACTCCCTGTTTCTTGCTGCTTTGGGGGGGGGGGGGTGTTGGGGTGGGTCTGGGGCTTGAAATCAGGGCCTGGGGGCTGTCCCTTAGTTTTTACCCCTCAATGCTGGCACTCTTGAATCACATCTCCACTTCTAGCTGGTTTAATTGGAGATAAAAGTCTCACAGAGTCTCCTACTTGGGCTGGCTTTGAACCAAGATTCCCAGATGTCAGCCTCCTGACTAACTAGGATTAAAAACATGATAAAACAATGTCCAGCTGCTTCTGTAGAAAAACTGCATCATGACTCTCCCTTCCCAGACCTTCCATAGACCACTGTAAGAAGAACAGAGGCTTTGTTTACACGTGTGATTAAATGTGGCATGATCAAGCTGCATGGCCCTGGGACACTCATCCCTATTCTTTGAGTCTCCATTTTCCAAATTGGAAAGGAGGCATAGGAAGGTCACAGGATTCTTGCAGAAATTAGTAAAAGTAGGTCACAAGGCCCAGCACACTGGAGGCTCAATAAATCACAATTCCCTCCTTTTCCTTTCCTTGTCAAACGTGTGATGCAATCCATTCAGAGGAAGAAGAAACCAAGAAACTACCCATGCCATGTGCAGATCTCATTTAAATATTCCAGGGCTTCAATCTCATGTCTAATTTATCATGTTTAAATCTTATAGTCTAATAGCTTGAACAGATACATTTGATCTCTTCCACACCTTTCCCCCCAGGATCCTGAAAACACCACAGAAACACGAAGACAATTCCAGTAAGGCCACCATTAGAAGGAGAGTGGGAGAGAAGCAGGAACTCAGGCAGATTAGAGGAGGCCATGAAAGACCAAGTGCTGGCCCACACGGTCAGCTCTCAAGACACTATTGTGTTCAGAGCAACATCAATATTCTCTGGCCAAAGCTGCTCTTGGGGTAGCTAGTGACGAACTATGGCAATGAACACTTTGTCAGCACTCCTTTCACCTCCTGCTCCTCAGAGCAATCGTTGTGATCTCATCAGCCTGGCTACCGTAGCTCCCATCCCCCCTCCAAGCGCGGGATAGGAAGAAAGTAGTAGCAAGAGAGTAAAAGGAAAACGCGCTCCATCCTCCAGGTCCCGGTCACCCCCACCCCCCGGGATTCCTCAGCATCCCAGCCCCGCAGCCAAGGGCAGCCACCACAGCAGATTAGATAGGTTCACCTTTCAAAAGGCTTTCCCGATCTTGGGTCCCCCCCCCCCCGGATTCCTCAGCATCCCAGCCCCGCAGCCAAGGGCAGCGGCCACAGCAGATTAGATAGGTTCTGCTTTCAAAAGGCTTTCCCGATCTTGGGGATCCCGAAGTTGGCTGGCGTGTGTGTGTGTGTGTGTGTGTGTGTGTCTGTGTGTCTGTGTGTGTCTGTGTGTGTGTCTGTGTCTGTGTGTGTCTGTGTGTCTGTGTCTGTGTGTCTCTGTGTGTGTGGTGGGGGGGCGGGGGGATGTCGGGTCTCGAACCATAAAGAGCAAGAAGCCAAAGACACTTTAGAGTCAATAAAAGAAAAATAAAAATAAAAAAGGAAAGCATCCGTGAATGCTGTGACCAGTACCCGAAGAGAATAAAGCTGTCTTGGAACCAGTCCCTAGGGTCTCCATCTGGAGACTGACTCTCACTCCCTCCTTCCCTCCCTCCTTTTTCCCTCCTCCCTCTCATCTCTTCCCACCCTCCTCCAAGTCTGAAGTCTGTTTCCGACTCTCTTCAACACCCCTAATCTTCACCTCACCTGTAAATCACTAGTGAACACGACCCTCTCCAGTTCCCCTCCGCAAGTAGCCCAACAATAGATATTTTCCATAGGTAACAGCTTGGTGCCCAGCGAGGGATGTTGGGGGTCTCGAGGTGGGCGGCGGAAGGGGGCAGGGATGCTGAGACGTACAGTGGCTCACTTACCTAATCTCTTTAATGCTTTCCAATTTGCACATGATTTCTTGTTCATCTGCCATGCTTTTCACTCTCAATTTCCCGTCCGGGAGAATCTTATAAATGCACCAGCCAAGGGATACAATAGATACAATGTAGCCACCTCCTCCAGGCTTGGGGCTCTGAGCCTGTGCGTTAGGAGCTTGGGGAAGGCCTGGGAGCTGTAGTCCGCAGCTCCAGGGCCAGCCAGGCAGCCCAAGGCCCTGCAGGACTACAACTCCCAGAAGGCCAAGCGAGACACTCCTGTTTCTCTTCCTGCAGCCGCACTTTAAATCAATTTGTCACAGATAATTATCTCAAAGGTTGTGGGGAGGGCAGACCAATGGAAATATTCGTCTGACCAGCGTATGGAAAAAAATGAAGGGAAATAGTCCCGAAGACAACTAGAGAAATGAGAAATACACGTACCCACAACTGTTCTGGGCCTTCTGCCCCAGACACATTAGCAAGTCTCTAATTAGTGAGTCCCTGGACACAGAGTGAAACCCTGCAGAGAGAACTAGCTTCCAAGATGCCAAGTGTCCTAGCCTCTACCTAGTAACTTGTACGTTTGGTATTGAGATTGAAGTGGGGGTGGAATGAGGAAAGAGGAAAGAGGAGAGAGGAAGGAAGGAGGAGATAGCGATAAAAACTGGGGAAAGCTGGTGGGGAAACCTCTTTCCTTCTAGTTATCCATCCAGTGAAACTTTACTAAGCTCAGACTTTGCCACTCAATAAAGGAAGTACTGGAACAGGCAAAGAAAATAAAAGCAAGTCCTTGCTTCTGAAAAGCGAGACTGAAAAAAAAAAAAGCCCATTAATTACAGTTCAGTGAGGTGTCCTATTACAGGAATAAATAGTTGTAACCTGAGCAGTGATGATGTAAATAGATCTCTCTAAAGGTTACTAAGAATTTCCCAGAGCATAGAGGAAAAATTGGGTTTCCACGAAAAGACACAACAAACACACAGAGAAAGGAAAAATCGTTCAGGGTCTCAGGAGAATAAAGTTCATATGACAGGTGTGAGGTAAAAAGAGAAATGTATCCAGAAAACAGAAGTTGTCATTGTTCCATTTGTAAGGACATGGAAAGACTTGGGAAAAATTATATTAAACGAAGTAAGCCAGACCCAAAGAAACATAGGCTGCATAGTCTCTCTAATTGGTAATAACTAGAATATGTCTAGACTACCCTTAGCAGAGGATCACAATAGCTCAATGTACGTATGACCATATAAAACTATGCTAATTGAAATGAACTCCAAGAAATGGAATCGAGTGTTTTTCTTAGTGTACTGTTTGCAATTATTTCTTTTTTCTTTATTCCCCCCTCCTCCCCCCCCCCCCCTTCGGTTTATTCCCTGTTGTCACTGATTTGATTTCTGTACTCTTTGTCTTGAATGTAAGTTTATCTGATTTGGGGAAGGGAAGGTGAATCACAAAAATAGTGGGGGAAAGGGTGAACCAGTGCAACAGTGATACTAACTAGACACTATGTTGAAAATGAAATTTACAACTTGGAGGGGAATGGAGGGAAATGGGAGAAAATGAGGGAGGGGGTAACTCTTCAAAAAGAAATGTATTCATTACTTCTGTAACTGTAAACCTCTGTACATCAGTTTTACAATAAAAATTTTTAAAGCATAAATTGAAGATTTGAATGTCAGAATAAAAAGTTGGGACTTAATCCTATGTACCACATATATTCAGTAGCAGTTATTAAGTGCTCGCTATATGTCAAGTAATGTGACATTATATTAAGTGGTTTTGGTGGAGGCAGAGGAGATGGAACCCAGGGATTTATGCATATTTAGTATAATCTCTGCTCATGAACTATGCATCAGGCCCTAACATAAAATAATTTGAACAGCATAGGAATGATAATGTTGAAGGCATGTCTGAGGAAAGTGACATTGGAAGCAAATGGAAAATTAGAAATGACAGTACCTAAGAAGGAGTTAGTTACTCAAAGAGCAAGGACATACCCCAAGAAGTAGGCTTTGGACAAAAGGAGGATTTGACTCTCTTCCAACTACAGGTGTGTCAGAAATTTCCCCGAGCTTCCATTTGCCTGAAACTCAGTTTATCATCTGAAAAAATGGACTTCCAGTCTTCAAATGTTTATTTTGAAGACTCAATGAGATCATCCTCCATAATGGTGCTGAATACATGACTTGGTATTTTGTAGGAGCTTAAAAAAGTATGTGAAACATGAATGTCAGCCCATTCTGAATGTCCACACAATTTAAATATTCTCTGGGTAAGGTACTGAAACATTTCTGTTCTTTGAATCTCAGATCTTAATAATTTTCATAGCCAGGATATCCTCTATATTTTTTCCTTTTTGTAAATCAACAGGATATATATTTTTATTCATGAATATTAAATAGTACAGAGTTAGGGATTTCATCATGACCGTTTCATACACGCAATCATAGTCACCCCTTTAGTACTTTATTTCTTTCTTCCTCCTAGTAGTCCCCCGTTAATTTCATGATTATTTTATTTTCTTCTTATTTCCACAAATGAGAGAAAATGTGATACTTGGCTTTGTGAGACTGGCTTATTACATTCAACATGATGATCTTGAATTCTGTCCATTTTCCAGAATAATTTCATATTTTTCCAGTCCTGGGCCTTGCACTCAGGGTTTTGTGCTTGCTAGGCAGGTATTCCACCACTTAGAACACTCCATCCCTAATTTTTAAAAAAAACTCTTGTATTTTCTCTATCCCTTTTTACACCAATTTTGAATAATATAGTTGTACAGGTGTCTCTATTTTAAGCTGACTTTAATTATTTAGGGGCATAAACCAAGAAGTGGTTTTAGTCTGATGTTTTTCTGATGATCTCTTTTTAAAATTTCCTGATATTGGGACTTAAACTCAAAGCCTTATGTTCTTGCTTGGCTTTTCCCCTCAAGTTGGTGCTCTACCACTTGACCAAACCTCTACTTCCAGATTTTTGTAGCTTAATTGGAGATAGTTGTCTGAGGAACATTTTTTATGAGCTGGCTTTGAGCCATAATCCTCATATCTCAGCCTCCTGAGTAGTTAGGATTACAGGTGTGAGGCACTAGCACCCAGATTTTCTGGGGATCTTGAAGGTCCCTATATTATAGCGCCACGATGTGTCATTTAAAGACCACTGAGTTGGTTGTTTGCATTGCCTGTGGATTTAGGCCAAGACATGGCTTCCACCATGTCTATGAGTGGCATTGAGGAAGAAGCTTGTGTACCTAGGATTTACCCATCATGTACCTATCATGTAATGACTTCTGTGCAAGAAGACTATAGGTATAGTTTCTCATTGCATCCTCAGAACTACAATGAAGGAGACAGGTTAATCCTCTTTAATAAGGCTGAAAATAGACTCAAATGAGAAAAACATGTTTATCAAGGCCATGCACAAAGGTATGAAGTAAGAATTTGAACTCAATTTGAACTGAGTCATCTTCAGATTAATGAAGACAGTATGTATGGAAAAATATGACAAAGAAAATAGGGTGATGAATAAGCATAAAGTGCTTTACAAAGTGAGTGAGCATTGGTTGGGCAAGAAGTGAAATATATGTATGAGAATGTGTGGGATGAAGTTTAAGAATGGTCTTCAGAGTGGGGCGCTGGTGGCTCATGCCTGTAATCCTAGCTACTCAAGAGGCTGAGCTCTGAAGACTGTGGTTCAAAGCTAGCAGGGGAAGGACAATTCCTGAGACTCTTCTTTCCAATTAACCACCAAAAAGCTAGACATGGAGCTATGGCTCCAGTAGTAGAATGCCAACCTTGAACAAAAAAGCTAAGAGACAACACCTGGATCCTGAGTTCAAGCTTCAAGAAGCATGCACCCATGCACCCATGACAAACACATAGGCTGTCAGGGCTCTGGACAATTAAGTGAAGCAGTAGTAGATTGTGGAGATAAGCAGGAAAAAGCAGAATCTTCTATGCCACCATGATGAGCTGGGATTTTATTTTAAGCAGTGGAACAACATAATCTAGGTTTTAAATAGCCCTCTGACTGCTGTGAGAATAGATTGTACCGGGTAAGAGTACAAGCAAAAGAAAGAAGAAAAGTGATTACAGTTGTCCAGGAAAAAGCTGGTGATAGATTGAATTACAGTAGTAATAGTAGACATGAAGAAAAATAGATTTACTGGAAACATATTACTGGATTGATATGACTCATGCATAGATGAGATAGAAGGTACAGTGGGAGCAATAGCACATCTAAAATGATTCTTGTAATGTGTACAGTATTACATTTAGGAGAAATAAGTGGTGGTGTTCTATTGCACAGTAGGGTGGCTATAGTTACTGATAATGCATTGTGTATTGCAAAAAAAGCTAGAAAAGAGGACTTTAAATGTCTTTACCACAAAAAAAAAGAAAAATAGTTAAGGCAATATTTTAATTATTTTGATTTGATCACTATATGTATTACAATATCACATTGTACTCCATGAAAGTGTACAGTTACAATGTATGAACCAAAAATAAAATAAAACCTAAAATTAATAAAAATAATATTTTTAAAGGAAATAATTCCTGGATGCAGGGCCTGAAAAGTAGGACAGTGCCATTTACTGAGATAGAAAAGAGTAAAAGAGAACTATAGAATATCAGAGTTGGAAAGGACCCTATATATGACACACAGAAAAACTGAAGACCAGAATTGGCAAGCTCATGCCTGTAATCCTACTTACTCATGAGGCTGAGAGCCGAGGATCTTAGTTTGAAGCCAGCCTGGGCAGAAAAACCTATGAAATTCTTATCTCTAATTAACTACCCCAAATCCAGAAGTCAAGGTGTATCTCCAGTGAATGAAAAAGCTAAGGGATAGAGTTCAAGTCCCAGTACTGGAACAAAAAAAGAAAAGCAAAGAATTAAATGGAAATGGAAATGGAATTGGCTTGCCATTGCCAGCATTTAGGAATGAAAGACTGAATTGGTAATCTGTTACCAATCTGTTACTTACCAGAAAACTTTCATGTTCTCTATCCCTTTAACTTGGGGAGTAGTAATTAGAGCCTTATCTAAGATTTCCCTGGTTGATGGGAGTTACTTGTGATTAAGATAACTTGTATCTGCCTTCATAAAGTGTATTAGGTACTCTCCAGGCAATGTTTCAGCTAAGATTCATGCTATTTTTGATGGCTTTATATCACTGAATTTTCACTCCTTATTCTTTCTCACCTATTCAGTGACCTAGATCCCCAAGTGTGAAGTGCAGTGAACAAAGAAGAACTGGAACTGCAGTTGGGGACTCTTAATTTTCCCTTTTCCAAGTCTGTAAACTTTAGTGTGGAAAACATTGTTGTAAAAGTAGCTTTGTGTATTTCTGCTAAATTTTCTCAATAATTTTTATAAACTCCCTCTAAAACTCAGAGAAGACATATTGAATTCTGAGTCCCAAGAATTTGGATTCAAATCCCAGTTCTGATACTGACTCCCTTCCTTTACTAGACTTCAGTCTTGCTATCTATAAAATGATAAGGTGGAACTCACGGTGCTTAAAATATATCTGAAAAGCCAGGTGCTGGTGGCTCATGTCCATAATTGTAGCTACTCAGGAGGCAGAGAGCTGAAGATAATTGTTTGAAGCCAGCTCTGGCAGGAAAGTCCATAAGACTCATCTCCAATTAATCACAGAAAAATACAGAAGTTGTGCTGTAGCTCAAGTGTGCTAGCTTTGAGCAAATGGAGCTTAAGGACAAAGACCAGGCCCAGAGTTCAAGGCCTAGCACTACCAAAAAAAAAAAAAAATCTAAGGATACAATGCAGATATATCTATTTTCTAAGACCAATAAGATATGAATCTAGAGCCCATATTATCCATCCCTAACACTCTCAGTAGGTATGAGCTATTTCATCCATCATTTCCTGCTTGTGTTGTTCTAAAAGATGCAGTGATTTTCTGATTTCCTTAAACTTTCTCCTTATGGGATTGTTCACATATTAATTGTATCTTAACCAGGAAAGGTGAAAAAAATCACGTGTTGTATATACATTTATCTGAATTGGGGAAGAGAAAGTGAACAACAAAATGGTGAGACAAAGGACAAAGGGAGAGGCAATGCAACAGCGATACTCACAGGACAATATGTTGGAGATGAACTTTAGAATTTGCGGGAAGATTGGGGAAGGAAAAGTGGGAGAAAATTGAGGGAGGAGGTAAAAATATTCAACAAGAAACACGCTCACTATCTTATGTATGTAACTGTAACCTCTCTGTACATTACCTTGACAACAAAATTAAATTTAAAAAAATGATCACAACTATATTTGTTACATTTCTTTTTGTTGGTAATAGTGGTAATAATGGTGTGTATGTGTGTCTTTGTGTGTGTGTGTGTGTGTGTGTGTGTGTGTGTGTGTGTATTGATTCAGGATTTCACTCAATTGCCCCAAAGTTGTGATTCTTTTGCCTTAGCCTCCAAAACACGGGTATTACAATCATTCACCACCATACCTGGCTCAGGGTAGATATTCTTCAATTAACTTTATCATTGGTGTTGGCAGCTTAACTCCTAACAGTTCCCCCAGCATCCTTTAAATCATAAAGATAAAGAAGAATGATTGTACATATCTAATTAGAAATGAAAATACCAAACAAATGCCTCATTGCTATGGTCAGTTTATCATAAAATGGAGGTTATAGCAAATTTAAATTTCTGATACCATTTAAAATAGGGAAATCATGTTCTCAGTGTTATAAAATGGCCGTATACACTATGTGTGTGTGTTTTACATATAAACTATATGCACTGATTTCATGATCTGCTATTCAAAATAAAATAACGTGAGAAATTCTATATATGGCATGTTGGCACATAAAAATACATCTCAATTAGACAAAATACATTCTCAATTAGATAATAATGCTGGCTATTGAACATTACTAAAATATTTAATACAAATAGTTTTTCCTTCTTAAAATTTAGATATTTTCTGGGGAATGGTTTGAACAACTTGGTTTCCTCGAGGGAGAAAAGATTTGAGAAATGCATAACACTTCAAGTCAGTGCATGTTTTTCAACTACCTTCCCTGTTTCAAGTGTTTTTCTGGGAGCTGGAAAGCCAGAGAAATCAGAAGTTTCTGCTGTCAGGATGCTCATAGACTAATTAGAGATAGGCCAGTAAATAAACAATGCCAAAACAATGGAAACTGTTTTATAATAGAGGGGTGAATAGCATACTCTGTGACTACAAAGAAGTGTTACTGAGCAAGGGCTCACTGTCCAATGTGTATACAAACCGATATGGTGCCACCCATGTTTTTGTAAAAAAAGGTTTTATTGTAAAGGAGGTCAGGAGCTAAAAGCTCAAATTTGCCTCCCCAATCAGTGGCTTCTATAAGGAAATATATTAGAAAAGAGAGGGAACTTATTGCTTGTTGGTTGGATGACAAGAAAAAAAGTCACGTTTCTATTTTCTTTTGAAATTATTGTTATCATGTTATTATTTTATTATCTCTAATTCAATTATTTTATTGAATTCAATAATTCCATTATTTTATTATCTTTATTCAACGTGCCAGTGCATGAATACAATGTATCTTGATTACCCTTTCCATTGTTCTTCTCTTTCTCTCTAGCCCCACCTATACCCTCAATTTTCCCATTACACATCTTTTTTTCAAGGGTGTTATGCTCTATGTAGGGGATATCATTGACTGGACAAGCTGGCTTATTCTGCTTATGTCCATTCTTGAAAAACCAGTTCCAAACTATAAGCATCATTATCCAGCAAGGTAATGAGTCCATTTCCTATTGAACATTGTTACACCCTCCTTTGTTTTTCCCCACCTTGCTCATGTAACTGTAACCCCTCTGTACAATATCTTTACAATAAAAATATATATTAAGAAAAAAAAAGAATCATTAGTGAAATGCCTGGAAGGTTTTCCTAGAAGGCAACTGAAGGAATTTAAGTCATGGTGTGTCCAGGTCTTAGCTGTCAGAAGAGACTAAGAAAGTCCACCTTGGAGAATCAGAAAAGGTTTTCCAGATGGATGGTTTCAAAGCTGCTCTTTTGCTGATATGACACCACAGCAGAGCCTCAATCAATTTCTCTGTGGGAGATAAAAGTATGCCATGTGCCTAGTTCGTGCACCTCTCCAAGCACATTTTAGATAGAAACTAACACAACATTTTCCCTCTTAACTCTTTTACTTCATCCATTCATTTAATCCTGCAAAGGTTAGTAAGTGCCAGAGATGTGATGTTGTCTCAGAAATCAGCAAGATCAATGGTATTCAAACAAGGTTTGGCAGATTCCTAAGATTTCAGAATATAGGGAAGGCATACCTGCTTACTGGCTTCAACTAGAATTAAACTAGTATGATTTTTTCATAATTGGAGGTCTCATGAAGGAGGCATTTTAAAAACATGATCTTTTTACATATATACATATATATGTATGTATGTACGTATGTTTGAAGCTGGGTGCCGGTGACTCACGCCTGTAATCCTACCTAGTCAGGAGGCTGAAATATGAGGATCATGATTTGAAGCCAGCTTAGGCAAGATAAGTCTGAGACTCTTATCTCTAATTAACCACCAAAAAACCAGTAATACCTCTGTGGCTTACTTTATATTCTTAGAGGAGTTCATTTTGCTTGCTTCCCTTTGGCTTGAAATCAACCTAGCCTGCTTGCTTTAAACACTTTTATGCCTGTTAATTCTTTAACTGGAAGTGAAAATGAACTCAAACCTAGACAGTATCAGTCAGATTCATATAAACTACTGCTTTCCTTTGATTGGCACTTAGGTGTCTTACAGATAACTCATGCTCAACATGAACAAAAGTCACCATGTAACTACATTGTCCCCAACTTACTCCTCTTCTTCTTTTTTGTTGGTTTTTTTGTTTTGTTTTGTTTTGTTTTTCCAGTTGTGGGGCTTGAACTTAGGGCCTGTGCACTGTCCCTGAGCTTGTTTTGCTCAAGGCTAGCACTCTACCACTTGAGTGAGCCACAGCACCACTTCTGGCTTTTTCTACTTATATGGTGCGGAGGAATCAAACCCAGGACCTCATACATCCAAGGCAAGCACTCTACCACTGAGCCACCTTCCCAGGCCCATAATTTTAAATTTTTATTGGAAAACTCAAAGAGCAAAAGGACATTGAGATCCGACAGAGGTTATAATTTCAAGAAGCAGCTATTTTCCTATGGCTAGGGGAAAAGACGGAGATTATTAGACTTTAAGCATTTAAAGGAAGATTCTTGGTAGCTAAGATCTAGTTTCCTGCTAAAAGAGGCCCCACTGGTGCTGGGGGTTCTCTGAGGAAACCTGATAAAATTAGTTCTGTGAGTTATGACAGTAGAGCAGAAACTAGGAATTGGAACCAGTTGCTACAGAATTCAGTTGCCACCAACTAATGAAAATACATTGCTGGAGCAGCACAAATAGGAACCAATACCCTAAGGACAAGCAGTCTTCCTCTTTCAGCCTTGAGGTCTTTTCTTAATGGTCCCTGTTGGCAGAGCTTTACAGGGAGTTAGTTGCCAGAGGAAACTGTATTTGCAGTCACCAAGCACATAAAGCAGAGTTTATAAGGATATGTTTGGGGCTAAGAAATAATAATCGAAATAGTGAGTATAAATGACCTTGATCACAACACCAGTATGAAGGAGGCTGTGAGGCAGGAAAGGTAGGTGAGGAAACAGGAAAATTAAAATCAATCAACATTCATAGGGCCAAACTCAGAAGTTAGAATCAGGAAGTAAACTGGGGGAAAAAAGCAATCAGTTCCCGTACCATTTTCCTTTCACATGTTAACTTACAAAGCCAGGAAAACGCGTAAACAATCTACCTGAACCTTCCTTATCCTTTGAGATGTTAGAAAGTTGCAAACTTTTTGGGGGTGTAGTACATTGGAGGACCATATATAGCCCATGAAATCATTTAGTATTTAATGAGATAGACATATATACTTCTTTGTCCAACACCAGGATTTGAACTCAGTATCTGACACTTTTGCACATTGGCTGGTGCTTTACTACCTTAGCCATCCCTCCAAACACATGGGTGCTTCTTGTATGTTCCTCATTGCTACATGTAACCATCTGACTATATTATCATTTTGTATGGCCCATGAATGTTGTTAGAAATATCCAAGTGGTCCTTCACAGATAAAAGGTTCTCCATGCCTGCTAAGTAAAGAAGTGTATTTCCCTTATGTTTTACATAGGCCTAGATCACATTTTGATATTATAGATTAATAAACAGCACCAATTTAGTTCACCTAGAACCTTTGTCTCAAGATTAGGAGTTGCTGGATGCCATGACCATGTGTATTTTCCCAGCTCAGATGAAAACTACCAGTTATGAGTCTTCATTCCCATTTCCTGTTTGGAGAGCTGAAATGTTTCCTCCATTTCTCATTACTCTCCATTTTACCCAGGTATCCTAAAATAAATCCTTGCTAAAATGTCTACTTTGTGAGACTGTGTGTGTGTGTGTGTGTGTGTGTGTGTGTGTGTGTGTGCGCGCGCATGTGCATGCATATGCTAATACTGGAACTTGAACTCACGGATTTGCACTCTCACTTGGCATTTTTGCCCACAGCTGGTGCTCTACAACTTAAAACATAGTTCCCCTTCTGATTTACTGGTGGTTAATTGGAGATAAGAATCTCAGAGACTTTTATTTAGCCCAGGCTGGCTTTAAACAGATCCTCAGATCTCAGTCTCCTGGGTAGGTAGGAGCCACCATCACTGAGCTGACTCATTTTTTTCAGACTCAATAAAATGAATTTCACATGTGGATCTTGACTACTTATTTTTTTTTCATCATAACTGTGTAGAAGACAGAACTCCTCACCCCTCCTCTGGTAACAGATTCATTGGTTGTATGTAATGGTAAGTGCCTCTGATTCAGTTAAAAGGAAAAATAAGGCTAGCTGGGAATTAAAGAATCAACGAAAGCATTGGAACTAGAGTACTTCCAGAGATTCTTCAGGGTGCTACCACTATGATGAATTAGTTCCAAATGTATTTTCCCCATTAACATATCACTTCATTTAAATTATATAACTTCACAAAAGATAATCTTATTGTCTAATCTTTGGTCAATGAACTCTTATCCAAGGTCGGGAGGAAATCTTACGTTGATACTCTTAACAGGTCTACACAAAATGCTTTAGAAAGATCATTTCCATATAAAATAATGATGCTACTACCAAAGGAAGGGAAAATTAACAGGGAATAATAACAATAATAAAACCCACAAACCTGGTGGTCTTCTTTAACTGTCTTTGCTTTCATGACTCATTTTCTTTGTAATAAGATTCTAGTTTGTTGTTTAATTATAAATGTGAATGGAGTTCAACCTTTCTTTATGTACCTTACCCCCCCTCTCTCTCACACACATGCACGCATGTGCACATGTACATGCACACACACACACACCAATTCCCATCATTGTATGGTATGTTGATTTAAATTCTTTTGAATATGTACCTCCAAAATCAATGGTAGATGTATATTTAGTTATATGAGAAACTTCCATACTACACTAATTTACACTCCTGCTAGCAGTGCATGAGAGCTCTTTTCAAATCATATATTCACTTTTATTTTTTCACCCATGATTTGTTTTCTTATTAGCTTATCTTAGTTATAGGGGAAGACTTACCCATTACATTTCCATACATATTTACAATATATTTCAATCATTCTAAGGATGTCCTATACTATTGACTATGTTTCTCTGATGGCTAAGGGATATTGAATATATTCTTTTTCTTTTCCTTTCCTTCTCTGTCTCTGTCTCTTTCTTTTTCCTTTTTCCCTCCCCCCCCCCTTTCTTTTTCTTTCTCTTTCTGGCAGTGCTGTTGTACACATTTAGGACCTTGCTAAATAGGCACTCTATCACTTGACCCATGCCACCAGCCCTTTCTTTATTGTCTCAGTTATTTTTTTAGTTAGGGTCTGGAAGGTTTTCTTCTGTTTGTTTGATTGGAGAGAGCCTCAGACCATGATTCTTCTACTTATAGACTCCCACTAGCTGGGACCACAGCTGTGCTCCCACACTCTGTTTATTGATGGAGATGGGGGTTTCACTAACATTTGTCCCTGAGAAGCCTTAGCATACAATTCTCCTGGCCACTGCTTCCTGAATACATGAGATTATAAGCAAAGGGTCAACATGCCAGACAATATAAAATATATTTTTGCAAGTCCTGGAGCTTGAACTCAGGGCCTGGGCACTGTCCCTGGGCTTCTTTTGCTCAAGGCTAGCGCTCTACCACTTAAGCCACAGCGCCACTTCTAGCCTTTTCTGTTTATGTGGTACTGAGGAATTGAACTGGGGTTTAATGCATGCTAGAAAGCACTCTACCACTAAGCCACATTCCCAGCCTAGAATATTTTTATGTGTGTCTGTTATGTATTTATATTGTATGTCTATTCAGATATTTTGCCCAACTTTTAACTGGATTACTTGATTATTTTTGTTACACTTCCTTACCTGTTCTGAATATCAATCTTCTGTCAAATATTTTGACAAATATTTTCTCACATTTGGTCGATTATCTCCTTATCTGTTTTCTTTGTTTGCAGATGCTTTTTAGTTTTATGTAATCCTGTTGTCAATTTTTCTTTGTTTTTCCTGTTTATTAAAAAAGTCATCTTTCTCAACTACAGAAAGTGTTTCTCCTTGTTTCCTTCCAGTAGTTCTAGGTATTTCAGAGTTCCAGGTCAAACATTATGTCATGACTTAGTTTGGATAATAACACAAATTTTCTCATTATTCCTGTTTCAAATACCTTTACTCCTCTTGCTCCTATCTGCCTTGCCTGCCAATACCTTAGTTCTAGCCTGATCATCTCATGTCTTGATTAATGTGAAAGTTTCAAATCTTGCCTACCTCTGATCTCCTTCTCACATTCCATTTTTCCTCCCTGAGGTGTTAATTTTAATCTACTTCTACAATTAGCCACCTTCTCCTATCTAAATCAATCTGTGGCTCCTTACACTTTTCAGGATAAAAATTGAAATGTCTGATTTTTGGCTTTTGACTATCTTTCTAGGTAGGTTCATTCATTTCACATACTTTCCAGAATACTCCTTATCTCCTGCCAGAAATAATTAACTTTTCATTCTATAGGTCATTCAAATGTACTTAGAATTCATTAGTATACCATCCTGAAAGGGGTATACTTACCTATTTTATCAGTTCTAGGAATCAGAATCTTAAACATAATGCTAAGCTGTTTACAAATAGGGTTTTAATTCTTCATGGTTTGCTCCTAAATCTGCACCTCTTATTGTCACTTTTAATATGCTTATTTAAAATCTATATATCTGATATGAATATAGCCACTTCTCCCCCTTTTTATAGTATTTACATGGAATATTCTTTCATCTTTTAATTTTCAATTTATTTGTACATTTAGATATAAACAGACCCATTTATAAGTAGCATATAGTTGGATTATATATTTTGATCCACTTGCTAATTTTTATCTTTTGATTGAACAATTTAATCTGTTTATATTTAATTACTGATAGCTGGTGACCTGAATACTAAGATTACAGGACACAGTTCTACTTCTTATTTATCTTCTGCTTATTTATTGGAATGATGATAGGTAATTATGGGTAACCAAAAATTAAAGTTCCAGGCTGGGAGCTGGTGGCTCATGACTGTAATCCTAGCTACTCAGGAAGCTGATATCTGCGTATTGTGGTTCAAAGCCAGCCCAGGCCACTGGAAAGTCTATGTGACTCCTATCTCCAATTAAGCACCAGATAACTGGAAGTGGACTTGTGGCTCAAAGTGGTAGAGCACTTGCCTTAACAAAAGAGTTCAGCAACAGTGCTCAGGCCCTGAGTTCAAGCTCATGACTGGCAAAAAAGATTAAAGTTCCAGTCATCTAATGTACATGGTTGGATCAGATAGATATGCTTTTAATAGCAAGAAACATGAAATTTAACTACAATGACTTAACCAAATGTTTTTGTCACTTAATGTGTCTAGATGTATGGGGTTATTGCTGTTAATAGAATAGCTCAATGCTGTCCAGGCCAAGATTTCATTGACCTTTCTTACATGGTTGTAGGATAGCTGTTTTGATTCTAGTGATCATATTTATGTTCATGGAAGCAAAAAGCACAGTAAGTATAGAACAAACCTCTAGCTATTTGTCTTCACTTTTCAGTATTGGAGTGTTGAACTTGTCCTCCCTCTTACTTGGCTTTATTACTTAGCTAGCACTGTACCACTTAAATCACCAACCTGATTTGAAGATGAGATCTAGTGAATGTTCTGCTGGCCTTAAGCAGCCATCCTCTGGATCTTAACTTCTTGAGTAGCTATGATTACAGGTATGAGCCACTAGCACCCAGCTCTTTTTTGTTCCTTTCTATTCTCAGAAATGTCCGTACATTTTCTCTTAAGTTTCAATGACTAGAACTAGTCTTAGCTGCAAAGGGAAGAAGGAAAGTGAACTTATACTTGTTGACCTGAATAAAATCTCTGACCTGCTGAATGCTATGCTGGTAGCTGTGTGTACACTGCAATAACCTGCCAGCTCAGCTCCCTATGGCATGCAACCTAGTCTTTGTATTGCCTAATCTAAATCATTGAAAAGTTGCCTTGTTGAAGCTGTGTCAGGGATAGCTTCTCTAGGAAGTATTAAAGAACAGCGATCATTGGGGTAAATGCCGAGAAGTAGAATTGCTAGATCATAGGGGATCTTTATGTGTAGTCTTTCGAGGAATCTCCATACTGCTTTCCAAAGTGGTTGAACAAGTTTACACTCCCACCAACAGTGCAGTCGGGTTCTCTTTTGACCACAACCCCTCCAGCATCTTTTGTTATTAGATCTCTTGATTATAGCCATTCTAACTGGGGTGAGGTGGAATCTCAATGTTGTTTGATTTGCATTTTTTATGGCCATAGAAGTTGAGAATTTCTTCATGTATCTATTGGCCATTCTTATTTCCTCTTCAGATAAGTCTCTAAGTCTTAACCCACTTATTAATAGGGAGTTTTTTCTTTGAGCATTTGTTTAAGGGGGATTTATTTTTTTGAATTCTAAGTATATTTTAGATACGGGGCCCTTGTCTGTTGTATGGCTAGTAAGGTTCTTCTTCCAATCTTTGGGCTTTCTATGAATCCCAAGATATGGACACAAGAGGTTTTTCTTTGTTGTTGTTGTTTTTAATGTACTATGTGATTTTTTTGTTTCTTTTGTATGTTCTTCCTCCTCTGGTATATGCCCTGTTGTCACTGTTTTTGATTTTGGTACCCTGCATCTGTACATTTATCTAATTTAGGGAGGGGAAGGGGAATAACAAAATGCTGAAATAAGGACACAGGATAACTCATTGCAACAATGAGACTCACAAGACACTATGTTGGAAATGATCTTTACAACTTTGGTGGGGTGGGGAGGGGGAGGGAATGGATAGTAGGAAAATAATTAAGGAGGGAGTAACAATGTTCGACAAGAAATGTACTCATTACCTTATTCATGTAACTGTAACCCCTAATTACAGCATCTTTACAATAAAATAAATATTTTGAAAGAAGAACTTCGACATGGAGATCTTTGATCCATTTGGAATTGATTCTGGTGCAGGGTGATATATAAAGATCTAACTTCAATTTTCTAGATATGTATAGCAAACTTGGCCAGTAACATTTGTTGAAGAGGCTGTCTGTCTTCCTGTATTTTGGGCTCCTTTATCAAAGATTAGGTGACCACAGATCTGTGGGCTCATTTCCGGATCTTCAGTTCTGTTCCATTGGTCCTCAGGCATGTTCATGTGCCAAAACCAAGCTGTTTTTATAACTACAGTTTTATAATAGAGTTTGAAATTTGGAATTTATATTCCTCCAGCACTCTTTTTACTATTGGGGTCTTCTTTTATTCTATATGAATTTTTAGATTGCTTCTTCTATATCATTGAAGAATATTGTTGGGATTTTGATGGGTATTGCTTTGAATTTGTAGATAGCATTGATAGTATTGCCATTTTCATGCTCCTAATCCAGGAGCATGCTAGGTTTTTCCATTTCTTTCAGTCTGCTTTAATTCCTTTTTTTAAAGTTTTCATCATAGAAGTCCTTCACACCTTTGATTAAGATAATTCCTAGGTATTTTATTTTTTTGAGTCTATAACAATAGGAGTTGTTTTCTGATTTCAGCCTCACTTTTCTCATTGTTGGTTTCCCTCATTTGTAATAACTATATAATATGTCTAGGATATTCTTAGCAGATGATCACAATAGCTCAATAGTTATGTGCTTGACAATACAAAACAATGCTTATTGAAATGAATTCCAAGAAATGGAAACAAGAGGTTTTTCTAGTGTACTGTTTACAGTTGTTTCTTCTCTTTCTTTCTTTCTTTCTTTCTTTCTTTCTTTCTTTCTTTCTTTCTTTCTTTCTTTCTTTCTTTCTTTCTTTCTTTCTTTCTTCCTTCCTTCCTTCCTTCTTTCCTTCCTTTCTTTCTTTCTTTCCTTCTTTCTTTTTTCCCTTTGCTTTATTACCTCTTGTCACTGTTATTGATTTCCGTACCCTTTGTCTTCTATATAAGCTTATCTGATTTGGGGAAGGGAAGGAGAATTGCAGAAATGGTGGGACAAAGGGAAAACCAATGCAACAGTGATACACGCTAGACACTATGTTGAAAATTAACTTTACAACTTGGGGGGGGGGAGGGGAGTGGGGGAGGGAATGGGAGAAAATGATGGAGAGGGTGACACTGTTCAAAAGAAATGTAGGGCTGGGAAGGTGGCTCAGTGGTAGAGCACTTGCCTTGCATGCATGAGGCCCTGGGTTCGATTCCTCAGCACTACATAAGCAAAAAGAAAAAAGCCAGAAGTGGCACTGTGGCTCAAGTGGTAGAGCGCTAGCCTTGAGCTGAAGAGCTGAGGGACAGCGCCCAGGCCCAGAGTTCAGGCCCCATGACCGGACCCCCCCCCCCAAAAAAAAAGAAATGTACTCATTACCTTATTTATGTAACTGTAACCTCTCTGTACATCACCTTTACAATCAAAACAACTTCTATAGTAGATAGACTTCTGAGGTGATGTTCAAGGATCCCTGTCTCCTAGTTTCTTTTTGCAACTGGCAGTTGAGTGTGAGCTAGATTTAGTAAACTGCTTCTTATGAACAGAAAATGTGAAAGATCATTGAATGCTTGGTTACAAAATATTATTACTTTTCTTTCACTAGAGATTCTCTCCATTAACTTAGAAGTTAATTTTTACAAAATTAAACATTAAGATGACTATATCTCTACTGGGTGCTGGTGGCTTACACCTGTAATTCTAGCTACTCAGAAGGCTAAGCTCGGAGGATCATGATTCAAAGCCAGCCCAGGCAGAAAAGTCTGTGAGACTTTCATCTCCAATTAAACACCAAAAAGCCATTAGTTGAGCTGTGACTCAAGTGGTAGAATGCTAGCCCTGAGTAAAAAAAGCCAGAAGTGGAGCTGTGGTTCAAGTTGTAGAGCAGCATTAACCTAGAGCACAAGAGCTCAGGGACAGTGCTCAGGCCCTGAGTTCAAACTCTAGGACTGGCATAAAAAAATAAAGATGATTATATCCTAGTCAACTGGGGGAGACATGCAAACTCTCTGGCTGTGAGATACCCTGGAAGCCAAGGATCTAATCAAAGTTGTCTCCAGATTTCTGACCCACAGAAATGGTAAGATAGTAAATGTGAGCTGTTTCAAACTGACTTGAATAATTTGTTATAATAATATATTTGAATCTGAGTAATATATTTAATACTGTAGTATATATTTATATAACATATAGTTACATATATTTTTGTAATATAATATATTATATATTTGAATATATTTGGATAATATATTTGAATTTGAATAATTTGTTATTCAGCAAAAGTAACATAGAAAGGGAATGATGTTCAGAACATCATTCAAGCTGTCATGAGCTGAAGAGTTATGATTTGGATATTTTCTCCTCTAGTCTTCCTTTTCCAAGCTGTAGAGAAAAATCTTGCTAGCTGCAGGGGCTGGCTTTGAACTGTGATCCTCGGATCTCAGCCATCTGAGTAGCTAGGATTATAGGCACCTGGCAATCTGAGCATTTCTAACCAGGAAAGAATGTTAGCTACTAAAGCTTAGATCAGGTTTATCCAATGTTTGAAGCTCATTTCAGGGCCCTCCTTTTCACTACACTGTTAACTCTCTGTTTTGAAATTTACCTTCAAAGAGCTGATTTTCAAATTATTTGTGCTGAATGACCCACACTTTTAGTTTTTCAAACCATAGCTGAGGTTTCTTCTGTAAAACTTTAGTGAAAACAAATACTACAAAAAAAAGGGGGGGGGGGGAAAGCCAGGCACTGGTGGCAAGTGGCTGTGATCCTGGCCACTCAGGAGGCTGAGAACTGAGGATCACAGTTCAAAGCCAGCCAGGTCAGGAAAGTCCATGAGACTGCTGACCCCAGTTAACCACCAGAAAACCAGAGGTGGCTCTGTGGTTCAAGTGGTAGGGTGCTCACCGTGGACAGCACCCAGGCCCAGAGTTCAAGCCCCATGACCAGCAAAAAAAGTGGGGAGGAGATACAAACTAGATTTATTGTGTGTGTGCTGGTTCTGATGCTTGAATTCTGGGGCCTGGGTGCAGTCCCAGGGCTATTTATTTATTTATTTTTGGTCAGGGCTAGTGCTCTACCACTTGAACCACAGCCCAACTTCTGGCTTTTTTTAGTGGCTTATTGGGGATGGGCGCCTCAAGGATTTTCTTGCCTGGGATAGCTTTGAGTCACGGTTCTAGTATCTCAACCCCCTGAGTCACTAGGAATACAGGTGTGAACCCTGTTCCCTACTTTTTTTCTGAAATATGAACACTCTGAAATAGCTCAGGCTTACCTCAAACATGGATCCTCTTTCCTTTGCCTCCTGAATGCTGGGACTACAACTGTGTGCTGCCCACTTAACTTCATATTTTTAAATTGCAGTTTCACTATAAGTAAAATTACATTTCAATTGATACAATCACCCAGGTGCCAGTGGTTTACACCTGTAATACTAGCTATTCAGGAGGCTGAGATCTGAGGATGAGGTTCAAAGCCAGCCTGAGCAGGAAGATCCCATGAGACTCTTGTCTCCAATAAACCACTCAGAAAGAACTTAAAGTGATGCTGTGTCTCAAATTGTAGCGCACTAGCCTTGAGCACAAAGAGGCCCAGGGACAGTGCCCGACCCCTGAGTTCAAGCCCCAGGACTGGCAAAAGAAAAGAAAAGAAAATGCTCAGGAACAGCACCCAGGCCTTGAGTTCAAAGCCCCACAACTTTGATGTTGGTGCCCTGCATCTTGTACATACACTTCTCTAACTTGGAGAGGAGAAGGGAAAAAACAAAATGCTTAAATAGGGATACAGGTTGACCCATTGTAACAATGACATGTACAAGACACTATGTTGAAAAATGAACTTTACAGCTTAGGTGGGGAGAGGGGAGGGGAGAAGGGGCAGTGTAATTGTGGAGGTGGGAGGGAAGGGATGGTAGGGGAAAAACAAAGGAGGAGGTAACAATGCTTTATAGGAAATGTACTCATTACCTTGCTCATGTATCTGTAACCCCTCTATACAGTATTTTTACAATAAAAATGTATTCAAAAAAGGAAGGAAGGAAGGAAGGAAGAAAGAAAAGTATTTCTAATTTCAGGTTAAAGCAGTGAGTATAAGAGTGGAAAGGAATCTTTCATAGGTGAATGAGCTCCCTATCTCAAGAACTATGCAAGCAGAAGCTGTATAAACATATAGAAGTTTTGTGGTAAGGCATCAAATGAATGGATGAACTAGATGAGTGTGTGGTAGCCCTTTAAAGATTATATAAAATATGTATGGTACACTGCATGCAAACAAAGCTGCTGTGGTCTAAAAATTGTGACTAATTTTTCTAGGTCCTACTCAACCTTTCTTAGAATTTTGAATAACTGGAATTCATTAGTACCTTATTTCATTGATTTCAAACTCCAAGTCAAGATGACTTAAGGTTTTCCATAGTTAGAATCCCTGCAGCAATAGTTTTTATGGTGTGAGTCCCAGAACAGCAGTAGGCACAACCTGGCCCCTGTAGAATGCAAACTCTCAATTTTATCCTAAACTTATCAAATCAGAAGCTCTGAGATTGAGGTCCAGCAATCTTTATTTCACTAACCTTCAAATAAATTTCATTTAAATCTTCATATTTGTATTTTCTGGCTATAATCTTCTGGGAAGTCATTTTGCCTCTCTGGGACTCAGTTATATAATCAATAAATTATACAGAAGAGTGAATAAGGCATCTCCAAGGATCCTAGCCATTCAATAAATGCTAATTCTATTCCCTTCGACAAAGGTGAGTGAATTTATATTACAGTGCATTTATGAACATATTTCTGGAGCTCACAAATGTCATACCATTATAAAGAGAGCAAAACTCTATAATTTCACTTCATAAAAATTCTCTATCATTCTCAACATTGTAGCATTAGTTGGTTGTCTTTCTGTTATCCCCTGCTATACTTAGAATAAATGAATAACCTAAACAGCTCCTACTTGTGAGTAATGGCTATATACTGCCAACCCTTGATTATCTGCTTGACTGTATACTTTGTGGATCATTGGTGACAAATTAAAATCTCAAGCTGGTTTCCCTCTGCTACACAGCATGTGTCTGTGTTGTAATCAATTAATATTTGCTTGGAAATGAAAATGCATTTCATATTGGCCTAAGGGTAACAGGCTGCCAAAAACCCACAGCTTACATTCTGGATAGCACTAGAAACAGGACTCAGATTATGTAGGACTTTGTTTTCCATGAAAGCATGTGGTCTTGATGATCTTAAAGATTTGGATGTAACAGATGGGCACAAGTGGTTCATGTCTGTAATCCTCAGGAGGCTAAGATCTAATGATTGAGGTTTGAAGCCAGTCCGGGCAGGAAAGCCTGTGAGACTCTAATCTCCAATAAATTACTCAGAAAAATCTGGAGGTGGGGCTATGGCTCAAGTGGTGGAGCACTTTTCTTGAGTACAAAGAGGCTCAGGGGCAGTGCCCAGGCCTTGTGTTCAAGTCCCAGGACCAGCAAAAAAAAGAAAAGAAAAAGAAAAAGAAAGCTCAATATCATTAACTATCAGGGAAATGAAAGTTCAAACCACAATGAAATAGCCTATAAACTCACATCAGTTAAAAAATAATAAGCATTGGCTAGAATATAGAAAAAGGGAAACTCTTATACACCGCATTTAGGGGTATAAATTAGTACAGGCATCATGAAAAACAGTATGGAGTTTCTTCAGGAAACTGAAAACAGAATGTCCATATGATCCATCAATCTCACTGTAACGTACAAATATCCAAAGGAAATTAAATCACTAGTGTTAGTCAGACTTTTTGTCACTGTGACAAATACTTGAACAAAGCAATTTAAAAGAGGAATGATTTATTTAAGCTGTTTCAGAGGCTTCAGTCCATGGTCAGTTGGATCCATTGTTTAGTGACCTCTAAGATGAAGCAGAATATCATGACAGAATGTGATAGGAGCTGCTTACCTTATGGCGGCCAGAAAAAGGGGAAGAGAAAGAGACAGAGACACAGATACAGAGAAACAGAGAGACAGAGAGAATATGAGAAGGAAAGGAGAGGCGAAGGCACGAGAAGAGAGGAGAGGAGAGAAAAGAGAAGAGAGAAGAGAAGAGAACGAACCTTTATTAACAGGCTTCTTACATTCTTCCCTTTTTCCCCATCTGGGTCCTCAGCCTATTAGATGGTGACTGAGGTTCAGTCAGCTCTGGAAATGAAGTAACAGATACACCTAGGACAGTGAATCTTTTAATCCAGTCAACAATTTAGATTAGCCATCACATTGTATGAAAGAGATACCCACACTCCTATATTTATTACAGCATGGTTCATAATAGCTAAGATATACAATCAGCCATGATGTCCTTCAAAGAATAAATGGATTAAATGTAGTATATAGGCCTAATGGAATATTACAATCAAGAAAAGATGAAATAATGTCATTTACTGCAACATGGATAGAACTAGAATACATTTTGTTAAGTGAAATAATCCAGACACACAAATATTACATCTTTTCAATCCTTTGTGTAGGTTAAAAAAAGCTGAGCACATAGAAGTAGAGAGTTAAATAGTAGCTATTGGAGGCTAGGAAAGGATAGGCAGAGGTTGAATATTAGATACCAAAACATGGTTGATAGAGGGAACTAGTCATTATGTTTTATATTGTTTATATTCTATAGCACAGAAGATTAGTTTTATTTTATAATTGATTATATATTTCAAAATTATTAGAGAAGAGATTGAAAGTTCCCAACACATAGAAATAATATTGAAGATTAAGATGGTATTTATGCTGATGTATCATCTTCTGCATGCATGTATAGAATGATTATTCTGCACCTTACAGTTGCATACAAATATTTTATTTCAATTACAAAAATAAATTTTAAAAGAATGAAAAGACAAAAAGGGGGAGGGAAAGGCTACTGTTGGTGTTACTTCCTTACCTCAGGGAAAGGGCTGATTTGCCTGCTTGAAGTAATACACTTACCCCTGGGCAATCCACCCCTCCCAGGGAGTATAATTATGCTATGATAGCATGTAAGACCCTCCTTTTATATGGTGCTGAGGATTAAACCCAGGGCCTTATGCATGCTACCCAAGTGTTCTACCACTGAACCATACCCATCCCTGGCATGGAAATTCTTGTTGCAACCATGTAAATAGTGAAGCAAAGGAACCAAAAGGAAAGTAGAATTCCTAGATGGTGTTTCTGAGTAATAATCCCATAGGTACATGTTACAACAAAGATGTCCTAACATCTTCTATATTAGGTGTGAAAAGAGATGTTGTTGGTATTGGATAGGATATCAAATTCTACCTTCCTCTTTCTTATAAACTGTTCCCTAAGAGTAGAAAAATTTAAAAATATGGGAAACAGAAGACCTTATCATTTGTACATGATTTGCAGTGCATGGCACAAAACTGAAGCCTAAGAAGCTGGTATCTTCCCAATCCTATATGAGTAAAAAATTACCTTTTGCCAACCCAGAGCATGGTAAACTTAAGTGAAGGGAAAGGGCTTTGATCCCCAGAGAAAAGAATAAGGAACAGTTGAGACGCAGACCATGTCCTGCTTTTTAGTCCAATGATACCAGTTTTCAGGTCACAAATAAATATGATTCAGGGAATGTCTTTCCTTCTGGTTTATTGGTATAATGGTTTTAAAAAGTAGGAAAATATGTGGAAACAATTTGCTGGAATTATTTCTGATGTGGAGAGGGATCTAGGGCATCTCTCCATTTTTCCTTTTCTTAGCCTTTTGGGTTTAGTACTTAATATGATGGTCAGCCATAACTATCCCTCTTCAATATCAGAGTTCTCCTCTTTTTGTGACAGCATCTTCTTGACAGTCATTCTCTTCAAATTTTTTTGTCTATCACCCCAGGACAACAGCTACACAACAGGTCCCAAATCCACCAGCCATTTCATTCCCCAGATGAAATTACCTATATCTATATTTACCCAACCTGACTCAATAAGTACTATATGGTTGTATAGTCCAGATAATTCAATAATGGCCCTGCAATATAAGAATGTCATGCATTTGAGCAATATCCTACTAAGGATTAATTTTCTGTGAAAGTAAAGTTTCATACTAAAACTTGTTTACTCTGTAGGTATTCAGTTCTCAAAGAGATTAAAGCCAGAAATTATCTTCTGCCCAATTTCTTATTTTGTTTTATCTCAGCCAGAGGCAGTATCACCCAGATGCCTGGGTAGAGGCTGGTTTCCTTTAGCAGCTGCATGCTTGGCTCTATTTCACTGTAATTACAATTCTTCTAGCACTTCTTAAGTTGGATTGATACAACTTCAAGTCTCCCTTAGGCCTCATTTTTCTCAAGTTCCACTTCCACATTCATAAAATATAGGACCAAGTACTTACAACAAGCAAAAGTAATGTTTCCCTATTGCTATTGCTAACCCTATTGCTTGGGGAACAAGAATAGAGACTCAGAGAGCATTTTTTATTTTAACCACATCTGTCAGATTGTGTTAATTGCTTACTGTCTAAAGCTTAGTAAATAAAATTCAAATACCCCTGGGGGCGGGAATCAGAGGTAAGCTATGTTGTTTATTTTCAAAAACCTCACCAAATCTCAAATCTTTGTTCACTATGAGTTGTTCCTATTCGAATTACCAGACATGGATGTATGGCAGTGTTGTTTTCTTCATCTCTGGAGCTATTTCCCATTTTGGTTACCTAAATGATGATGAAAATTTTCTCCTTCCATTTAATTTTCCTACAATATCAGGATGCAAACAGTGTTAGAGAAATATACTGATCCTCTGCTCTAGGAGAAAGAGATGGGGTGTGATGAAGAGAAACTAATGCCCCAAGCCATGAGACCTAAATCTTTCCTATCTACAGAAGGTCTTTTCTGGCTGACTAAAAGAACCTTGCCTTCTCCATATGGGACTCTGACTTCCAGTACAGTTTCAGCAGAAATGAAATGACATTTTCAATATATATTTTCCCAAGCATTTTTTTTGGGGGGGGGTCCGGTCATGGGGCCTGAACTCTGGGCCTGGGCGCTGTCCCTCAGCTCATCAGCTCAAGGCTAGCACTCTACCACTTGAGCCACAGCACCACTTCCAGCTTTTTTCTTTTTACTTATGTGTTGCTGAGGAATCGAACCTAGGGCCTCATGCATACAAGGCAAGCACTCTACCACTGAGCCACCTTCCCAGCCCCTTCCCAAGCATTTCTTACTTTTGAAAAGAAACTGTTTTCCTCATCCTAGATGAAAAATTGATTTATTGAGTTCAATAAACAGTCCCTTGTAGATATATGGGAAAGTGTGGTTGAAATGTGGCACACTTAAGGCCTTTCTTAGTGAAGTTACCTAATGGAACTCTTGTATCCACATTCAAATCCAAATAGCACTCTTCTGTGAGGCACATGACAAACACAAATTGATGCCAGTAATCTTAGTCCAGGGAGAAATATATATCCAAATTTGCCTCAAGGTACCTTGCCCCCTTACAGTGTCCATAACAGGAACAGAGGAGAAACATGAAATGAAGTACAATGCACAAGTATAACATCTACTTGCAAACATTTATGCCATCTATTATTAAATATGGTTCAATTAGGGTACACAATATAACTCAAAAGGATTTCCCATAAGTATCCTGTAAATATTCCCTTTTCTCATTTTCTCTTTTTTTCTCTTTCCCTCCCTCCCTCTCTCCCTCCCTCCCTCCCTCCCTCCCTCCCTCCCTCCCTCCCTCTCTTCTTTCCTCCCTCCCTCCCTCCCTCCCTCCCTCCCTCCCTCCCTCCCTCCCTCCCTCCCTTCCTTCCTTCCTTCCTTCCTTCCTTCCTTCCTTCCTTCCTTCCTTCCTTCCTTCCATCCTCCTGTCTTCCTTTCTTTCCTTCTTTTTTGTGTACCAGTAGTAGGGCTTGAACTCAAGGCCCGGGCACCTCAGCTTTAGGCTTTTTGGTGGTTAATTGGAGATAAGAGTCTCAAGGACTTTCTGGTTTGGGCTGGTTTGGAACTGTGATCCTCAAATCTCTGCCACTTGGGTCACTAGGATTAGGTATGAGCCACCAGCACCTGGTAGTACTGTTTCCTTTTCTTAGAAACATATGCAATAAGGACAGAGTAGAAAGACAGGTACCTGCCTAATACAACTAGTGGACTGAGTCCTACCTTCTTGTCCTAAACAGGAGTTATTCAGGCCAAATGGTTAAAAACAACAGTTTTGAATTAGAAGGAAAAGAATAAGCTAAGACAGGAGAGTGTTAAATTGTTTAATATGGGAGACCAATTTGTTTTCTTTGAGAGCAGTTTGTTTTCTTGCATGGAACAACAATTTAACTTGACCTAACAATTTAAAAAAAAGGGGAATTTAGTATGACCGAAGAATGTCTAACTCAAGTACAAGAAGGTAGGTGGGCTCCAAGAAATAACTCCAGTTAATAACTCAACTACTATCTAGAGTCTCTTCTCTCATCACTGCATCTCTCTCTGTGTTTGCTTCATCTTTCATAGCAGACCAGCTTTTTCTCTTTCCTAGAACATATGGCAAAAAAATGGCTGCTGCCAACAACCCTGAAATTTATAATATTTAGCATAAGAAAGCAACCAGATTCAGCTCAATCTAGATTCTAGATTCCTGAGGAAAGACTAAGATAATCTGAGATTGGTCAATTGTAACCAGAAGGTCACATACATGGAAATTTCTCCAAGAAGGTCAGAATGAAGCTGATGGAAAGAGAGATGCTCCCAGGAGAAGGAGTTATTCATTAAAAGAGAATTGCAAACTATATAGTTCTGAGTGTGAAATGGGATGTGGCGAATGCTAGGTAATAAGGCTTATGAAGAACAAGGCACCCATAGCTCATACTGTAATCCTAGCTACTAAGGAAGCTGAGATCTGAGGACTGCAGCTCAAATTCAGCCCAGGCAGGAAAGTCCATGAGACTCTTATCTCCGATTAATGCACAAAAAGCTAGAAGTAGAGTGTGGCTCCAGTGGTAGAGTGCCAGCCTTGAAGAAAAGGGATAGGGCCAGGCCCTGAATTCAAGCCCCAGTACTGTCACACACACACACACACACACACACACACACACACACACACACACACACACACACATGCATACACATTCTGCCCCAAGCCCCCCACAAATGCACACATAAAGGCTGGAGAGGAGGTAGATTATGAAGAACAACATGCAGTTTAAAGTATATTCAGTAGGCACTGAAAAATTTGTGTGCTATGTTTTTAATCAGAGGAATGTGGGAAGTTGGCTTGCCTGGCTGCATGAAGCCCTGGGATCGATTCCTCAGTAGCACATAAACAGAAAAAGTTGGAAGTGCTGCTGTGACTCAAGTGTTAGAGTGCCAGCCTTGAGCAAAGAAGCTCAGGGACAGTTCCCAGGCCCTGAGTTCAAGCCCTAGAATTGGCAAAAAATACTGCTAGCTTTGATTTTTAAGGAAGATAGGTAATAAAGTTGGGTGGTAAGTACAAGAGGTTGGTGGGCTGAAGTAATAAGTATGTTTGAAAATGCTTAAGGTTTGGAAATATGGTTGAAGAGGATTGGAGAGGGACTGGTCACGAAAAAGTAAATGGGTTGGAAAATGATGCTAAGATGAGAAACCAAACCTGTGGTGACATAATTTGTAGTAAATCAAATTTTATTAAATGGTCAGAATGATTTTCCTCAGAGGAATTGAAATTGAAACAGTGAACAGAAAGTGAAGAATTGTTGTAAGCAGATGTAGGGTTGTAAGGTTCAAGTGTTTGGAAGTTTAGGAGTTATTCTATGGAGAACCTTTACCTTACAGGTTAAGATGAAATCATATAAGGAGGTATGATCACCCTGTATATTGGATCGGATTTCTCATCTTCCACTCTATTGAGTAGTTTTAACAAGAATCCTCCTAACTTTGATGTTTCATCTTATTTTTCAGACAGCTGACTCCCCCTTGTTGCTTATAAACCCTTGTCTTGGAGTAAGAGTTGAGCACCATATCTGTTTCTTACTGTAAAATTTCATCATAGTATTCCTTTTTGAATAAAGTCTTCTATACCATATTTAATGAATATCATAATGTTTCAAAGTTTTGTAGTACTCGGATTCATGAATTTCTTTTTTGTGTGTTCTGGGTGCTGTCTCTGAATGTGTTCTTGCTCAAGGCTGGCAATCTATCACTTTAGCCATTGCTCTACTTTCAGCTTTTTTGTGGTAGTTTACTGGGGATAAGATTCTCTCAGACTTTCCTACTGAGATTGGCTTTGCATTGTGATCTTCAGATCTCAGCCTCCTTAGTAGCTAGCATTTTAGGTGTGAGCCACTGGCACCCGACTTGAATTTCTTATTTAAGAAAGGTTTAGTCTACTTGGTTTATTAGATGCATCTATTGTATCAGCACAGTTTCCTCTTAGAAAAAACTGATTTGTAATTATAAAGGTAAATAAAAATGAAAAGGGAGAAAAGTACCCCTTAGATTTTTACAGTGTTTCTGGAGGAGGAGGGAATCCTTAGTTTTTTCTCTAACATTAGAAATGTAGATAAATCTCTTCAGGAACTAGAAAATTTCATCATCTACTTTTACAATGCACACATATATCCAAGGTCATGAGTCATAATTCCCTTTGAAATACAAACACTTATCTTTAGAAATGCTGTAAGAGCCTGTGTCAGGGTGTAACTACTTATCTTTGTCTGTGGTGTATTTCTAAAGTTAAGTGTTTCATTATTCTTTTAGAAGCAGTCAATTAGTTAAACAAATAGCTACTTCAATTGCTTTACTATACAAATTCCGTAGCATTTATTTTGAATGTACAGTCTCTTGAGGGCTACCTATGTAATATGCATGTAGTCTTTTATGCTTATTAATAAATCAGTCTCTTTACATATTGGTCTGGATAGGTCTATTTGTTGGTAGGAGTTATTGCTTTGTTAACATAGTAGAGGTATCACATTTATATGGACAAAGGAACTCAGATTTCCTCTTGAACTCCAGGAAAAACACTGAAAGAGGTTTAAGTACAGCAGTGACTCTTCTTCTGTATTTAGAAAGTAGTATAGAAGAATAAAAGATAACATTAGATTTTTAAGGCAATATTTTATGTATTTATTCCTATGTAACTATGTATAATGGAAGGTAGTGAGTTTAACCAGTGAACAAAAATATAGGTTTTACATGAATAAATTCAGGTTTTAGAAGACATAAGAAAATGTCAAAAATCTATTCCCATGAATTATTATTGATGGTCATTGAGAAAGGCTGAACATTAGAAGATGTTCTTTGAAGCTAAAAGGCATGTCTGAACAATATGGAAGGAAGGCATAAACTGTGTAAGAATTCTTTTTTTTTCTTTTGGTCGGTCATGGAACTTGAACTCTGGGCTTGGACGCTGTCCCTGTGCTCTTTAGCTCAAGGCCAGCACTCTACCACTTGAGCCACAGCACCACTTCTGGTTTTCTGGTGGTTTACTGGAGATAAGAGTGTCATGGACTTTCCTGCCAGGGCTGCTTTGAACCGTGATCCTCAGATCTCAGCCTCCTGAGTAGCTAGGATTACAGGCGTGAGCCACCAACGCCCGGCACTGTGTAAGAATTCTATCCAAGCTTATTGACACACTCATAGTTGTAGTAAACATTCCTCAGTGATTATAGCTTGTTGATTATTTCCATTTGATATTTTTATTTATTTAGTCTTAGGTGGTTCACACTCTTCAACCTTTTTGGTTACTTTCTTACTTTAATACTTTCTGGATGTCTGGTCATCATAAAGTTTCATTGTCAACTCATAGTCCATTTGAAGTCTCCATTCATGTTTCATTCGCTCATCATCTAGGGATTCTCAGAGTTCTTACACACGGTAAAGCTATTTCCACATTTTCTAAAATGTTAGATAATTTATTAAATAAATATCCTTCAGAGCACATTTTATTAATAGGTTGTTATTTGTATGGTTTTATGTATTGTATTATGTTCAAAATTGGTGGTAATTTTTTTTATCATTACATACTACAGAAGCTCTAAGCCTTATTTCAAAAAGACCAAATAATTAAGCTCCCGAAAAGTTACACAAAAATGTTTTGTATATAGTCACTGCCTATATATCAATTCTTAGTGTGAATATTTTGAAACTACTGTGTAGTTTTGGAAGAATCACTGGATGTTTACATGTTCACTAACTGGGGATTTCATATATGTTTTTGCCCATGTAAATCTTGTAGAAATATATCTAAGTATTTCATAGATCGAATTGT
Organism: Dipodomys spectabilis; assembly: GCF_019054845.1. Lineage (NCBI taxonomy): Eukaryota > Metazoa > Chordata > Mammalia > Rodentia > Heteromyidae > Dipodomys > Dipodomys spectabilis. The sequence goes on from NW_024871047.1 coordinate 2,276,347, forward strand.
ACCTCAGAAACTGTGAATTCCATCTGTATTTGGGTAACCTAGGGGGAATAGAATTTGAAAGCCTATGGGAGAAAATACCTTAGATGGTTTGAATGATAAGCTAAGGAGTTTGTATTTTTTTGCATAGTGTAAGAAATGATAAACTATTGAAAAATAGTTCTACATTTTATTGAGTGCTTATTCTGTGGAAGGGTAATTGCTTTACATACACTTTCTCATTTCATCCTATAACTTTTATATAGGAACTATAATTCTTCCCAATGTACACACAAAAAACAGATTAGGAAAGGTTAAGGAACTTAACTTAATGAATCAGAAGAGCTTCTCAGTGTTGGAGTAAAAATTCAAAATCGGCTCTAAACGTAAACCTCATTCTGTAGTCCCGAGGGAAGTGAGAGTCGAAATGAGTTTTACAAAGATTATTCTGGTTGAAGTATGATAAAAAAAAAAGAGTGTAGAAAAGACAAGTCCTAAAGACAAGAACCGAAAGGGCGATATTGTGATGGTCAGGAGTTGTTAGGCCTTATTACGGGGGGCCATATTAAGGGGAGGGCTGTCTCTTAACCATTATACAAAAGAGTAACCTCAGTAACAATTTACTTGGAACATTCCTATGACAGTCCTTGTAAAGGAACGATAAGAAAGGGCATGACTAAAGGCGGGGAGAAAAATAAGAAGAGAGATGTTGGGACTGTCACTGTGGATCTTCCAGGTGCCTATCCAGGGACTGGGAGAAGATCTCAGACCAAGTTCCCAGGCCTTTCAAATTATAGTGAATCCTGGATCTATCCTCAGTTTACTTTTTCCTTGCTGTCGCTCCATGGAGGGCCTAAATAGTGCGATTTTGCGGACTTTTCTAGGTCGCACACTCGCTGGTCTGAGCTAGGACAGCAGAGCCAGCGGTGGTGGCGGTCGCCCGCAGGGGTGGGGCGCATGCGCGCGGTTGCTAGGTAACGGCAGTCGGGGCGCCGCGGCTGTAACCGTGCCGGGGCTGTATGTGTAGGCAGCGGCGCCAGAGGAGGAGGAGCAGGAGGATGCAGCTGCGATTGCTGCCCCAAGAGGGAGCCGCCGCTGCTCTGTGGCCGCGGGGGCCGAGGGACTGGAATCAGGCCTGGGGGTCACGTCTCTGAGGGGATTGGGATCGGCAGTCCCGCCAGAGGCTCGGGCCTAGTACCTTGGTAGGGTCCCGGCCGCTGGACGAGGGCCTGCCCCCCATTGCCTCTTTTCGTCCCTCCACGTCGATGGTGGTCAAGTTGGCGAAGCCAGGGAGCGCAGGGTACCAGGCTGCCTCCCATACACCCAGCTCCTCTCTGGACCCGACTCTCGGACACCTGCGCCGCCACCTCCTCTCGCCCGCCGAGTCCACTCTCGGCGGCGAGGGGGGGAGGGGCTCACCCCCCCGCAGGGGCTGCGTGCAGCCGGGCGACGACGGGGACCTTAGGAGAGTAGGGGTGAGTAGTGCATTGCACTTGCCCGGTGCTGGAGCGCCTTTCTGGCCTCGGGGGCCCCCGGAGGTGAGTGGAGCTCTGCTTTCTCCAGCAGACACTTCTGACGCCCGCCCCTCCTTCATCTGCTCCCTAATTCCTTCGAGGTAGTTTTCCTTCTAAAGACACCACTTTCTGATCTCCATCTCAGCGTCCAGGAACATGGGGTCAATGCTTAAGGCCTGGCTTTGCTTTTTAGGTGCCTTAGATGCTGTGTTGATAATTCTACCTGCAGTCACGCACTTTAGTCTCATAATCAGGGACAGACTCTCCCAGTGCCATGCTCCCCCCACCCTTCCCTCTGACTCTAACTGAGGTTCTAGCTCTTGATCTCTGGAGCCTCTGTCTGACCTCAAGCTTCTCCTAAGCACATTCTGCAGCCTATGTTCCCTTCTTGCATCAATGCTTGTACAGATAGTTAGAAAGCCCCCCTACTTGTCAGCCTATTTGGGTGCCAAGAGCTTTTGAAATCCTTATGCCTGGCTTCTGCCTTCTGCCTTCTGCCTTGTGAAAGTAGGAAGACAGTACATACATTAAATAACAATAATAAGACAAACTAACAACACACTCTACTTCACTTCCAAAGTGCTATCAAACTTGAGAAGTAGACAGAGTAGATGATTGAGAACAGTAGAAATGGGTTTTACAAACTCCTCTTCATCCAGGATTGCATACTTCTTTTTATAAATATGTCGATAAAATCTAAAATGTTCCTGCCAGGAACATGCATGTAATCCTAGCTACTCAGGAGGCTGAGATTCGAGGATCTCCATTTAGAGCCAATCCGGGAAGGAAAGCCTGTGAGACTCTGGTCTCCCATTCACCAGCAAAAAGCCAGAGATGGAGTTTTAGCTCAAGTAGCACAACATTAGCCTTAAATACAGAAGCTAACAGACAGCACCTGGGCCTTGAATTCAAGCCCTAGAACAAGAACAAAATCTAAAATGTTCCCAATAAAACTAAGGGTGGGTTGTGATCTATTTGTTTTGCCTAAAGCAGTCTGCAGTTGAAAATAGTTGCATCCTAAAAAACATTGGCATGAAGCACTTGGATATTTTGGACGATGTAATTGGGGGAAGATTTAAAGATGTAAGGTGCTTTTTGAAAATTAATAATATCACCATTGAAAGTGAAGTTGTTTGTTTAAAAACAAATGGCTGGAAAACTTACAGTTCCCAGTTGCTCCCTTTCAAAAGTGGGCTGAATTTAAATTAGTAGATTTGATTTAAGGTACTTCTGGGAGCAGACAATAAAATAATGGATTCCTTCTTTTATCTGGCTTTCCTCCCTCTCTACTGTTTTTAAGCCATTTCAGGTTTCTTTTATTCCAAAAGAAGTGGTAAAAATTTAAAAAAAAGCACAGTAATGGAAAAGCTAAATTTAGTTCTTGGTAAATCCTTTTAAGCTAAAGATTTTACAAAAGGATATACATGCGATTTGTGATTAGATAACTTTATCTAGTGAATCAGTTAAAACTGCCCACTCCCTATAGGCTTTTGGTAAAATGCTTTGTCTTGGCAGCTGGCTTGCCTGAGGTTCTCTTGGGTACAGTTTAAAGCACCATATAATTCTGGTACCACAGCAAAATAATCTTGAAGTAAAGTGTGTATTGTTTGTTTTGGAATTGGCATGGTTTTAGCTGCTAGTTTCCAGAGTTAGAGATCTTAGTGTTTTGGAAAAGCTTCTGATGAAGGCAAGCCTGAATTATTTGAAATAATAATCTATTTTGTGAGTACTTGGTGTTCATCTTCATGTACTTTCAGAAATGGGCAGGGATTTGGATCCAAAAAGTTTTGTTGGAATGAATATGGCCAGGTAGCCATCACATATGTAGGAACATTTTCTAAATGTGTCTTGACTACATAATAAGGTAATATTGGTAGGTCATTTTGCAAGTGCTGTTAAGGCACTCCACCACTAAACTCTGGAATGAATTTTTTTTCTCAAGTGACATTTAACATGCTTTCATTTTGTAGGTTCTTCTGAATGTCCATTACTATCCTGGGAATTTTGGAGAATAGAACAGCAGTAGGTCCCAGGAGTTAAATTGCTTTCCACTAGAGAGAGAAAATACATATATGAAACATCATGGTCAACAATTGGAAAATAGAGTAGTATAGAAAAATGACTAAAAGAATTGCTGATGAAAGAAGATCACAAGATGCTGGGGATTGTCTGAGAATTCTGTACAGAAAAAGTCAGACTTGATTTTGAAAGTATAGGCTTTGCTGAAAGGGGGAGGAATTATAGCACAAACTAGAGCTCTTGATTTTCTACTCTGTGCAGAGCAATCAATTGAATAAAACTAAGGTGGAAGGAACTATCATAGCAATTTCTTTGTAGTGGGCAATTTTTTGTGATAGACTGCATACTAATTTAATAAATTAAATATAAATAGTTTTACAAATGTACATGCAATAGAAATCATTCTATTTCCTGGGCATGGGATAATGTTTTTGATGTAGATATAGATAATTAAGTTTACATATTTCTCTAACTGAACACTATTAACAGTCTACTAACAGCTATACCTAAATCTTTTATATACAAAACTGGTGAGAAAAGAAAAATTAGTTAAGATTATTAATGTACTACAAAGTCTATTTCCTGATAAATGCTATGAACAACATGAATTTTGGTCCTCTAAAGTATATAATCCTTTTGTTTATAGTACTAACATTTAAGGCTATTAATTCTATTATTTTTTGGAAACATAGGAAAGGGTATGCCAGTGCCTTGCAAATTGATACCTGACAATGTTCTAATAATGTCAATGGTGTATGTGTTAATAATTGGCAACTAATGCCAGTGTTTAAATTACAAAACAAAGTTATGGAAAACAGTGCATTTCTAACAAGTTTCTGCTATGTTGAGAATTGGTTACATGACTAACAGTCTCTTGGGTTTAAGTCAACCATTGTAAGTTGGTGTTCACATAGACAAATAACATGAAAGCATACTGCAATTAGAGATGATGTGTGACTTACTAACATTTCTTGTATTGTTTTTGACTTCACAATGGTACAAGTACAATATACATTTAGAACAAACTGTAGAAGTATCAGTTAAAACTTTACTTTTACTTTTAAAATTTGATCATTTCCTAGACTAATGATAAATGGTTCTATATTTTTTAGCAATACTGGGCAGATGCAGCAAGCCATGGTTCCCAGTCAGCCATGTGGTCATGAGAGAAAGAACCAATACCTACAGCGTACTGTGTTGCTAAGTTATCATGTTTTATAGCTTAGATGTAGTAAATGTGGTGTTTTTTACATAGTATATTTTCAACTTACAATGGGTTTATTGGGACATAACTCCATCATAAATTGAGGATCAGTTGTATTACATGAAAAGAGAGGCATGTCTTCCAATGAGTTACAAAGCAATTGCATGTTAAAGAAAAAATATACATAAGCTTGAAATTTTTGAGACCTATGTACACCATCTTGTAACCTTCATTTGGTGTCTGTATTTGTATGTGCTGGTATGAGTACTTGAACTCAGGGCCAGGGAACTTTCCCTTAGCTTTTTCTGCTCAAGGCTGGTACCCTATCATTTGAGCCATACCTCCTATTCTGTTTTTGTGGTGGTTAATTGGAAATAAGAGTCTCAAGGACTTTCTGCCTGGGCTGGCTTCAGACTATGATCTCAGTATTCTGAGTAACTAGGATTTTAAGTGTGAGCCACTGGTGCCCAGCCTTTTGTTATCTTTTGCTACCAATGATTGTATTCTTTCATTAAAGTTTTTACTGGTACACTTTACAGTAGCTAAATGTTTTGGGCTAAACAAATGTAATTGTTATTTTATGATACTCTATCAAGGTAATGTTAGTTAAGCACATTTTGATAGAATAGAATGGTCCCTTTAAAGTGAGTTACCAAACGTATGATGATTATTGGAAATTAACCAGTTAACAAGTTGCAAACTATATTTCGAGGTTATTGGTAGTAAATTTCCTTTGTTAAACAAGTGTTGCAAATTTCTATTATTAGCAAGTTATGTCAGTATCAGAGGAAAGATCTTTGGAAAGAGAACTGGTAAAAAAACAAATGATTGGGACACTGCTGAGAAAATAAAAATTAAAGTTCTAAGTAAGGTAGTTACATATCTCAGTAGATTTGCTAAACCTCAGTGGTGCTGGCATATGAAGTAATATAAATTGTCACTTCTCACATATAATAGGGTCATTCTCCATCTGTTAACCTAAATTACTAAGTCCTGAGACAGAGAAATACATTATACTGAGTACTAATGTTGCTTCCATAAGTTATACTTTTCCTTATCTATGTCTATTTAAAACTGTTACTGTATTGTAAAGAATAATTTTTTTGGAGTACTGAGGTTTGAGCTCAGGACTTTGTGCTTGCTAAGCAGGTGCTCTACCACTTGAACCACTTCCTAAAGTATGGTCTTTATTATGTCAGTGGACCAGTAAATTTTCCACCTGAGATTATCTCTAAATTTTTTGATGGAAGTTTACTGAAAACATGGCTATTACTCAATAATTCCTTTTTGGCGCAAGTGGTTTTGGAACATAACCATTTGCACTAAATAAGAATCTCTAGTAAATCCAAAGTAAGAAGAAAGGTGGAGAATGCAATTCCTTATTCAAGTATTTTACCTACAAAAATGTCAAAATCCTTCATGTTTCAGTGGTAAACTAATGTTCATGGGAACTGTCTCATACACAGTTAACTCTTTGAACCACTGTCATCCAAAATACACCAAATCATATTTATTTTCTTACTCATGATTTTATTACTGGGATTAATTTTGTTACTGTTATTATTCTATAATTGATTTTTATAACAATTTTTAATTTTTATTTTTTCAAATTAACCACTTGCAGAAACACATTTGGTTACTTTTGATATTCACATAAAGAAACATGTATTTTATATCCTAAAACTGTTCATTAAAAATTTTTTATTTTATTGTCAAGATGTTGTATGGAAGGGTTGATTTTTATAACAATTTTTAAATGTAATAAATATTACCTGAAACCTGAAATTGAATTTTCATATGATTAATGAGGAAAATGGGCATTTTGTAATGATTTTAGTATCTCCGTAACATTTCACAGCCCTGATATATAGATTTCCTTATTAAACTTACTTTTGGTAACAGTTTTCTTAACTACTAGGGATATTGGTTTGTTTAAACCTGCACTCCTGAGCTATCTCTGTGACCTGCTAATCAATGTGGGAGTGTTGGCCAATGTTTTGCTTGGACTGAGATCAAAATGTGACCTTCCTGATCTTCACCTTCTGAGTAGCTAGGATTATATATTTAAATCACCCTGACTGTTGTGTGTGTGTGTGTGTGTGTGTGTGTGTGTGTGTGTGTGTGTGTGTGTGTGTGTTATACAGATGAGATTTCTAATAGTCTGAAAAGCTCCGAAAAGCCACTACCATATCTGATAAATTGCATTTGAAATTGGGTGATTTGACTGAGAGTAGCAGCAAAGAGAATAATTTTACACATTCTTTTAAAATACTGTGTCATACTAAGGAAATTTGTGAATAACTAGATTTTTATTTCAGAATTTATTTTCTTGGCTGAGTTTAATGACATGCCTATAATCCCACCTACACTGGAGGCAGAGATAGGAGGATAAATTGTGGTTGAGGCTGTTGACTGCTAAAAAAATGCACAAGAAAAAAATCTGAAAAATAAATTAAGGCAAAAAGGACTGAATAAGTGTCTCAGGTTGTAGAGCACTTACATTGCAAGCACAAAATGCTGAGTTCAAACCCGAGTTCCACCAAAAATATTTTCTTTATTAAAGGAAGTAAAAAAGTCTGCTGTTAGGTACTTGTGGAATAAAAATAGGACTTCTTTCATGAATATTGATTCAGAATTTTTCATTACATTTTTATCATCTAAACTTTAATTATAGTAGGGTCTTTTTCAGTTTCGAATACAAATGACTATCTTCTCTATTTTCCCATTTTTGTCTTATTCTCACTACTTTGTATTTATACAGCATCTTTCAACAGAGAAATTTAGAGAACTCTTAACATTCTGTGACATTTCATACCATTAACCTGAAACTACATTTATGTTCTTTCTTTTAAAAAAATACGTTATTTATTGTAAAAATATAGTACAGAGGGGTTACAGTTATATGAGTAAGGTAATGAGTATATTTCCTATCAAGCATTGTTACCCCCTCCTTTATTTTTCCCACTGAAAAATAGTTGATACATGAGTTGTGAGATAAATAACGTTGATTTTATAGGTCAATTATGAGCCAGTCTCATTCCTTTTAATTTTCTCCTTTTCCCTTTTCAGGTCTGGGATTGTATAGTATATGGATTATTTTGGTCCTGGTCTTGGGGCTTGAACTCAGGGTCTGGGCATTATCCCTGAGCATTTTTGCTCAAAGCTAGTACTCAACCACTTGAGCCACAGCTCCACTTTGATCTTTCAGTAGTTAATTGGAGATAAGGGTCTCATGGGCTTTCCTGACTGGGCTGGCTTTCAACCACGATCACCTCAACCTCCTGAGGAACTAGGATTACAGGAGTGAGCCACCAGTGCCCTGTGTGGGATCCAAATTATTATTATTACTACTACTACTTCTACTTCTACTACTATAACTACTACTACTACCACCACCAGTTCTGGGGCTTGAACTCAGGTCCTGGCCACTGTCCCTGAGCTTCTTTTGCTCAAGGCTAGCACTCTACCACTTGAGCCACAGTGGCACATCTAGCTTTTTCTGTTTATGTGGTACTGAGGAATTGAACCCAGGACTTCCTGCATGCTAGGCATGCACTCTACCACTAAGCCACATTATCAGTCCAGGATCAAAATTACAATACAATATTTCACTGATTTGTGCCCCACAAATCAAGAATTTGATTAATAGCCTGAGTATGTGTAGCAGTTATGCTGAATATGTGTTCTGTAGAGTGACATCTTTCTATGATAGTGATAGATTCTGTTTTATAGGAAAAGCAGCCAGAGGTTAGGTTCTCTACTGAATAACAGTATTGATACTGAGTTCACGTTAAATATTAAGAGGTATACAGGTAGGAAAATCAAGATTTTTATATATTTAAAAATATCTTTTCTCTATTACTAACTAGAGTGTTAACTGTATTGGACTGTGAAAGAGATTTGAATATCAGTTAATATAAATTAAATATACTTTTCAGACCAAAAAAATTTCAAATTTTAGACATTTTTATATTTTTGGATATTTGCATAGATCTACAGGTTAGCCATTTTTAATTAAAAAAATTAAAATCTGATATGCTAAAATATCTAAAATTATTTGAGTACTGATATGAAGCTCAAAATTTGGATTTTTGGAGAATTTTGGATTTTTATATTACAGATGATCAATAAATTATCTACAGATGTAAGGAAAATTGAGGCAATACTTACGCAAACTGCTTTCAGATATCTTAAAAACTTGGACATAAATTCAGTGCACTTACAAATTCTTACTGACTCATTAGACAAAGAAAGTAAAATGTGCATTGAAAGTTGTACTTAGTAGTCTTATGTTGCTGGTGTTGCCAAAGGTCTAAAAGTAATAAACTTCAGGACTTTTTTCTCTGGTTGTGAATTAATAATCAAGTAATGAATGCATACTTATTGATCCTGACTTGATCTATTTATGTTGTGATGCAGTAAGCTATAAACTCAGTTTTTCTGTGTTCTGGGATGAGATTTTTTTCAGATAAGAAAGAAACTTCTGCTCTAGTTAGAACAAAGCACAACTATATCTAATAATAGGGTTGCTGTAGACTTGTTATTTACTATTGGTGCTCTTGAGAGGATAAAATTCTAGTTCTTTGTTTCTTGCCTTCTGCAGTATTACATTTTGTCTCTACTATGGAACTCCTTGCTCTTTATTTACTGATCATAGACTGATTAGAGTAAAAATGTAACTCTTTGGAATACCCTAACTAATTAGAATTCTTTCTATTTCTCATCTCTATGACATGTCTGATAGAGCTTTGCTGTGTGTGTATTTATGGATAAGAGAAAGAAGGATTGAATATCTTTTCTCAAAATTTAAACATCGAATGTGGAGTGGGAATTAGTGAAATATGTTGAATTCTTAGTAGTCTCTACTAGAAGAGGGAAGTAGAAGGTTAGAAAATAATTTTAAATCATTTGGTTTTGAAAGACAATTTTATATTGACATCTGAATGTGGATGTTTATAATCTAGGTAGTTCCATAGACTCAGTTCACTGAAGAATTAAGATGAATGTAAGTATATAATTAAGCAGTGGCAGGGATACTTTGCATAGGATGTCCAGAACCTTAAGTTGTCCATAATTTGTTTGTTGATCACTGACCCAATTATGTGTGTTTGATTAAAAGAGTTTTGGTAAGCCAGGTGTGATAGTGCATGCCTGTAGTCCTAGTGGTTCAGAAGACTGAGATAGGAAGATTGCTTGAGTCTGAGAGTTTTAGACCAGCCTGAACAAATTTGTGACACCCCATCTTTAAAAAAATTTTTTTGTGCTATACAATAAAGGTGTACTTCAAATTAGCTTAAAGCAAAAATAAGTAGGTAAATAAATAAATGAAAGAAGTTACAGATTCATGTTAAGAATATGAGAATTTCTCACGGAAGCCGAGAGCAAGAAGTTTAGCTTAGGCACTTGGATAGTTCTCAACATCCAACTATTGTTTCTTTCTATTCTCCTTTCTAGTCCCTGGCTGTTATATATTGTTATTACTGTCAGCCTGTCTGCTTCTTATTTTCTAGTACATAGCCAAGTATGGCTTATCCAAGAGCTCTTATGTTCACATATTCTAAATTCAGGCAATCAGAGCAGACTCATTAGCATCTCTGAATTTCAATTCCCAATTCTAACTGACCCAGTTTGGACTGTATGTCTAGCCAAGATCTGTCTGATTATGTGGAAGGGCAAGATATGATTTTTTCAAAATAAAAAATTTAGAAGATAAGTAATTTCTAAGTTATTGATCTGAAGAGTAGATAAATAAATGGACAATATAATGAAAATATGTCAGTCTTAAATAGTCATGTAAATATGATATATTTACTACTAGGAAACCTACAAAATAAGCCAAATTAACATTTCCCCCTTTAATCCATGCATTCCTTCAATACTTATTTATTGTATGTCTGCTATTTATACAGCACTGTTTTACACACCAAGGATATAATGATGAACAAATCAAAGTTCCTGTGCCCATGGAGTTTACATTCTAGAGAATGAAATGGGCAATGAATAGAAAAATGATACATAATAATCAGTGATAATGGCTGTGAGCCTAAATAAACCAGGATAAGGGGATAAGGGGTGTGGCAGTATTTTACATATAGCATTCTAGAATAGTGTCTCTATGAGGTAATATCAGACATAACCTGAAGGAATTAAGGGGAAAAAACAAATAAATATGTAGAAGAGCATTTCATGCACAGAGAATAAAATGTGCAAAAGCCCTAAGTTAGGAACCTTGTTGGCATGTTCCAGGAGCAATAAAGATGCCATTGTCTGTAGAACATAGAAAGTGAGGGAGACAGTGATAGAAAATAAGATAAAAGATGTATTCAGAGATTAAATTAAATATCCCTTTGAAGGACAAAATAGGAGTTCTAGATTTTACTTCGTTTGATGGTAAAGCATTGAGAGATTGAGAGAAGTGTGATTTGATTTATAAATGGAATATTTTGACCCATATGTAGAGAGGGACAAATAATAGGGAGCTAAGGGAAAATTACAGTGATCCAGATGAGAGAAAAGTGTTTGAACAAGAGTGTTAGTAGTGTGGAAAATGAAGTAGTCAAGATTCTGAAACACACACACACACACACACACACACACACACACAGGAGCTAGTGGTTCACACCTATAATCCTAGCTCCTCAGGAGACTTAGATCTAAGAATTGAGATTTGGAGCCAGATGGGGCAGACAAATCCTTGAGATTTGTTAATCTCCAATTAATCAGCAATAAGCTAGAAGTGGAGGCATATCTCAAGTGCTAGAGTGCTATCCATGAGTAAAAAACCTGAACAACAGTGCAAGGTCCTGAATTTAAGCCCTAGTACTGGCCTCAAATAAAGTAAATATGTGTACTGTATTTGCTGGGTTTGAAATAAAGATTTATAGGATGTTGTAATAAATTTAAACAAAGATTCTATTCACACTTCACCTGGCCTCTTCTAATGTTATGTTGCATTAATGACAGTGTAATATAAAAAACCAGGACACTGGCATTGACCTTAGATTCACCACTTAAGCACTAGTGTGTGTGTCTATTCATTTGTTGCATGTGTAGTTTCATGTAATCAATATTACATTAAGCTATTTTACTGTGCCATTACCATAGTGTTGGTTCCCTTTTGCTGTTGCTTCCTAAAGCTACATTTGCCTCCTTTACTTCCATCCCAAACCTCTGGCCTCTCATCTGTTCTATATGTCTGTAGTTGTGTTATTTTGTGAATATCATGTAATGTTCTTCTATTTCTCCAGTACTTTTCTTTTTTTCTGAAGTTTACCTAATATTAGAATACCTATTAGTGCTTCAAAAAAGTTCGTGTTCACCATTGGTACAATTAATATACACTAAAAAAAAGAATGATAAGAAAGCAAAACAAACTCTATTGTGGCAGATTGGGGAAAGTGCAAGCATGAGGGATGGGAGGAGGGATAATGATGAGGATATAAGAAGATCAATATGGTCAAAGTAGTTTAATTGAAGATATGGAAATAGAACAATGAAACCTGTTGAGATTGTTTTAGGAAGGGGTTGTGAGGTAAATGAGAGTGATAGAGGGGGTGAATTTGATTGGGATACATAGTATGCATGTTTAGGAACTATGTCCCAGTTAAGTCAAACTAATGTAAAACTAATGTATGATAATTTAAAAATTAAAGAGTGAAAATAAATGTTCATGTTTCACTCACATATGGTTGTTCATACCTGTAATCTCAGCACTTGGGAGGCAGATGCAAGAGGATCAAGAGTTTATTCCCAGCCAGGGATACATGCATGACCTTGTCTCAAAAAAGATTGTGTTTTGATGGCATAGCTTTTTTCTGTCCATTCACTTTCAATGTATTTATATAATGTTCGAAGTTAGTGCTTGTGGACAGCATATAGCTTGGCCATATTTTTTTTGGTGGGGAGGAGGATTGCTAGATCACATGGTAATTCTATTTTTAATTTCATGAGGATTCCCCATGCTGTTTTCCACAGTGTCTTTACCATTTTAGATTCCACACTAGAGCACACAAGGTTGTAATTTCTAATAACTGTTTTTAAGGTTATTTCATAAAGAATATAAATACCATAACTTTATGAGGTCTATATAAATAGGTGATTAGAATGTTATAAGTTACTTATCCCTCTCCAGCAAAAGCAGCTATAAATCTACTCATTTAGCAAAAACCATAAATAGAAAATGCCATTAATAACTATAATGCACAACAACACTTCTTATTTTCTGGATTTTGGTTTATATGTTTTTTTCCTGCTGTTCCTGGTGCTTTAATGTAGAGCCTACGTGCTGTGCCTGAGGTTTTTTCTTTTTCTTTTTCTTTTTTTGGCTTAAACCTAGTATTCTACCATTGGAGCCACAGCTCCACTTCTGGCTTTTTGGTGATTAATTGGAAATAAGAGTCTCATGGACTTACTTGCTTGGGCTGGCTGAAATCTGTGATCCTCAGATCTTAGCCTCTTGAGTAGCTAGGATTACAGGCATGAGCCACTGAGATACCTAGATTTGTTTTAAAAAAATAATGAACATCTTAAAAGGTATGGGGGTGATAACTGATGGTGGTTTTGAGTTGAATTTCTCTGCTTATTGGTAATGTCCATACCTTTACATATACTTTTTGGCCATTTATATGTCTTTGGAGATTTATCTGTTCAAGTCATTTGCACATATTATAATTTCTATTGAGTTGTTTAAGTTCTTTATTATTTTTATATTGACTTCTACATTTTAAACCTGTATGTATAGATTTAAAAGTATTTTTCTATTTTGTAGATTGCCCCTTAACACCACTGGCAGGTTTCTTTGCTATGCAGTTGTTTTTTAGTTGATGTGGTTTCACTTGTTGATCTTTCCATTTGTTTTCTGTGCTCTTCATGTCATATAAAAATCATTGTTTAAGCCAGTGTTGTGAAGTTTCCCTCTACATTTTGTTTATAAAAGTTTTACCATTTCAAGCCTTACATTTAGGTCTTTAATGAACATGTTGATTTTTATCTATGGTATAAGACTGGGATCCAATTTCATTCTTTTGCTTGGATATCCAGTTTTTCTAGCACCATCTGTTGGAGAGACCATCATTATAATGTAGTCTTGGCACACTTGTCAAAGATCATTTGACTGCATATGTGTGCACTTATTTCTTGGCTCACTATTCTTTTTCAAGTTGGTCTGTATGTCTGCCCTTATGCTGGTTCCAAAGTGTTTTGTTTCTATAATTTTTAATATTTTGAAATCAGTGAAGTGAGCTTTGTACCTTCTCAATATTGTTTTGGCAATTATGTGTTCTTTTATTTTATTTTTTACAAAATGCCATTGAGATTTTTATGGGAATTGTATTGAACTTTCAGATTGCATAGAAAAGGGGGGGGAGGTTGGGAGGGTGTAGCTGAGGAGGTGGGAGGGAAGGGATGATAGGGGAAAAACAAAAGAGGAGGCAACAATGCTGGATAAGAAATGTACTTATCACCTTGCTCATGTAATTGCAACCCCTCTGTACAGTATTTTCACAATAAAAAACTTAATTAAAAAAAGAAAAAAGAAAAGTATGGACATTTTGATATAAAGTATTCCAATCTGTAATACAGGGTCTTTCAGTCTACTAATCTCTTTCCTCTGCATTGTGTAGCTTCAGTTTACAATTCTTTCACAACCTTAAAGTTTGTAAGTATATTATTTCATTTTGGCACTGTTTGGATAGTTCATTGTTAGTATATGAAAACACAATTTTATTTCTGTGTCCTGATTTTCATCTGACATCTTGACTGAGTTCACTTATTATAACAGGATTTGGGAGGGGGGAGGAAATTTTACAATTTTTTTGCTATAAAATAATTTCATTTATAAACAGAGGTAATTTTACTATTTCCTTTTAAATTTAGATGGTTTTATTTTTGTTTCTTGTTTAATTGCTCTTGGATAGAATTTCTAATGGTGGTGTGAGTAGAAATGGTAATAGTGAACATCCTTACTTTTACCTGATTTTTTTGGTACTATTTCTGGGGCTTGACAACTCCCATTTAGTTATGATGTATAATCTTTTTAATGTGCTGGGAAATTTGGTTTGCTACTATTTTGTTTAGGAGTCTTGCATCTGTGTTTCTCAGGGATATTAGCCTGTTGAGTTCTTTTCTTGTGTACTATATTGTTCTTAATGTATTTTGAAATGTGTCCCCCCTCTTCAATTTTCTGAAAAAGTTGCATAAGGATAGACCTCTCCCTTGTCTTTGTCTTTCTTTTTCTTTTAGGTGGTGCTTTCGTATATTGGTATATGTACCTCTTGTGGTAGTTATGAGGATTGAATGATAGCCTATATTCACAGTTTTCAAACATTCTTGGTTTTCAGTGGGGAGAAGAAGGAAAGAAATGGGCTTTAGGCTTAGGGATAATTCTCTGTCCTCCTTTTCTCTTTCCATGAAATCTACTTACTCCAATTACATTGTTGTACACTATTTGTCTCCTGTATATGACTGTTTGCATAGAACATTCCATAGTAGAAAAATAGTTTGAAAGTTACAAGCCAATGTGCAAGTATTTAATGAATTGAGAATCACAAATAGTGTATTAAAATTAATTGATTTATACATTCATTATCTATGGATTATGTTTGGAGCTGTTCTACATAGTGAAGATAAGCAATGAGTGAAGTAATGGGGAAGACTGAGTAATAATGTAAATTAATAAAGATAAAATGTGTCAAGCGTTATAAAGAAACATGAAGTAAGATCAAAGGATTGAGTGGTTGAGGTTGTTATTTTAACAGGGTTGTTAAGAAAATCTTTGCTGATAAAATGATGTCTAATAGACTATATAAAGTTAAAAGTAGATGAATTATGCAGATATCTGGTGGGCGTGTGTCCCCTCAAGGCCAGTGAATAGTACACAAGGCCAAGGGAAGAGAGAAGGAGCCAAAGGCAAGATCACACAGACCAAAGAGAATGACACATCTAATTATGAGTAAGCCTGGGAACTATGAGAAGAGTTGGAACAGAGGAAAGACATCATTTCATTTTCATTTTAGTTGGATCATTCTAGGTTCTAAAGAAGAGACTAGACTGAAGAAAGTGGAGAGTAGAAATAAGAAAGCCAGTTAGAAGATGGATGATGAGCTAGAAATAGAGATGTCCAGGACCTGGTAGAAAGCAGGGAAGAGAGTCAGGATTTATTTTGAAATTAGAACTGGCTGCATGTCCTGATAGCTTGAATATAATGCAACAGTTAAGAGCTGAGGATGGCTGTAGAGTTTTTTTTGGCTAGACAATTGGTAGAATGGGCTTGCTGAGATAAGAAGACGGAAAATGTAAATTTGGGTGAATTTCAGTAGGCAAAGAAATTTCTTTTGGTACCTTTAATTGAAAGATTCCTCTTTTACTTAATAGAGGAGATAACCAAATGGCTGAGTATGTAGGCTGGGAGGAGGAGAAGTGAGTTAGAGCTCAATCCATAGGGCTTATTTTACAGGGAGGTGACTGAATACTGGAGACTTTCTTGGAATAAGGGTAAATGGAGGAGATATCCAGGACTTACTAACATCACTGATGAAAAAAAGAGTCCAAGTACTCTACCACTTGAACCACATCTCCAGCCCTTCTTGATTTAGGTTATTTTTTAGGGTTTGTGCTTGGGCAATGATCCTGTGGCCTATGCCTTCTAAGGAAATTAATCCTACCAGGAAATTTTAAAAAATACGTAATTATTAAAGGGGGACTCTGGGAGGGGAAAGTGAGAAAAATGATAAAAGGTGAAAATGACAGGAGTATACTATATATGTATAAAAATAAAATAGCATAATGAAACCCACTAAAAAGGAGGGAATGGGTAAAAAGGAAATCAGGAAAGGGTGATGAAATGAGATGATTTTGATCAAAGCACATTATGTCTATATAAATAGAATAAAACAAATTGTATTTAAAAACAAGGAGGGAGGGCTGGGAAGGTGGCTCAGTGGTAGAGTGCTTGCCTAGCATGCATGAAGCCCTGGGTTCGATTCCTCAGGACCACATAAACAGAAAAAGCCAGAAGTGGTGGTGTGGCTCAAGTGGTAGAGAGCTAGCCTTGAGCACAGAGAGGCTCAGGGACAGTGCCCAGGCCCTGAGTTCAAGCTCCAGGACCAGCAAAAATAAAAAATTAAAATTAAAAAATAAAAACAAGGAAGGAAATAAGAAAGAGTAGTAGAGGGGACTAATTTGATCAAAGGACACCCTAGCATGTGTGGAAATATCACAGTGAAGCCTCTCTGCAAAATGTATGCTTAAAAAATAAATTAAAAAACCAACCTCAATTTAACAACTTTGCTTTAGATCTCAAGAAACTAAAAAAGAGCTAAGTCCAAAACCAGTGAAAAGAAGAAAATAATAAAGATTAGAACAGAAATAAATGAAACAGATTAGCAAAACACAATTAACAGAACTAAGAATTACTTTTTTAAGAGGTAAAATTGACAAAACATTGGCTAGACTAAGAATAAAATAATTCTTAAAAAATCTTAACTGATGACACAGAAATATCAGGATTATAAAAAAACTAATGTGAATAATTATATGCCAATAAATTGGATAGCCCAGAAGATATGGATAAATTCCTAGAAACTTTCCATATACCAAAAATAAATAATGGAAAGCTAAAAAAAAGCCAAACATAACTATGACTATTAAAGAGATAGTATTAGTAATCAAAATCTGGTCATCCAAAAAAAGCAAATTAACAGATGGTTTCACTAGTCAATCTTAGAAAAATTTTATAGAATTCAGTTATGTGCAGTTGCTTACATCTGTAACCATATCATAGCTATCCAGGAAGTAGAGATCAGGAGGCTAATGTGGGCAAAATGTTAGCAAGATTCCATCTCAACAAAATAAACTGGATGTTAGTAACACATATCTGTAATCCTACTTCCTGAGCTCTGTCCCTGAGCTGCTTTTTCTCAAAAGTAGAGAGCTCTATCACTTGTGCCACAGCGGCACTTCTAGCTTTTTCTGAATAGTTTGTTGGAGATAAGAGTCTCATGGACTTTCCTACCCGGGCTGGCTTTGAACTGTGATCCTCAGATCTCAGCCTCCTGAGTAGCTAGGGTTACAGGCATGAGCCATAGGTGCCCAGCTAGTTGAAGGTCTAGATTCCATGTATGAGTGAAAACATGCAATCTTTATCTTTCTGAATTTGATATATCTTGCTTAACATGATCTCCACTCTCACCTGTTTTTCTGCAAACAACATGATTGCATTGTATGGCTGAAAAGGACTCTATTGGGTACATGTACAATGTTTTCTTTCTCTGTTGATTGCTATTGGGAACCTAGGCTGATTCGATAGCTTGGCTATAAACATGGATGTAAGTTATCTTTATCCTATGTTGATTTGCTTTCCTTCAGCTATATGCTTAAGAATGGTATAACAGGATTATCATATTGTCAAATCTTCTTTTTCATCAGTCACTCTATTTTCTGACTGAGGAGTTTAATCCATTTGCATTTAAAGAAATTATTGACAATGTAGAACTTAGCCATTTTGTTAGTTTTTTTAATCTTAGAGCTTTTCTGTCTCTCTTTTATTGTATTTTACTGACACTTTTGTAGAGGAATGTTTTGGCTCTTTCCTCATTTTCTTTTGTATATCTTTAGATTTTTTTTGTAATTATCATGGGGCTTAAATATAAAACATCTTGTAGTTAATAACTGTCTTTTAAGATTACCTCAGCCTATTTTGAAATGTATATGAAACTATACTTTTATTTTCCCCTCACACATGGTTATTGATATTAAAATTTTAATACTTTCATGCTTCTAATAATACACTTTATGTTACAATTATCTTTTGTACTTTTATCTAAACCTTCTATGCCAGAATTGAAAGTGATCTGTGCACCACCTTTTTAGTATTACAATATTTTTTGTCAATATGTTTACCTTTACCTTAGAACTTTGTATTTTCATATATTTTATGTCATATTTAATTGCCATTTTGTTTCAACTTAAAGATTCCATTTAGCATTTTCTTGTACTGCAGGTTTAGTGGTAATAAACTTCCTCTGCTTTTGCTTATATGGAGTATCTTCACTTTTTTTGAAGGCAAGTTTTTCGGGATATAATATTCTTGGCTACCAATTTTTTCCTTAAATCCTTTCTCGCCTGAAAGGTTACTACTAATAATCTGTGTGTCTCCATTGTACATAATGACTTTCTGTTCCTTCTTTTGAAATACTTTGTATGTGATACTTGGCAATTTGGACATAATATCATCTTGCTCCAGTTTTTCTGGGATTCCTGGATCTGGAGGCCCATTTTTTTCTTATATTTGGAATGTTTGCCCATAATTTTATCAAATAGACTTTATTCTCCTTTCTTTCGCCTTTTACCCATAGTATGAATAGTAATCTACTTAATGGTGTTTTCAAAGTCCCTTATTCTTCATTCTTTTTCACGTATTTCTTTTTTGATCCTTTGAATGATAATTTTATTCAAATGTCTTATCTTTACATTTGATGGTACCTTCTGATTTATTAAGGATGCTATTGAAGTCCTGTAGTTATTTTTTTTGCTTAAGTATTATATTCTTTAGCTCAGAATTTTGTGGTTTCTAAATACAATTTTATTATTTTATTGATAGACTCCTTTTTGTTCATACATCATTTTTCTGAGCTCATTATCTTTTTGTTGGTCAATTTGTCAGATAATTCACATATCTTTTTTAGCATCAGGTCTTGGAGATTTGTTCTGTTGAGTTCTTTGGCCCACATTTCCTTATTTCTTCATATTTTTATAAAATGTGTTTGAACAAATGACCATTTCTCCAAATCCTTACTGACATTATACAGGGAAAATATTTCACCAGTAGGTCTGTTAGAGATTTGAGGAACGTTTCCGACCTTTATTTTCAACAACTTTTCTCTGGATTTGTGTGTATAAAATTCCCAATTAAAAGAATTTACTATGGTCTTTTTTTTTTCTATTTTATAATTTCATTCTCCCTCTAGTGTTTATGTGTCGTACTGCATGTTCTTTGACGGCATAGACTGCTCATCTGCTTTAGTTCTTAGTGTTCCTCAGACTTTTAGAGTGTGCTGGTTTTCATCAGTGCCTTGAATCTGGTAAAATAAAAACAATTCTGTTAAATTACTTAAATGGTAAAATGTTAGACATTAACTCCACTCTTCTCCCCTTACCCTCAGGCTGTATTCAGTGCTTACCTGCGCCACTATATTTACTGTGGAGCAGTGGCAAGTTACCAGCCATCTTTTATTCTCAGCTTCCCTCAGGCATGCAGAATATGTTGGGTTCTTTCAGCATCTAAGACTGGCAAAAACGTATCCCTTGAACAGCTCCTTGAAACAATAGTGTATTGAACAGGTACTCCAACATCTTCCCTCCTTGAAAGAGTATCTGAAAGTTGGGAGTTTTTACCCTTTTGTTGCATGAGAGTAATAGAGTGAATCTAGACTTTTGCCCTTATTAGTGGTCCCCAGACTGGCAGCCCTTTCTATCTGTGCATATTCAGTCGAGATATGTCAGTACCTCCTGTGTCCTCCACCACAAATAACCACATATTGGACATGTATTTTAGTTTTCTTTTTTCCTCTTCAGGAAGAAGCCTAGAATTGAGCATTTTCTTCTGATTGCACTTTGCTGAACCAGGCAGAGAAACCATGGCCAGTAAGTAACAGAAATTTTCCTCCTGGTTTTAATATTGATTCATGCTTGCCTGCAATGTAGGCCTCTTATTAGCTGGTTTCGGGATTCCTCTTGGAGTATGTTAGTCTGTGTACTATTGTTGAATTAGCATCTCCTTTCAAGAAAAAGAAGGTCTGAGGCCTTGTGTTCAGCTATTTTATTCACATGACTAGTCTCCATTTTATTGTTTTCTGTTTGTGCCAGCCTACAAACACTGAGCCAGCATTGGGTTGGCTTGCTAAGCTATCACTGCTGTCCCTGTGGGCTACTGTTGTCTAGTTTGTGGATGAAAAGTTAGGATGAAGTGGTTTTGAAGTTCCTTCTGTGAGTGGATCAGCATACTGGCTGTCATCCTGGTCGTAGAATAGAACTTGGGTATTCCATGGTACTAAGGTGTCTGCCCCAGGTACTAAGAGGGAATAATCCAATCAAAGTACAATGAAAAGCATATAAGAATTACCAAGGTTTAGATTATTTGTGTAAAATTTTCTGGCTGCTGAATGAAATTAACATTCATAAAGTCTTTTAAAGTTACTACTGAATATTGTAACCTCTCTTTAAAAATTTTCTTTGACAGTGATTATCAAAAAGAGAAAAAGATGAATTGACATTTGAAATTAGGATACAGGAGTTCCCCCTGGGGAGTTTTTTTTGTTGTTGTTGTTGGTCGTGGGGCTTGAACTCTGGGCCTGGGCGCTGTCCCTCAGCTCTTCAGCTCAAGGCGAGCGCTCTACCACTTGAGCTACAGCGCCACTTCCAGTTTTCTGGTGGTTTATTGGATTTAGGAGTCTCACGGTCTCTCCTGCCCGGGCTGGCTTTGAACCGCGATCCTCAGATCTCAGCCTCCTGAGTAGCTAGGATTACAGGCGTGAGCCACCAGCGCCCGGCCCTGGGGAGCTTTTAAACTACAGGCTGCTTTTCCACCATGACTGTAGTGATGATCTTTCCCTAGTGCTAGGAGTGATGAGTAGTCTGTAGCACTCCTCTAGATTTTAGAACATTTTCAACTTTTGGTTAATTATTTGTCCTGACAGGAGATTCCCCATTTCACAAAGCAGATTCAGAATGACCTATTCATTCCTTCAAATGTTGTAATTTCTAGCCGTGTGTGTGTGTGTGTGTGTGTGTGTGTGTGTGTGTATGTGTGTGTGCGCGCGCGCTTATACATGCTGCTCCTGGGGCTTGAACTGAGCCTGTACTCTGACCCTGAGATTATTTGCTTTAGTGCTCTACCACTTGAGACATACCTCTGCTTTTGGCTTTCTGATGGTTAATTGGAAACAAGAGTCTCATGGACTTTCCTGCTTGGACTGGCTTCAAATTATGAAACCACTCAGCTTCCTGAGTAGCTAGGATTACAGGTATGAGCCACCAATGTCCAGTTGAATCTTAGTCTTACTCTTCCTGATACAAGCTAAGTATGATCCCTTTTTCCCTGATATTCCTTCAGTTACTTAAAGACTTATTTTTATTACCTCCTGAAATGACTCCTCCTTTCACCACATTATAATGTGGTGGCTAAATTATATGCTCCAGATTCAGATAGCTTAGGTTTCAATCTGGCCTAGTAGTTTACTGTCATATGTGATTCTGAGTTCATCACTTAATTTATGCCTTAATTCTTCTGGAAAATAGAAGTTAACATATAATATCACAAAATTGTTAAAAGGATTGAATGAGCTGACATGTGCAATGTATCTAGAACAGTGACTGGGATGATTATAATATATAATAGTTATTTATTATAGAACAACATTTTCTATTCTTTTATCATCTTGTTTTTCTCTGCATAGACCAGTTTTTCATTGTATTTTTTTTCAATTGGATATAAAGTTTAATAGTTCCACTGTGATCTGAGTAGGTCTTGTGTCTCATTCTGAAACATTTACTTTTTTTGATAATAGGGTAGGTATTTTTGTTGGATTTGGGATTTGAATTCAGATCCTCATAGTCTTGTTTGGCTTGCTTGCTCTTGGCTGGTTGTCTACCCTGTGGACAATACTTTATGCTGGTTAATTGGATATGGAATCTCATGGAATTTTCTGCTGAGCTAACTTTGAACTGCCATACTCCAGGTCTCTGCTTCCTAAGTAGCTAGGATTACGAGTGTGAACTTCTGAAGACCATGATTATATCAACTAATCTTGTTTTCAAATGAAGTACTATCGTACTTTCAGCTTGAAATAGGTGATTTTTTTTTTTTTGGACAAGGTCTTGTTATGTATTTTATTTAGGCTGGCCTAGAAATTACTATGTAGTCCAGGCTGCCTTCAAATTTGTGATCCTCCTGCCTCTGGCTCCTGATTGCTAGGATTACAGGCATGTGCCACCAGCCTGGCTGGAATAGTTGAGTTTTTTTAATCAAGCTGCAGACGTTTATGTTTTGTGGGAGGCTGAATAATAGCTCCACAATTTATCCAGTGTTAATTTCTGAAATTTGTAAGTATTGTTTATATAGGAAAAGCGACTTTATTGATGCTATTAAGGATTTTGAGAAAGTAAGATTATTCTAAATTAACTTGATTGGCCCTAGTAACATCATAAGTGAGGGAGATGAAGGAGAGTGGTCACTTAAGGGCATTATGCTTGCTAGCCATATGCTCAACTACATAAGTCACATTTCCAGCCTTGAAATTGATGTTTTAACTTCTGACTTCTATAACAGTAAGAGAAGAAAATAGTCTGTTTTAAGCTACTAAGTCTGTGGTAACTTATTTCAGCAGCTAAAAGAAACTAATATATATCTACCAGGTTTCATCTTGTTTCTTTTAACCCATATTAGGGCCTTTCAAAATTGTCAAGGAAAAGATAAAACTAGAGTAGATTGGGGGACACAAAAAGGGTAGTTGAGAGTCCACTGGAAATCAAACTTCAGGTATGTCATAGCTGAACCTTCGAATTGGACTGCAGACACACTGATTTTGGGTGTGGGTTAACCTTTGAAATGGTGTTCATCTGTGCCAACCTTCTGTAATAACAGACCTCTTCCCACAAACTACCCAGAACTTAAGATCATGCCCAATCTCTTTCCTATAAAGAGTTTAACTTTTGCCAACCTCAGTCATGATTCCTGACTAACAAATGATGTAAATTACCAACACCCTTGAGATTTACAATTTATGAATATAGCTTCCATTTTGTAAAACCTCAAAGCACACTTTCAACATTGCTTAAATCTGTGTCCCCAGATTGCAATCCTAGTTAGCTCTTGACTGGGACAACTTTATTCTATGTCAATAAAATTTTTTTAAGTTAAAGCTTTTGAATTTTTAGATGTTGAGTACCAATATCTAAAAATGTACTGGGTATAATACAAAGTAATGTTAAAGTTCCCCTTTTGATGATACTTTATATAATAATAATAATAATTAATTATTTTGGTGCTGGTCCTGGGGCTTAGGCTCTAGGCCTCAGCACTATCCCTAAGGTTTTGTTTTGTTCAAGGCTACTGCTCTAGCACTTGAGCCACAGATCCAATTCTGGCTTTTTTTTTGGTAGCTAGTTGGAGATAAACCTCACAGACTTTCCTGCTCCTGCTGGCTTCAAACTGTGATTCTCAGATATCAGTCTCCTGAGTAGCTAGGATTATAGACATGATCCACTGGTACCCAGCCAAATAAATATTACTAATTCCAAATTTAAGGTGGTAAACAGGTTCCAAATATGTGAATTCTCTAAGATTATACAATAAATGTCTGTGATATCACTAAATATAGTATGAATTGTTTAAAGACATGGGTGGGGCTGAGGGAGGAGCTGTATAGTCTGAGAAATGTGTCAGTCAATTTCATCATGGACTGAGCATCAAACAAACCTACATATTATAGGTCAATGCAATCAAGACATGAGAAACAGTATGTATGAGGCTGATGCCAGTATATTATAACATCTTGTTTTACAGTTAAGAAAATGTATGAGTACACTCTAAAATATCAATATAGTAAACACATTGATCACTAACATAGTTCTTGAATTTTTTCAACTATTATGTCCTGTATGTGCTATATTCTTATATAATTGGTGTCACCAGTTGATGGATGAGGGGGTTTCCTCAGCTCCCAAGTCCTCACACAAAACTATAGGTCCTTGGGATCCATGCAAGAAAAGAATTTGAAAATGTTTTGCCCAAAAGGAGTGTCTCACAAGGTGGAAGTTTTAGTAGTTGTTTTAGTATATCAGGATAAAGTTGGAAGTGGGAGTAAAGGACCCAATGATGTTTTATACTTTCTGGGTTGGGAGAATAGTCATATTGTCCACCAAATCCTAATCCAATGATTTTTAGTGGACCAGGCAGATGGAGATATGAGATAGGCCCACCTCAAAACCCAGGGACAATAAGTAATTTTTAGGATTTTCCTTTTGCAGACATGCCTTTTATTTCTATCTCTGCATGAATTGTAAATAATCTATAGATTTGCAATATCTCAAAAGAAAAGGCAAATGTAAATAGTCCCTCTTACTCATCCATTCTTGTAAGTTAATGTTTAAAAGTAAGTGTGGAGGGAAGGAGAGCTAATTACTTTGATTTTCCAGTTTTTTCTGATATTCTAATGTCTGATCTGGCCCTTTTAATACTTATTAATTTTCATTTCCAGGTCTATTCATCTATTTGTCTCAATCATCAGCACAGCAGATTTATATCAGGATCATCCTGTAAGATATATTATGCTAAGACTCTTATGACAACTGTATCACTAGATGGCAAGAATTTTATGGGACTAATATTGTATATGAAACTTGTCAATGACTATAATATCAGTATGTGTCACATGACTCCATAGGTTTGTAGTGGGGAAAGATGTAGAAATGGGGATATATGGATACGTTGTCTTATTAATTTTATTGTGAACTAAAAACCATGCTGAAAATGAAGTTTATTAAAGAATTAAAACCATAGAAAGACAAAAGAAAAGAGGTTTGTCTAGCTGTAAAGCCTGTGGAGAAACAGTATTTAAATTTCTGGCCTGTATGATTCTGGAACCCATTGTTCTTTCTGATATACCAGTTGTTCTGAGACTGTGGCCCAAATAGCCTTAGCAATCCTTGAGACACTTCTGGGTGGGGGGTTGGGGTGGCCTATGAGCTCAAAACTATTATGTAAAACAATGCTTGCTAAAGTATTATTTTGGTGCTTTATTTACTATGCTGATTTTCCCACTAAGAAGAAAGCAACTTTATCATAGCACAAATGAAGACAATGATAACCAATTCTACCAGTAATTATTTTATTCTTCACAATGAAGAAGTCAATTTAACTTAGAATATCATTGGAGAAAAATTATAACTTTCTTAAATCTTGGCCTCAAGTACTTGTCCCCTAATATTCTTTGGGACAAAATGGAAAGTACATGTGAAATACTTTTGCTACACATGAAGGACTATGACAATCACTTTGCTGCATGTTTGAATTAGGAGTAAATTTGTCCTTTCTCTCATAGACCATTTTTATCATATGGAAATTTGCATTATTTCAGAAAAGCTAGATTTTTTATCCTTATCTATCATAAAATATTTCAGTTTCTTCATAACCATGTTTGTTCTGTTTTTCTTAGTTTATCATTCTTCTTAGAGGAAAATGAAACAAGATGAAACTTGAGTGGTTCTTCTCTGATAATGATCCTAATGCTTCAGTGTTTTTTGCTCTGATCATGTAGTAAAACATTTCATATTGTTATTAACATTTTGTAACTTTGGGCTTAGCCTTCCTAATAGAAGTCCTAAAGCTACTGTATTGTGATTTTTGTGGCATCATCCTTTGTCAAATTCCCTCTTGTCCATATTTCACATATCTTTTAAAATTGACTTCATTAAAGAGCGAGCATCTTAAGAGCTTCTGATGGGTCATCATAAGACTTGACTCATATTTTGACAGATTGTTTTTGTTTTTATCAGTATCCTTTAAAATACCTTGTTAACATTTTGTTTTGGAGAAATTTTTATATTCCTTAAGCTAAATTTTGAAACTTGTTTTTATTTTGATAAGTACCTAGTATGCCTGAAGTAATGATTTTAGACTCTTAAACTAAGACCCATAGTAAGAAATACATTTTATGGTCATGGCCTAGTACATATACACTCACAACTGAAACAAAAGATTCACAAAACAATGCTTATTGTTTCATTCAAACTGCAATGAAGAGACAAAAATAAGAAAATTTGAATGAGGAAATGGTAGTATATTGAACTATAAAAGGTAGGATAGTAAACTATGAAAAATAGTATAATGAAATATAAAATATATTTAATAAATATATAAGTAAACACTATGGATGGTACCAAGTGTACACAAATGTATGAACTGAAGTATGGTAGACTCAGGGGAGAACTCAAACAGTATAATTCCTTAGAAAGGCTAACTCACAGTCCAACAAAATAAACCCCAGGAAATGGGTGATCAAAAGGTAGGGTGAGGTCAAGAGAGGGGGTGCTAGAAGGATAAAGAGAGGACAAGGGGAGATGGCAGTCACAAAATTCAATGTATATTCTACAAAATTGAGAAAGTTGAGAGAAGGAGTGGGGTTGGGAGGGATGGGAGAGAATGGTAAAAGGGATGACATTGATCAAGATGCATTGTATTCATAAACTGCTTTATTGAATGGCAACTCCTTTGTACAACTACTTAAAGATAATAAAAATATGTTAAAAAGAAAATGGGGTACTAGATAATTAGCTATTAAGGAATGAAGAGAACTCTAAAGAACATAGGATAATCATCATAGAAAGCAACTACTTAGAACTTAAAACGGAGCACCCAGCAAAGAACAAATCTTTGATCTTCTGGACTAAGGTCCAGATATTTTTGGAAAAGGCACATAGTTATCTGTTTGTGTAGAAATTAGCTGAGATACCATACTGAAGTAACTCCTAAGCAATCTAGGAAGCTTTTCCTCAATACCAGGGGAAGTTATTCATAAGGAAATGCCCTATCTTGATACCTAATTTTATCATCATTTCTAGGCCATATAGCTCAGCAGCCAAACATTCAGCCACATGCTGAAGGAACCAGTCTTGATATCTAGCAGCACTCAGGTGGAGGAATCATAGTATATGTATAGTATTGTATAGTATACTATAGCATAGTATAGTATATAGTATATAGTATAATTAGTGTACAGATTGGTGCTATATGTGTATATGTGGGTTGCTAGGCAGGTGCTCTACCACTTGAGCCAATGCCCCCAGCCTATTTACTTTAGAAGCTTCCCTTTGTGTATTAGGATCTGCTGCTGGCTTCAAGAAATTCTCAAACTGGTCAGGTTTCCATTTGCCTAATGGGCTTCCCAGTCTGTAACCCCAAGGGCAGCAAGGGCCTAGGTGTGGGCCCTAACTGTGTTGGGTAGTAAGGAGACCAAACAGCACTGAGTTTTGAACTGGGGGAAGAGAAATGAGGGTCTGTCTGCTGGTATCTCTAAGATGCAGTAAATGATCCTGTGAATGAAAGGAGGCTGGGGAATCACATGGTTCTCAGGATCTGTGCTTAGTGCTCTTAGACTCGTGGTTAGCAAAAACTGCAGTGAGCAAGCAGTTCCTGCAGGCTGATCTCAGTGCTTTTAGCCACTTCTCAGAAATTTCCTCAGAAAATTCCCTCAGAAGGAGGGAAACTGGGGAAATTGTGTGGTTCTCATGACTTGTGCTCAGGGCTCTCAGTGCTACCTGGTAGCAAATACAAGCAACCAGAAGGCAGCTCTCAGAGGCTGAGTACTCCACCAACCAAAGGCACAGTGCTTTATTTCTATAATGATTTTTAGGTAATGGGACTTGCCTCTTGCCAGAGAGCACGTGGCTACCAGCCATCACATCCTTCATTGCCTAAGCTCCCTGATACTTAAACTTCTCAGTTGGAAATGTTTTAGGATATTGGACTGTCATGTAGGAATAAGGATAGCAACTTGGCAAGGCAAAGTTTACTTTGGCAGAAGGGCATGCTACTGATGGGAAGCCAAGTAAGTAAGTACACTGGGCAGGCAGTCTACCCAGGTTTTATCTCAAATGCGTTACTGACCTTTGTTCTGATTGGTCAGAAGTTAGGCTCACAATCTTGTGTAGTTGGCTAATTTGAAAGGGTTAAAAGTTTTATTTGAAAAAGTTTTATTGGGCTAGGAAGTTGGCTCAGTGATAGAGTGCTTGCCTCTCATGCATGAGGCCCTGAGTTCGATTCCTCAGCACCACATAAGCAGAAAAGTGAAGCTGTGGCTCAAGTGGTAGAGCCTAGCCTTGAGCTGAAGAGCTGAGGGACAGCATGCAGGCCCAGATTTCAGCCCCCACGACTGCCAAAAAAAGTTTTATTAAAGAATTGCTTTGTTAAATGGCAATTCCTTTGTATAACTACTTAAAGATAATTTTAAAAATGGGAAAAAGTTTATCTAAGCAATCAACCAAAACCAGGACACCTGGCCAATTTGGCAGAAAAAAACAATTTTTGCTCAGCTGGATCCCTATCATTTGAGCCATGGCTCCAGGCCCTGGAAAAACAATTCTTATAAGAGGATATGACTTAACAAAAATAGCTCCTTGTAAAGATAAGAACTACCCTTAAAATGGCAGTACTTATGACAAGAAACCACTTTGACAGAAAAGATTCTAACTCCTACACTAAATCAGATCCCTTCCCTCTCCATGGCCACTCCATGTGGCTGTTGCTCACCAAGACAGTGTGGTAGATTTTCCTAGTACTCCCTAAGTCATGACTGCTCCTTGCTTTGAAGTTTCTAGGATTATAGATGAGAGCTACCAGTGCCCAGCTTATTCCATCTTCTTATAGCAGACTGGAATCTCGTAGCAATAAGCCATCTTTTCTTCCATCTTTTCTGAAAATTTGAAGTCTATCCAATTAGGAAACTCTCCCCATGGTTAATGTCTCTTAGGCCTTATGCCTTTTTTTTTTTCATTAGGACACTTGAGTTTATTAGGAAAACAGGCCAAAATACAACTCATAGAATTACAGCCTTCTCTAGGCAAGACCATGATGCAAGCTCCTTTTTGAGAAAGGAGGGATAGTTCTCAGCAAAAGGAAGAATCACCATCCTTCTTAACTCCCCAGGAACATTCTAGAGAAGAGGTAGACTGCCAGAGGCTAAAGAGTAGGCAGTGATGAGGTAGACCCTCTGGTAGATTAGTAATGCCTACATGGATGTCACCATGATCTTGGCTTTTCTAGTCTTGGAAGAATGGTTTGGACTTGGAGGGCTGTGTGAAAAGGCTTTTTAGAGTGTGACAAGTCTCAGGCTGGTCCTAGGAATCCTGCATCAGTGGTACAGGGCCTACCTCCCTCTGCACTAGAGCGCAGCCGCGGCTCCTTCTCCTCATACTAACGTGCTTCACTGAACTCCAGGAAGAAGGCCGAGATCTCTCTGCTGGCTGAAACTGCAGAGTCTGAGCCGTGGGTGGTGTTGCGGGTATCGATGAGACCAAAACTCCCACGGATAGAATCTGGGGCAATATAGCGTGCTCGAAACACTCTGGTGGGTCCCATCAGTGTTCTCCAGAGCTGGATAGCATGTTTGTGGGCGAGGACGTAGGCTCGGATTGGCCCACTGGCCAGCTGCTTATAGAAAAAACTGCCCTTCATGTTCTTGGTAAAACCTCTGGCAATCTTCCCTTTTCCATAGTAGTTCTTTCATTCGTACAATAAGGAACTTGTTGTTCAGAATCTGCAGTTGAACAGCCTCCAGAATCAGTGGATAAGCAACTACATCAGGTTTGAGCAAGGCCAAGGTGAGCTGGAGAGTCCTGGGGCTTCGCAAGATGGTGTTCATGTCACTTCCTGATTTTTCCCTCCATGCCAGGCGGCGCCAGGCCATCTGCCTTGTGCCTTTTTTATGTGCTCTGGTACTGGCCCTTGAAGTCAAGGCCTCTGGCTTTTGCTCGGCTTTCTTGCTCATAGCCAGCACTCTATCAGTTGAACCCTATCTCTAGTTCAGCAATTTCTGATTAATTTGAGATGAGGTTTGACAGACTTTCTGCCCAGGCTGTTTTGAACCTTGATCCTCAGATCTCAGCATCCTGAGTAGCTAAGTTTACAGGCATGAACCATCAGCACCTAGCTTAGTCCTTGTGCCTTTAAAGTGCATAGAAGCAAACATTCTCAAGGTTGCCTCTGTTTAATGAAAATAATTTGTTACTATTCTAGACTTATCAGTGAAAAACCTTTAATATATTTTTTATTGTAAACATACTGTACAAAGGGGTTACAGTTATATGAGTAAGGTAATGAGTACATTTCCTATTGAGCATTGTTACCTCCTCCTTTGTTTTTCCCCTTACCATTCCTTCCCTCCCCACCTCCCCAACTCCTCCCTCCCCCAACCTGAAGCTGTAAAGGTTGTTTCAACATAGTGTCTTATACATCTCATTATTACAATGGGTCAAACTGTATCCTTATTTCAGCATTGTGTCATTTCCCTTCCCCTCCCCTAATTAGAAAAATGTATATACAAATGCAGGGCACCAGAATCAAATACAGTGAAAACAGGGGAAGAACATACAAAAGCAAAAAAAAAAAATTCACACAGCACTTTATAAGTACATTAAAAACAACAACAAAGATAAAACCTCTTGTGTCCCTATCTTGGGTTCATTTCGCTTATCATCATCTTATATGGACATATGTACATAGCTTTTGACCTTTTCTGTTTGTCCTAGACATGTACTAGTTATTGCAAATAAGGGAAACCATGAGACCTATGTTTCTGTGGGCCTGGCTTACAAGTGTTCACCCTCACTGGCTTCCATTTGGCCCCATCCTTTGTGTGTGTTATGTTTTAAATTTCCCTGGTCCTGTGATTTGATGTTTGAATGAGGCCCCCTTCTGATATTTTGTGCTGTGAAGTTCTAAGCATTCTTGGGTTATAAAACTCCTTGAAAATCTGACTATAACTACATTCTTTTCTAGAAAAAAAATGCACATACACTGTTAGCTTTGCTTATAGCTTGAGTCTCTAGAGTTTTCAAAGACTTTGCTTCCTGGTTCAAGGACACCTGGGGGCGGAAGATTGTTTGATAAAAATGTGGTATTCTTGGTTCTTCAGATCTAATAAAGCAAAATTTCTGGTAGAGTCAGCAACTTAATCTTCCTGGTAATTCTCAAGTACAGTAAAGTTTAAGACGTTCTCACAAACTGAGCTTGTCTTCACAATCTAGGTATCTTTCTTTCCAAGACTTTGGCTTCAGGGGCTCAAATTCTGGAATCCTAACCTTCATCCAAAGAGAGTAGCTACGTTTCTCTAAGGCTGAAATGTGAAGCTCCTCCTTGGAGAAACCCTAGAGTTTAACAATGAGTCTAGGTCTTTTTCATTTTCATGAACAATTCTGAAACTGTTTTAGCATTTTCCTTAGTATACATTAGTTACACAGATGAGGATTTCTGCACATGCTCACAATATATTCCAATCAATCTCTCTCATTCACCCTAGTTCTGAATTCTGAGAGCCCAGACATGTCCCATAAAGTAACACTTCACTCCTTTCATTTGTCTACTTCTAATCAACATATTGTCTCATATTGTCTCTATGCAGACTAGAACTTTCCTATCATGCAAGGTATTATTATTATTATTGTTATTATTTAGAGATAGGTTCTTGCTGTGTCTCCAAGTTGGCCTTCAACTCATGATCCCCTCCCTCTGCTTGTAGGGTGTTAGGATTATGAGCATTTGCCACCATGCTTGGCTTAAGATATATTTTGCTTCTGCACATTTCCCTCATTATCAATGTATTGTTCCTGTGAGATAGCCATGGATCCAGAGTTAGAGACCTTATAAGTAGAGTTAGAGGAATACAGTAAAAGGCTTTGCAGAATTAAGCTTACATACTAATGGGTGATAGCAAAGGAAGTCAAATTTGGTTACTTCCTCTTGAGTCTTTTTTACTAGCTATAAAAATTTGTGAATGTAATTGTGTTAAATATCAGTGTTTTTTAAATTTACTATTTTATTTTATTATTAATTATTTTATCGATTTAAAAAAATATTGTAAAGGTGATATACAGAGAGGTTACTGTTATATAAGTCAGATAATCAGTACATTTCTTTCTGAACAGTGTCACCCTCTCCCTCATTTTCCCCCAGTTTTTTCCCTCTTGACCCTTCCCCCCCAAGTATAATTCACTTCCAACATAATGTCTAGTGAGCATCACTCCTGAATTGGTTCACCCTTTGTCTCACCATTTCTGTGCTTCCCATTCCCCTCCCCAAATAAGATAAATTTATATACAAGACAAAAGGTACAGAAATCAATAACAGCGACAAAAGGGAATAAACCAAACTCAAAAAAAGAACTGAAAACAGTACAATAAAAAACCTCTTGTTTTCATTTCTTGGAGCTCATTTTGATAAACATCATTTTATGTGATCATATGCACATAGCTATTGAGCCCTTGTGATCCTCCTAAGAATATTCTCCTTTGGTCTCACTGTGTGAATGTTTAGAGTGCTGTTTAACTAACCATGTCCAATTATAATTATTTATCTTTGACTATCCATTTAGTTACTTGTAGATTTATAGGCAGATTCTAATTATTACAAATGAGGGAAACCATGCAACCTATGTTTCTTTGAATCTGGCTTACTTTGCTTAGTATAATTTTTTCTAAGTCTTGTTCCATTTTTTTTTATGAATGAAACATTCTTTCTAATGGAAACATAGAATACTGTTGTGTATACATACCATTCTTGATCCATTTGTCCACTGAGGGACATCTGGGTTGATTCCATATTTTAGCTATGGTAAATAATGCTGCAATGAACATGGTTGTGCTGGTGGCTTTAGAGTGGCCTGATTTGTGATCAATTGGATACATGCTCAGGGTCATCTGGAAGCTCTGGTCGTGTGTGTGTGTGTGTGTGTGTGTGTGTGTGTGTGTGTGTGTGTGTTTTGTCGGTCATGGGGCTTGAACGGTGTCCCTCAGCTCTTCAGCTCAAGGTGCTCTACCACTTGAGCCACTGCACCACTTCTGGTTTTCTTTTGTTTTGTCAGTCATAGGGCTTGAACTCTGGGCTTGAGTGCTATCCCTCAGCTCTTCAGCTCAAGTCAAGCATGCTACTGCTTGAGCCACAGTGCCACTTCCGGTTTTCTAGTGGTTTATTATAGATAAGAGTCTCACAGACTTTCCTGCCTGGACTGGCTTTGAACCTCGATCCTCAGATCTCAGCCTCCTGAGTAGCTAAGTTTACAGGCGTGAGCCACAGGCACCCAGCTGGAAGCAGTATGTTTAGTCTTTTGAGCAACCATCATACTGCTTTCCAGAGCGGATGAACAAGTTTACATTCCTACCAGCAGTGTAGTAGCATTCCCTTTTGGCCAAATCCCCACCAGCATCTGTTATTGTTAGTTTTCTTTTTTTTTTTTAATTTAATTTTATTTTATTTGAGAACATACTGTACAGAGGGGTTACAATTACATGGGCAGGATAATGCATACATTTCTTACCAAGCATTGCAGCCTCCTCCTTTGTTTACCCTTCACCTCCCTTCCCACCCTCCCCCCTCCCCCTCCCCCAATCATACCCCTCCCTCCCCCCCCCACTCCGACATTGTAAAGCTGGTTTTGACATGACATTTTGTACTTCTCATTGTTGCAACAGGTCCACCTGAATCCTTAAACGACTTGTTTGTCCCCGTCTCCTCCACATGTTATACTGACATCAAATATAGTGAAAGTGGGGGTTACACTGTGGGGGAGGGACATACAAAGCAACAAAGAAATAATCTTATGAATTCGTTAGAAACACATGCATGAAAGAAACAAAAACATTAAAATACATATTTGAGGGTTCGTTTTCCTAACATCACATTCTCTGACTTTTTCCGCTTGACTCATACCTATACTAGATATTGCAAATAAGGGAAACCATGGGACCTATGTTTCTTTGGGCCTGGCTTACTTCACTTAATATAATTTTTTCCAAGTCTTTCCATTTCCTAACAAATGGGGCAATGTCATTCTTTCTGATGGAGGCATAGAATTCCATTGTGTATATATACCACATTTTCTTGATCCATTCATCTACTGAGGGGCATCTGGGTTGGTTCCATATCTTAGCTATGGTAAATAATGCTGCAATAAACATAGTTGTGCTGGTAGCTTTAGTGTGGTCTTTTTTGTAAACATTAGGGTAAATGCCCCAAAGTGGGATTGCTGGGTCATAGGGGAGTTCTATGTGAAGTCTTTTGAGGAACCTCCATACTGCTTTCCAAAGTGGTTGAACAAGTTTACATTCCCACCAACAATGATGTAAGGTTCCTTTCTGTCCACATCCCCTCCAGCATCTGTTGTTGTTAGAGTTCTTGATTTTTGCTGTTCTAACTGGAGTGAGGTGGTATCTCAGTGTTGTTTTGATTTGCATTTCTTTTATGGCTAGGGATGTTGAACATTTCTTCATGTGTCTATTGGCCATCCTTCTTCTTCAGAGAAGCTTCTCTTTAAGTCTTTCGCCCACTTACTTATTGGGCAGTTGTTTCTTTGAGGATTTGTTGTTGGGTGGTTTAATTTTTTGAGTTCCAAGTATATTTTAGATATTGTTAGTTTTCTTGATAATGACCATTCTAATTGGGATGAGATGGAATCTCAATGTTGTTTTGATTTGCATTTCTTTTATGGCCAGAGATGTCTGTCATCTCTTCATGCGTCTATTGGCTATTCTATTTCTTCATTGGAGAAGACTCTCTTTAAGTCTTTAGCCCACTTATTAATTAGGTTTTTGTTTCTCTGAGGATTTGCTTTTGAGAGGTTTAATTTTTTGAGTTCTAAGTATATTTTAGATATGAGATCCTTATCTGATGCATAGCTAGTAAAGACTCTCTCCCATTGTGTGGGCTTTCTATTTATCTTGCCAGTTATTTTATTTTTACTTTTTTGGTGCTGGTCCTGGGGCTTGAAGTCTGGGCCTGGTCAATATCCCAGAGCTTTTGTGCTCAAGGCTACTGCTCTAGCACTTGAGACACAGATCCACTTCCAGATTTTTTTGTGGCAAATTGGAGATAAGAGTATCATGGACTTTCCACCTGATCTGGCTTTGAACCATGATCCTCAGATCTCAGTATCCTGAATAGCTAGGATTCCAGACATGAGCCATTGCCACCTGTTAGAAGTCTTTTTTTGTTGTTGTTGTTTTGAAAAGCAAAGGATGTTAGTTATAATCTTTATCACCATGTGAGAGACAGCCACATTTTTTGTGCCAGTACTAGGGCTTTTATTTTACTTCATTTATTTTATTACAGCATATTAAATATGCTGTATTAAATATATTTGTGTATTAAAAAGGAAAATCACTATCATAGCTACTCCTGGGCATTAGTGCCTCCCCCCACCCCCTGCTTATTTGATGTTTTGCTATAGCTATCCAAGGTGTGCAGAACAAGAAAATAGTTTGTTTTCTCCAAAGCTAGTTTGTGATACAGGAGGAGTTACTGTTATACCACTAGCTTTTGGCTTGAGGGAAGTGTAGACTTGCCCCATAGTTAGGTCTTCCAGTTTGTCTCTATACTTCCTAGTTTACTTATTTTATGTGATAGTACTGGAGCTTGAACTGAACAGCTTTTTTGCTCAAGGCTGGCACTTTACCTCTTGAACCACAGATCCACTGCTAGCTTTTTTTGTGATTTATTGGAGGTAATAGTCTCACAGTCTTTCCTGCCTGAGCTGGCTTCTGTGAGAAAAGCATCCTTTCTATCAAAATGTTGCTTGTTTCCTTTCTGTTAATCTTGAGAGAATGTGGTTTTTTTTAAGGGTTCCTGCTTTGGCCAGGTGGCTTGGCTCGTGTTAATTAAATATCAGTTATACATATCTTTTTCCTGAGCCCTTTAATTTAGATATCCTGTTAGGAGCTCCTTGAATTTTAATTATATCTTATTAGCTAAGCCACATTCTGTTGCAGATTGTAAATCTGAGCTCAGCCAATGTGAGCAGAGGAGCAGGGCCTGCTGGGTTAGAGATAAAAAGGCCTGCCTGCCCCATGTGCTTGCTTGCCAGAATTGTGGCTGATGGTAACACCTTTTTTTTTTTTTTTTGGTCAGTTCATTGGGCTTGAACTCTGGGCCTGGGTGCTGTCCCTCAGCTCTTCAGCTCAAGGCAAGTGCTCTACCACTTGAGCCAAACACCACTGACAGTTTTCTGGTGGTTAATTGGAGCTAAGAGTCTCACAGACTTTCCTGGCTGGGCTGGCTTTGAACTGTGATCCTCAGATCTCAGCCTCCTGAGTGTTAGGACCAGTTTAAATTAAACAAATAGAGTATTAATTACACTAAAGAAGAAGGAAATTTAACTGGGATAATTAAGTCTCAGGACCTAAAAATAATGAGTGCAAACTTCAGAAAGGGGAACAAAACTGTGGCTTGACATTTACCATTGCAAAGTGAGTAAAAATAGGGCCAACAGTATGCAAGGCTGACCACCAATGTAGCAATGTCTGTTTTTTGTGATTATGCTTGCTCAGCAAATATACTAAAACATGGAAATTGACCATTTGCAGTTAGCTTTTATTGATTAATAAGAATAAGGCCAAATTTGAAAGGCAGGATCTCCCTTTAGAAGAACAAAGGGAAGATCAAGGATGAGAACTTTGTCTTGATTGATTATTGAAATTCTAATCGCCATTTATAATTATTAACTGTTAGCTCTGCTTTCGTAACTTGCTTTCTTACTTATTGCAAAATTACCACTGACCACCTGTGGATGGCTTCTGTGGTTTTTGCATTTATATTTCCTGAGCTATTTGAGTTTGGGGCTGGTCTTCACTGTCTTGATAGTGGAGGTCAGTCGCTGTGGCTAATAAAGATTCTTAGCCTGTTTGAGTGCTGGTGACTCATTTTGCTGATCGTGGGTTTGAATCCCACTGGCCCCAGGAAGTTGGGATAATTCACTGAGTAGATAGGATTACAGGCGTGAGCCACCCGTGCCAAGCTTGATGATGACATACCTTTCTGCAGAAGGAAACTTTGCCTTGCCAAATTCCTTTCCAGTTAGTATCTATTCCTAAGTGATACTCCAACATCTTGAACTATTTCTACTACTTGAAACTTGGATTTCAGACCCTCAGAAGTTAGTCTCCTTTAGCTAGAATGATAGGTGTGAGACACTGACACCTGGCTAAGACAGCCCAGTTTAACTTGCAGTTGATGGTTTAGCTTCCCCTCCCTTGCAGGTAATTGGGGCTGAAGCTGAAGACTGTTTCCTGTTCATTTCAGTTGTCTTGTCTTTGTTTCATGTGTCCTCATGCCCTTCCTCTCCCTCTCTTTTTCTTTTCAGAATATTCTCTCCTTTGTTACATTGCCTCTTCTCATTCATAGATTCAAACAGAGAAAGTTTCTACTCTACTATCTTTCCCCATCCTCTTAATTTATGTTAAAAATTAATCAGTTTATTTCATTTAAGTTGCCAAATTTATAATGTGACGAGCTTGTCATAGTAGCACTTAATTATCTTTTCATTTCTGCAGTCTTTAGTGATAATCCCTGTTTCACTGTTGATATCCATTAGTTATATTTTTCTTTTTTGTTTGAATTGCTCAAGGTTTATTGATATACAATTAATTTTCATGATTTTGTTATCTTTTCAGTTGACTACATTGTCTTTTGTGCTCTTGTTTACTGTTTCCTTCCTTCTACTTGTTTTGAATTTATTTTGGTCCTTTTCTAAGTTCTTGAAGTAGGAGCTTACATTATTAACTTGTGATTTTTCTGGTCTTCTAATATAATCATTAGTGCAATAAACATCCCTTTAAGCACTGCATTAATGTATCTCAGGAATTTGGATATGCTATAATTTTTACTTTCAAATCATTCAACATATTTATCATTATTACTATTTTTAAGTAGGTGTACAAAGGAGTTGCCATTTAACACAACAATATATGAATAAAATGCATCTTGATCAATGTCATCTCTTTAAACATTCTGGCCCATTTCTCTCTGCTCACCCCTTCCCTTACTCTTCTTCATTTTATAGAATATACATTGAATATCTGACTTCATTCTCCCTCTCTTCTCTTCATAATGTTTACCCTTTCTCTTTGACTCCACCCTACTCCTTTTGTGTACTTGCTTGCTAGTGTTTTATTTTGCTGAACCTTGATTTGGCCTTTCTAAGAAATTACAATATTTGGGGCTGGGAAGGTGGCTCAGTGGTAGAGCGCTAGCTTTGCATGCATGAGGCCCTGGATTCAATTCCTTAGCACCACATAAGCAAAAAGAAAAAAGCCAGAAGTGGCACTGTGGCTCAAGTGGTAGAGCGCTAACCTTGAGCTGAAGAGCTGAGGGACAGTGCCCAGGCCCAGAGTTCAGGCCCCACGACCGGACCCCCCACCCCCATAAAAGAAGAAATTACAATATTTGAGTTCTCCCCTTTCAGTCAATATATTTTATTTCCTTTGATTATTTTCTTTTTGACCTACGATATACAATGAGCATTGTTATTGTTGTTGTTTTTATTTACGTTCATTGTCAAGGTGATGTACAGAGGGGTTACAGTTGCATATGTAAGATAATGAGTACATTTCTTGTCAAACATTGTTACCCCTTCCCTCATTTTTATTTGATGTTCATATATTTAATCATTTCTTGTTCTGTTACTGATTTCATTATATTTCAAAATTCTTGATATGATTTATAGTATTTTAACTGTTTGGGGATTTGCTTATGTTCTGGGATATGATGTATCTTGACATGCATTTGGTTGGCACCTTAAAAGAATGTATATTCTTGTTTGGAGTACAATGTTCTACATGTATACCAATTAATTTCTATTGGTTGGTAGTGTTCTTACATTGTTCTATATATTTGCTGGTTTTTTAATTGTTCTATTACTTGTTGGGAAGGACATGTCAAGATTTCTAACACAATTATC
The DNA here is from genome assembly GCF_019054845.1 of Dipodomys spectabilis. Lineage (NCBI taxonomy): Eukaryota > Metazoa > Chordata > Mammalia > Rodentia > Heteromyidae > Dipodomys > Dipodomys spectabilis. The sequence continues at coordinate 2,315,553 of NW_024871047.1, forward strand.
AATTTGTTTATTCCTTCTTTTAATTCTACTATTGTTTCCTCTATGTATTTTTTAGTCTCTAGGTTTTGATACATTGACATTTAGAGAATGTGTGTTGCATCTTCTTGGTAAATTGATCTTTTTATAATTATAGAATTTCATTCTCTTCCTCTAGTATTTATTGGCTCTGATATTTACTTCAACAAATTAGACACTCTTGCTTTCTTATTGCTAAATCTCTTCATGTTATATTTTTCCAACTTTTTATTTTCATGTTTATTTTTATATTTAAAGTAGCTTTAAAAGATAGTATATAGTTGAGCAACGTTTCTTTGGCGGTACAGAAGTTTGAATTCAGGGCTTCATGCTTACTAGGCAAGTGCTCTATTACTTAAACTGTATCTCTAGTCCTGATTGCTTTTTTGTTGTTTAAGTAGGGTTTTGCTCTTTTAAATGGGCCAATCTGGAACACGATTCTTCTTATGCTTACCACATCACTAGCACGATGGGAACATGCTACCAATTAGGTATGCTACTATGTCCAGCTTTTTCAATTGAGATGCAAGTCTCACTAACTTTTTGCCTGGGTGGCCTCAAACGAGAGCCTCCTTATTTCTGCCTTCTGAGTAGCTAGAATTTCAGATGTGAGCCACTGTGCCCGGGTTGGCAGCTTTTAATATCCACTCTATCAATCTCTTTTAGTTAATGCATTTATAGAGTTTATGTATGTAATATTTGGTACATTAGATATTTTTGTTCCACTATTGGGACTTGAATTCAGGGCCTGGGTGCTTACTGTCCCTTAGCCTTTTCTCTCCAGGCTGGCAGTCTATCATGTGAGCCACAGTTCCACTTTTGGCTTTGTGGTTAATTCAAAATAAAAATCCCACGGACTTTTCCTGCCTGGGCTGGCTTTGAATGACTGTCCTCAGATCTCAGCTTCCTGAATAGTTGGATTACAGTTGTGGGCCACCAGTGACGGGAATTGAGGCTTTAATTATGCCATTTTGTTGCTTGTCTTCTGTATTTTTTCTAGTTTTTTCTTTGGCTTACCATTCTTTACCTTGTGGGGCACTTGAACATTCTTTTTTCTTTTTTAAATTTTTCTGGGTCTGGTCGAGGGGCCTGAACTCTGGGCCTGGGCACTGTCCCTCAGCTCTTCAGCTCAAGGCTAGCACGCTACCACTTGAGCTACAGTGCCACTTCTGGCTTTTTTCTTTTTGCTTATGTGGTGCTAAGGAATTGAATCCAGGGCCTCATGCATGCAAGGCAAGCACTCTACCACTGAGCTACCTGCCCAGCCCCTACTTGAACATTCTTAGAATTGAACTTTCATCTACTTTCTTTCTTCTTCTGTTATTGGTTTCTGCATTGACTTCATTGTATAAAGAAAATACTCTTTATATGATTTATATTATGTTAACAGTTTTGGGATTTACTTATGTTCTAGGATATGATACAATGTATCCTGACAAACATTGTATTGGCACCTTAAATGAATGCATATTCTTGTTTGGAGTACAATGTTCTAGAGTTATTGAGAGTATTTCTAGATTTATCATTTTTAGTGTTTCTAATACATTGTGTATAAAAATGTATAATATGATAGTCCACTGTTGTCATATCTTATCAGTCCTACAAAAGTGTATAAACATTGTCAACTTTAATGTTACTTCAATATCCCACATTTATAGTTTTTAAAAAATATTTCCTCTATATACATTTAGAAGTTATCAAATATTACAAGCTTGGCTTAAACTGTGAAACTTGGTAAGCTTTCTTTATTTTTTTTTGTCTTACTATATTTTTTTAAATTTAATTTTATTGTCAAGGTGATGTACAGAGGGGTTACAATTACATACATAAGAATGAGTACATTTCTTGTCAAACATTGTTACCCCCTCCCTTGTTTTTCTCCCACGTTCCCTCTCCCCAGTGCACCCCCCTGAAGTTGTAAAGTTCATTTCCAACATATTGTCTTGTGAGTATCACTGTTGCATTGGTTTGCCCTTGGTCCTTTGTCTCGCCATTTTGCTTTTCCCCTTCCTTTCCCCCAATTCAGATAAATGTATGTACAAGACACAGGATACCAAAATCAAATACAGTGACAACGGGGAATAAACCAAAGGGAAAAAAATGAAAGAAAAAAGAAATAACTTCACACAGTACATTCAAAACATCAACAACAACAAAGAAAACACCCTTGTTTCCATATCTTGGAGTTAATGTCACTTAGCATCATCTTATATGGTCATAAGTACATAGCTGTTGAGCTACTGTGATCCTCTGCTAGGACTATCCTAAACATATACTAATTATTACAAATGAGGGAAACCATGGAGTCTATGTTTCTTTGGCTTTGGCTTATTTCACTTAATATGATTTTTCCCAAGTATTTCCATTTCCTTGTGAATAGGGCAATGCCATTCTTTCTGATGGAAGCATAGAACTCCATTGTGTGTGTGTGTATATATATATATATATATATATATATATATATATATATATATATCACATTTTCTTGATCCATTTATCTACTGAAGGACATCTGGGTTGGTTCCATATCTTAACTATGGTAAGTAATGCTGCAGTAAACATGGTTGTGTTGGTATCTTTAATATGGCCTTGTTTGTGGGTCATTTGGGTAAATGCCCTGAAGTGGGATTGCTGGGACATAAGCTCTATGTTTAGTTTTTTGAGGACTTCTGCTTTCCAGACTGGCTGAACAAGTTTACACCCCCACCAACAATGTCACCTTTTGGCCACATCCCCTCCTGCATTTGTTACTGGCTTCCTTCATAATGATGATTCTAACTAGGGTGAGGTGAAATCTCAATGTTGTTTTGATTTGCATTTCTTTTATGGTAAGCTTTCTTTGTTTGCAGACTTTTCACATTTTGTTTTAACTAAGTGTGTTCACAGAAAGCTAAACAAAAAATCAAAAGAAATTCCCAAGACCAAATTTTAACCCCACTTCCCATGTTAAACACCTCTGTTGATTCAGAGAAGCTGTCAGTCAGTCCCATGTTATCAGTTGTGTTTAAAATGTTATGTGATCTGCTGAGTGTTTCTCTGCCCTTAATTTTGTAAAAATATGCCTTTCCAAAACGCAAATGGTGGAAGTCTAGCTATGATTCAAGTGGCAGTGTCAACCTTGAGTGAAAAGCATGAGGCTCTGAGTTCACGCCCTAGTACCAGCACACAAACAAAAAAGCAAATGGTACTCAGACAGCAAAGTAAAAGTTATGGCATTCCTCCCAAGCCATAAAGGGCATGTGAAGTACTTAATTTAAATGGTTAAGAGAACATTTTACATTTATTGAAAGGCAACATGTCTTTAGCTGAAGTTGGGCAATATCAATAAGAAAAATGAACTAAACATGTATGGTACAGTACTAAACTCTGTGCATCCCAATCACTCAGTTTTTTCTCAACTGACAATGTTCTTGAAACCTATAACCATGAATACTAAAAATTATTGTTTTGTTCCTTCCTGAAATTCCAAATTTCTATCTTTATAATTTCACTGTGTTTTTATAAAAGTTTCTTTTGGCTTAACTGTAGATAAATTATCCTTTTACTATAGCTGTTTACAGTATCCTTTCTTTGTCTTAATTTTCATAAATTTAATTATAATTGTTTACTATAATGGATTTGTTGGGAGTTATATTATTTGGATGTAGCTCAGCTTCTCAAATCAGTTTATATCTTTTGACAAATTTGAGTTGTTTATAACCATTTTTTTGGTACTTTATCAGCTTTGACTTCATTCTTCCCTCCTTTGGGTACTCTAATGATAGGAGTATTAGATATTTTTTATAGTCACATACATCTTGAGGCTTTGTTTATGTTTGTTTGAGATTTATTTTCTTGATATTGCTCAAATTAATTTCTATCGTTCTGTCTTCTGGTTACTGATTTTTGCTCTGTCCTCTACATTCGGCCACAGATCCTATCCACTGATCTTTTTTCATTTCAGTTGCTTTACAATTCTACCATTTGCTGCTTTTTTACACATTTCATTTCTTGGCTGAGTTCTGGCTCCCTGTGGGGCTTCTGTGTGTCAGAAAGACTTATTACTGACTGCAAAGATGAAAGTCTTGGCTTCCCCCTTGAATTTCTTAGACACAGTGGTAGGATGTTGGTGCTCTTTGTTACAGCCTTGCAAGAATACAAGTATGGCTCCCTACTTGGTCTTTGCTTGTATGGGTTGCAGTAGAATTTTTGTTCTTGGTGATTTTCTGGAGTAAAGCTATTATGATTTGAAAGGTTTTTGTTTTAATGTTTGTTTTCCTCTTATGAGGCTACTCCTTTCTTGATCACTGACTAGTGTGATTAGACTTTTGTTGAGCTTTGTGGAATGCTGGTGTTTTCAACTCCACCTCTTGGATAGTTTGGACAACAAGTAGTGTTTTCTCTGGATTTTCTGAGGTTCCTTGCTGCTCTGCTTTTCCTTCTTCCACTTTTATAGTCTTATGTGTTTTTATATATAATATTATATGTCCTTAGGAGGAATAGGAAAATTATACCTTTACCATGTCCATGGAAACAAGCTGAACCATATGTTTCAGAAAATCATTATACCTTTGAAATTCTGTATTACAAAATCTGAAGTGTATTGGCTATATAGTATCAGATATGATGTTTTGCCATTTTATCAGGAAAAATACTTAAAATAATTTTAACACAGTATAATTGAATAAAAGAACATTACTTGTTTGTTTGTGGCCTAAACGCAGGGCTTGAATGCTGTCCTTGAGCTTTTACCCTTAAGGCTGGCTCTCTACCATTTCAGTCATAGCTTACTTTCCAAGCTTTATATTATTAACCATTTAGGTTATTTCCATTTAAATGTTATTCCAAATTCTACAAAATTTTATTTAATTGTACTTTCTACTAATGCAAATATGAAATATTTTAGAATTTTTGCAATGTAAACAAACCAAATAGGCTTTTAAATTACTATTATTATTACTATTTTTTGAGATAGTGCCTTACTGTACATTCCAGGCTGGCTTAGAAATCACAGTCTCCTACTTCTAAGTCCTAATCACACCAAACTGAATTTTTTTACTTTTATTTTATTGTACAGATGCTGTACAGGGGGGTTACAGTTACATGAGTAAGATAATGAGTACATTTCTGGTTGAACTTTGTGACCCAATCCTTTGTTTTTCTCCCACTATCCTTTCCGTCCCCCACTTTTCCCCCCATCATGAAGTTGTAAAGTTCATTTCCAACATAGTGTCTTGTGAGTGTCATCGTTGCAATAGGTCATCCTTTGTCCTTATTTCAGCATTTTGTTATTCCCCTTCCCTTTCCCAAATCAGATAACTATATATACAAGGCGCAGGGTACCAGAATGAAAGACAGTGATTGCCAGGGATAAATTAATGGAAAAAGAACAATGAAATAAAATAAGAAGAAAGAACTAGATACAGTACATTGGTGAAAACAAGGTCAACAACCAAAAAAAAATACCTGTTTCCATGTCTTGGAGTTCATTTCAATTATAATCATTTTATATGGCCATAGCCAGATTCCCCTCAATAGATGAATGTATCAAAAAATGTGGTATATATACACAATGGAATTTTATGCTTCTATCAGAAAGAAATCACAATCTCCTACTTCGACCTCCTAATTACACCAAATTGGATTTTAAATAAAGATTTCTGATTAAAAAGTCTTAGTATATTTTATGAAAGACACAAATAAATAACTTACTTTCATTTTAGAGATCAGACTACTTCTGAATCAAAGTTTTACCAGACTAAATGGTTCCACCTCTTGAAGTTAATGAAATACAAACAGAATATAGTTATCACATAGAGTGAAATTTATTTGCAGCAAATAAGAATACCATGAGGGAATAACTTCCAAAGCTGCTAATCCCTGGAGCTAGAGCAAGCTGTAATTTTAGGCTGGGAATGCATATTCAAAAATGAAAAAGTCATCATTACATGCATGGCTGGGGATGATTCTGCCTGGCAATCTCACAACCTGGTCTTTCCTACTTTCCATGGAAATGATGCTTCTCTGGGTGGGAATTTTAGCATAATAATGAGGTAAAATTCACTTCTTGGTTACTGGTGCATACTCCTTAAGGTTGCTTGGGGCACATACTTCGGGAAAAACAATTTTAAAGAGATTTACAAGAAAAATTGATTTGAAGGCTTGGAGTACTACATGAGAGACAATCTGTCCTGCCTTCCATGGCTAATGAATTGGAGAATTTGTATCTTATTTTTTCACGCAAGTGGGGAAAAGTCTATTTTCTCTTTCTCAGGGTACTCTTTCTGCTAAAAAATCAAAACAAAACAAATCAGTTTTAAGTCTTGTACAAAAAAGAATTCAAATTATGACTATAGGGAACATTTAGTTTGTTAAGATCCATCACAACCATCCCAGGGGACAACAGGACAACAGGAGGCAGGCAGGCACAAGAGAAAGATTATTATAAGGTTTATTAAAGGGCCATATCTCCACCTGCAGAGGGAACAATATGGCACCTGCCCCCACACAGGGGGGTACTTTTGGGGTAGTAGCAGGTAAGTGCACAGGTAGGTTTAGGGGGAAAGAAAGGGAGTGGACAGCTATATGGCAGGAATTCTAGGGCAGGGAGGAGGTTAGGTCTGGGTGGAGCTGAGGAACAGAAGTGGAGATATGCTAATATAGTTAAACTACAATTTATTCTTTGAGAGAGTATTTTCTTATGCTTTGCTATTTCTTGTAGGTTGTAAGTAGTTATTCATTTTTTCCATTATTACCTCAGTACAATATATCCTCCATCTCTGATATTCTTTCCTCTCCTTGATCTTGTTGGCTAATAATACTATCCACTGTATTTTTTATTTGATTTATTGAGCTTTTCTTTTTTTAACATTTATACTTTTTTCATAATGACCATTTCATTTATAAATTTCTTTTTTTGTCTTTTTTTTGTGGGGGGGGTCCGGTCATGGGGCCTGAACTTTGGGCCTGGGCGCTGTCCCTCAGCTCTTCAGCTCAAGGCTAACACTCTACCACTTGAATCACAGCGCCACTTCCGGCTTTTTTCCTTTTGCTTATGTGTTGCTGAGGAATCGAACCCAGGCATCATGCATACAAAGCAAGCGCTCTACCATTGAGCCACCTTTCCAGCCCCATAAATTTCTTTTTTAAAAAAAGTATTATGAAAATACCATACATAGGAGTTATAATTACATGGGCAAGATAATGAGTACATTTCTTATCAAGCATTGTTGCCTCCTCCTTTGTTTCCCCTTCCTATCCCTTCCCATCTCCCCCCCCCACCTCCCAGACAGCCCCCCTTCCCCATTCTCCACCCTCTCCCCGCCAAAGTTGTAAAGATCGTTTTTCAACGTAATGACTTGTACATCTCATTGTTGCAGTGGGTCCACCTGTATCCCTATTTAAAAGATTTGTTTTTGCCCTTCCCCTCCACAAATTATACCAACATCAAATACAATGAAAACAGGGGTTATATCGTGGGGGAAGGACATACAAAACAACAAAGAAATCATCTTATAAATATGTTAGAAACAATTGCATGAAAGAAAAAACATTTGAATACTTATCTTTGGGTTCATTTTAGCTAACATCAACTTATTTGACCTTTTCTACTTGTCTCAGACATATACTAGTTATTGCAAATAAGGCAAACCATGGTGCCTATGTTTCTTTGGGCCTGGCTTACTTCACTTAATATAATTTTTCCCAAGTCTTTCCATTTCCTAACAAATGGGGCAATGTCATTCTTTCTGATGGAGGCATAGAATTCCATTGTATAAATATACCACATTTTCTTGATCCATTCATCTACGGAGGGACATCTGGGTTGGCTCCATATCTTAGCTATGGTAAATAATGCTGCGATAAACATAGTTGTGCTGGTAGCTTTAGTATGGTCTTGTTTGTGATCATTTGGGTAAATACCCAAAAGTGGCATTGCTGGGTCATAGGGGAGCTCTATGTGGAGTCTTTGGAGGAACCTCCATACTACTTTCCAAAGTGGTTGAACAAGTTTACACTCCCACCAACAATGCTGTAAGGTTTTCTTCTTTCCACATCCCCTCCAGCATCTGTTGTTATTAGAGTTCTTGATTATAGCCATTCTAATTGGGGTGAGGTGGTATCTCAATGTTGTTTTGATTTGCATTTCTTTTATGGCTAGGGAGGTTGAGCATTTCTTCATGTGTCTATTGGCCATCCTTCTTTCCTCTTCAGACAGCTTTCTCTTTAAGTCTTTAGCCCACTTATTTATTGGGCAGTTGTTTCTTTGAGAATTTGTTGTTGGGGGATTTAATTTTTTGAGTTCCAGGTTTATTTTAGATATGAGATCCTTGTCCGTTGTATGGCTAGTGAAGATCTTCTCCCAATCCCTGGGCTTTCTATTGATCTTGCTAGCTATGTCCTTTGCCATGTAAAAGCTCTGCAATTTCCTGCAATCCCATTTGTCCAACCTTTCTTTGATCTGTTGTGTTTCTGGGTCTCTATTAAGAAAATTTCGAGGGGGCTAGGAAGGTGGCTCAGTGGTAGGGTGCTTGCCTTGCATGCCTGAGGCCCTGGGTTCGATTCCTCAGCACCACATAAGCAAAAAGAAAAAAGCCAGAAGTGGCACTGTGGCTCAAGTGGTAGAGTGCTAGCCTTGAGCTGAAGAGCTGAGGGACAGCGCCAGGCCCAGAGTTCAGGCCCCACGACCAGACCCCCCCCCCACCCCAAAAAAAGAAAATTTTGGCCTGTGCCAAGGAGACTTAGGGTTTCTCCTATACCATCCTGTAATGTTTTCAGAGTGTCTGTTTTAACTCTGAGGTCTTTGATCCATTTGGAGTTGATTCTGGTGCAGAGTGATATATAAGGATCTAGCTTTAGTTTTCTACAAGTAGTTAACCAATTTTGCCAGCACCATTTACTGAAGAGGCTGTCTTTCTTCCATTCTATTTTTTTAGCTCCCTTATTGAAGATTAGATGGCTTTAAGTTTGTAGGTTTTCAATTCTATTCCATTGGTCCTGAGGTCTGTTCTTGTGCCAGTACCAAGCTGTTTTGATTACTATGGCTTTGTAATAGAGGTTGAAATTTGGTATTGATATTCCTCCAGCACCATTCTTTCTTTTAAGGATTGTTTTTGCTATTCGGGGTCTTTTATTGTTCCATATGAATTTTTGGATTGCCTCTTCTATTTCTTTGAAGAATGAGGTTAGAATATTGATAGGTATCGCATTGAATTTGTAGATAGCTTTGGGAAGTATTGCCATTTTCACAATGTTGATCCTTCCAATCCAGGAGCATGGGAGCTAAATTTCTTATACATATTGCTGACTTTCTTGTCTAGGTCTTGAATTAATTCTCAGACTTCATTCATCTGTTTACTTGAATTCTATTTGAGGCCACTATTTTTTTAAATAGTCTTCTGTGTGTGTGTGTGTGTGTGTGTGTGTGTGTGTGTGTGTGTGTGTGTGTGTGTGTGTGTGCGCGCGCGTGCTGATATGGGTACTTGATCTCAGGGCTTAGATGCTGTCCCTTAGCCTTTTCTCTCGATGCTAGTACTCTACCACTTGAGCCACAGTTCTGTTTCTGACTTTTTGCTGATTAATTAGAGTAAGAGTCGCATGGGCTTTCTTGACCAGATTGGCTTCAAACTCCAATCCTCATATCTCAGCCTCTGACTAGCTAGCATTATAGGTATGAGCCATCAGTGCAAGGCTAAAAGTAGTGTTTTGGATTCTTTAGCTGACATTTCAGCTAATTCAATTTTTTAAATTAAGTTATTGATTTGTTGTGAGGTTTTGGAGGAATGACTTCACACTGATTTTCATATTGGATGTATTTCTACATTGTGATTTTTTTTTTACATCTGTTGGAGTGAAATGCCCCAACACATCTTTTACTTCTCCTCAGAAGAGAGAGAGCCCACTACACTAACATGATCAACAACTGAACAAAGAAGTAAATATTTAAATGAAATAAGACGTGATTGGAAGCTTAAAATGGCTAAACTTACAGGTAGTAAGAAACATATAAAGGATGGGGTGAAGAAAGAAAGTAGGAAGAGAGGGATGTGAAAAGAAGGGTATAGGAAATGACGAGAGAGAGCACTGTATTACAGAAGAATACAGAATGTTTTGGGAAATAGAAATAAAAAGACACACACACACACACACACACACACACACACAGAGCAAACTCACAGGCCCAAACTACAAATAGAACAAAACAAATCATGTATCTTTCTTGCTGAGAAGAAGTATGGGTAGCGGCTGGGTCCTGTTCAAGTGTTCCCTGTTATCCTCTAACATTTGGCTCTCAGAGTTCTACGTTTGGTACTGTATCAAATTCCTCCTTTGGGGTGTCTCTCCCAGAAGTATAGATCTCTTCAAGGCAACTGCAATCCTCTATTATCTTCTAGGCCCTTGATTGTCTAGGTACAGCCTGAGTGACGTATTTTATGGTCAGTTGAGGCTCTGGACCATGGGAAGGACCATGGATTGAGGTTGAGAATGTCCTATGGAATAACAGCAATTATACTCTGGGCTGCTCTGTGTTCTGACTTAGGCAGGGCATTTCCAGGTAATGTGAAGTGGCAGTTGGGTATGGTTAGCAAGGTCTCTGAGCACAGCTGGTAGGTCAGGAAGCTTTCTACCACTCTTTATAACATGTGTTTTGCCCCACACAGGGATTCCAGTGACTTCTGTGACCTGTCTGCTGTGGATTGGGTGATTGCTTTAGGGCACAAGCCAGCCACTTGGTTACCTATGTGCCCACCATTTATGTTGCCTATCTTTGACTGGGGAGTCAGTTTCCAAGCAGTTTCACCCATTTTCTAGCCCATAGCCATGCGTGGGATCCACCAATCAGCTCCTGTAGTCGAAAGTTTCATTGGGACAATTGTATTTATGTCTATCCAACATTCCCCCCAGGGAGTCATAGTTAGAGCTGTAGACTGTTTCCTACTTTTTGTGATTCATCTTCCTATTTCTTCATGATTTTCAGCTGTTCCTTTCAACTCTTTCATCATTCCCAGTGTTCATCTTCTTTTTCTCTCTTTGGAATACAGTACCTCCTTTGTTTCCCTAACTCTTCTTATTCATGGAATTGCTGGGCTAGATGGCATCTTCAAGGATTAAACCAGTTATAGAAAAGTATACCTGCCCACTTTCTAGCCTTCACAGGCACCACTTATCTAGGCTAGGAGTAAGACACAGACCAGTTTCAACCACCCACTACTGGGGACCCACATGAAAATCAATCATGGACACTTGTATTTATGTCCATATACTAAGTTAAGGTGGGCTGTACCCTCAGTTGTTCATTGACATGCTGGTCTTTCCCCTGGGCTTGCTGGACTCCATGGAGATATTTTCTCCATAGGGTGCCTCAAGTGGTTGGCTCTTGACAGAAGCAGAATTCCCCCAGAAGAAGAAGGAGGAGGAGGAGGAGGAGGAGGAGGATGAGGGGGTGGAGGGGGAGGAGGGAGAGGAAAGGGAGGAGGGGGAGGAGGAGGAGGGAGGGAGGGAGGGAAGGAGGGAGGGAAGGAAGGAAGGGGGGTGGGGTGGGGAAGGAGCAAGTACATTTTAGAATTCATGAGGCAGTTCTGAGCTCCATCCAAGTAAAGTTTCTTCTTTGTTTCTTTTAGAGATAGTTTAGTATTATTTTTTTTTCCTCTAGACACTATTTGTTCAGACTAGGGGTGGGGAATGTCTGGCCCCCATGGGCCATATAGAGCCCTAAAAATCATTTGTTACATGATGAGGCAGACATGTGCTTTTGATGTGTTTCTTTTCAGCTGCTCACAGTTGTCTGCCTGTATTGATAATTTTGATGGCCTACCAATAATGTTATAAATATCCAAATGGCCCTTGGCAGAAAATATATTTCCCAGCCCTGGTCTAGACTTTTACTACATTAGGCTTACTAACTACCTTTCATTGAAGTCATATACCGGAGGATTTTTTTTTTTTCTGAATCATAGCTATAGTGAAGTGGTTTGCATTAGGAATCCATCATCTTTTATATCCTCATGAATGTATTAGATAGCTGTATAGCTTCATTTGAAACCTGTCTACAGTGTTCATTTTCTCGTGTGTTTATTGAATTATTTGTTCTTTTGGTGTTTAGTTTTTGAGTTCTGTATATATTCTGAGTATTAATCTCCTTCCAGATTAGTAGTTGGCAAAGGTTCTGTAGTGTCATCACTCTGATTATTTTTGATGCACAGAAACTTTGGTATTGATGTAAATCCCTAATCCTGCTTGTCAATCCTTTCTTTTATTTCCTGAACTATTGAAGTCCTATTCAAAAAGAAGTTTCCTAGGTCTGAATCTTGGAGTGTTTCTTGTATGCTTTCCTCTAATACTATTATAGTTTCTGGTCTCACATAAAGTTAATCCATTTTGAGTTGATTTTGTATTGGACAATAGATAAGATCTTTTACAAATCAATATCCAGTCTTCCCAGCACTACTTTTTAATGAGTCTGTCTTTTTTCAGTGTATGTTTTTGGCGATGTTGTCAAGGAATAGAAAGCAATAACTGCTTGGTCTAATTTTGTTTTTTCTTAATTATTTATTAAATTATTTAAAATTTGGGCTTTAAAAATTATTCTTTTTGTATGTTTGTTTTTGTACCAGTACAATTAAGTTTGTTTGTTCTTATGGCTATATAGTATAATTTGATGTAAGACATTGTTATACATCCAGTTTCTCCCTCCCCCCCACCAGGGTGCCATGGTTTGAACTGTAGTTTCCGACTTTTTTATGATTCACTTTCCATACGTTCATGGATTGTATAGATGAAACTTCCACTGTGCCATCTTTTTATTTAAATTTCTTTTTTTTTCTATTAGGTGAGTTCCTCCTATATTTTGGATACTAATCTCTTACTAGATACATGAATTGCAAATGTTCTTTCCTGTTGTATTGTCATTGCTTCACTGATTGCTTCCTTGGCTATACAGAAGCTTCTTAGCTTGTTTTTTTTTTTATCACAATTGTCTATTTATTCCTTTATTCCTCGTGCCAATTGAGATATCATATCTAAAAAAATTGTTCAGACTAATATCATAGAGCTTTCCCCGTATGTTATCTTCTGGTAGCTTTAGACTTTCTAATCTTCCAGTTAAGTCTTTTGTTTAAGTATATATTTATGTATATTGTAAATTAAATGTATGTATGGATAACCAGTTTCTCCATAGCACTTATTGAATAGACTTCTCTTTCCATATTGTGTATCTTTGACATCTCTCTTGAACATCAGCTTATTATTAAATGTGTGGTTTCATTTTGGACTATATGTTCTGTTCCTTTGGCCTGTGTGTCTGTTCTTATGCAAATAGCGTACTGTTTTTGTCACTAAACTTTTAAATATATTTTGAGGTAATGTGGCATGATGCCTTCAGTTTTGTTATTTTTGCTCAAGATTTCTTTGATTATTTGGGGCTGTTTGTGGGTCAGTACAAATTTTATAATTACTTTTGTGGCCAGATGCTGGTGGCTCACACTTGTAATCCTAACTGCTGAAATCTGACAATCATAGTTTGAAGTTAGCCTGGGCACACAAATCTGAGAGACTCTTATCTCCAATTAACTGGCAAAAAATCCAGAAGTAGATATGTGGCTTAAGTGGTAGAACAACAAGCCTAGAGGAGCATGAGGCTTTGAGGTCAAGCTTCAGTAATGGCACATAAACACACAAAAAGAATGACTTTGTTATATCTCTAGGAAAAATACTCTTGGAACTTGCATAGGAATTGCATTGAAGCAATAGATTGCTTTTTGTATTATGAGCATTTTAACAACATTAATATATTTATTTCATCAATATCTTAAAGTTTTGAATGTACCATTCTATTAACTCCTTAGCTAAGTTGTCATACATGTTTTATTTTTGTATCTACTGTAAATGAGATTGTTTTCCAGAAAGTATATTAGTTGTATGTAGAAGCAAAATTATTGAATAATTATTGATTTTTTTGTTTCAAAAGTTTTATATTGGGGCTGCTAGGGTTTTTTGTAGATAACATTATGTCTTGTGTAAACAGAGGTAATTTATGTTCTTTCTTTCAAATTGGAATGCCTTTCATTTCTTTCTCTTACCTAGTTGACCTGACTTGGATGTCCAGTACTATGTTGGGTAAAAGTGTAGAAACTGGGCGTCTTTGTCTTGATTTGTGTCTTAAAGGAAAACCTTTATCTTTTCACTGATGAGTATGATGTTAACTATGATTTTGTCATCTATGACCTTTATTGTGCATATATATATGGATATATATAAAGTTCTGTGCTTAATTTTTTTCATTTTTTCATGAAAGGGTATTGATTTTATCAAATTCTTTCTCTGTGTCAAATGAGATGATTATATGATTTTGTTCTTTATTCTGTAATGTGATATGTTTATAGATTTAAATATGTTGAACTGATCTTACATCCTGGATATCAATCTTACTTGGTTATGGTGAATGATCCTTCTTAATATGCTATTAAATTCTGTTTGCTAGTATTTTGTGAGGATTTTTGCATCTATATGCATTTGGCATACTGGCCTGTGCTTTTCTGTTCTTGTAGTGGTCTTTGTCTCGCTTTAGTCTCTTAGTAATTTTGGCCTCATAAAATGGGATTATAATTATTCTCTCTTCAATGTTTTGAAAAAGTTTGAGAAGGATTGGTATTAAACTTTCTTTAAATGTTTTGGATAATTCATCATTGAAGCCATTATGTTTCTTGGTAATTTAATCTTGTTAGGTTGGGTGCATCTTGGAATTTATCTGATTCTTCTAGGGTTTCCAATTTGTTGGCATGTAATTATTCTTAGTAGTGTCCTATGATCCTTTGATTTCTTTTATACAGGTTGAATATCCCTAATCCGAAAATCTGAAACCTGAAATGCTCCAAAATCTGAAACTTTTTGAGTGCCGACATGATGCCACAAGTAGAAAAATTCCACATCTGACCTCACATGATGGGTTGCAGTTAAAATTCAGGTGTACCAAAATAGTGTATAAAATTGCCTTCTGGTTTTATATATATATATATATATATATATATATGTATATATATATATATATACATATATATACATATATATACACACATATATATGTATATAGATGGTATATAGGAAACATAAATTAAATTTGTGTTTAGATTTGGGTCTTATCTCTAGTTTTTCTTATTATATGTATGCAAATATTCCAAAACTCTGAAAAAATTGAAATCCAAAATACTTCAGTTCCCAGCATTTTGAAAAAGGGATACTCAACTTGCATCAATTTTAATATTTCTTTCATATCTGATTTTCTTTGAACCTTCTCTGTTTCATTCTTACCCTGATTAAAGGTTTATCTGTTTTCTGTATCTTCAGAAAAACAAAAACTTTTGTTTCATTAATCTTTTTTATTTTTCTAGTGACTATTTCATTTATTTGTGCTATGACTTTTAATATTTCTTCCCTTCTACCAGCTTTGGTCTTGGTTTATTCTTTTTTCTACTTTCTTGAGCTATAACTTTAGGTTGTTTACTTCAGACAAACCCTCTGTTAATGTTTTTCTCCCTCTTTCCTACTGTCTTCCCTCCCTCTTTCTGTTCTTTTTATATGCTGGAGGTTTTGAATCAAGGACCTGCTGCATGCTAGGTAAGTTCTCTATCAATGAGTCATGTGCTCAGCCATGAACATCTACTTTTTGGAGGGATAAGCTGGGGCTACCTTCTGATGTACCTATTTATTACTACAAATTTCCCTCTTAGAACTCCTTTTCTTACATTCCATAATTTTTTGGCATGTTGCAACTCCTTTTTAATTTGTCTTAAGCCATTGTTTTGTATTTCCCCTTTACCCGTTAGTTGTTTAGGAGCATGTTGCTTAATTTCCATTGTATTTATCTATTTCCAAAATTTCTCCTGTTTTTGAATTATGGTTTTATAGTTAATGTAGTCATGAAATATAATCGACATCATTAAGCTGGCTTTATCTGGAAAACTATTTCGCAGCTAGCCCATCCAGGAATTCTTCGGTAAGCTTTCTGGCATGATGTACTAGCAAATTTGGTGCTAAATTTCTAAAGCAGCTTGGTCTCAAGTCTGGATCATCAGTTTGACTTGCCTGAGTACCTGAGTCTGTGGGCTTGCGCCTAGAGCATGGATTCATGGGGATGAGGAGTGGGACCTATATGGTTGGGTTCATGAAATTGGGACTGGAACCTGGGTCCATGATACCAGACCTAGAGCATATATCCTTAGGAGCAAGCTTGAAGCCTGTATTCACAGAGGCTTGCATAGTCATCTGGTTGATATCTAATTGGATCTTGCAAGGAATGCCCAAGAAGTGAGATGAGACCAGTGCCTAAGTCCACAGCAGCCAGCCTGAATGTTCATGGTGACTGGTTCGGCACTGAAACAAGTCTAGAACCTGAGTCTGTAGGGATAGTCTTATAAAGATGTATAGGGATTGGCCTGAAGCTTGAACTTTCATGGATGGTACTAAAATCTGAGTCTGCTGATGCAGTCCTATATCCTAGGTCCACTGTTGCCAGAGGTCTGAGGCTTGTGTGATACTAGGACAAGAATGGAGCATATGCTTGTGGAAGGAATGCAGATATACCTCTGATCATGTAAAATAATGCTTATTGAAATGAGCTCCAGGAAATGGAAACATGAGGGTTTTTTCTTTTATTGTTGTTTTTGTTTTCCTATCTTTCTTTTCTTGTTTGTTCATTTACATGTCTTTGGGAGGGCAAGGTAGGACACAGAAATGGGGGAGGGGAACAGATGGTGAGCAAATGCAGAAGTGGTACTTACTAGATACTATGTTGAAAATGAACTATACATCCTGTCGGTGGGGACAGGAGGGAAAAATTGGGAGAGAGCAAGGGAAGGGGTGACATTGTCCAAAAAGAAATGTACTCTTTACCTGATTTATGTATCTACAACCTCTTTATATCACCTTTATATTAACAGTTTAAAATATTTACAAAGAAAAAGAATAGAGCCTAGATAAATATGGGCTAGTCTAGAGTCTTGGATAGTGGATGCTTGCTTACATTCTGGATCCATTGGGTCTGGCTTTGACTCAGAGTCTGTCATGATCAAGAAAAAGGCTAATTGGCATAGGCTGAAATTTTCTTTCTTTCTTTTTTTTGTCAGTCGTGGGGCTTGAACTCTGGGCTTGGGTGCTGTCCCTGCTCTCTTCAGCTCAAGGTGAGAGCTCTACCGCTTGAGCCATAGCAGCACTTCCAGTTTTCTAGTGGGTTATTGGAGATAAGAGTCTCATGGACTTTCCTGCCTTTGAACCATGATCCTCAGATCTCAGCCTCCTGTGTAGCTAGGATTATAGGCATGAACCACGGATGTCGGACTCCTTTCTTTCTTTCTTTCTTTTTCTTTCTTTCTTTTTTTTTTTTTGCCAGTTCTGGGCACTGTCTCTGAGCTTCTTGGCTCAAGGTTAGTACTCTACCACTTGAGCCACCACAGCGCCACTTCTGGCCTTTTCTGTGTGTGTGGTACTGAGGAATCAAACCCAGAGCTTCATGCAGGCTAAGCAAGCACTCTACCACTTAGCCACATTCCCAGCCCCTGAAATTTTCTTAATAAATCCCAGAAACACAACAAATCAAAGAAAGGTTGGACAGATGGGATTGCATTAAACTGCAGAGCTTCTGCATGGTAAAGGACATAGCTAATAAGATCAATAGAAGCCCATGGACTGAGAGAAGATCTTCACTAGCCATAGAACAGACAAGGGTATCATATCTAAAATATACTTAGAACTCAAAAAATTAAATCCTCCAACAACAAATCCTCAAAGAAACAATCACCTGATTAATAAGTGGGATAAAGACTTAAAGAGAGACTTCTCTGAAGAGGAAATAAGGATGGCCAATAGACACATGAAAAAATGTTCAACTTCTCTAGCCATACAAGAAATGCAAATCAAAACAACACTGAGATACCACCTCACCCCAGTTAGAATGGCTATAGTCAAGAACTCTAATAACAACAGATGCTGGAGGGGATGTGGATAGAAGGGAACCCTACTGCATTGTTGTTGGGAGTGTAAACTTGTTCAACCACTCTGGAAAGAAGTATGGAGGTTCCTCAAAAGATTCCACATAGAGCTCCCGTATGACCTAGCAATCCCACTTTTAAGTATTTACCCAAATGATCACAAACAAGGTTGTGCTAAAGCTATCAGCACAACTACGTTTATTGCAGCATTATTTACCATAGCTAAGATATGGAGCCAACCCAGATGTCCCTCAGTAGATGAATGGATCAAGAAAATGTGGTATATCTATACAATGGAATTCTATGCCTCCATCAGAAAGAATGACACCACCCTATTTGTAAAGAAATGGAAAGACTTGGAAAAAATCATATTAAGTGAAGTTATTATAGTGTCCAGGAACCAATAAAAGGTAGGACCCAAAACCCACTGATGGGTTGTGGTTTAAACAAAATTTTATTTGAGTGAAAGAACAAAGCACTGATGGGTCAGGACCCTGCCCAAGGTCAGGATCTTAGGGCACTGGCCTTCAGTGCCAGCCTGCATCAGCTTTTAAGCATTCATGACCAGAATGGGGAAGGGGGAGGACTTAAGCCTGAGAAGTTGGGCTCTTTATCCATTTTGGCCAGTGGTCACTCCAGAAGTGTTTACAATTTCCACCAGGGCCTTCTGCCTAGGGACTGTTGATGGAAAGCTTGAGGAATAGAACAAAAGATGGGAGCGACACATTTAGTTTATAGCAGAAGTGGAGTTACAGTTTGATTTTACAACCATAAAAACAGTTACAAAATCATCCATCATTGATAAGCAGAGACTTCTAATTTCTACATGGCCTAAGTACCTAAATCAAATATTATGTCCTTAATGTTCATACCATAACATTCCCCCCCTTTTTGTTTACTTGAATCAAATCTTTGATTCTGGGATGGCGGGGCTCAGTTAAGGGCACATATAGGGACCAGAGGACCATTAACTTTACCAAATTTATTTGGTCCCTTATATGTTTAAGTAATGTGTTTATCAAGCATGGTCCCACTGTCAAGGCTATTAAAATCATTATTAGAGGTCCTGCTAGAGCTGATGTAAGAGTAGTTAGATACCAGTTTGAGGACTGTTGTCGATTTTTTTTCGTGGACATGCAGGTCCTCTCTTACTTTGGTCAAAGTATTTTTAATTATACTAGATTGGCTTGTAGTGAAGCAACAGGCTTCTCCTAAGGCCATTCATAAACTTCCTTTTTTAAAGAATAATAAATCTAAGCCATGCCTGTTTTGGAGTACCACCTCTGTGAAAGAATACATTTGTTTTTTTAGCTTGGATATAGAGCTTTTTAAATCTCTCAGAGTCTAATCCACTGCAGCACTCAATTGGTGGAGGTTTTTGTCAACTACTATGAAGGCTGTGGTGCTGACAGCTATTGATCCAGCTATTTTAAGGCCTACTAGTAATGGAATTAATATAGGTACAGCTCTTTTTGGCCTAATGAATTGTCCCATTAGGCGTAGATGTTTCTGGCCCGCATTCCCATCACACAAATATACTTGAGGTATTGCATGTACGATCATAAAAAGGTTTTGTTTGACTAAACACTGCTTTATGTTAAAACAGTTAACCTTAAGTTAAAGGGTTAAACCTTTAGTGCAAGCAAACCAATAGTTTCTGGGCTTTTAATAACTTGGTGTTGATCATTATCTTTTGTTACTTTTATTGTATTTTTACAATGTCCTACATAAGGGAAGTTTTTAGTGGATACCTGTTAGATATAACACATTTCCCCAGCCTTGTAAATCTTTTAAGGTGAGTTTTTGTTTGCAATTGCATACTGAGGCATCTGCAGATTTTTTCAGAGTTATTGACTGTATAGCATTTGTAACAGCCACTCCTATGAAGTAAGGTGGCTTTGGGTATAAATAGAACCAGCAGTCTCTGATTAAGTTGGGACAGGTGGCATTTATAAGGGAGAAAGTGGCTTCTAACAGAGGGTGTTGGGGAAGTCTGTTTTTTTCTGGGGTAGGCCCCATTTTGTCTAGTAACTGGAACAGTTTGGGGCTTATGCATAGCATTAGGGCTAGTCCCTGGGGCTTGTTTAGGAGTTAGCGTTTAACCATGGACCTCTGGTCTGGGGGTTGCCTCCCGAATGTGAGTTTTTTGTTTTTTGTTTTTGTTTTTGTTTTTTGTCAGTCTGGCGCTTGAACTCTGGGCCTGGGCTCTGTCCCTCAGCTCTTCAGCTCAATCCAAGTGCTCTACCACTTGAGCCACAACACCACTTCCAATTTTCTGGTGGTTTATTGGAGATAAGAGTCACAGATTTTTCTGCCTGGGCTGGCTTTGAACCATGATCCTCAGATCTCAGCCTCCTGTGTAGATAGGATTACAGGTGTGAGCCACCAGCAACTGGCCCAAATGTGAGTTTTTAAGAACAGGTCTCCAGTACAAGTTGTCATGTCCAAAACGAGCTTTACAACGTCAGTGCGGGGGGGGGGGGGGGAGGGGGAAGGGAGGGGAAGGAGAAGGATTGGGATTGGGGGGGAGGGGGGAGGCTGGGAAGGGATGTGAAGGGTAAACCAAAGGAGGAGGCTGCAATGCTTGGTAAGAAATGTACACATTATCCTGCCCATGTAATTGTAACCCCTCTGTACAGTATGTTCACAAATAAAATAAAATTAAATTAAAAAAAAAAAAGAACAGGTCTCCAAACTCATAGGGTTTGGAGGTAATATAGTCTTATCTTTTAAATGGTAAATCATGTGCCAGGGTCGGGACCATAGGTATATTGTCTTAATCCCCAAGTTTGTTGTTGTTGTTGTTTTTATTTCCCATACCATAGTTGTTGAGAAAGGATCCCAAAATTTAAGAGTAATTCTAACCAGATTACAGTTACTTGTGTGTCCACATAGATTTTTCTGTGGAATACATTTTTAAGGTGATATAGGGGTCTGAGTCTGTCCATGGAGCTATTGTCTCACAGCCCCAATTTTTGCAGTGAAATTCCTTGTCACCTTGGCATGAAGGGCTACCATGGGCAGGGCAGGTATAAAATTGGGCTCACCCTAGTCATCTTTTAAAAGCTAACCTCTCATATCAATTCCAGCTCAGCCCTCCTATTGCCACAGTTTTAACCCAAGAAGCCTCCTTAGCTCCTGGATGGATGCCTAAATTTGGCCAAAGTCAGCATAAATCAGTTGCGAAGGATGGGGCTTGGGCATGTGAGGTTGGGGAGGACTTGACTAATATCCTTCCTGTGGCTGTATCAATTAGATGCCAATCGAATACCTGAGGCTAATATTACCCAAAACAAACCATGGAATAAATCATAGTTATGAATATAACAGTCTTAGCCTTAGGGGATCCCCCGATGGTGGCCCAGGTTGCCATCTCTTCAGAGGGCTTGGAATCATGGGCTGTGAACTGACAGCATCGCTGGATTCGTGCTCAGGTGCCTTCTTGACTCGTAAATGATGAATCCAGGGTCTGAGTCCATCCACCTTGACAGCCGTGGGAGTTGTCAAAATCACCACATGGAGGCCTTGCCAGCAAGGTCCAAGAGTCTCAAACTTGTATCACTTTATCCATACTTGGTAACCTGGTTGGAAAGGATGGAGC
The DNA here is from genome assembly GCF_019054845.1 of Dipodomys spectabilis. Classification (NCBI taxonomy): domain Eukaryota; kingdom Metazoa; phylum Chordata; class Mammalia; order Rodentia; family Heteromyidae; genus Dipodomys; species Dipodomys spectabilis. Next base: position 2,337,129 of record NW_024871047.1, read on the forward strand.
CAAATGGGGAAAGGGCAGTTAAATGCAGCCCTAAGGGAAAGCTTAAGCTTTCTGTAATGGCTGAAGAACCAGTAAAGATGGAAGGATGTTATTGTCTGAAAGTTTTGTTACCAACTCCATACTTAGATGGGGAAGTAGTGGAGACGGCCTCCCAAACAAAATCTCAAAAGGGGTAATGCTCTTTACATAAAGAGTGCACCGAGCCCTGAGTACGGCAAATGGGAAGAGTCCCACTCATCCTTTGCTGGTCTCTAAGGTTAATTTAGTTAAGGTCTCCTTAAAGGTCTGATTTTTTTTTACCTGTCCTGAGCTTTGGGGCGGTATACACAATGTAATTTCCAATTGATCCCCAGGGCCTGAGGCCAGGTTTTGAGTTATCTTAGAGATAAAAGCAGGACCATTATTTGACCAGATAACTAGGGGTGAGCCAAACCTAGGACTTAGTTCTTTTAGGAGTTTTTTGGCTACCACCTTCACTGTTTTTGTCTTTGTTAGGAAAGCTCCCACCCATCCTGAAAATGTGTCCACAAAAAACAACAAATACTTGTATCCACAAATACTTGTATCCATACTGGCCTGGCTTAACTTCAGTAAAATCCACTTCCCAGTACCTTCCTGGCTCTGTTCCCCTCTCTGTAGCTCCTATAAGTGGCCCCTTACCAGAGGATGAATTATTTGTTGGCACATCATGCAGTGTGACACCTGGACAAGCAGGTCCAATTGTGTAATGAAAAATTCTTTGTGGAGCAGTTTAGTTAGTTGTTTTTTTTAAGTGGGTTCCCTCATGAACCTGGTGGATCAGGCGTCTCCCCAGGGTTTGGGGAATGACAAGTTTTCCTTTGGGTGTACAGTGCCACCCATCTGTTTTGAGGGAGGTTTGTAAGTTTTTAATGCTCTCTAGGTCTTTTGGTGAGTAAATAGGTTTTTCAGGCAGGACAGGTTTAGGCATTAGGGCCAGACAACTAGTCCCTTTAATTGCAAGTCTGCGGGCCTCCTCGTCAGCTTTTCTATTTTCAATTGCTTGGAGAGAATCTCTTTTTTGGTGCCCAGGACAATGGATGATGGCCACCTTTTCAGGTGTCCAAATAGCTGCCAACAAATCTAGGATTTCCTGTTTATTTTTGATTGATTTGCCTTTAGCCATTAGGAGTCTGCTTTCTCTATAGATGGCCCTGTTTACATGGGCAGTTGCAAAGGCATACCTGCTGTCTGTGTAAATGTTGACTGTCTTTCTTTTTCCCAATACCAGGGCTTGTATGAGTCTTGACAAGCTCAACCTTCTGGGCTGAGGTGGGGAGGCAAAGCCTTAGACCACATCACTTCCATCGGAGTCACCACAGCTGCCCCTGCACGTCTCATTCCATTTTGTACGAGACTTCTACTGTCTGAGAAAAGCATTAGTTCTGGCTCTGTCCATGGGATGTTGGTTAGGTCTGGCCAGATTTCCTGGAAGCAGGGGATGGTTTCAAGGCAGTCATGTAAGACTGTGTCCATGTCCTCAGACTCTGGCAGCAGGGAAGCTGTGTTAAGAGCTGTAATTTGATGGACCTTGATCCTAGGTTGATCAAGAAGTAATGCCTGATACTGGGTTATACAAGCGTTTGAAAGCCATCTCTCAGGAGGACTACACAACAGGGTCTCAACTGCATGTAGGGCAGTAATAAACATATCCTGCCCCAGAGTGAGTTTGTATGCATCCTGTACAAGCATAGCTGTGGCAGCAATGGCTCTCAGACAGGTGGGCCATGCAGATGCTTCAGGGTCTAGCCTTTTTGACAGATAGGCTATTGACCTTTTCCATGGACCCAGCCTTTGAGTTACAATTCCCTGGGATATGCCCCTCTTTTTGTCCACGAAAGGTGAAAGGGCTTGGTGATGTCACTCAATGCCAAGGCAGGGGGTGAGATTAAAGCTAGTTTAAGCTGGTTAAAAGCTGTATCCTGCTCGGGTCCCCAGGTGAAGTTTTTTAGGACCTTTAGTGGCCTCATATAGAGGCTTGGCCAGTTCTGCATACCCAAGGATCCATAAAGACAATATCCCACAGTTTCTAAGAATTCTCTGACCTGCCTTTTGGAGGAGGGGATAGGTATCTGAGTGACCACTTGTATTCGAGTAGGCGAGAGGTTTCATTTACCTTTGCAGAGTTAGATACTGTGTTGGGTGCAGAGCTGGGCCTTTTTTGCAGAGACTCAGTATCTGAGTTGCTGAAGGGTCCCCAGCAGATTTTTAGTTGCCTGTTTACATTGTGATTCGGTCTCTGTGGCAATTAAAAGGTCATCAACATATTGGAGTAGAGTTACCTCTGCGTTAGTTGTATGGAAGTCCTGGAGATCCTGATGAAGGGCCTCATCAAAGAAGGTAGGCAAATTTTTGAACCCTTGAGGCAACTGAGTCCAAGTTAGCTGCTACCAACCCCGGTGTCCCAGTCAACTCACTCAAAAGCAAAGATAGGTTGACCAATTGGAGCCAAGGGGATGCTGAAGAAGGCATCCTTTAAATCCAGCACTGTATAAACCTGTTTGACTGGAGGGAGCATGCTGGGTAAAGTGTAGGGGTTAGGGACTGTCAGGTGGATGTTCTCTGCTTGCTTATTTACCTCCCTCAAGTCCTGTACAGGTCTGAAGTCATTTGAGCCAGATTTTTTTTTACTGGTAACACTGGCATATTCCAAGGAGACCAACATGGCACAAGAATTTTAGCCTCTAGTAGTCAGTCAATATGGATGTTTATTCCCTTTTTGGCTTCTATAGATATGGGATATTGTTTTATTCGAGCTGGAGTAGCTGAGGGTATGAGTCCCACTACCACAAGGGCCTAGTGCACTGAAATCCAGGGGGATTAGTTTCTGCCCATAGTAAAGGAAACTTTTGCTGATATTGTTTGAGCAGGTCAGATGGCTTGGCTGCAGTTCGCTGGGCTAGGAGGATATATCCTTCCCCCAAGGGGACTGTGGCCAAAAGCTTTGGTTCTTGTTTGGTTCAGTTAGTTGGACTCAAACCTGACCCCCTTGAAATTTAATTTGAGCTTTTAACTTGTGAAGAAGATATCTCCTGAATAATGAATATGGGCATTCTGGAATGACTAAGAATGAATGGGCCACTGTCCCTTTTCCTAGATCGACATGACAGCCTGTAGTCCATGGATATTGTTTAGATCCCATTGCCTCCTTGATTTTGGTGAGGCATTTAGAGAGCAGACCACATGCTAGTTGAAGAACCGAAAAATGAGAAGCGGTGTCCACCAAAAAATCATCCCTCCACTTAGAGTGTGACCCTAGGCTCAGGGAGGGAATTTAAGCCTGGGCCCCTTCAATCTTCCTGGAGTTGCAACACTCGGGCATCTTTCTGCCTGACTTTTGGGCAATCATTTTTCCATTATCCTATTTTTTTTCAGTAAGCACACTGGTCCCTTTTGAGCCCCCTGGTTCTGGTTCGTTCCCTGTGTTCAGGGAGTCCCAATCTCTTCTTTCATCATTCTGAGGGTGGCTGGCAGTCCCTTGGGGCCATTTCCTTCTGGAGGGCAGCCACCATGATTTTAGCTGTCCTCTTATCTTGCCTATCCTCTAGGCTGTCCCTTCCATTAAAAACCTTTGCTGCTACCTCCACTAATTCTGACAGTATCTTTCCCTCAAATCCTTCTATCCTTTGTAACTTTTTTTTTATATCTGGTGCTGATTGACTGACAAAAGCAATATTTATAGCATACCTATTCTCAGGTGCCTCTAGGTCTACAGGGCTATAGGTCCTGTAGGCCTCCGTAAGTCTCTCAAGAAAAGCCGCGGGGGATTCCTGAGTCCTTTGAATGACCTTGCTTACCTTAGATAAATTTGTTCCCCTCCCCCCCCCCCTCCCCCCCCCCCCCCCCCCCCCCCCCCCCCCGCCGGGCAGCTGCCTGGAGACCTCCCAATAGAGTTGGGCAGAAGTGGGCAAGGGACTCCCTACCTTGATTGCTGTTTGGGTTCCAGTTAGGGTGGGTAGATGGGAGAGTGGCCTCTAAAACGTGTGATGAGGCAGTGGGTTGTCTGTCTGGCCACAAAACAAGTTTTCAGGCCTCATGAAGGATCCTTTGTTCCTCCTCTGAAGTGAAGAGAGTCTTTAAGAGTTGTTGACAATCCTCCCAAATGGATTGGTGGGTAAAAAAGACTGTCTCTAGTAGAGAAATTAGAGCCAGAGGTTTCCCTGAAGGAGGATTGTTATTTTTCCAATTATATAAATCAGAACTTGAGAAGGGGATGTATACCAGAAAATCAGGGGGTCTGATGGAACAGGAGGGGCTTGCCGGAGCGAGAGGATAGGGGGCAAAAGAGGAGGGGCCCTGGACTGGTAGGAGGTCCAGACCAAATGTAGGAGAGTCTTAGGAAGGGGTTGCTAGGAGAAAGTGGGGGATGGGATAGAGGCCGGGAGTCTCAGGATGAGAGTAAGGCTGGTTGAGGGAAGTGGGAGGGACATAAGAGAGAGGTATTCCTTCCTCTTCTTCCTGAGTCATGACCACGGCCTTTTTGTTGCTCTCTGGAGGGGGACAGCAATCTTGCTGCTTTAGGGTAAAGGCGAAGGTGGTGCCCAACTCAGGAGGTAAATTTTTTTTTTTAATTTTTTGAGTTCCAAGTATATTTTAGATATGAGACCCTTGTCTGTTGTATGGCTAGTGAAGATCTTCTCCCAATCCGTGGGCTTTCTATTGATCTTGCTAGCTATGTCCTTTGCCATGCAGAAGCTCTGCAACTTCATGCAATCCCATTTGTCCAACCTTTCTTTGATTTGTTGTGTTTCAGGGTCTCTATTAAGAAAATTTCGGCCTGTGCCAAGGAGACCTAGGGTTTCTCCTATTCCATCCTGTAATGTTTTCAGAGTGTCTGCTTTGACTCCGAGGTCTTTGATCCATTTGGAGTTGATTCTGGTGCAGGGTGATACATAAGGATCTAGCTTTAGTTTTCTACAAGTAGTTAACCAATTTTGCCAGCACCATTTACTGAAGAAGCTGTCTTTCTTCCATTCTATTTTTTTAGCTCCCTTATCAAAGATTAGATGGCTATAGGTCTGTAGGTTCATTTCTGGGTTTTCAATTCTATTCCATTGGTCCTGAGGTCTGTTCTTGTGCCATTACCAAGCTGTTTTGATTACTATGGCTTTATAGAAGAGTTTGAAATTTGGTATTGATATTCCTCCAGCAGTGTTCTTTCCGTTGAGGAGCGTTTTTTGCTATTCAGGGTCTTTTATTGTTCCATATGAATTTTTAGATTGCCTCTTCTATTTCCTTGAAGAATGAGGTTGGAATTTTGATAGATATCGCATTGAATTTGTAGATAGCCTTGGGAAGTATTGCCATTTTCACGATGTTAATCTTTCCAATCCAGGAGCATGGGAGTTTTTCCCATTTTCTAAGTTCTGTTTTGATTTCCTTTTTCAAGTTTTTCAAGTTTTCATCATAGAGGTCCTTCACTTCTTTGGTTAAGTTAATTCCTAGGTATTTTATTTTTTGTGGGGCTATTACAAATGGAGTTGCTTTCCTAAATTCAGCCCCACTTTTCTCATTGTTGGCATACAGAAAAAGAAAGACTTGGAAAAAATTATATTAAGTGAAGTAAGCCAAGCCCAAAGAAACATAGGTCCCATGATTTCCCTTATTTGCAATATCTAGTATATGTATGAGTCAAGCAGAAAAGGTCAGATAACGTGATGTTAGGAAAATGATCCCTAAGATATGTATTCAAATGTTTTTTTTTCTTTCATGCGATTGTTTCTAACACATTTATAAGATTATTTCTTTGTTGCTTTGTATGTCCCTCCCCTACAGTATAACCCCTGCTTTCACTGTATTTGATGTCGGTATAATTTGTGGAGGGGAAGGGAAAAAACAAGTCGTTTAAATAAGGATACAAGTGGACCTGTTGCAACAATGAGAAGTACAAGTTGTCATGCCAAAAATGAACTTTACAACTTTGCGGGGGGGAGGATTGGGGGGGGAGGGAGGATGGGAAGGGATGGGAAGGGTAAACAAAGGAAGAGGCTACAATGCTTGACAAGAAATGTATTCACTATCTTGCCCATGTAATTGTAACCCCTCTGTACAGTATTTTCACAATAAAAAAAATTTTTAACTGGGATGGAAGGTCTTCTACCAGGTATGCCATGCCACAATGTAAGGGGCTTGGTCCAGGTGACCTGGTGAGAAGAAAATCTTTCTCTGCACAGCATAAATCAAGGATAGGTCAAAAGTTCCCTCATAAAGCCAGCCAACACCAAAAGTTGGCCATTCCATAGTGCAGCAAGTTTTTAACCTACCTATGTAGACTTTGTCTCTAGACACAGAAGCCTTTCTTTGAAAATCTTTAAAATGGGCCCCAATCAATTCCAGGGGGGCTACTGCTTTTAGAGGGTGGTTGTCCCATTTTAAACCAGTAGATTATACTCAGAACCACACACTAAAACAACACAAGACAAACTGACACAGTGACAGCAGCCACGCAGTATTAGGGAGTGTACCGGGCTCAAACGAGATCTGAATTCAGACCCAGAATTACACTCCCATTTGGCTATGCCAAAAATATGTATGTGGGAGCAAAATGGGTCCACAGAGGGTGTGGGGCATCCCCCAGTACCCTCGGACTTGGTGATGAACAGTGCATCCAGCTTTCTCACAAGTCCCTCATAAGTGCGCACTAACCACCTCCCCACTTATCTCCAGAGTCTCACTATTCTGTCACTCACCAAATCTGGGAACTAACGTCTGATTCCTGGAAACATGCAAAATGGGTGGCCCTGCTTGGGTGGGGCCGGTGGCCAACCGTGTTCCCTTCCCAGGTGGTCTCACATTGTTGATCCTGGACAAGGCCTGTTTCCCGGCCAGTACACCAAATATTGTATTGCCCAGGAACCAATAGAAAGTAGGACCCAAAACCCACTGATGAGTTGTGGTTTAAACAAAATTTTATTCGAGCAAAAGAACAAAGCGCTGATGCCTCAGGACCCTGCCCAAGGTCAAGATCTTAGGGCACTGGCCTTGAGTGCCAGCCTGCATCAGCTTTTAAGCATTCTTGACCAGAAAGGGGAAGGGGGAGGACTTAAGCCTGAGAAGTGGGGCTCTTTGTCCATTTTGGCCAGTGGTTACTCCAGAAGTGTTTACAATTTCCACCAGGGCCTTCTGCCTAGGGACTGTTGATAGGAAGCTTGGGGTATAAAACAAAAGATTGGAGTGACACATTTAGTTTATAGCAGAAGTGGAGTTACAGTTTGATTTTACAACCATAAAAACAGTTACAAAATCATCCATCATTGATAAGCAGAGACTTCTAATTTCTATATGGCCTAAATACCTAAATCAAGTGTTATATCTTTAATTTTCATACCACAAGAAAGTAAGCCAGACCCAAAGAAATATATGTCCCATGGCTTCCCTTATTTGCAATAATTAGTATACATCTAGGATAATTTTATCAGATGAGCAGAAAAACTCAAAAGCTATGTAAATATGACCATATAAGATGATGCTAAGTGAAATGAACCCCAAAGTATGGACACAAAAGATCTTTCTTTGCTGTTTTTAATGTGCTATGCGATTTTTTGTTTCCTTTGTATGTTCTTCCCCCTATGGTATATCCCCTTTGTCACTGTACTTGTTTTTGGTACCCTGCATCTTGCATACTCATTTGTCTAATTTGGGGAGGGGAAGGGGAATTAAAAAACACTGAAACAAGGGTACAAAGTGATCCATTGCAACAATGATACCCACAAGACAGTATATTGGAAATGAACTTTACATCTTGGGCGGGGAGTGAGGGAGGTGGGGGAGGGCAGGAATAGTGAGAGAACAAGGGAAGTAGTAACAATGCTTGACAAGAAATGTACTCATTGCCTTACTGCCTTACTGCCTAACTGTAACCCTTCTGTACAGCATCTTTACAAAAAAAAAAAAAAGACAGAGGCTATGTATGTGGATACCTTACTAGAGGCCCAATCTCCTAGGGCTCTGTTGAGTCCTAGGGCCATGGTCAATGACTGGCCTACCACCTGAGTCCACATGAGTGGTTATAAAGATTGGATGTGTGTGGACTGAATCTAGCACTAGAGTCTACTGAGATGGTTCTGGACTCTGTTTCTGCAGGAGCATTAGGTTGTATAGGGCAACCTAGAAAGTAGAAACAAAGTAAATGCTCTGGCACTGGGAGGGCCTGAAGTTTATATCTCAGTGCAAGCTGGTACCTGAAGCCAAACTTGTTTACCTGATACTGGGATAGTTCTGAAGCCTGGAGCTGTGTAGCAGACCAAGCTCTAGGCTAGTATGAAACCTGAGGCAGTTCCAGTGCCTGAGTAGGTGGGAGTTAGCCTGGTGGGACAGGCCTGGAGACCAAGTCTACAAAGCACACTTGAAGCCTGGGATTCAGGATTCTACTTAGTGCCCTGTATGGTGGCAGTAGCAAGGAGTATGAGGCCATGAAAGTATGCCCAGTATTTCATCCTAGCTTAGGTACTGCCCCTAAAGAATTTGTGAACTTGAGTTACTTACATTTCTGTGCCTACATTAGTCAACTTTGCATTGCCATAACAAAATATTTGAAACAAATTACGAAGGGAAAAGATTTATTTAGTTAGGGCCCTGAAGGTTATAGTCCAAGATTGATCAGTCCCCTGGCATTGGACCTTTGTAGAGAGCATCAGATGATAGTGATGGGATGCACATGATAAAGCATGTGCATTACACCATAAGGCAATAAGAATGTGTTTGAGAGACTGGAGTACCATAATCTAACTTAAGGGAATCTCCGCAGTGACCTAAAGACTTCCTACTAAGACACATTAACTAAAGTTTCAGGGTACACACTGGGGACATACTACCACACTGGAGGCAAAGCCTTATAACATATAGACTTTTGGGGGATATTAACCATATTTATATTTAAATTATAGCAGTGTCCTATTTTTTATAATTTTTGTCTGTTAAACACACCAAAATAAAGCCAGGTGCTAGTGGCTCATGCCTGTAATCCTAGCTAATCAGGAGGATGAGATATAAGGATTTCAGTTCAAAGCCAGCCTGGACAGAAAGGTCTGTGAGACTCATCTCTAATTAACTAGCAAAAGTATAGATACAGTTCAAGTGGTAGAGTACTAGTCAGGCATGCAAAAGATAAGCAGGAGCACAAAGTACTGAGTTTAATCCCCAGTACTGGCACATACACAAAAAAGTATGATGTAGCTTTTGAGTTTGTTATGAGGATGAAATGGCACAGTGAACACATACTTAATATATCTATTGAGTGCTTTAAAAATATGAGGAGGGCTGGGAAGGTGGTTCAGTGGTAGAGCGCTTGCCTTGCATGCATGAGGCCCTGGATTTGGTTCCTCAGCATCACATAAGCAGAAAAAAAAAAGCCAGAAGTAGAGCTGTGGCTCAAGTGGTAGAGTGGTAGCCTTGAGCTGAAGAGCTGAGGGACAGTGCCCAGGCCTAGAGTTCAGGCCCCACGACCGGACCCCCCCCAAAAAAATGAGGAATTATGACATAAACATTTGCAATTACTACTTGTGCTTGAATAACTTTTAGATCTTAAGAATAAGGCCACTTACCAAACATTTTCTGAGTAAAAGCTAACAGAAAGCCATTCAGGTGATTGAGTTCATTGAAAATATAAGCTAGGTACATGGGTACCCACAGTGAACCCAGCTACTTAGGAGGTAAATGTAGGATTACAGTCTTTGAACCCAGACTGGGAAAAACTGCAAAACCTTACTTGAAAAGCAAACTAAAAGCAAAAAGACTATGTTGGAAATAGCCCAGTTCTATGCAGTTGAAAAATCAGTCAAGAAAATGTGACAGACACATGCATGCATACATGCACACACACACACACACACACACACACACACACACACACACACACACAATGGAATAGTATTCATTCATCATGAAGAGTATGGCATTTGCAGGAAAATAGATGGACCTGGAAAAAATCATATTGTGTGAAGTGTCAGGCTCAGAAAAACAAAGGGCACATATTTTCTTTTATATGTGGAAGTTAGACCTAAAACACAAACATGTGTGAAAACATACAGGGCCATATGCATATTTACATTATCAAACTGTAGAGTAACCTCTTTGGACAATTAACAGGCATTGTAATAGAATAAATACCAGGAAGTTTGAAACGCTTTACTGAGAGTAGTAGGTGTTCATGAGAAGGGATGGATGAATGGGGAGAAGAATGGTAGGTAAATATAGTCATATACTCAATGTACATTTATGAAAGTTGGACTAGGAAACTTTAGGAGATAGATGGGGATAGGATGGATAGACAGATGGGAGAATGATGGAAGGGGTGACTGATCAAAATACATTGCATGCATAAATTGACACCTTAAATTCTAACACTTTTGTACAAATATTCGAAGAAAACAAAAAACTTGTGACTACAAAATGATATTATTGATAAATACTTTAGTTCTTAATAAAAATAGACAAATAATACAAGAATAAAAACTGATTGCAGGATCAGGTTAAAGTAAAAATTCTTCAGAGGACATGAATCATGAAACATTTATTAGATGGACTCAAATTTATTGTTTCATTCATGAATTCACAAATGTTTATTTGTTGTTTTATTCCAGCATTGTACTAATCATTGAAGTATAGCAATGGGCAAAACAAGTAGCATTCTCTCTGCTTTAGCAGAGCATTAACATTATAGACGTTGTTAAACATAGTCCATCAACCATCATTATTAGTATCAATCAGGTGTTCAGACTCAACCCTTGACTTCCTGAATATGTGTTTCAGCTGTATCCCCAAATGATTAGAATGCACATTAAATATCAAGAAGCACTGGTTAAATAGATTTGATAGGCAATAGAAGAGAAGTCTAATGAAGACCAGCATGAACAAAAATATGCAGTTAATACTGACCAAGATTATGTTGAGTAGATGCAGAAAAGCATTTGCCAAGATCCAACACCCCTTTATGATGAAAGCTCTAGAGAAACTAGGAATTCATGGAACATTCCTCAATATATAATAAAGGCTGTATATGACAAACCTACAGCCAGCATTATACTTAATAGTGAAAGGTTAAAACTTTTCCTCTAAAATCAGGAACGAGACAGGAATGATTGCTCTTCTACTTCAATATTATATTGGAAATCCTAGCCAAAGCAATAAGGCAAGAGACAAACATAAAGGGGATCCAAGTACGGAAAGAAGTAAAATTCTGCCTTCTTGCAGATAACATGATCCTGTATTTAAAGAACCCCATAGACTCCTCTCCCAAGTTACTGAGCTGATTGGAAACTTTGGCAAAGAAGCAGGGTATAAAATTAACCCACAAAAATCAGTAGCTTTTCTGTATGCCAACAATGAGAAGAGTGAGGCTGAAATAAGATAAGCAACTCCTTTTGTAATAGCCTCAAGAAATACCTAGAAATTAACTTAATCAAAGATATGAAAGACCTCTACAATGAAAACTTTAAAACCTTAAAAAAGGAAATTAAAACAGATTTAAGGAAGTGGAAAAACTTCCCTGCTCCTGGATTTGGAGGCTAAGCATCATGAAAATGACAATACTGCCAAAGCTATCTACAGATTCAATGCAATACCCATAACAATCCCAGCAATATTCTTCAATGATATAAAAGAAGCAATCCAAAAACTCATATTAAATAATAGAAAACCCCAAATAGCAAAAACAATTCTTAGCAGGAAGTACAGTGCTAGAGAATTATCAATACCAAATTTCAAACTCTATTATAAAGCCACAGTAATAAAAACAGCTTGGTAATAAAAAAAAAAAAGCCATAGTAATAAAAACAGGTCTGAGAACCAAGGGAATAGAATTGAAGACCCAGAAATGACCCCACAGTCCTATGGCAAACTACTCTTTGATAAAGGAGCCAAAAACACTGGATGGAAGAAAGACAGCTTCTTCAACAAATGGTGCTGGCAGAAGTGACTACACACATGTAGAAAACAGAAGTTCGATCCTTACATATTACCCTGCACTAGAATCAACACCAAATGGGTCAAAGACCTTGAGGTAACAGCAAATACTCTGAAAATATTACAGAAAGCATAGGGGATACACTAGGGCTCCATGACACAGGTCAAAACACAACAAATAAAAGAAAGGCTGGATAAATGGGATTACATTAAACTGCAGAGCTTCTGTATGGCAAAGGACATAGCTAGCAAGATAAATAGAAAGTCCACAGATTGCAAGAACATCTTCACTAGCAATACAACAAACAAGAGCCTCATATCTAAAATATACCTAGAGCTCAAAAAATTAAACCCCCCAATAAAAACTCCTCAAAGAAACAACCACTCCATTAATAAGTGGGCTAAAGAATTAAAGAGACTTCTCCGGAGAGGAAATAAGAACAGCTAATAGACAAAGAAATACTCAACATCTCTGCCCATAAAAGAAATACAAATCAAAACAACATTGAGATTCCACCTCACCCCAGTTAGAATGGCCATTATCAAGAAAACAAATAATAGTAGATTCTGGCAGGGATGTGGCCAAAAGGGAACACTACTATGTTGTTGGTGGGAATATAAACTAGTTCAACAACTCTGGAAAGCAGTATGAAACTTTCCTCAAAAGACTACACATAGAATTACACTTTGATCCAACAATCCCACTTCTGGGCATTTACCCAAACAAAAACAAGACCACTCTAAAACCACCAGCACAACTATGTTTATTACAGCATTATTTACCATAGATAAGATATGGAACCAACCCAGATGTTCTCAGAAGATGAATGGATCATGAAAATGTGGTATATATGTACAATGGAATTCTATGTTTCCATCAGAAAGAATGACATCGCCCCATTCATAAGGAAATGAAAAGACTTGGAAAAAATATATTAAGTGAAGTAAGCCAGAGCCAAAGAAACATAGGTCCCATGGTTCCTCTCATTTGTAATAATTAATATATTAGAATACTCCTAGCAGAGGATCACAATAGCTCACTAGCTATCTAGATATGGCCATATAAAATTATGCTAATTGAAATGAATTGCAAGATATGGAAATGTTCTTTGTTGTTGTTGTTTTTAATGTACTGTGTGAAGTTACTTCTTTTTTTTCTTTTTTCCCCCTTTGATTTATCCCCTTTTGTCACTGTTTTTGATTTCGGTACCCTGTACCTTGTATATACATATATGTGATTTGGGGAAGGGAAGGGGAACAAAAAAATGGTGAGACAAAGGACAAAGGGTGTTGGAAATGAACTTTATAACTTGGAGGGGGGAGTCAGGGCAGAGGAAAGTTGGAGAAAAATGATGGAGGAGGTAATAATGTTCAACAAGAAATGTGCTCATTACCTTACATATGTAACAGTAACCCCTCTGTACATCACATTTACAATAAAACTAAATTTAATAAAAGATTATATTGAGAATGGTAAAAAGATCAATTTGTTAGATCAGACAAAGATATGTGGGATCTTCAACTATAAAACCTTGGAGTATAGGGCTTGGAATGTGGCTCGGTGGTAGAGTGCTAGCCTTTAGAGAAAAAGATCAGGGACAGTGCCCAGGCCTTGAGTTCAAGCCCCAGGACTGCCAAAAAATAAAATAAAATAAAAACTTGGAGTCCATCATCCTTCCTCAGCTATAGTTTCCCCCCACCTTCGGTTGTGGGGCTTCAACTCTGGGCCTGGGCTAGCATTAGTTTAAGAACTAATAGAATAAAAATGGAGTTGAAAGGGGCTGGGAAGGTGGCTCAGTGGCAGAGTGCTTGCCTTGCATGCATGAGGCCCTGGGTTCAATTCCTCAGCACCACATAAGCAAAAACAAAAAAGCCAGAAGTGGCGCTGTGGCTCAAGTGGTAGAGCGCTAGCCTTGAGCTGAAGAGCTGAGGGACAGCGCCCAAGCCCAGAGTTCAGGCCCCACGACTGCACCCCCTCCCCCCAAAAAATGGAGTTGAAAGCTGTGGTGTAAATTAGATTACCTAAGAAGAGAGTTGAAAGAATGTGAAAAGATGAGAACTAAATAGAGAGATTTCATTTAATACAAACATTCATGATAAGGGAGGGAAAAGGGAACTATATAAAGAAGACTGAAATGGAATCAGCCAGAGATAAAGTGAAACTAGAGAGTCCTAAAACTAGGGATATAAACATAGTTTCATAGAGCAGAGACTGATTTGCAGTGTACATTGAAATATAGAAATGTTTGCTAGGTTTCATTATGCTGTCTTCATATATATATATATATATATATATATATATATATATATATATATATATATATATATATATATATATCTCATATGTATTGCAAGTGGTGCTGTGGCTCAAGTGGTAGAGAGCTTGCCTAGAGCTGAAGGGTTGAGGGACAGAACCCAGGCCCAGAGTTTAAGCCCCACAACCGACAAAAAAAAAAAGATCCTCATATGTATGTATGCATGTATATGTGTGTGTGTGTGTGTGTGTGTGTGTGTGTGTGTGTGTGTGTGTGTGTGTGTGTGTGTGTATAATGTACTTCGATCCTCTTTATTCCTCAGTATCCTTTCCTTTCTCCTTTGCCCTCCTATTGGTCTCTCCAGATATTACCCTTTTATACCCATGGCCCATTATCATTATCAGCCCCATCACCCTCATCATCTTAGGTCTAAGTTCCACAAATGAGACAGAACATGTGATATTTTGCCTATTGAGCTTAACTTACATAATTTACCATGATGATCTTCCATTACATCCATTTTCTCGCAAATAATATAATTTTATTTTTCTTTATGGTTGAGTAATATTCCACAGTGTATGTATGTATATTTAATATATAATATGGTGCATTTGTAATATGGAATATGTATATGATATAGTATGTATTATGCCATATTGTAATATGATATATGTATATAAATATGTAACTTCCTTTATTCAACATTTTTTGGCACCTCAGCTGATTATACAGTTTGGCTTTTATGAACAGAGCTGCAATAAACATGGGCATGAAGGTATCATTTTGTATATTAGTTTACACTCCTTTTGATATATGCCCAAGAATAGTATAGTAGGTCTATTTATAGTTTTTCAGGGAACCTCCATACTTATTTCTGTTGTGGTTACAGTAGATTATATTCCCATCGACAGTGTATGAGGGTCTCTTTTCCCCTATCTCCTTGCCAGCCTTTGTTATTGTTTGTTTTCTTGATGATTGCCATTGTGATGAGGGTAAGGTAGAATTATTCAGTTTTTATGCATATTTTCTTTGAATCTATTTAGTTGTTTGCTTATATTGTTTGAATTTTGTTAGGATATTTATTCATGCTGGGTACTGGTAGCTCATACTTGTAATCCTAGCTACTCAGGAGGCTGAGATCTGAGGATTGCAGTTCAAAGCCAGCCTGGGCAGGAACGTCTGTGAGACTCTTATCTCCAATTAACTAACAAAGAGCTGGAAGTAGAACTGTGGTTTAAGTGGTAGAATACTCCCCTTGAGCAAAAAGCTCAAGGACAACACCCAGGCCTTAAGCCCCAGGACCTACACACACACACACACACACACACACACAGACACACACACACACACATACACACACAGCAAAAGATACTTATTCATATCTTCTTTCATCTTTTTTTTTAAACATTCTTATCATTCTTTAAACTCAGTAGTTGACATTTCCTTCACTTTACTGTCATTCATATCTTTTGGTGTATAATTGACTTTTTGAGGTGTCATGCGTCTCTAATATTCCATGCATTTCTACATTGAAAATTTGTTCATTGTTAGTCAATTTTTAGTTGGGGGGTGTAGTCATCATTAATCTGTCTGTTGAATTATTCTCTATGTTCCAGCAAGACTGGGTAGTGGCATAGTTGGTATGCTGCTTTTCACCAATGGCCTAATGGTATGACTATGCAATAACTGACTCAAAAAGATTCATTGCCAAACCACATATTTATGCAAACCAAATTACCATTGGCAACATTATCTGTACAACTAATCACATTATATATGAAGTGAGCTACCATTCTTAAGTAGTATAGTAGGAAAGTTAGAAGAGTAAAGCATATTTGTAAGAATTTAAAATTAGTAAGAACAAGGGAAGGAGGGACAAAATAAGGAAGGAACATGGGAAGTGTGAGGGGTGCAGGAAGACAAACACTAGTGTATAGTTCAAATATTGTGGAGAATAATGCTATCATGAGGAATTGCAAAGGAATAGAAAAAGTAAACAATGAAGGAGGCAGAGTAAGTCACCAGTAGAGTAGTTTATAAAGGGGAAACAGGAAAGGTGAAAAGGAAAAGAGAAGAAATGACAATATATAAAAATGTAAAAGACTATTTTTATGCCAATCCTGGGGCTTATGTACTGTCCCTGAGCTTTTTTGCTCAAGGGTAGCATTCTACCACTTGATCCACAGCACAACTTTCTTTCAGTAGTTTATTGGAGATAAGAGTCTCAAGGACTTTTCTTTCTAGGCTGGTTTTGAGCTGCAGTTCTCAAATCTCAGCTTCCTGAGTAGGATTACAGATGCAAGCCACCAGTGCCCAATTAAGGCTTAGTTTTTTTTTTTGTCAGTCATGGGGCTTGAACTCTGGGCCTGGGCACTGTCCCTCAGCTCTTCAGATCAAGGCGAGCACTCTGCCACTTGAGCCACAGAGCCGCTTCCAGTTTTCTGGTAGTTAATTGGAGATAAAAGTCTCAGACTTTCCTGCCCAGGCTGGCTTTGAACTGCAATCCTCAGATCTCAGCCTCCTGAGTAGCTAGGATTATAGGCATTAGCCACCGGCACCTGGCAAGGCTTAATTTTTTTTGCCAGTCTTGGGGTTTGAACTCAGGGTCTGGGTGCTGTCCCTGAGCCCCTCTGTGCTCAAGGCTAGTGCTCTACCACTTGAGCAACAGCACCACTTCTGTTTTTTTCTGTTTATGTGGTACTGTGGAATCGAACCCAGGGCTTCATGCATGCAAGGTAAGCACTCTACCACTAAGCCACCTTCCCAGCCCCAGCTTAATTTTTTAAAAGTATTTCTTCCTTGTTTAGAAGAGTATATGTCTGCTGAGCTCTACTAGAACAATAGGTGCATTCATCCAGTTCTAGTACCTAGCTTTCTGTCTGCAGTTCTCCTTTTACTCTTACATATCATCTTGGGGCCCTAGATTGACCTACTGCAGCCTTGATGTGATCCTGTGGAGTAGTAGTAATGTCCAGAAGTTGGCTACTCTGTGGGGTTGGCTGGTGGTTCCGTGTATTTGACACAGTAGTTTGAGGTAGATATCAGGTCTCAGAGGACAGCTTATGGATCAGAGAGCACTCTGCCATTCTGGAAACCTGAGCTTTGCCCTGCTTAGAGAATCCAGTGGAAACCCCTTCTTGTCTGAAGCAGTAATTTTTTTCCCTTTTACACTTCAGCGTCTATTTTAATGCTTCATTTGGAAAATAAAAGGCAAGTAACCATTCAATGCATATACATATGCTACTGTGTTGGAATGGTGAGGTTTATGGCTCTATCCAGTCAGCTGCTCAATTCTATGCCTTTCCTTGTTTTGGAGTGAAGACAGCTAGCTTGCTCATGCCATCTTAGTGTTAGGGTAGAGAAACTCAGTTTCAACAGGCTTCACTGGTTCTTTAGTGTGAGACTACATGTGAGGACCATTAATAGGTGGTTGGTTTAGCCAAAAGTTTTGACTATGGTCAGGGATATTTGCTGCAAGGTGGGTTTGGCTGGGGTAACACTTGTTATAGATGCAAGGAAAGTGTTTAAGGTTCTTGCAGACAATGAGAATCAAGATATGTGACCATTACAACTATCAGATTTTATTAGAGAAAACCTGAGAGGGCCTCTGGCATCCTGGCTATGGTCTGAAGAGGGTGAGAGAAGAATAGACTCATGCTGACCTTGGTGTTTTAATGGAAAGAACAGAGAGGAGGGGCAAAGCTGCTGGAGGAAGCCAGGGCTGTTGCTGATTGGCTCATTTGGGAGTCAGTTACAGGATACCGAAACCTAGGTGGTCTTGCTGTGGGAAGGGTGTTGGGGCCTTTAATCAGCTGCCTTAGCCACAGAGTTGTTTTTTTTTTTTATAGGTGCTAGATGCATTTTCCTTCACACAATGAGCTGACCTATGTAGGGACTTTCAGGACTGAACTCAGTTCACCCTTGCTTGCTAGCCGGCTTCCTATTTCCCCCTGAGGTGGGACACAGATACAGATTGCCTTCTGCTTCTGTCCAGTCACTCCAGGCAGGGCTTACCAGCCTGTGCTTAGCCTAATATATAGTTGTTTTCTTCAAAAACTATGGAATACAAAACCCACAAAAAACAAAAGAAACCCATGGGAAACTAGGATGATTGTAGATCTAGCAAATCATCCAAAGGCAGTTCTAGGCTCCCTCCAAGCAAGGTTTTCTCTTTGTTTCTTTTAGAGATTTAGAGTTTATTAAAAAATGTTTCTAGATATTATTTGTCCTTTTCCTGGGTACCCTTCCCTAACCTACTAACTTGCCTACCTTTCCTTGCAACTACTTACTTTGAGGTTTTATTTCTGGTTTGTTGAAACAAGGGAGCATAGTGTGAAGAATTCAAGAGCAGTTTAAGATAAAATAGACAATTGAAGAAATTAATAAAGTCCAGGTAGAACCCTGTTGCAAGAAGAGAGGTCAAATAATTACATGTGGAGGTTGTAGTGTCAGTGGGAAAGGAATAAAATTTTTGTTTATTTTCTTTCTTTTGCCAGTTGTGGGGCTTGAACTCTGGGCCTGGGCCCTGTCCCTGAAGTCTTCAGCTCAAGGACACTGCCACTTGAGCCACAGCGCCACTTCCAGTTTTGGATAATTGAAGATAAAAGTCTCACAAAGTTTCCTGCCTGGGCTGGCTTTGAACCATGATCCTCAGAACTCAGCCTCCTAAGTAGTTAGGATTACAGGCATGAGCCACAGGCACTTGGCTAATTTTAGTTTTTAATTGACAGAATAATTGTACAAATATGTATGGTATCATGTGATATTTCATTGCATGTGTATATTGTATAATAATCATCGCTGTTATCTTTAACAGCATTTCATTGGGAAGAACATTCAAAATCCTCTCCTAATTTGAAATATATAATGGTTTGAAAACTAAACTCACCCTACTGTGCCAGAACTTATTGTTCCTATATAACTAAAACTTTGTACCTGTTAGCTAACTTCTTCTCCTCTTTCTATTTCTGCCATCTTGATGCCTTCCTCAATCTGTGATAACCACTATTCTCCTTTCTACTTCTTATAGCAATTATTTCAGATTCCCTATATAAGTAAGATCCTGAAATATTTATAATTCTGTATATGACTTATTTCACTTAGCATATATTTGGATTCATCCAGGTTATCACAAGACTTATTTGCTTCTTTTATGCTGGTTTTGGTATAATCTCTTTTTCTTTTATTTTTGAGAACTTGACTTTAATATGTCTTAGAGTAGACTTATTTGTGCTGTCTGGTTGAACTTTGTCATAGACAAAATTCTCTAGTTTTTCCCAGTAGACAGTCTCTGATTTACTGCTGTGAATTAGAGGAGGAATGGTGGAAACAGTCCCTTGGCTGCCAACGGTGATGCTAATAACTAAACTAGATCATACTTGAAACTAACAGATCCTGATACCAGTAATCCCAAGATACAACCCAGGCCCACACCTTCATTTATAGTGATTCAAACAAGGTTTCCACCTTGTTCAAGAGCAGGCACAGAGGCTCCTAGGAGCATTAGACTATGGTCAGAGGTCATAGGGTTTTTGCTGAGTTTGATCACAGTAGTCCTCATACTGAGTTCCATGTCAAAGGCCTGGCACTTATTTCTCTCTCTTTCTACCAAGTGGGTGGCTTGTCTATACTGCCTTCTTGGAATTTAGGGAGTGGTAATATGGACAGTGCAATTCTCTCTTTCCTACCCTTTATAGTGTTTCTTATTATTATGCTAAAGGAATGTACTGTGATCAAGCATGTGATTTTATTGACTCTTGTGAATGTACTTTCATAAATACATAATTGTTCAACTTGATGTTTCTTTAGGAGGATGGCTACTGAGAATTTTACTTTACCATCTTGCTCTATCACTCCATTTTTTTTTCTGAGAATGGGGAAGATCTGCAAATATTTTAGGCTGAGGGAAGGAAACATTTTGAAAGAAAGAGAAATCATATCATTAAGTTAAAACAATGTGAATATTGAATCAAGACTGCATTTGGAGAATTCACCTTTATTGTGGAAGGGATCCTTATTTATTCATTTGTTTTCTCATTTATTTGTGTTGGTTCTGGGGCTTGAATTCAGGGTCTAGATGCTGTTGCTAAGCTATTGTGCTCAAGACTAGTGCTCTACCACTTGAGCCACAGCTCCATTTCTGGATTTTTGGTGCTTAATTGGAGATAAGAGTCTCACAGACTTTGCTGCCTGGGCTGGCATCAAAGTGCAATCCTCAGATCTCAGCCTCCCAAGTAGCTAGGATTACACATGTGAGTCATTCGCACCTGGCTCCTATCTCTTATTTTTTTTATTAGTGTAAATGAACCATCAACATAATGGATTTCATTATGACATTTCCATAATGTATATAATATACTTTTTCCCATATTCACCCCATTACCATTTCTTCTCTGCCCTTTCTCATTCCCTTCTCCCTTTCTATATTTCTAGTACTCTTTATTTTACTTTCATTTCTTTTTCCCCCTACATTTCACCTGAAAAAAATGTGCAATACTTGTCTTTGTGAGACTGAGTTTTTTTGCTCAATGTGAAGATCTCTTGAGCCAGCCATTTTTGCAAACAACATAACTTCATTCTTCTTTATGGCTGAAAAAACTTACCTTCTTACTGTAAATGAAGGTGGTAAAGAGGAATTGTTATTTATTTATTAGGAATTACTTATTAGTTATTTATTATCTAGCTCCAAATAGGGAATTTGTAAGGAGCTTGTAAGTGCTGCTACTGGGGTTTGAACTCAGGGCCTAAGTGCCTGTCCCTTAGCTTTTTTCACTCAAAGCTAGTACTCTACTACTTGAGCCACACCTCTGCTTCTGACTTTTTGCTGGTTAATTGGAGAAAAAGGTCTCACAGATTTTTCTGCCCTAACTGGCTTTAAATCACAATCCTTAGATCTCAGCCTCCTGAATAGCTACATCTGATTACAGGTATCAGCCATCAGCATCCAGCTTAGCTTATCTCTCTTGTTCACTGTTGAAGCCTTACTGTCTAGGTCATAACTAGGATATAGTAAATGCAAGTATATAGTAAATTTTTGTTAAAATGGACGAACACTTACAGGTAGCTTGGAAATTAGAAATGAAAGGAAAAGTTTTTCCCTGGTGTGTTTTACTATATTTTTTAAAGTAGAAAAGAAGACAGTGAGTAATTAAATGTTATGGGTTGGGTAGTTTGAAAATCAACCTCAGAGTAGGCATGGTGACTCTAATTTCTGCACTCAGGAGGCTGGGGTAAGAGGATCCTTAGTTTAAGACCTTCTTGGACTACAAAGTGAGACTTTGTCTCAAAACACAAAAACAAACAACAAACAGTAAACAGCAACAGCCCTGGAAGAATGCAATTGAAAGTAAAGGAGTGTCCCCAAATTTTGCAGTCCCAGGTTGAGATTTAGTTTACCTGTTTTGAATTCCTATTGTTATATAAGTAAGTATTCTACCCATAGATGTTACGTGTTAGTTGTACAATATGTACATTTTGCAACTGCTTAGTATCTTTTAGTTGTGCCTCTTTATTAATCACATCTAAAAAGAAATCTTACTGACTGGCCACTAGTGGCTCATGCCTGTAATCTCAGCTACTCAGAAGACTGAGATCTGAGGATAGCAATTCAAAACTAGCCTGGTCAGAAAAGTCCATGAGACTCTTATCTCCAAATAGGCACCAAAAAGCTGGAAGCAGAGCTGTGGCTCAAGTTGTAGAACATTAGCCTTGAGTAAGAACACTCAGGGACAGCACCCGGGCCTTGAGTTCAAGCCCTGGGACCAACAAACACAAATAAAAAGAGATCTTACTATAGAAACAATACAGCAAACTCACACCCAACATGGTATTCAGCAAGCTACGTTGGCTGTCAAATATCAAACTAAAAGTCTAAGGAGTATTATCATGAATTGTAAAGGATAAATTTTGGTTGTGAAATCTGTATACTTTTTCCACAGAGAAAAATTTATCAGTTATACTTAGTGAAATCATGTACATAGAGTCATTTTCATGGGTTGAGAGAGCTTCAGTTTTTTCTAGGTCCCACAGTGCATTCACTGTACTAATATTTTTGTTTTCCAGTTTCAGCTACTGCCTCAATAGCCCAAAGATACTTGAAATGGTATTGAGAATAACTAGGATAATCCTTGTAGTTTTTTATAAATAATAGGTCTATTAGAGGTTCTAGGGTTCAATGATTCTCACACTTGTATTTTTTTTGGGGGGGGGGTCCGGTCGTGGGGCCTGAACTCTGGGCCTGGGCGCTGTCCCTTAGCTCTTCAGCTCAAGGCTAGCACTCTACCACTTGAGCCACAGCGCCACTTCCGGCTTTTTTCTTTTTGCTTATGTGGTGCTGAGGAATCGAACCCAGGGCCTCATGCATGCAAGGCAAGCGCTCTACCACTGAGCCATCTTCCCAGCCCCTCACACTTGTATTTTTAATAACTAACCATGTTACTTTTATGTGCCACTTCAAATCTGTCTTCAAGTATCCAAGAAAAAATGAATATAGCAAAAAATGGACTT
This sequence comes from Dipodomys spectabilis, assembly GCF_019054845.1. Classification (NCBI taxonomy): domain Eukaryota; kingdom Metazoa; phylum Chordata; class Mammalia; order Rodentia; family Heteromyidae; genus Dipodomys; species Dipodomys spectabilis. The sequence goes on from NW_024871047.1 coordinate 2,359,808, forward strand.
GTTTTATTCATTCCTGGAAGATGATTGGTTTTATTTGACATTGTCCTGGAATTTGCATTGTGCACACTTGTTTTTGCTTCAGTATCCTGGAAAAAAACAAAAGGTGTTTCTATATCTACTATAAAGCAGGTCTGTTCATCTGTCCTAGTGACAGGATTTCCTGTGGCTCTCAGGAATGGAATCATAATTGGCAACTCTGTAGTTTTTAGAAACTTTGCATGCTGTGGCAAAATTTTTGTTTTAATAATCAACAAAACTGTGTGGGCAATCAGCAATTTAGAAAATACACTAAAATAGTGTACTATCATGATACTACATGATTGAGAAACATAGCTAACTTTAATCTGATTTAAACATTACACAATATATGTTTACATAAAAACATCACATGATACACTAAAATGTACATATTTTATGTGCTAGTTTAAAAATGAGTTGGGAGTGAGGAAAGGGTGACATTGTCAAAAAATGTACTCATTACCTGACTCACATAACTGTAACTCCTTTGCACATCACCTTTATAATAATAAAAAAAATTAAAGTAAAAAATAAAAATGAGTTGGGTATTGTGGCATGTTAGCAAGCTGAGGTAGAACCTGTTGTGGCAACATCCAGAGGCCCTATCTCATAAAAAACAGATCAAGTAGAATTTGCTTAGGAGAACAGTAGGTGAGTAGGATTCTTCTTACCATGATGGTTTGAAAATGGAGAGGTAAATCTATACACATAGTCATATGGCAGTTGTGAAGTACCAGGAATTAGAAGCAGAATTAATGGTGTATCTATTGCTCCATTCTTTATAAGCAAATCTTAAGAGAGCTAAAACATTTCCTACAGTGTTTCCTAGATGACACATAGTTTATTCCTGATATTTGTGGAGCAATGAATGCTATTATAGCACTTCCATATAACACATCTTTGGTTTATTCTGATTTATCAAAAGCAATATTATCAATTGTGCCAAAATAGGTTAAATTTCAATATGACTATAGCCAGAGAAATGCAAACATTGGGGAATCAAATCAGTGTGAAGCATACTGTCTATACAGGGTTGTCAGTAACTTAGGTGGCTTGAAGTTGGTCTCATAAATTATTGCCATTTTATGTCTTTTATTGTTACCAATAGAACAGCTGATGAAACCATGGTACTGGTGTTTTTCCTATAATGGAGAACTAGGAACAATAAGAAAACAATAGAGCTTACTTTTCCTGTTTTCAGCATCTTAGCATCTTTTTAGCTTTCTTGAGTTTCATATTCACTTCTGTAAATAAATGTTTTGTTCTGTATTTCTTTGTTCTTGAATCTTTTATAGTGGGCAGCTAATAAAGTCACATTCTTACTTTCATTGGTAAGCATGTTATACAGTTGGAGAAAATTAGGAGATAGCTGTGAAACTAGTTCAGGTTCCAAATTTGATAACATCAGAGTTCTCAGACCTAAGGTCCAACACTTTCTCTTTCTTTTCCTTTTTGTCAGTCCTGGGCTTTAACTCAAGGCCTGGGCACTGTCTCTGAGCTTCTTTTGCTCAAAGCTAGCACACAACCACTTGAGCCACAGCACTACTTCCTGCCTCTGCTGTTTGTGTGGTACTGAGGAATCATACCCAGGGCTTCATGCATGCTAGCCAAGCACTCTAACACTAAGCCACATTCCCAGCTCCCAACACTTTCTGTATGACTGAAAAGTATACTTTGAAAATTCTTTGACAATACTTTGAAATTCTGAATTGTAAAGATTTTCAGAGATTGCTGTTTGTTTTTTTCCAATGGTAAAGAAAGTACTTATTTAGTGGGAAAAATATACACATTTCTAATTTAAGAAGTTACTGAAGGGAGAATAATATCCACCAAACAAGGGAAAAGTAATTTAATAGTATCTGTAGTCAAGGCTATGATAGAGTGGTTTTACTTTTAAATGTGTAAATTAGAGGATTGGGGAAAGGGAGTTTAGATTGAAACAGAATTTCATGCTTGATTTTCTCTTTTATAATGTCTGTCCTTTTTCAAATCATAGTAATAACAATCAATATTTATTACAAAGTAATCATGATCATTGACAGAGAAAATTCCATTTATACTTCTCTGGAAACTTTATATTTAAAATACATGAAAGATACAGTAGAGATTCATATAAACAAACTGTGGATATTGTTTACCTTGGCTCATGTTAAAATGAAACTTAAAATGGGTAGACAACATATAATTAAGAATTAAATTATCAAATGGTGGGCTTACCTTTTTAATATATATTTTTATTGCAAATGGGCTTACCTTTTGAGAAATGTTTTTCTGAATATAAAAGAGCTTAGTTTCTAAACTAAATATAGTGTAGTCAGTTAATAAAATTAGCCCTAAAACCTCAAATGTTTTAGAAATTGTTCTTTTCCTTCCTTATTTTGCAGTCAAGTTGCACTGGATTGTCCTTATATTTAAATTTCTGGAACTTACAGCAAGCTGTTGTCTGCTGCCTATTTCTGATTCCATTGGTCTCTTAAGATGGTGCAAAATATGCTTTTTAGGAGGTTTATAGTCTTAATGTTTCACAATTGTTCACAACTATTATTCTTCCAGCCTTCTTGTCTAAGGAAAGTGGGGTTAAGGGGAGGGGGCAGATGAATGGAAAGAGGAATTGTGGGTGAATGCTCAATGTATATCCATGAAAATGGAACTAGGAAACAAGAGAATGGGTGGGATTGAGCAGGAGGAATGATTGAATCGATGACACTGATTAAAATGCATTATAGACATAAATTGACATTGTTGAATTGAAACCCCTTTGCGAAACTGCTTAAAGATAATAAAAATCATTTTAAAATAATTCATGGGCTGTCTAGCCTTATTAAAAATAAGTGTTTTGCAGTTGTTCACAACTATTAGTCTTTCAGCATTAAAACTACAGTAATTCATTATCTGTCTAGCCTTATTTTCCACTTCATGAGAAAAATATATGGATGCATATGCAGTCGTAGGTGTTTAAAATAGAAAATTCCAAATATATCTTGACTTTTCTGTTCAGTAAAATCACTATACCTTATCTGCATTTTCAGATGTCTCTCTCATTTCATAGCTGTCACTTGTCATTATCCTCTACCTGCTTCTAGTTTGATTTAACTTAGCACTTAATAGGAAAAGAGGAAAATGGAAATTACAAGAGTTGTTTATAAAATTAGAAAGTTTAAATGAGAAAGACAAAGGACTCCTTGGTATTAATAATAATAATAGCTGCCTGTCAATGAATACTTAGTATGTTTCAGGAACTATGCTATATGCTTTATATATGTTGTGTTATTTAATTTCCACAACTGGTGCCTGTCAAACTTTTTAAATTTTTATTATTGCTGTCTGAACCTGTATGCCTGTGGCTAACACCTGTAATCCTAGCTATTCAACAGGCTGAGATCTGAGAATCAGGGTTCAAAGCCAACTGGGGCATCAAAGTCCATGATACTCTTATCTCCAATTAATCACAAAAAGCTGGAAGTGGATCTATGGCTCCAGTGGTAGAGCATGATTCTTGAGTAGAAAAGCTCAGGGACAGCTCCCAGGCCCAGAGTTTTAGCCCCAAGACCATCAAAAGAAACTGTCTTAGTAAGGGAGCTATCCCTGAGCTTTTCTACTCACGAATCATGCTCTACCACTGGAGCCACATATTCACTTTCAGCTTTTTGTGATTAACTGGAGATAAGAGTATCATGGACTTTGATGCCCTCAGTTGACTTTGAACCCTGATTCTCAGATCTCAGCCTGTTGAATAGCTAGGATTACAGGCATTAGCCACAGGCACACAGATTGAGACAGCTGTAATAAATAAAAACTTAATAAGTTTGACAGGAACCAGTTGTGGAGATTAAATAACATAACATATATAAAGCATATACCATAGTTCCTGAAACATAATTTAAAATGTACTATGTGATTTTTTTCTTTCTTTTGTGTGTTCTTCCCCCACAGTATAACCCCTGTTTTTACTTTATTTGATTCCAGTGCCCTGCATCTTGTATACACATTTTTCTAATTTGGGGAGGGGAAGAGAAATAACAAAATGCTGAAACAAGGATACAGGTTGACCCATTGTGACAATGAGATGTACAAGTCACTATGTTGAAAACGAACTTTACAACTTGCGAGGGAGTGGGGAGTTGGGGAGGTGGGGAGGGAAGGAATGATAGGGGAAAACAAAGGAGGAGGTAACAATGCTCTATAGGAAATGTACTCATTACTTACTCATTCTACTGTAACCCCTCTGTACACTACTTTTACAATAAAAAACATAAAAAAGAAACTGTCACAAGCTGGGATGCTGGTAGCTCACGCCTGTAATCCTAGCTACTAAGGAGGCTAAGAAGATTGCAGTTCCAAGCCATCCTGGACAGGAAGCCTGTGAGACTCCTATTGTTGTAAGGTAAATCATCCCAGAAGCCACATTTTAAAATTAATAGGCTGGAGGCTGCCAGTTGTAACAAAGGCCTGCAGCATGCAAATACACGTAACTGTAGTAGGAAGACCCCCCTACTCAGGCAGGCAAGCCCACCTAGTCGTCCGGAGTGGAAGTGACAGAGCCCACCACAACAAAGTTCTTAACAAACAAGCAACTTTATTATTTTTTATTGTGAAAATACCATACAGAGGGGTTACAATTACATGAGCAAGGTAATGAGTACATTTCTTTTTTTACTTTTTTTTGGTCCGGTCATGGGGTGTGAACTCTGGGCCTGGGCGCTGTCCCTCAGCTCTTCAGCTCAAGGCTAGTGTTCAACCACTTGAGCCACAGTGCCACTTCTGGCTTTTTGTGCTTATATGGTGCTGAGGAATTGAACCCATGGCCTCATGTATGCAAGGCAAGCGCTCTACCACTGAGCCACCTTCCCAGCCCCAATGAGTACATTTCTTATCAAGCATTGTTGCCTCCTCTTTTGTTTCCCCTTCCCATCCCTTCCCATCCCCTACCCCCTCTCCCCGTCCCCTAACTTCCCCCACCTCCTCCCCGGCGCCAAAGTTGTAAAGTTCGTTTTTCGATATAAGGTCTTCTACATCTCATTGTTGCAATGGGTCCACCTGTATCCCTATTTAAACAATTTTTTTTTGCCCTTTCCCTCCACAAATGATACCAACATCAAATACAGTGAAAACAGGGGTTATACCGTAGGGGAGGGACATACAAAGCAACAAAGAAATACAAAGAAGCAACTTTATTGAGAAGGTTCCTACACTGACCGGTCAGGACTGCAGCACAAGCTTGGGAGCTGATACTGGGACCCTGAGCAGCCCGCCTTCTTTGGTTTTTAAAGGCAAAATCTATGAGGTCGAGCCTGGTCATGCGCAGGTGACCGGATCATAACACACACAAAGGATGCTGATGTGACCTCTTCCAGGTCTTACCTGATTGTACAGTCATACCAGACCACACACAGGTGGCCAATAGGCGGAGTTTACCTTAAGCATGTGCAAAAGGCAGGGTTTATGGTAAGCACATGGTGTTGCCAGTTGGAGCCAGATTACAACCTATCTGTTTTATGGGTCAGTCTTTAACTGAACAATCAAGGGTGGATTAGGTTGTTAAGGAGAGGGCCAACATGGCCTGGTGCCAGCCAGAACGAGGGCCATGTTGGCCCTCTACGCAGCTGGGAAAGGCCTGGGAAAGAGCTGGGAAAGAGGGCGTCTGGGCCTGGGCTAGGCCTTATCTAGAGTATGGGCAGAGAAAGGTGTGGCCACATCAAATTCAGATGTGACCTCAGTGGATGCAGATGTGACCTCTTCCAGGTGTGCCAGTTGCTTAGGTAACGCAGGTACTGGGTGGAGACTTTGCTGCAAGGAGGGTGGAGTCTCCTCGTCATCCAGGAGCAGACCTTACACCATACATACCAAAATGCTCATTTCTTTGAGCACTAGTCTACTGTTAGCTGCTGCCAGTAAAGCTGAGAAAGAGCAATGGTTTAATTTGCAACTAATCAATTATTTCCAACAAGCAAGCTTCCTAAAATGAGAAAAACAGTATTTGTACATTTTAAGTCTTCAAAGATTTAAATTAGATGTTAATGGGAAAATAATGTTTGTATGGAATGTCAAAAGAGTTAGTCTACATGACAGAAAACAACTAGAATAACTATTGAAAAATCAAACTTCAGGTAACAGCAAATCTAGAGAGCTGTTCATTTGCTTAACAGAAGTTTTACTGAGTAGTTAAAACCCATGAAGAGCCACAATCCTTGACAATCCACACAGAGCACAGAAGGACAACCAAAGTCAGCCAGAAATCACTGTCTAGGACTTTAGACTTACTTTTTCACAGGTTTTGTGGTTCATACTCAAAAGTCAGTCTGTGTTCAATGTTTTTAAGTTACTAACACTTAGAAATACAGAGGGTTTCTGGATTTTTAAATGCTTTCATGCAAATACGACTCCTTCTAAAATATGAAATCACATCAATTTTCCACCCCTGTAAGAGTGAAGACAAGTTACTTTTTTTTCCCAATAGCATATGGTCTTCTATGGAAATAATCCCCAATAATCCATGTTTTCCTTATAAGAATAGCCTTTATACTTTTAGGATCTCATGCCAAGACCTAAAGCAAGTCATTGTTGGCTGCTGGGCCTTCTGTCCTTCTTTCAGTCCTTTCTGTCTTCAAAGGCACCCTATTCATCCTATTTTCTGCTCTTGGGGATACATCAGCATGTAGGATGAGTGGAGGCTCCTCTCAATCACTCTACCCTTTTGACATTGAATTGCTGACTAGCAGCTTTCTCTTTACAAGAAAGGTAGAGTCAGGAATCAACAGCAGTTCACTGCTTTCAATAAAACCCGAATGGACTTTCATGTCTGAGCTGCTTTGCAGCATTTACTTTTACAGTGCAACAAATGAGTGATGATGGCTTCCAGGGTCATATTTCCAGCATAGACCCCATAGCAATGGATGTACTTGAAGATCAGAGACCCGAGCATTATGTGGCTTATAGACATATGTCATAACTCTCCTTCAGGTGCAACCTCTTAACTCCTGAGATGCTTAGTGGTGCTGTGCTTCAATAGACTCCAACACTCTGGAAAGTGCATGTGCAGAGCAGATTTCCCAGGCTGTTTGTGAGCAAGTGGTACATTAGCTCTTCCTCCCAAATCAGATACTTGAAGGAAAGGCAGCATAGTCTTCCCCCTCATTTACTTCAAAAATGTTATACATACCACCATCTTTTAGGACTCTGCTTTCTCTCTAGACTTTCACTCACCCTGCTTGTGAGCCATTTACATGTGAGTCTGAAAGACATAACAAAAGACATTGCAGGGCTGAGAATGTGGCTCAGTGGTAGAGTGCTTGCCTAGCATGCATGAAGCCCTGGGTTTTGCTTCAGTAACACATAAACAGAAAAAGCTGGAAGTGGCGCTGTGGCTCAAATGGCAGAATGCTAGCATTGAGCAAAAGAAGCTCAGGAACAGTTTCTAGGCTCTGAGTTCAAGCCTCAGGACTGGCAAAAAAAGGATACAAAAGACATTGCAAACCAACAGATTTTTCCATTGCTTGGTCTGTTTGAGCAAGTGACTCGAATCCACCATAGGTAAGGTAGCCTGAGCAGACACAGTGGAGGCAAATGTTCATCAGCATCTATGGGGAAAGCAGCCTGGGCAGGGAGCTGGCCATCTGCATGTCCCCAATCACAGGTGGGAATTGGATAGGCACCTGGTGTGACACAATAGTCACAAGGCCACTGCTAGGGAGCATAGGGTGTCACAGATGAGGGCCAACATGTAGGTGGGGATCTCATTCACATATTTCCCTATAGGAATGAACTGCCTCATAGTAGAGTCTGACATAAGAACATGGCTGTTAGATTATTAGACTTTTGCCAGAAAACCATGCAGACATCCAGGTACAAAGAACAGAGAAAGGTTTATTGCCAAAAAAGGGGCCTGCAAGACCCCTTCTCACAAGAGAAGAGTGAGGAGAAGCACCAACTATTGTCTGAAGTGACCTATATAATCTACTGAGACTAGGAGGAGCTAGAAGGGACTAGGAGGTGGAGACCCTGGTGTAGATGTGAGGACCAGGGGCTTTATCACGGCAGATTAGTATTTATGGCTGCTGCCCAAGTAGTAGATAAGGGGCCCTGCAGCTGCCCAGACCTGAAGGTCACTCCAAGAGGCTCTTGCTGCCTTATATGGTGGTAGCTGCCCCAGAGGAGTGCCATCTCAAGGCAAAGGGAGGTTGGAGGCTGATTATTTACTGCCTTTACTAAATGGGCCTCGTGATGCCTAGGAAGGGAGCATACTAAGCTGTGGAAGGGGGAAGGAGTGTGCTAAGCTATGGGAAGGGAGTTCATTGGGCTAACAATGGCTGTTCTGTGAACATCCAGCTCTCTTGGACTAGTTCACAGGCAGGTTGTTGGTGCCACTTGACTAACAACTGTAACACACCAAGCCTTACTGGTGGATCCACAGGATAGAATCTTGATGTGACAAGCTAACTAAACTGAAGAACAGCAGAGTTCAACTCCTGGTTAATGGGAAGAATACCTGAGGGTACTAGCTACTTGAGAAAGAGCACCTCAGATGAGACAAGTACAGGAGAATCTTATCTGGCACAGTGGTCTGGCAGAGGTGTTTATATGAGGAGAACCCTGCATGAATTTCTGATCAACAGGAAGAACCCTGTGTAGACCACCTGGTTAGTGAGGAAAGCCACAGACATTATTGCCTGGCCAGGTAGCTCGCCAGTAGGGATCATTTGGCCTGCAGGAAGGGCACTTGACAGGATTATATGACCCATAGAAGTCACCCCTTTGTGAAGTAGTCTGCAGAACCCAAGATCAACAAATGGAAGGCAAGATCCTGGGTGCTACAGATCCTGGGTGAGGAGTAAAATCCCAGAGCTGACAACTTGGTTCATGGAGCAGTCACTTACTCGAACAGACTTATTCCCACTGGCTAACTCAGAGCCAATGCAGACTGGCTCAGTGGACCCACACGAGAACAAGGCAGTAGAGCTGCAGGTTGAGGTTGCTCTGATACAACAACAAAGGACTGGAGACCAGAGGAACATGGGATAGGGTAGCATCAAATGGGGAATGGATGAATTCTTTGAAGTGTCCTGGGCCATGGTTACCAGCTACACCATGGCCTTGCTTTTGTTATTCCTTGGTGAGGTGAAATGGAAGCAAGGCAGTGAGGCTGTGGTACATTTGCTTCAGAAGTCCAGTCTTCTTGATGTTTCTGATATCATAGATCTCAACTTATCCTCCACATCCCTGTGTACATCTGATGTCAAAATATGATGTATTAGAGCATCCTGGCTACTAGTGTTGACACTATACTTATTATAATATCTGTATTTGTTGGATGGTAAGGTTTTGTCCACAGAAATAGTTATTACTTTTGGTTGCTCTCCCATTTCCTCAGTTTTCAGGCCAAAATAATAGAAATGGGCTGCCAGCACAGCCTTTTATAAATACAGTGTTACAAAGTAAACATGTGAAGCTTATTACATCACTCCTAGATAATTTTGTCTCACCCACAATGTTGGCTGTGCAGTTCTGGGGTTTTTGAAGCTGCGCATGTAACATCTGAAGTGCTTCCCCTCCACCTGGTGTAGAGAGGCAAATTTTCAGTTGGGGTAGACCACCAGCTCCTGGTTAGCCTCATCTTTGAGATAATGATGCACGTGATTTTGAGCAAAATAAGTAAATTCTATGAGGGCTTTATTTGTTGATTGTTGTTTATTTGTTTGCTGGTACTGGGGCTTGAATTCAAGGGCTTGGGTACTCTCCCTTTATTTTGCATCAAGGCTAATACTCTACGACTTGAGCCATACTTCCACTTCTGTTTTTTTGGTGGTTAATTGGAAATACGAGTCTCATAGACTTGCCTGCCTGGGCTGGCTTCAAACTGCGATCCTCAGATCTCAGCCTTCAGATTAGCTATGATTACAGACATGATCCACTGGTACCTAGTCCATTTTTATGTTTGTGTTGGAGAAATATGAATTTAAATTACTTGCTCATTTCTTAATTGGTTAACTATTTTCTTCCTGTTGAGTTGTGTAAGTTCTTCATACCTTTTGGACATTAACTACTTAAATACTTTACCAACACTTATCTGTAAGTTGTCTTCTATTTTGTTGAATACTTGCTCTGCTTTCCATGTTTGGGTATAACATGCATCAAATTGATACATTTGCTCATTCTTGCATATTATATCCAAAAAACAATCTGCTAAGGCCAAGGTCAATTTCTTTGTTTTCTTCCAGAAGTTTTATGGTTTTAGGAGAATAATTCTTTTTGAGTCCATGTTGACTCCATTTTTGTGTATTTTATAAGATAAGGACCCAATATCATTCTTTTGAATATGAATATCCAGATTTCCTAGCATTTTCTATTGAAGAATCTTTTCCTTTCCCACTGTTTATTCTTGCCACTCTGTCAAATACTAACTGTATATTCATGACTTTATTTCTGGGCTATGCTATTCTATCGACCTCTCATTGGTATCTTAAATCATATTTTATAATTGAATAAAAAATTAGCACCACTTGGTGTACTCAAAGTATGCAGATGAAATGCTTAAGACACTTGTATATAACAAGTGGGATAGCTAAAGAAGCATAAATGGAAATGTGGATTATTTACTTCACTTGTGGTAAAAATGTTGGTGTCAGTACACTGTGATAAATTATATATGCATGTTCTTTTTTTTTTGGTCATGGGGCTTGAAATCTGGGCCTGGACATTGTTCCTTAGCTCTTCAGCTCAAGGCAGCATTCTACAACTTGAGCGACAGCACCATTTTTATTTTTGTTTTTGGTGGTTTATTGGAGATTAGAGTCTCATGGGCATTCCTGCCTGGGCTAGCTTTGAACAGTGATCCTCAGATCTCTGCTTCCTGAGTAGCTAGGATTAGAGGCATGAGCCACCAGCGCCCAGCCACATACATATATTCTAATACCTCAAATAGCCATAAGGAAAATAATACAAATTGGTATATTTAAAACACTACAATTCAAGAAGGAATCTCAAGAATGTTTAATATTTACAAGAAGGAAAGAAAGAAAATGAGAGGAATTAGAAACAGAGTAAACAAATAGAAAATAGAGATACAATAGAGGGGATTCTTGTTTTGGTTAAATACACTATATGCATGAGTTGGAAAAAATTAAGAGTAAAAGCACACTTAAGTCCTGACATATTAAATAAAATGACTTTAAATGGAAAAAATGGCAGAATAATTAAAATGGACATAAGGATATACTGTCAACAAGAAATTCAACTTTAAGTGGGATGCCAGTTATCTTAGCTACTCAGAAGGCTGATATGCAGAGGATGACAGTATTAAGCTAGCCTGGGCAGAAAAGTCCACAAAACTGCATCTCCAGTGAGGGTAGAGAGACCTATCTTAAGTGATAAAGTGCTAGGAAAGCAAGCATGAGGCTCTTAATTCAAACCCCAGTGCTGATTCAATCACTCTGGAAAATAGTTTGAACATTCCTCAAAAAACTAAACATAAAGCCAGTCACTGGTGGTTCATGCCTGTAATCCTAGCTACTCAGAAAGCTGAGATCTGATTATTGAAGTTTGAAGCCAGCCTGAGCAGGATAGTCCATGAGACTCTTATCTCCAACTAACCACCAAAAATCCAGAAGTGGAACTGTGACTCAAGTGGTAGATCACTAGCCTTGAGCTTAAAAATCATGCTGGGTGCCAGTGGCTCATGCTTGTAATCCCAGCTACTCAGGAGGCTGAGATCTGAGCATTGTTGTTTGAAGCTAGCCCCAGAGACTCTTAACTCAACTAAACTACCAAAAACCTCCAAAACAAAACAAAACCCCCACAGAAGTAGAGCTGTAGCTTAAGTGGTAGAGCACACTAGCCTTGAGCAGAAGAAGCTCAAAGACAGTACCCAGGCCCTGACTTCAAGCCCAGGACCAGTGCACATGAATTCACACACACACACACACACACACACACACACACACACACACACACACACACACACACATACAACAAAAATACTTCATGTATATAGCAGCATATACCAGGCCTTGAGTTCAAGCACTGCCTTTCTCATTGAGATGGTTGTAACTGATGAATGTTTTCCTTATTACAATACTCTATGCAACATCAGTTCCTTTATTGTCTGGTACATGTACACAATAGATTATTATTCAGATATAAAGAAAAATAAAGTCATCTCATTAATAGGAAAATGAACTAGAGATCATTTAAGTGAGATAACTCAAACAGAACAAGACCATCAACTGTTTAACAGGAAGAGAAGGGTAGGTTGGTTAAGAAAGTGTGACATAGATGTAGTAAATTTGATTGAAGTACATTATTTGCAAGTTATAAATATCACAATAAATACCATTTGTATGATTAAGCTAATAAAAATTAAAAAAAATAAAAACACTTAAACCAAGAACTCACAGTCAATGAGAAGCATGGAGGAGGTTTTATCTTGGAATATAAAAGAGCAGTGAAATTCATTTTCACCTAAAGTAGCCCTTTCATAGAACCTAAAAGGAGCGTTTCTCAGGGAACAGATGGCTTGTTTAAAGTACATCATTGTCTTCCCTTGTTAGTTGTATGAAGTATACTTTGTATTACTGATGAGCAAACAGGCTCAGGAAGATTAAGTCCAAAGACACTTCAGGTAATGAGTGGCCAAATTTGTGCTAGAAAGAGCCACTTTGCAACATCACAAAGGCTACATTTATGCCCTATGTGTTTAGTACCTTATAGAATACTTGGCTTATAAGAGGATCCCTGAATAAATGGTAGTCAGTGAGTGCAAAGTGACAGGCGTTGCTGACATACAGAATTACTAAGTCAATATGTTCTACCATAATATTATGTATCAGGTTGTTTTAGGCTGTCTTTGTGGGCATATTGACTTTAAAATTTTTCCCTTGTGGTACAAACAACCCAAAAGTTTTAAGAAAACCTAGTATAAATAATTATAACATATCATAGAAGCATTTTTGGTCTATAATTATTTCCTTCCTTCCCACCTTTCCTCCCTCCCTCCCTCCTTCCCTCCCTCCCTCCCTCCCTCCCTCCTTCCCTTCTTTCCTTCCTTCCTTCCTTCCTTCCTTCCTTCCTTCCTTCCTTCCTTTCTCTCTCAATCTTTCATGCCAATGATGGAACTTAAACTAAGGGCCTGAGCACTGTCCCTGAGCTTTTTCACTCAAGGACAGCACTCTATCACTCAAGCCACAGCTCCACTTCCAGCTTTTTGTTGGCTAATTGGGGACAAAAGTCTTTCCTGCCCAGGATAGCTTCTAGCTATGATACTTAGATCTCAGCCCCCTGAAAAGGTAGGATTTACAGTTGTGAGCCATCAATGCCTGCCTATATATTTTTTCAATATATTTGATTTTATTATTTGACTGAGTCTAGCCTAATGAGTTGAGAATTATAACACTCTCTTTGATTCTGGAAGTCTGAGCAGATTTAGGCAGTGCAAAGATGTAACAAACATTTCCATCTTTGACAAATTCAGCAGTGAAGCCATCAGGGCCTATGCTTTTATTTCACATTCTCAAATGATTAATGGTTTGGGGCATCATTTCATTTGCTTATTTAACATCATGCATCTTTGGTGCAGTGTGTCTTCATGTTTTTGACCATTTTGTCCTAGGTTGTTTGTTTTTATTTTAATGAGCCACTCTGAAGGTGCATTCTGTATGTAGGTTGTGAAAAAAAAAGAATTTACATAGCTTGCCAAGGCCACTGTCCTTTAAACAGGTCATTTAGTAAATAAGATCAGAAAGAAAACCAAATACCAAACAATTAATAAATAACTACATTTTTATTAAAGTAACTGAAAGAGATTACGGAAGTACAGCAAATCAATAGCAAAATTCTTGTAGAGTACAGAAATTTAAATGGCTACATACTAAAGAGATGGAAAAGCTTTCATTCAGCTACCTCTTTCCCCCAGTTAGGATTAGTTCAGAACCATGAAGGAAAACCAGAAGAGACTTCTTCTTGGTAGGAAAAGGTAAACAAGATGACCCACCACACTTATCACCTCCAAGAATACCTGTAATCTTCCCTGCTGGAGGCTTCTATGGTCCTTTCAGGTTCTAAGCTCAGCCTAGGGAACTGTCCAGTGTCTAAATGCTGAACTTCCCCAGAGAAGTCGCCCACACTGATGCTATATGCCATGGCACTACCTGTAGCTCATGAATTTACCACATATTGGTGAATAACACCATCCTGAAACTGGAGCCCTTAGATGAATGCATTTTTTTTCTGTGTCTGTCCACCAGGTGGATGAAGTGAGCTGGACACTGCCCTTGGTAAGACCTTGGAGTATCTATTCCTACAGGATCTGCCCCCTTGTGACCTGATGGTGGTGGCTAGTATATGTTGGTAACCTTCAAAGATGTGACTGTTTACCTCAGAGGAATTGACAGCAGCAACATCTGACCTAGAGGACCCTGAACCTGGAGGTGATGCTGAGACTTACCAATCTCTGCTCTCACCAGACATTTTTGTGCCTGGTCATTTGATTGACCTGCTGGAGCATAAACAGGAGCTATGGACAGTGAAGAGAGGCTTCTCAAATAATACTCGTGCAACCTGAGAAATGATCTCTCCTCAACTCTCAGATGAAAAAATAATCTGACATCACACTTCTCAGTACAGAAAAGTACTCTTTTTGTCAGATTGATACTTCCTTGGTCACAGATGAAGCCTTTCAGATTAATCATAATTAACAAAAAAGAGAGTGCATCTTGCTTTGGGATTGTTAGCATCAATCTTTCTATTCCTGAGGCTCAGTGGCACTGTATCATACTCACTCGGTACTGGACTGTCCCTAAGCAGAACTCCTGCTGATCCCCAACCCCTAAGGCCTAGCTGTTGCAGAATTGTTCCATCTTCTGTATTCCAGTTGCTAGTGCACCCTACCCTTAGAGGGCCAACATGAAGTGGTGCCCCAGACCTGAGAACCCAGATCCTTGAAGTACTGGAGCAGTCATACCCTTAACACCACAATCAGAAATCTACCATCCATGGATTCATACCAGAGACATTTCCCTCCAGCACACCCAAGCTAAGGGAGCAGTCTTCCCTTTGGGGGGCACATCATAGATATTTCAGCTCTTAGCCCCACACTGCCTACAATGGTCCCTATCAACAGGGATCCAGAAGCTTTGCTGATGCATGCATGTAGATACACAAGTCAAAGCTGAGAAAACATAGTGCCTAATGTCCCTGGGAATCAGAGCTTAAGCTGAGGTTTATCACTACCATCCTCAAGCCAAAGAGCTGCACTACCCTGTCTGCCTGGATATAGACCAGACCCCTGCTGAGGAACCATAGCTCTCTTCACAGTACTGTTGCATGGGTTCTTGCTCCTGTTGCCACTAATGTGACAGAGCCTGGCATACTGATGGGTCCCTAACATCCCAGGATTTAGTCATCACTGCGTGGTACATTTTCTTGACAATCTGAGCTCTTCTCTACCAGGTTGGTTCTGGATCTAAAGTTGCAATTCCATCATTCTCCCAGAGCCTCAGCTATTTGTTCAGAGTCATGAGTTGGTGTGGTCTACAACCCATAGTCAGAACTATAGTTACATCCCAGCCCACTGGGTATAAGCTACAGTATGCTTTAGGGCAATAGACCCTGAGTGACTTGGCATGAGAAATACACATACCTACCCATGACATGCAAAGTGAACCTGTACTTAATGTATCAGATGGTATAGTAGTTCTTCAAGACCTTAAGCCCACAAGCTTGGCTCTATAACTACTCAGAGAACCTCTGCCACTGTGACTTCCTATGATCTGTGTTAAACCAAATGGGTAGATCCCCTTAGCTAAGATTTCCCACTGTGAACAAAGAAAAATCAGGATGATCCCTAAAGTCCTCACCTTAATAATGTGCTGCCATCACTGCCACAAATTCTTGCTGCCTAGAACCCCGAGGTACTAAAGACATCATTGAGTATGACAACTGAAGAATTCACACATTAGCTTGAGCTGCCACAGAACCAGAGCCATCATGCCTTACCCAACCAATAGCACCTTCAGGCTCATCTACAGGTGAAAAGTTTCTCTTATAAAACCTATACTGTGAAGTCTGAAAGAAGTACAAATGGCCAATAAATGAATTAAAAATGCTGAACATCTTTAGCCACCAGGAACATGGAAATTTTTAAAAAATTGACATTGCACCTCACCCTAGTCAGAATGACAGTCATTAAGGAAATAAACAATAGTGAATGCTGGTAAGGACTCAGAGGGGAAAAAGAACCTTCCTACATTGTTGATTTGGGTATAAATTAGTACTAGGGAAACCAGTTTGGAGGATCTCTAAAAAGCTGACATTCAAACCTCACACTATGTTTATTGAAATACTATTTACAATAGCATGATATTGAATCTACCTAGCTGCCCACCAACAGCTGTAGAGTAAAGAAAATGCAGTATCCAAACACTATAGAGTATCATTACATCACAGTATCCAAACACTATAGAGTATCATTACATCACAACCAAGAATGAAGTTATGACATTAGTAGGAAAATGGATGAAACTGGATATCATATTAAGTGAAATAAGCCAGATTCATATAAATGACTTCAATTTTTCTCACATATGTGGAATCTAGATCTTACAAAGAGGACATGAATATTATAGAAGGACTATTTGTGTTGGAAACCTGTGGGAAGAGGGAGAGGGTAAGGATGTGGTAAAGAGGAGAGAATTCATATTATATATGTATGCAAAATTCATAATAAAAACATTTTTAAGTTTTTCAAGAAAGCTAAAAAAGATTGCTTTGAGAGGTCATAAAAAGAATGAGGAAAATGTGAAGATGATCAAAGTACATTATGTGCATGTATAGAAATGTCACACGAAGCCCTTTTTGTACCATTAATATATACTAATGAAATATTTTTAAAGAAAAAATAGCAAATCACCTGTAAGAGAATCACTATTACACTATCTTTAGGTTTTTCAGGAGAAAATGTAGATTTGGAGAGAATGGATGGATGATACATAAGTGTTGAAAGAACAAAAGATGTCAGTCAAGAATACTGTACATAGTAATTAATGTTGTCTTTCAGAGAGTCAAATCTTATACAGACAAGCAAAAGTAGGGAATTTATTATCACTAGTCTTGCCTTACAAAAATGTTTGAGATAGTTTATCAAGCAGAGATAGAAGGATAATTAATATCATAAGTACATATACATACTATAAAATTCATTTTTAGAAATAAATACATGATGAACTCTTGAATACCCTGGTGTCATAGAATCAATTCATATCTCTTAATTTGAAGGTTAAAAATAAAAAGTTCAACGCTTAGTATATGTTAAATTAGTCATTAGTGAGCATAATATATAAAGTGTGTACATAGTAACATCAAAAACAAATTGA
This sequence comes from Dipodomys spectabilis, assembly GCF_019054845.1. Classification (NCBI taxonomy): domain Eukaryota; kingdom Metazoa; phylum Chordata; class Mammalia; order Rodentia; family Heteromyidae; genus Dipodomys; species Dipodomys spectabilis. The sequence continues at coordinate 2,377,186 of NW_024871047.1, forward strand.
CTTGGGGATAATGGAACATAACTATAATCCCAGATACTCAGAAGGTAGAGGCAGCATTGGTTGAAACATTGTAGGGAGCCTGAGCAAAGTTAGCAGTACTCTAGCTCAAAAACAAAACAATACCAAAATTGTTCATATTAGAGCTCTTTTGGAAAAGCATGAAGCCCAGTGTTTGCATCTTAGTACAAGAACAAAAACACTGTGTGTGGAGGGAGAGTGAAAGTGGTTTTGTATGTTACAGAGCTTATCATACTGAAATTGTATAGTTATGTTTACAAAAGCTTTATGATGATCACAAAAAAGAATCTATAGCAAATATACAAACACTAAAGAGAAAGATGTCAAAGCAGAAAATTATCAAGTTACAAATGTGGAGCAAAAGACCCAGAAAACAGATTTTTAAGTAGCAGGTGTACTTTTTTATTAATAGTGATCTGCAATTAAATGTTTTTAAGTTCCTCAATCAGAAGACATAGTGTTGCACACTGGATTTTCAAAGCAAGATTTACCTATATGCCACCTATAGAAGACCAACAAACTTAAGTGTGGAAATGCTACTTACAAATGATTAATTAAAGAGAGCCTGGGCAGCTATACTTAAATCTGGTAAAATAAATTTCACATCAAAATCTGTCATAATAGACAAAGAAGGGCATTTTTAAATACAAAGGGTCCATTCATTAAGAGAACAAAATAGTTGTTCATATAACATTGAAGCAACTCAATTCCTGAATCAAATATTCATAGTCATCAAGTGATAAATAGGCAATAATTTGATAATAATAGGAGACTTTAATACTTCATTCAACAATGGATATGGACCAGACTTGGTAGTACCCACCTGTAATCCTAGATACTTAGGAAGAAGATATAAGAGGGTTGTGATTAGAGGCCAGCCCAGCTAAAAAAGCTAGGAATATCCTAGCTCACAAATATAAACTGCCAAGAGCCTACAATTAGGAGGATATCAGTGTCAGGCCATTGTGGCAAAAAATAGTTTACAAGAGCCATCTCAACAGAAAAAGCTAGGTGTGGTAGGGCATGCCTGTCATCCCAATTATGATAGGAATCATAAACAGGACGACTTTGGTCCAGTCTGATGTAACAAAAGGGAAACTCTGTCTCAAAAATAACCTGAACAAAAAGGTCTGGAGGCATAGTTCAATTGGTGGAGTGCTTGTGTAGCAAGCACAAAACCCTGAGTTGAAACCCCAGTGTTGCCAAAAACAAAAATAAAACCCACACAAAGACATATGAGCCAACCAGAGTGGCTCACACCTATCATTCCAGCTTCCGAGCTACTGAAGGAATAAAAGTAAGAGGATCTCAATACAAGGCTGACCTGGAGAAAACCTATGGCCCTATATGAAAATTAAACTAGAGCAAAATGTCTGGGGACATGGATCAAATAGTAAGGGAGCACTTGTCTAGCAAATGCAAGGCCCAGAGTTCAGTCTCCGGTACCACAAAAATATGTATTCATCTACAAAAATTAAGATTTAGGAGGAAGTACCAGGCTTGAATTCTTGAATTGCCCTTTTGACCAAATGACTTAATCATCTATCTATCTATATATCTATCTATCTATCTATCTATCTATCTATCTATCTATCTATCTATCTATCTTTCTTTCTTTCTTTCAATTTGACAGCAAATTTGAATGCACGTTTTTCTCCAGCAAACTTTCCTCAAGATAGAACATACTTTAGGGCAAAAAAAGGCTTATCAAATTTAAGGAAACTTAAATTAGATATGGCATTATTTAAGACCATTTATTATAGCTGGGAATATGGCTTAGTGGTAGAGTGCTTGCCTAGCATGCATGAAGCCCTGGATTGGATTCCTCAGTACCACATAAACAGAAAAAGCCAGAAGTGCTGCTGTGGCTCAAGTGGTAGTGTTTTAACCTTGAGCAAACTCAGGCCCTGAGTTCAAGCCCCAGGACTGGCAAAAAAGACCATTTATTATTTAAGTAATATGTAGGTATCTAGAATTATTTAGTGCAACCAGACCTTAGTAACAAGATGAATCTTGGAAAACTCACAAATGTGTGGAAAAGAAACAACATGCTCCCAAACAATTGATGAGTCAATTAAAAAATCAATCATAAAATGAAAAACTATAGTGAAACAAACAATGGAAACAAAACATACAAAACATATGAGTTGTAGTAAAAGCCATTCTGGGAGAAGTATAAACAACAGTTGTGTATGTTAAAAAGAAGACTGAAGCTGACCTCCAGTGACTCACACCTGTATTCCTGGCTATTCAGGAGGCTAAGATCTGAGGATCATGGTTCCTAGCCTGACTGAACAGGAAAGTCCATGAGACTCCTATCTCCAATTAACCACCAGAAAATCGGAAGTGGAGCTGTGGCTCAGGTGATAGAGCACTAGCCTTGAACAAAAGAAGCTAGGGACAGTGACCAGGCCCTGAGTTCAAACACCAGGACCAGCATAACAAGAAAAAAGATAAAAAAGAAGACTGGTCAGGGATGTAGCTTATAGATAGAGTGCTAACCTAACATCTATAATGCCTTAATAATCAAAACCAAATTCACACAAAGAGATCCTAAGTAGTTTTAAAATTCCATCTCAAGAAACAGCAAAAAGAAGAATGAAACACTCAAAATTAGCAAAAGAAAGAAAATAACAAATCAAAACTGAAATAGAGAACAGGAAAACCACAGAAAGTTAATGAAATTGAGTATATTAAAATAAAATTAGTCAGGTGCCAATGGCTCATGCCTATAATCCTAGCTAGTCAGGAGGCTAAGATCTAAGGATTGAGATTTAAAACCAGTCCTGGACATAAAGTCTGTGAGACTCTTATCTCCAATGAACCACTAGAAAACCAAAAGTGGAGCTGTATTTTAAAGTGGTAGAGCCCTAGCCTTGAGCAAAAGAGCTCAGGGATAGGGCCCCAGGGCCTGAGTTCAAGCCCCATGACTGACAAAAATAAAATAAAATAAAATTAGCAAACCCTTATCTAGTCTAATGAAGATATAAAGGAATCCCAAATACACAAAAAGGAAAGGGAGCTATTATGATACACAGTTCAGAAATAAAAAGTATGATAAAAGACTATTATGAATAAATATATACCAACAAATTGTGTAACCTAGAGCAAATAGATCAATTCCTGGACAAGTACACCCTAGCAAGATATAGTCAAGGAGAAAATAGGGTGCTTGATTAGATAAACAACAAACAGACATTGAATAAGTAATTTAAAACTTCTCAATAAAGAAAAGACAGGACTAGAAAGCATCTTGGCAAAATTTGACATTCAAAGAAAAGTATCAATATTTTTGAAACTTCTGAAAAACAGAACTAGAGGGAATACTTCTAAATAAGTTTTATAACACAAGTCATTAGACAAAGACAAAGAAGCTATGCCATTTTCCCTGATTAGCATCGATTATAGAGTATTATTAGAAACTGTAGTCTGGCCACTAAATATTATTTAACTATAAAAAAGAGCTATATCTTACATTTGCCATAATGTGGATGAGCCTGGAACATATTATGGTATGCAAAATAAGCCAAACATAGAAAAAATGCCTAATATCACTTAAATAATTAAAAACACCACACATAACAGAACTAGAGAACAAAGCAGTAGTTTACCACGGGTGGAAAAATAAGGTAATGTGAAATGTAGGTCAGTTGAAAGTAGCAGATATGTAAGATTTATACAACAGGGGACTATTTTTAATAATAGTTTCATTTAATGGATTTTTCTCAATGAGTAAATTTCAGCTGCTCTTGTCACAAAAAAAAAATGGGTTGCTAAATAAGAAGGTGGATATGTTAATATATTTCACTATAGTATCCAAGAAAATAATGCTATATGCCTTAAATATACACAGTAACATTTATTTATTTTTTATTTTTTTGGTCCAGTAGTGGGGCCTGAACTCTGGGCCTGGGCGCTGTCCCTCAGCTCTTCAGCTCAAGGCTAGCGCTCTACCACTTGAGCCACAGCGCCACTTCTGGCTTTTTTCTTTTTTTTTGCTTATGTAGTGCTGAGGAATCGAACCCAGGGCCTCGAGCATGCAAGGCAAGCGCTCTACCACTGAGCCACCTTCCCAGCCCCTAACATTTATTTTTTTAAAGAAACTATTTGCAAGGTTGGTTAATTAACCTAATTTTTACCGACTAATGTGTCAGATTCTTTACTTTCAACTTATTTGTGCTTTGATTAAAGCAAGTTTCTCACTTATAGCAAATAATTGGGTCTTGCTTTGTATCACTTTGACAATTTGTAACATTACCAGTATTTGCTTAGCCCATTAACACTGAATGAATTATATTACCAATTTGTTCAGTCTAATATATTACCATTCATTTTCCCAGTTGTCTCATCTGGTTTATGTCCTTTATTTTTGTTGGTCATGGGACTTCAACTAAGGGCCTGAGTGCTGTTCCTGAGCTTCTTTTGCTCAAGGCTAGTGCTCTACCACTTGGGCCACAGCTCCACTTCAGTCTTTTTGGGGGGGTAGTTTATTGGAGATAAGAGTCTCACAAAGGGCTAGGAATGTGGCTTAGTGGTAGAGTGCTTGCCTAGCATGCAAGAGGCTTTGGGTTCAATTCCTTGGTACCACATAAACAAAAATAAATTCAATTAATTAGAAAGAAGAATCTCATGAACTTTCCAGGGTGGCTTTCAACCACAGTCCTCAGATCTCAGCCTCCTGAGGAGCTAGGGTTACAGGCGTGAGCCACTAGTAACTGGCTTCCTCCATTCTTTTGAATTAGTTGGGTTTTGTTAGTATTTGCATCTACCTAATGTATGTATATACTTATATACATATATAGATAAATATATATATATATATTTTCATGCTTATTCTAGAGGTCATAAAATTTACCCTAAACATTATGTTATCTTACCTGTGATGTAAAATATTACAGTAATTTGATACACTATAATGTACTTCTTCTTGCTGTCCTTATATATATATTTTTGCTATTCTAGACATACACTGACTTTTACATGTGTTCAAAAGTTTATACATTGCTGTTTCCTTTAATTATGAAAAAGAAATGAATCACTTTGCCTGAGTAGTATGCAAAGAATTGTTTATACTAGTAATATGGTTTATGCTGAACACCTGCTTTCCTTTTGGAAGTCTGGAATTTTGATACATAGTGGGCAGAAAGTGCCCATGTGACTAACTTTACCCATACAACAACCACAGAAAATCACTGGCAGTGAGACTAATGAGCATAACAGGTAGACAACTTTTCACATCTGTTGTCACAGCTTGTAACTGAAGTAATTAAGTGTTGACTCCACTTGGAAGCTTGCACCTGGTTTTCTCTAGGTTTTGCCCCATGCTTAGTTCCTTGGCTGAGTTTACTCTGTGTCTGAGTTCTTCTACTGAATCTTGCAATTTAGGGATAATTTAATAGACCTCTAATACATAATAAGTTCTTTATCAAATATGTGTTTTCCAAGTAATTTTCCCCAATATTTGTCTTATTTACGTTTCTAGCATCTTTCCCAGAAACTAAAGTTTAAATTTTGATGGGCTCTTACTTATCTTTTTTTCATGAATCAGTTATGTTTTTGGTGTCATACTCAAGAAATCTTTGCTCTATCCAAGTTACTAAAGACTTTATTCTAGGTATTTTAGGCTTTGATTTTAAGAAATCTTTTAACATCTGTATTCTTCAGTAAGTAAAATGAGTCACAAAGCTGCTGTTACTTGCCTACATCCCACTAAATGTATTGAATTTAATGAAAATATCTCATTAGCAAGTTGATGCATGTCATCATTGTTATTTAAATTGTTTTATATAAAAGTAACTTGTTGAGCATTCTTTTTTTCATTGTTCTTTTGTTAAATATTAACTTATGAGTCAATTTGAGTTCATTTCTTCATGTGGCTTGAAGTTATGGTTCAGATTCATTTTTCTACACATGGATATGATTTATAATTTTTCCAGATCTCTTTGTTGAAAACAATATCCTCTCTTTGTGGATTTTTTTCAGACATCATTTAACCATATATGTATACATATATTTCTGTATTGCCCATACTTAATTCTCTTGGTTAGATTCTGTAACTTTGTATTATTAAGTCTCTTCTCACTCTGAGGATTAAACCCAGTAGACAAATGCTCTACCAACAAACCCTACTCTAAGCCCTATATTAAATCTTCAGTCCATTAGTAGAAGTCTTCCAGATTTTTCTTGTTTTAAAATACATTTGACTCCTTTTAATATTTTTTCTTTTAAACATTTCGTATATTTTTTAATATATGCTGATGGTTCACACCTGTAATCCTAGCTACTCAGGAGGCTAAGATCCAGATGTTCTTGGTTCAAGGTCAGTGTAGAAAAGTCCCCAAGACATCTGGGTGCTGGTGGCTCACCCTGTAATCCTAGCTACTCAGGAGGCAGAGATATGAGAATAGCAGTTCAAAGCCAGCCTGAGCAGGAAAGTCCATGTGACTCTTATTTCCAATTAACCACCAGAAAATGGGAAGTGGCACTGTGGATCAAGTGGTAGAACACTTAACACTTGCCTTGAGCTGAAGAGCTCAGGAATAGCATCTAGTCCCAGAGTTCAAGCCCCATGACTGACAGGAAAAAAAGTCCAAGAAACTCCATTCCCCCCCAAAAAGCAAAAAGCTATGTTGGATATGTGGCTCAAGTGGTAGAGCACCAACCAATTAAACAAGCTGAGAAAGCTTAAGACTCTGAGTTCAAATCCCAGTTCTGGCACAAAAAAGAGCTTTTGGATTTATGCAATAATTCTAATGGCATTTCAATTGAAATCTATTTTTAAAATTAAAAAACAATGAAATCCTAAAAATATTGTGGTCTGCAATATATAAAATGATATTTACATTTATTTAGGGCTCATTTTATTTATTTAATCAGTGTTGTAATTTTCAACATGCAAGTCTTGCATATATTTTGTTAGCTTTTTTGTTAGAATACCATGTTTATTGTGACTCTGTTCACAATAGCCATGTTATTGCTATTGTGCCTGTCAACTAATGAATGAATAGAGAAAATGTGGCATGAAATTTTATTCACTCACAGAGAAGAATGAATTATGTCATTTGAAAGAAAGTACATGTAATTGAGATCATCTTGGTAAGTGAAATAAGCCATTTCACAAAGAATACTAAACTTCTGAGGACTGTGGAAAGGGAGAGGAAGGTAGTGGAGATTAGAAAGGAAAATAAAGAGGGTAAATGTGATGAAAGTACATTATATGCATGTATGGAAATGTTGTAATATATGCTAGAACAAATTCTGATCAAATTAGGTGTAGAAGCAACATACTTTAATCTAAAAATGACTACGAGTAATGAGCTAACATGATACTAAATGAGAAAACTTGAATACTTTCTCTCTCCACTTTTTTTTTTTTTGCCAGTCCTGGGGCTTGAACTCAGAGCTTGTGCACTGTCCCTGAGCTTATTTTGCTAAAGGCTAGTACTCTATCACGTGAGCCACAGTGCCATTTCTGGCTTTTTCTGCTTATGAGGTACTGAGAATTGAATGAGGGGCTTCATGCATGCTAGGTATGCCACATTTCCAGCCCTCACCACTTTTATTTCACATAACTCTGGAAGTTCTAGCGCAAACAATATGGTAGCCCAAATAGAAGCCAACTTTCACTCTATAGCTGACATAATTTTACACTTAGAAAACACCCCAAACCACACCAAATACACTACTAGAAAATGAGTTCAGCATAGTTTCAGAATACAAAATGAATTGCTTTGGCCCATAGGGAACCATCTGAAAAATAACGAGCTTCCCAAGTACATATGGATTTACCAAAACAAGTGAAAAAAAACACTATACAATTAAAATTACAAAATACTTCTGTAGTCTGGAACCAATTTTTTTTCTTTATAGTGCCATTCCTGGGGCTTCAAGTCAGGGCCTGGGCACTGTGCGCTCTACCACTTGATTCACAGTGCCACTTGCCGGGTTCTTCCCCCTATGGTTGTCACTGTACTTGATTTTGGTACCCTGCATTTTGTATATACATTTATCTAGGGAGGGGAAGGGGAATAACAAAATACTGAAACAAGGACAAAGGATGACCCATTGCAACAATGAGACTCACAAGACATTATGTTGGAAATGAACTTTACAACTTGAGGCAAGGTGTGGGGGAGGTGGGGGAGGGAAGGAATAGTGTGAGAACAACAAAGGAGGGGGTAACAACGCTGGACAAGAAATGCACTCGTTACCCTACTCATGTAACTATAACCCCTCCTAACAGCATCTTTACAATAAAATAAAATTTTAAAAAGTAAAAAATGTTATTAGATAATCATATCTTTCCAGTTTATTATACAAAAATAAACTGAAACGCAATAAAGGATAATTTGAACAACCTTCCAAATAAACACTTGTTTTTCAAAGTTCTATCCTATTTCAAGTTAGTACTAAAATATGTATCCCTACCATTTTGGAGTAAGTGAAGCATAACCTAGGACCCTTCTGTCCTAAGGTAACCCAGAGAATTTCTAAGGTTCTCTGCACAGGCCTTCCTCACTGAGCTAAAGGCCAGAGCTAATGAAAATGTTTGGACACCTATCTTACAAGCTCATTGCTATTGTTGTTGTTGTTGTAGAGTTGATATAAAGAGGGGTTATAGTCACATAAATCAGAATTGAAAGTTGATATCTACAGATAATCCCCTATTTTATTTTAGGAGCACATTAAGCTTTTGCTTACAATAAGCTTCTTTTTTTATTGTTACTGTAGAGTTGACATACAGAGGGCTATAGTTACATGAATCGGGTAATGAGTAATGAGTACAAGTCTTCTTGAACTATGTCTCCCCTTCTGACCCACTCTCCTGGTTTTTCCCTCTCATCCCCACCCACAAAATATCCAGCTCATTTTCCCAGATCTAGTGAGTGTTACTGTTCTATTTATTCACCCTTGTTCCACTTCTATATACCCTTCCTTACCCTCCCAAATACAACCAAACACATAAGACAAAAGGAAAAGAAAGCAAAACCAGCAACAATGACAACTAAAAAAAAATTACAAAACACAAATGAAAGAAAACTGAAGATACAACAATACTGGAAAGATACTTTTATATTGCAAAATTTAAAATTGTTAAAATGCCCATAATAGAGCAAGTGATCTACAGATTCAGTGCAATCCCTATCAAAATACCAATAATGTACTTCAAAGAACAAGAAATAATCTTAAAATCACAATAATACCAAATATTTTAAATATTGAGAAAGAAGAAAGGCAGAGAAATTACAATACCTGTCTTCAGAATATTCTACAAAGCTGTCAGAAGCAGGACAGACCAGTAAAAAATATAGCACCTAGCTGGGCGCTGGTGGCTCACGCCTGTAATCCTAGCTACTCAGGAGGCTGAGATCTGAGGATAGCAGTTCAAAGCCAGCCCGGGCAGCAAAGTCCCTGAGACTCTTAGCTCCAATAAACCACTAGAAAACGGAAGTGGCGCTGTGGCTCAAGCGGTAGAGCACTTGCCTTGAGCTGAAGAGAACAGGGACAGCGCCCAAGCCCAGAGTTCAAGCCCCACGACCGACTAAAAAAAAAAGAATATAGCACCTAGAAGAAAACCTGCAACATCTATAGCTGACTGACTTTTGGCAAAGTTGCTTTAATATATAATGGAGAAAAGACAATCTTTCTAAGAAAGGATGATCTGAAAATTGGATATCACATGCAGAAGAATAAAATTTGACCCCGTCTCTCACCATTTTCAGAGTTAACTCAAAATGGATTGATGTCTGATCTGAAACAATGAAACTACTAGAAGAAGACATAAATACTTTAAAACATTGGAATGACAAGTATTTGAGAACAAACACAGGCCACAAAGCAAAAATAGACAAATGAGATTACATCAAAGTAAAAATATTCCACATAACAGATGAAAGGAAACAATAAGTGTGGCAAAGAGATTTCCTACAGAATGAGAAAAAATATTTGCAAAATGCACTTCTGACACAGGGTTGATATAAGGAATTAAGACAATTCAGTAGCAAAGATAACCTGAAGAAGCTGACCAAGAATGGATTATAGATCTGGATGGACAGATCTCAATAGAAGACATACACATGACCAACAGGCATTTGCATATGTGCTCAGTATCCCTAATTATCACAAAAATTCAAATTAAAATGACAATGGGATATTAACTTATTTCAATTAGAATGGCCATTATTACAAAGGTAAAATCAGCACTGGTGATGATGAGGTTTTTTTATCTCTGTGACAACTACCTGAGAGAATCCATTTAATGGAGGAAAGTTTTGTGTTGGCTCACGATTAGCTCATAGTTGCTGGCTTTCTTATTTCCAGGCCAGCAGTAAGGGAGTACAACATTGTCTAGTGTGGGAGACCTGCTCAGGAAAGCCAGGAATCAGGAAGAAACCATCAGAAAGGGATCTAAGTAAGATGCAGCCACCAAGCCCATAACCCCAGTGAAACATTTCCTCCTTTTTTCTACCATCTCCCAAAATAGTACTATCAGCTGAGAAGCAAGCCTTTAACATATGGTTCTGTTGAATATAAAATTTCAACATTTCATACTCAAACGAGAGCATGGAGAAAAGAGAACCCTTCTATCCTGTTGATGGCAATGAAAATAGGTGTAGCCATTTTGCGAAACAGTATAGGGTTTCCTCCTAAAATTACTAGAAATATAACCTGTAATCCTATCATTGGGGAAGCTGAGGTAGAGGACTACTGGTTCAATGTCTGCTTGAGCTACATAGTAAAAGACCCTACCTCAAAAAGGAATCCTATATGGTTTAACTATCCCACCACTTGTTATAAATGATGAATGTATAAAGTTTGGCTCATATACATAGTGTAATACTATTAAGCCATAAAAAAAGAAGTTTCATCATTTGTGATAATGTGAATGGTAATTGACCTTATTACAGTAAGTAAGCAAGGAACAGAATAACAAGTACTCTATGAGTTCACTTTATATGGAATTTTAAAAAGCTGATCACCTAAAAATTGAAAGCCTGTGGATTCTGGGAGAGTGTGGGACAGAAGAGGAATGGTAGATCAAAGGGTACTCATTTACAATTAGATAGAAGCAGGAGTTTTGATATGCTATGGTATATTAGTGACTCTAGATAACAGCAATTCTCTGTACATTTCATAGAGCTAGAAAAAAAAGGATTTAGAAGTTTTTGCCATATAGAAATGACAAGTGCTTGAGGAGATAGCTATGTTGAAGCTGTTTTGTACATTATGTGATGTATACATGTATCAAAACACTACATAGTGCTCCATTAATGTGTTCAATTTTTTTGTTTTATGAATCATCTAAAAAGATTTTAAACAGTTTTCAAAAGATACAAGATGTTCTTTCATTTTTGAGCAGCTACAAAACAAAGATTCCCTATCTTCTCAGAATAGTTTTCTATGCTTTAGGTTAATTTTATATTCTCAATTATTTAAGAGAACAGTCTTCTCTTTTTCATGTATGTATGTATGTATGTCAATCATGTGGTATGAACTCAGGGCCTGGGCGCTGTCCCTCAGTTCTTTTGCTCAAAGCTAGTTCTTTACTACTTTGATCCACAGCTCTACTTCTGGTTTTTGAGTGGTTAATTGAAGAGTCTCACTCATGACAACTTTTCTGCCTGAGCTGACTTTGAACTGTGATCCTGAGATCTTAGCCTCCTGAGTACCTAGGATTACAGGCATGTGCCACCAGTGCCTGGCTCAATCTTCTCGTTTTTATTTTTATTTTTTATTTTATTTTAATTTAATTTTTTTGTTGGTTGTGGAGCCTGAACTCTGGACCTAGGTGCTGTCCCTCAGCTCTTCATTTCAAGGCTAGAGCTCTACCACTTGAGCCACAGCACCACTTCTACCTTTTTCTGCTTATGTGGTGCTGAGGAATCGAATCCAGTGTCTCATGCATGCAAGGCAAGCATTCTACCACTGAGCCACAGTCCCAGCCCCCAGTCTTCTCTTTTTTAAAGGAGTTAAATGGTTATGTTTTTCTGCTTTATTGTAGTTATTTTACTTACTCTATTCCTTGTTAAAGAATTAAAATTAACTTAAAATTATTTTAGCTTGGTACTGGTAGCTTACATCTGAAATCTTAGTTACTCAGGATGTAGAGATTAGGAAGATAGTGATTCAAGGCAAAGTCAGGCAGAAAGTTTTCAAGATTCCATCTGAACAGAAAAATCTGAGCATGATAGTTTACTCTTTACTTTCCCATAAGACAGGAAGCATAAGAAGGATTGTGGTTTAGGCCCAACTGGAGGAAAAAATGAGACTCTATTCCAAAAATAACCAGAGCAATAAAAGGCTGGAGGTATGGATTAACTGGAAAAGAAACAATGTAGCAACCACAAAGCCCTGAGTTCAAATCCCAGTACTGGCAAAAAAAAAAACACCTTATTCTTAATTAACATATAATGATGTATACTTACAGGGTACAATGTGGTATGTTGATATGTGTACACAATGTATAATGATCACATCAAGTAACTATCATATCACCCAAAGGATTTAATTCTTCTTTGTGATGAGAACATTTTAAAAAATCCATGCCTGGCTTGGCAACATTGGCTTGTGCCTGTAATCCTAGCTACTCAGGAGGCTGAGATCTGAGGATTGCAGTTCAAAGCCATCCCAGGCAGGAAAGTCAGTGAGAGTCTTATCACCAATTAACCACCAGAAAACCAGAAGTGACTCTGTGGCTGAAGAGCTCAGGGATAGCACCTTAGGCCCAGAGTTCAAGCCCTACTACTGACAAAAAAAATCCATGCCTATAGCTATTTTTAATACACAACAAATTATTATCCATACTTACCTTACTGTACTATAGTATTCCTCTTATTTTACTGTCACTTTCCCCATTAATGAGTATCTTTCCTATCCCCTTCTCCCTGTATGAGATGTGTGTGTGTGTGTGTGTGTGTGTGTGCGCGCGCGTGTGGGACACCTAGGACCTTACAAATGTTAGCCAAGTGATGTGCCACTGAGCTACACGAGTCTAAGATCAGCTATCTTTAGCTTCCATAAATAAATGAGAACATGCAGTATTTGTCTTTCTGTGCCCGGTTTATTTAATTAACATGATGTCCTTCAGGCTCACCTATATTGCTGAAAATTTCATTCTTTTTTATTTAATTTAAAATGTTTTGACACTTTAAAAAGGTAGCTAAATATTTTTTCACAGTGACTCATGATCTTCCTTAGCAGAATATTATATTTTGACATTTTTGGCAACTTTTGATATTTTCCCTTGACCTCAAGTTAACTTGAAAATCTCAGTGGATTTGTTTTTTCATAGTATAAAAAGAGAGAGGTGAAAATAATTACATTAACTTGATATATTGACTTGTATGAGAAACATCATCAAATAAGAGGTTTTTGCCTCCCCTAGATTATATATATTGGTAAAACATAAGTATAAGTAGCTTAGAAATTATGCAAGTTTCCTAGAAATTTGTTAAAGCCCTTACTGTCAATATGTCTTAGTGTTTTCCCTGGTATTTTTTTTTTTTGGGGGTCCAGTCGTGGGGCCTGAACTCTGGGCTGGGCGCTGTCCCTCAGCTCTTCAGCTCAAGGCTAGCGCTCTACCACTTGAGCCACAGCGCCACTTCCGGCTTTTTTCTTTTTTTGCTTATGTGGTGCTGAGTAATTGAACCCAGGGCCTCAGGCATGCAAGGCAAGCGCTCTACCACTGAGCCACCTTCCTAGCCCCTATATATATAATTTTCAAATATAACATTTCAAATTTGGTTATCCAACCATTGTTTCTAATTATGTCCTGTTATAAGGAAGCTTAATTCTTATTGAATCTACCTAATTATGTTCCTTTGAAAATAAGATTAGTCATATTAGTCAATACAATTTTTTAAATTCTGAAGGAAACAACCAGAGGGGAAAATTTCATATCTGATTGCAAAAGTAAGTATAATCTATTAAATTGTTATGTAATGTAAATTATGCATAGCTTAAGAGAGAAGACAAATGGGTTGCTTGTCTACAGAAAATAGAATTTTTAAAGCATTTCAAACAAAAGCCACAGCCACTCATTATTAGCTCATTTTCAATCATGTAATTGACTCTTGTTCTGTTTGATCTGGGGTTACCAGTTTCAAGAACTCATCAGCTTCTCAGAGTTCTAAAACTCATAATTCTGATCACATCTAATAACTAAAGTTCAGTTCAGGCCCCACGACCAGACCCCCCCCCAAAAAAAAAAGGAAAAGAAAATTATATATATAGGAATTCAGAGGAAGATGGCGGAGGAGAAACTTGGGGCTAAACAAGCTCTCACATAGAAACCAGTTTTAGTGTCCCAGTGAAAAGTCTAAGGGTAGAGAGTCACACCAAGTATACCATCATAGTACAGAGAGTTTGGCCAGAGAGGAGAAATTCAGGCAGCTTGGTTAGGAGACAGACTCGGGCACTCACTGGTGTTTGTGGAGGTGGCAGCTTGAAACAAAGGCACCAGAAGTGGTGTGCGAGAGGATTCTACTCACCACAAGCAAGAACTGACAAGAAATAGAAATATTCATCCTGCTGACCACAGACAGTGGCAGACTGTGGACAGCCTAGAAACCAAGGCAAAGGCATCAGTACCACACAAGACATCCTCACTCCTTTTCAAGGAGCAAAGGGAAGTTAGCCCCACCCCTACCACGAGAGAAGAACTCCATCTTTGATACTGACAAAAATCTACTAGCCCTGCAACTCAGGCCTTGGAAGAAGACAATAGGAAAGAGTCAACAGGTCAAAGGAACCTGACCTGCAGGGCTCAGCTCCACCCCAGGGGAAAGTTGCCCTTCTCAGGTAGAGAAGCTCCCCCCATGGAGGAGTGACTTTCTTCAATGGGTCAACAGCACCAGAGGCTGCTATAGCATAGGCAGCAGACTAAGCTGCAGGAGGGTAAAAGAAAAACAATTAGAAACTGAGTAAACATAAATCCTGATAATGGCTCCAGGCTGCGCTGTGTGAATGTCTCAGGAGTAAGGCCCTCAGGGAAAAGCTACTGATTGTTGAAATGCCACAACCTTACCCACAACCCAGCCCCATCACAGAAGCTCCATGCTAGAGGAAACAGCCTCTGCCTCTTTTGTGATACTGAAAGCAGATCACCCACCACTGTACTAGCCTAGGAGGAGAGTCTTATAGTCCCTGGTAAGGCAGAGCTTCTTTCTGTCTGCTCAAACTGATGAAAGAAACCAATCAAGCCACAGGCAAACCAAACACCATAACCACCAAACAAGAGACTCCACCAAGAGACTAGTTATGGACCCAGGAGGGACACAAGATCCCCACCCACCAAAAAAAAAAAAAAAATCGAAGTACTCTTTTCTACCTATTAAGTGTTTTTTGTTTTTTGGGTTTTTTTTGTCTGTCGTGGGTCTTGAACTCTGGGCCTGGGTGCTGTCCCTCAGCTCTTCAGCTCAAGGCGAGCGCTCTACCACTTGAGCCACAGCACCACTTATGGTTTTCTGGTGGTTAATTGGAGATAAGAGTCTCACAGACTTTCTTCCCCGGGCTGGCTTTGAACTGTGATCCTCAAATCTCAGCCTCCTGAGTAGCTCTGATTACAGGCACGAGCCACCGGCACCCAGCTAAGTTTTTGTTTTTGTTTTTGTTTTGTAGGTCTGAGCCTGAACTCAGGGCCTGGGCGTTGTCCCTCAGCTCAAAGCTCAAGGTTAGCACTCTGTCACCTGAGCCACCACACTACTTCCCGCCTTTTCTGCTTATGTGGTACTGAGGACTCAAACCCAGGGCCTGATGTATGTACGGCAAGCACTCTACCACTGAGCTACCTTCTCAGTCCCAGTTTTTTTTTAATGTTTTCTTGATCCATTTATCTACTGAATGGCATCTGTGTTGGTTCCCTATCTTAGCTATGGTGAATAATGTTGCGAAACATTTGTATTAGCTTTAGTATGGCTTTGTTTGTGATAGTGTGAGTAAATGCCTAAAAGTGGGATTGCTGGGTCATAGGGGAGCTCTATGTGTAGTTGTTTGAGGAACCTCTATACTGCTTTCCAAAGTGGTTGAACAAGTTTACATTCCCAACAAAAATGCAGTAAGGTTCCCTTTTGGCCATATCTCCTCCAGCATCAGTTATTATTAGATTTCTTGATTATAGCCTTTCTAACTGGGGTGAGGTGGAATCTCAATGTTGTTTTTATTTGCATTTCTTTTTTTTTTTTTTTGGTCGGTTGTGGGGCTTTGAACTCTGGGCTTGGGTGCTGTCCCTGTGCTCTTCAGCTCACGGCGAGTGCTCTACTGCTTGAGCCACAGCTACACTTCCGGTTTTCTAGTGGTTTATGGGAGAAAAGAGTCTCACAGACTTTCCTGCCCAGGCTGGCTTTGAACTGCAATCCTCAGATCTCAGCCTCCTGAGCTAAGATTACAGGCATAAGCCACCACCGCCCGACTGATTCACATTTCTTTTATGGCTAAAGAAGTTGAGCATTTCTTCACGTGTCTATTGGCCATTCTTATTTCCTCTTCAGAGAAGTCTCTCTTTAGGTATTTAGCCCACTTATTAATTGGGCAGTTGTTTCCTTGAGGATTTGTTGTTGGAGGATTTAATTTTTTGAATTCTAAGTATATTTTAGATATGAGACACTTGTCCATTGTATGGCTAATGAAGATCTTCTCCCAAGCCATGGGCTTTCTATTGATCTTGCTAGTGGTGTATATATCTATATATATATTATATGTACAATATATATATTATATGTGCAATATATAGATAATATATATAATGGAATTCTATGCCTCCATCATAAAGAATGACACCGTCCCATTTGTTGGAAATGGAAAGACTTGGAAAAAATTATATTAAGTGAAGTAAGCCAGACTCAAAGAAACATAGGGCCCATGGTTTCCCTTATCTGCATAACTAGGATACATCTAGGACAAGCAGAAGAGGTCAAAAGCATGAACATATGACCATGTAACTTGATGCTAAGCAAAATGAACCCCAAGATATGGAGACAAGAGGTTTTATCTTTGTTGCTTTTCTCTTTAATGTACTTATAATGTACTATGTGATTTTTTTGTTTCTCTTGTATGTTCTTCCCCCATGGTACAACCCCTGTTGTCACTGTATTTGATTCTGGTGTCCTGCATCTTGTATATACATTTTTATAATTTGGGGAGGAGAAGGGAAATAACAAAATGCTGAAATAAGGATATAGGATGGCCCATTGTAACAATGAGATGTACAAGACAGTATGTTGAAAATGAACTTTACAACTTTGGGGGGGGGGAAGGAGGGGGGAGAGTTGGGGAAGGGGGAGGAAAGGGATGGTAGGGAAAAATAAAGGAGGGGGTAAAAATGCTCGATAGGAAATGGACTCATTACCTTGCTTATGTAACTGTAACCCCTCTGTACAGTACATTTACAATAAAAATATATATTTAGAAAAAAATGAAATAAAAAATATGATTTAGGATTTGAAAAAGTAAAAAAAGGTAAATGCTATTTGCTTAAATATATAGTCACTCAGTGAGCTTAGAAAATTAGCAGAAACTGTTTTCTGCTAATCTTTGGTTATCTGTTCTTGATCCCATGTAATAAACATTTTTATGAGATTTTTAAAAAGGTGTTTTCTATGGGGAGTTGCAATCCTAATGTCAGATAAAATAGACTTCAAATTAAAACTAGGAAGAAGAGATAAAGAAGGTCATTACATACTAATTAAGGGATCTCTCCTTCACGAGGATATTAAAATTCTAAATATCTATTCAGCAAATACCAAAGCACCCAAATTTATCCAAGAAACTGCTTTCCCTAAGATCTAAAGACATTAATTGTTGGGGACTTTGACACACCACTGTCACTGCTGGATAGATCAACCCCACAACAACTCAACAGAGAAACCTCAGTCCTAAACAACTGCATAAATCAACTAGACTTAACAGACAGCTACTGAATATTTCACCCAGCAGCATCAGAATACATGTTCTTCTCAGCAGCAAATGGTACATTCTCCAGAATAGACCACATTTTAGGTCACAAAGCAAATTTGTCCATATTCAGAAACATTGAAAATATGTTCTGTATTCACAGACCACAAGGGAATAAAATTAGATTTCAACACCAAAAGCCACCAAAGAAAATCCTGTAACACATGGAGGCTGAACAACACACTGTTGAACCACCAGTGGGTCATGGAAGAGATTAGAAAGGAATTTCAAATGTTCATAATATTTAACAAAATGAACAAACAAATCACCAGCTCCTCTGGGACACAGCAAAAGCAGTACTCAGAGGCAAGTTTATAGCTTTGCATTCTGCATCAACAAATTGGAGAGATCTGAAACCAAAAATTTAACAAGGTTCCTGAGCTCCTTGAAAAAGAGCAACTAGCTGAATGCCAATCCAATAGACAGAAACAAATAATTAAAATTAAATCAGAATTAAATGAATTAGAGTCCAAAAAGCCATAGAAAGAATCAACAAAGAGTTGTTTCTTCGAAAAAATTAACAAATATAAGAAAAATTTTTTTAGCAAATCTTATCAGATAAAGAAAAGAACACACCCAAATAAACAAACTCAAAGATGAGAATGGAAACAGCTCCACAGAAACAACCAAGATTCAGAACATTATAAGGGAATATTTCTCAAACTTTTATGCTAATAAGTTTGAGAATCTGGATGAAATAGACAAATTTCTAGCAAATATTGACATGCCCAAACTAAACCAAGATGATTTAAATCAACTTAACAGACCCATATCAAACATCAAAATAGAAATAGCAATAAGAGGCCTCCAACCCAAGAAAAGCCCAGGACTGGATTGATTTATACCTGAATTCTACAAGGCCTTCAAAGCAGAACTAACACTAATGCTCCTCCAACTGTTCAATGAAATTGAAACTTCATTACCAAATTTGTTCTATGAAGCCATCATAACCTTCATCCCAAAACCAGGCAGGGACTCATCAAAGAAAGAGAACTATAAACCCATTTCTTTGATGAACATTGATGCAAAACTTCTCAACAAAATTTTGGCCAATCGATGTCAACAACTCATCAAAAAAATCATACACCATGACCAAACAGGATTCATTCCACGGATGCAAAACTGGTTCAATATATAAAAATAAATTAATATAATTAATCACATCAAGAAGAGCAAGGATAAGAACCACATGATTATCTTAATAGATGCAGAAAAAGCATTTGACAAGATCAAACACCCCTTCATGTTGAAAGCTCTGGAAAAACTAGGAATCCATGGAATATATCTCAATATAATAAAGACTGTGTATGACAAACTTACAGCCTGCATTGTACTTAATGGTGAAGAGCTAAAGCCATTTCCTCTAAATTCAGGAAGGAGACAAGGATGTCCACTCTCTCCACTTCTCTTCAATTTAGCATTAGAATACCTAGGTAGAGCGATAAGACAAGATGCAAACATAAAGGATTCCAAATAAAGAAAGATGAAGTAAAACTCTCCCTCTTTGCAGATGACATGATCTTGTATTTAAAGAATCCCATGGACTCCACTCCTAAGTTACTCGAGCTGATCTGAAACTTTGGCAAGTAGCAGTGTATAAAATTAACCCTCAAAAACCAATGGCTTTTCTGTATGCCAACAATGAGAAGAGCACAGCTGAAATCAGGAAAGCAACTGCTTTTGTAATAGCCCCACAAAAAAATACCTAGGAATTAACTTAGCCAAAGAAGTGAAAGACCTCTATGGATGAAACTTTTAGAAACCTGAAAAAGAAAATAAAAGCAGAACTATGGAAGTGGAAAAACCTCCCATGCCCCTGGATTGGGAGGATTAGTCTTATAAAAATTGAAATACTGCCAAAGGCTATCTACAAATTCAGTGTGATACCTATCAATCAATATCCCAACCTCATTCTTCAATGAAATAGAAGAAGCAACTCAAAAATTCATATGGAACAATACAAGACCCTGGGTAGCAAAAACAACCCTTATCAGAAAGAACAGTGCTAGAGGAAGAACAATACCAAACTTCAAACTCATTAGAATAAACAAAACAGCTTGGTATTGGCACAAGAACAGACTTGAGAACAAATGGAACAGAACTGAAGACCCAGAAATGAGCCCACAGACCTAATCTTCAATAAGGGAGCTAAAAAAAATAGAATGGAAGAAAAACAGCCTCTTCAGTAAATGATGCTGGCAAAATTGGTTAAACTCCTGTAGAAAAAGTAAAGCTAGATCCTTATGTATCACCCTCCACCAGAATCAACTCCAAATGGATCAAGGACCTCGAAGTCAAAGCAGACACCCTGAAAACATTACAGGAAGGAATAGGAGAAACTCTAGGGCTCCTTGGCACAGGCCGAAATTTTCTTAATAGAGACCCAGAAACACTGCAAATCAAAGAAAGGTTGGACAAATGGAATTGCATGAAATTGCAGAGCTTCTGCATGGCAAAGGACAAAAGACATAGCTAGCAAAATCAATCCGAAGCCCAGGTATTGGGTGAGGATCTTCACTAGCCATACAATGGACAAGGGCCTCATATCTAAAATATAGGTAGAATTCAAAAAATTAAATCCCCCAGCAACAAATCCTCAAAGAAACAACCACCCGATTAATAAGTGGGCTAAAGATTTACAGAGAAATCCTTCTGAAAAGGAAATAAGAATGGCCAATAGACACATGAAGAAACACTCAACTTCTCTGGCCTTAGAAGAAATGCAAATTAAAACAACGTTTGAGATTCCACCTCACCCCAGTTAGAATAGCTATAATCAAGAAATCTAATAACTGATGCTGGAAAGGATATGGGCAAAGGGGAACCCTACTGCATTATTGTTGGGAGTGTAAACTTATTCAACCACTGTGGAAAGTAGTATGGAGGTTCTTCAAAAGACTCCACATAGAGCTCCTCTTTGATCCAGCAATCCCTCTTTTGGGTATTTACTCAAAGGATCACAAACAAGACCATACTAAAGCTACCAGCACAACTACGTTTATTGCAACATTATTCACCATAGCTAAGGTATGGAACAAATGCAGATGCCCCTCAGTAAACAAATGGAACAAGAAAAATACACACACACACACACACACACACACACACGAAGAGAGTGGAACTCTATGCCTACTTCAGAAAGAATGACACCGCCCATTTTTTAGGAAAATCGAAAGACTTGGAAAAAGTCATGGTTTCCCTTATTTGCACTAACTAGTATATGTCTAGGACAAGCAGAAAAGGTCAAAAGCTATGTACACATGTCCATATAAAATGATGCTAAGCAAAATGAACCCCAAGATACCGAGACAAGAGTTTATCTTTGTTGCTGTTGTTTTGAATGTACTTGTACTGTGTGATTTTTTTTTTGTTTCTTTTGTATGTTCTTCCCCCATGGTATAATCCCTATTTTCACTGTATTTGATTCTGTTGTCCTGCATGTTATATATACATTTTTCTAATTTGGGGAGGGGAAGGGAAATAACAAAATGCGGAAATAAGGATACACATTGACCCATTGTAACAATGAGAAGTGCAAGACACTATGTTGAAAACGAACTTTACAGCTTAGTGGGGGAAGGGAGAAGTTGGGGAGGTGAGAGGGGGGAAGGGATGGTAGGGAAAAACAAAGGAGGCAACAATGCTTGATAGGAAATGTACTCATTTCCTTACTCATGTAACTGTAACCCCTTTGTACAATATATTCAAAATAAAAAATATATATTAAAAAGAAATATATATATATATTACTATATATATATATTACTAGACACCTGCAAATGGTAAGGTTGTGTTTTTGTAGCAGATACAGAATCCTCTGGCCTGATAGTGGGCTTAGAGATATCTCAGCCTTAAAACCTGAGTAATAAAGGTTGTTTTCTGGCAGGCCAGATAACTTTAGGATATCTTGGGGACCTCAAGAACAAAAGAATATAACCATGTACTGCAAATGAATTTGGATGGTAACCTTTTTTTGCCAATCTTGGGACTTGAACTCACTTTCTGGGCACTGTTCCTGAGCTTCTTTTGCTAGCACTCTACCATTAAGCCACATTCCCAGCACCAGATGGTAACTTGATTTGGCTTAATTTAACTGGTTTCTGAAGTCAAATCTGAGGTTCCTTATGAAACTTTCAAAAAGCCAAACTTTTAAAGGCCTGTCTTAACTTCTAGCAAAACAAACTTGTAAAAGTCAGTTACCATTTTGGGTACATTTAAGACAGTAATCAGACCATATCTAATAAATCAAGACTTATTTTGTAAATAACAATAATCATTTTTTATTATCTTTCATCAGAGGGAAAGGTGTACTGTAGAGAAATGTTTCATTCCCTAGAAAGTAGTTCACTCTTGGGAGTGTCAGGTTCTAGTCTTTTACATTCATTATCTTAGAGCTCTGTCACCTTATTGTAAATACCATGTTACTGCACTTCTCACTTATTACCTACCTGTAAATTGCACTATATTCTGTCATTTTGGTAATTTTTTTAATCCATGCAAAATATTCACTTTTTCTAGTTTTCTTCAGTATCTGTCTACTACTGACTTTTTGGTGTTTTATGGAGGTACGAATCTCATCGGAGTTTTTTGCCTGAATTGGCTTTCAACATGAGCCTCAGATCTCAACCTCCTGACTAGCTAAGATTAAAGGTGTGAGCCACCAGAGCCTGGCTAGTCTGCTTTTTTTTAATATATATATAAAGACATTAAGAGAACACAATTCAATAGTCTTGAAATAAGTCTTCCTTAGTCTTTTTAACAAGTGTGAGAATAATTGTAATATATCTAATAAAACTATGCCTAATCAAGGTTGTAAAATTTTGGGCATTTTATAATTTCATGTTTGCATTTAAGCCAAAGATTCAATTTATTTTTTAGTAAATAAGATTACAGGTATGAGCCATCACACCTGGATGTACTTTTGTTCCTTATTAAAGTACATTAGTTGTTACAAAGAAGTTTCATTAGGACACGTTGAAAAGATTATCCTTTGTCTACTTTGTGGTATTTACACATTCGTTAAAAGTCAGTTAACCATATAGGTGTGAATTTATTTCTCTGTTTGTTACTCTCTATTTTTATTTATTTAAATATCTATTTTATTTAAATCTTATTTATTTAATTATTACTCTCTTTCCATGATTTATTGCTGCTACTTACATGTAATTATTACTTATACCTCATTTGGAGAAATTATAAATAGTTATCCTATGATTTATACTATACATATTTACTTATAGTATAACTTCAAATAACACCATATTACTTAAACTATAGCATTAAGAACCTTATAATAGAACACTTTCAGTTCTTCCATTCTATTTTTTGTCCAACTGTTATATTTTACTTTTACATATGCACTGCTTTTAAAATAATGTACTGTGTCTGTATAGTCAATTTTCTAAACAGTGAGCATAAGTGATAAAAATTTATTTATTTTCATTTAAACATTTCTGAAGACTTCCATTTCTTTTGTATGGTATTTCTCTGATATTATATTCCATTTGACTGAAAACCTTCCTATTTCTCTTAATATGGTCAACTAGTAATGAATTCTTTTAACTTTTGTCTGAAATTGTCTTTGTTTTATCACATTTGAAATATAATTTTTCTGAGTATGAAATTTTGACATTTTTCTTTCCAGTGTAGTTTTATTTATTTTTGTTGAAATATAAAGTAACTTCACTTTTATTGAGACTATTTATTTATTTATTTATGCTCTTTGTTTCCTAGTGGCTTTCTCCATTGAGATTGATTTTTTTTGTACTGGTACTTGAGCTAGAATTCAGGGCTTGGCACAGCATTTTTGCTCAAGGCTAGCACTCTACTACTTAGCACAGCGCCACTCCAGTACTTTTGAGGTTAAATGCAGATAAGAATTTCACAGACTTTTTTGCCCAGGCTGGTTTTGAACAGTGATCCTTAGATCTTGGCCTCCTGAGTAAGAGGTTGATCATTTTTAACTGTATAATTGAGGGGTTTTTTAGTGTATATACAGATTTGTGCAACCGTTGTAATCAAAATACTTCCTCACTCTCAAAAAAAGAGTCAATATCCCAACTTTTCTCTTCACATCTCTCTCATACCACCAATCTACATTGTTTCTGTAGATGGACCTATTTATTTCATATAAATGAAATCATATAACACATGACTCGTGTCTTTCATTTAACATAAATCATGATGTTTCATTTATCAGTATTTTATTTCAATTGAAAATTTTTATGTATTATGTACAATATGTTGTTTTTGAAGTATGCATATATTACAGAATGGCCAGTTTGAACAAATTAACACACCCATTATCTCATATACAGACAGTAGACAGTAAAATTGGTTTTAACTGTAATTACTGTGTTGTATAATACATCTCTCATTCCTTCTATATAACTGAAATTTTGTATCCTTTAACTAACATCTCAACTGTCCTCTCTCCTATTTTGGTAGCCACTGTTCTCCTCCCTGCCTTTGTGATTGCACATAGAGGTGAGATTTATATTTCAGTGTCTTGCTTATTACACGTAGCACAATATCCTCTAGGTTTATCCATGCTGTATAAAGGATAACATTTCTTTTTTCTTCAAAGGTATTCATTATGCATGTATTATGTATCATTTTAAGGTATACACTGTATACATGTATCATTTCTTATATATTCATACATTGATGGAAATAGTTCTATATTTTGACAATCATAAAGACACAATAAACATGGGAGTGTAGATATCTCTTGTACATACTGATTTTTATTTCCATTGGATATATATCCAATAGTGGGATTACTAGATCATATTATAGTTCTAGTTTTCTTTCTTTCTTTTTTTTGAGAAATTTTAACTTGCAGTTGTACTCCACATTTTTGAAACACTTGAGCCATCTCATTCGCTATTATGTTCCCTTTTATGTGATTGTTCCCCCGAAATAACCTTAAGATAAATTTTTGGCAACTGGACTGTCATCTATACCACATAAGAAAGGATCCCTTTTGCCACTTGGGCATTGATAAATCTCTTTTTAAAAATAATTTATTGTTATTATAGAGGTGATGTACAGAGGGATTACAATTACGTGAGTCAGGTAATGAGTACATTTCCCTTAATCCAATGTCTTCTGTTCCGTCATTCTCTCCTAGTCCCTACCTCTTGTCTCCACCCAGAAGTTGTATAGTTCACTTTCCTCAATGTCCAGTGAGCTCCACTGCTGTACTTTTTCGCCCCTTTTCTTTGAGTTCTGTACCCTCCCCATCCCGAAGATTATATACATGAATACTCATACATAAGGTAAAGAAGACAGAATCATCAAAAAATAAAAAAATAAAGGAAGTCTTTTATTTCCATATCTTGGAGTTCATTTGAATATTTGTATTACTTTATATAAATATGAAGAAGCATTTAGACATTGTACCTTTATGTTTCTCTCCTAAGTGTATCTTCTTTTGGTTTCACTGTGAGTATCTAGAATCCTGTATAATTTATCATATCCCAGTGTCTTTTATATCTGATTTTTGCACATCAGAGAGAACATTCACCATTTGTCTCTCTGAGCTCAGCTTACCTCACGCAACATGATTTGTTCTAGTTCCATCCATTTCCCTATAAATGACATTATTTTATTCTTTAATGGCTGTATAAAATTCCATTGTGTATAGGTACCACATTTTTTTGATCCACTCATTTATTGTGCATCTAGACTGTTTCCATATCTTGGCTATGCAGCAATGAACATGGATGTGCAGCTTTCCTTATAATATCCTGACTCGTGATGTTCAGGGTGGGTGCCTAGGAGTGATATGACTGGATTGTATGGAAGGTCTATGTTTAGTTTTTTGAGGAGCCTCCAGACTACTGTCAAAGTGGTTGAACTAGTTTACATTCCCAACCGCAGTGCAGTAGGGTACTTTTTCCTCTACATCCCCACCAGCATTTGTTGTTGTTTGAACTCACAATGTTGGCCAATCTTACTGGAATGAGATGGAATCTCAGAGTTGTTTTGATTTGCATTTCATTTATGGCTGGGGATAATGAGCATTTTCTCATGTGTTTCTTTGCCATTCTTACCTCTTCTTCTGAGAAGTCTCTCCTTAGCTCCTTTGCCCATTTTCCTATCTGTTGTGCCCCTGAAACTCTATTCAAGTATGTACTTATTATACCTATTATACCTATAAGTTCTAATGTTTCTCTTATTCTCTCTTGCAATAGTTCCAAAGTTTCAGGTCTGATATTGAGGTCTTTGATCCACTTTGAATTGGTATTAGTGCATGGTGACACAAAAGGATTCACTTCCAGTTTTCTGCATATGGATGCCCAGTTTTCCCAACACCAATTGTTGAAGAGGATATTTTTCCCCACTGTATATCTTTGGCTCCCTTATCAAATATCAGATGAGTGTGACTGTATGGTTTTATTTCTGGGTCTTCTAATCTATTCCATTGATCTTCAGGTCTATTTTTGTGCCAGTATCAAGTTGTTTTTGTTATTATGTCTCTGTAGTAGTGTTTGAGGTCTGATATTATACCATTATACAAATGATTTAAATCAATTTAGTAGCCATGGATGTATGCTACTCAGATCTTCTTTTGAAAGAGAAGCTGCCAGAAATGGTGAAATTAGCTGATAATATCTGGCTGCAGAACTTTGGTGTGGGGGGAATACTTTCCTGTTTGAACTGAAAACATACTCTTTTTATGGGGCTCCAGCAAATAACTCAGCATTATATTAAGCAATTTAAAAACTTGTAGCATAGTTTTATTGCTATGTTTTTATTTCCCTTCATTTAGTCCTGGATCATCCTAATTTTTTGAAACTCAGGAACGTTCTAAACATACTAAGAGACAGCTAAAGATGTTCATTGGTTTTCTGCTGTAAATTATGAAGCGTCCTTAGAGGAGAGACTGTTTAGAGTACCCAGGAACAGATCTAGATTCAGAGATTATTAGAAGCACTGAGGATATAGTTCTCATTAGGGCTGACACTTATATAAAGACTATATAAGACTATACAATTGCATCATAAAGAAGAATACAGTCTGGAGAATCCCTATGTAGCTTCTTTAGTGCTCTTTTCTTCCCATGAAGGGTCACACAGATTCAACTTACCAAGGAAAAAAATAGCAACATGTGTGTGGTATTTCTGCTCAAGGGGGTCCACTAGAAAATGACTCAGCATTCAAAGTTTTTGTGAGATTGCATACCTATGTACCATCTGCCCAACATGTAAGAAAACTCCAAACTACAATAGGGAAATGTGCTCAGCATAAATTCCAATTATTTGCAAATTATAGACACAGAGAGAAGCCTTTGGCAATTAGGATATAGTAGGAATATTCCCAAACC
Organism: Dipodomys spectabilis; assembly: GCF_019054845.1. Taxonomy (NCBI): domain Eukaryota; kingdom Metazoa; phylum Chordata; class Mammalia; order Rodentia; family Heteromyidae; genus Dipodomys; species Dipodomys spectabilis. The sequence continues at coordinate 2,404,484 of NW_024871047.1, forward strand.
CTAATTTTCAAATTCAGTCCAGGGAAGAATTTATAAACAGGTCTTCCTTAAGTTTTTAGATCTCCTATACTTGATCTTTTCTACCCAAACATTTTGTGACAGTTCACGCTATTCTTTTTGTTTAATCAAGTAATCATTATTAATGTCACTTCAGAGCAGTATTTTTGCTATTAATTTCTGCTCTTATCTTTACTATTTTTCATTAAATTAATTTTAACTGAAGTGTGAAAACAAAATCATTGAAAAATTTGTGAATTTACCCAAATTATTGATGGGGCAGCATTTAGTATTTCAATGCATGCATATGTTGTTCATATATAAATCAGGATTGCCATACCCTGAACTTCAATTCATTATTTTTATGATAATACTTTCAAAATCCTGCCTTCTAGTTGTTTTTTTTTTTTTGGTCCAGTCATCGGGCCTCAACGCTAGGCCTGGGCACTGTCCCTCAGCTCTTCAACTCAAGGCTAGCGCTCTACCACTTGAGCCACAGTGCCACTTCCGGCTTTTTTTTCCTGCTTATATGGTGCTGAGGAATTCAACCCAGGGCCTCATGCATGCAAGGCAAGCGCTCTACCACTGAGCCACCTTCCCAGCCCTGCCTTCTAGTTTTTGAAAGGTCTACTTAGTGCATTGTTCTTGACTATAGTCAGCGTACTGTTCTATAGCATAATAGAACTTCTTGCTCATATCAAATTGCAACTTAGTACACATTGATTGCTCATTTTCTGTCACCATCAGTCTTCTTCCGTGAGATTAGCTTCTTAAATATTTCACATCTGAGTGAGATGAAGTGAAGATTTCTGGTGTATGTGTGCTTGTACATGCATGTGTGTGTGTGTGTGTGTGTGTGTGTGTGTGTGTGTGTGCGCGCGCGCGCGTGCGTGCACAGGTCCTGAGGCTTGAACTCAGAGCCTGAGCACTGTTCCTGAGCATTTTTGCTCAAGTCTAGTGCTCTGCCACTTGAGCCATAGCTCCACTTCTGGCTTTCTGGACGCTTAATTTGTGGTAAGCGTGTCACAGGGTGAACTGGTTTCTAACCACAATCCTCACATCTCAGTCTTCTGAGTAGCTAGGATTACAGGTGTGAACTACTGTCAGCTTTAGCTTTAGGTTTTATACTTGACTCTGTTTTGAGTAGATGTTTGAATATAGAATATGTATAAACATATAGTTGGAGTGGATATTTGTTTATAGTATATAGAGATTCAATTTCATTTTTCTGCATGTGAATAGCCAATTTTCCCAGCACTGCTTTGTTTATGTTATTTTTTTTCAGGTAATAATTTCCTAAGTAACACAACCTGGCCTTAAACACGCCATCCTTCTACCTCTATCTCCCACATGCTGGTGGTATGTATCATTAAACCTACCTTTCTAGCATTTTGCTATCATGTCTTGAGGTCTTTGACAAAAATAATTTATTATAAATGCCTTCCATCCTGTTAGGAATCTACACTTTTAATAAGTACTTCTGGTTTACATACAATAAAGTTGAGGATCAACTTGATATTTAGACTACTGCATAAAAGAAGAAAATAGTTTTTTGTATTTTCCTTCAATATTTTACCTTGAAAACTATCAATTATCCTTTATGTATTTTAGAATGATTACATTATATAATTTATGTTATATTGAGCATTTACCTAAAGCAACACACCTCTAGTTTAACAATAGGGAAGTGTAGAAAAACAGCATTTTATGTTCAGTATTCACTTTACAGGAATTTTTTAAGTTATTCTGTAAATTGAGATTTTTTTTTTACCTAAATAGAATTGACTCCTTAATATAACAACTAGTACACAAAATAGAACTATCTAAATTATTGAAAGAACAAAGACAATATTTTTTCCATAAAGAAGCACTTGTCATTGAAACTGGCTTTTCCAAGTGTCCAAGACATTGTCACAACCTATTACTCAGTTATCTTTGGAAATTTTACCAATTTGAAATTGTCTGTTTCATTGATTCATCTTTTAATTCTGTCTGATTTTTTTCCAAGTATTTTTTGCATATTTTATTCTACTTAGCAATCTATTTTAGAGGGACTTTTATCTACTCAGATATACTTTGACTGTCTACTCTAAGAAGCCAGTATGTTGTATATTGAAAATGATACAAAGATAACTGGAGTCCTTGCTTCTGGAATTGTCATCTAGTATTGGAGAAGACATAGAGGAATATAAGTGAAAACAGCAATAGTGTTATCAAACATATTTAACCTGAATCATCCTGAGAACTAATTTCTCTAATAAGATTCATCCAAAACAAGAATATTTTTAGAGCATGAGGCATCAAGAAATAGCACATAAGAGACATGATACGAAGCATTCAGAAAAAGTATGAGTTCTTACTTTTCTTAACTACTTTTTTCTTTGTTGGTCATTGGGGCTTAACTCTGGGCCTGGGCGCTGTCCCTCAGCTCTTTAGCTCAAGGCTAGCACCCTACCACTTGAGCCTCAGCAACACTTCTGGCTTTTTTCTGCTTACATGGTATGGAGGAATCAAACCCAGGGCCTCATGCAAATGCTCTACCACTGAGCAAACTTTCCAGCTCTCTTAACTACTTTTTAAATTTAATATTTCTGTTGTTATTGTAAAGGTGATGTACAGAGCACTTACAATTATATATGTCAAGTAATGAGTATATTTCTTTTTGCACAATATCAACCCTTCTCTCTTGCTCTCTCCCTGTTCTCCCCTCCCATACCCATTCACAAGTTGTATAGTTTCTTTTCAACATAGTGTCTAGTGAGTACCACTGCTGCGTTTGCTTACCCTTTGTCCCTCCATTTCTGTGTCCCTCTTACCCTCCCAAAGGCAGATAAATGAATACGACAAAAGGAAAAGAAAACAAAACAGCAACAAAGGAAAAATCTTTTGTTTGAATTTCCTGGAGTTCATTTTGAAAAATATTATTTAAAATTTTTTATTGTTTGAAACATGTTTCTTTTTTGTGTGTCAGTCCTGAGGCTTGAACTCAGGGCCTATGCAACGTCTCTACCACTCAACTACTTGAACCACAGTTCTACTACTGGTTTTTTGTGGTTAATTGGAAGTAAGAACTTTCCTGCCCAGACTGGTTTCAAACACTTATCCTTAGATCTCAGTGGCCTGAGTAGTTATGATTACAGGTGTTAGCCACTGATGCTCAGCTGATACATTTTTCAAGTCTAATAGCAATACAACTTAATCAAATTAATATGAAATTTTTACAGATATCATTAATCTAGAAATCTTTACAGTGTATTATAGCATTTATAAAAAGCAGGAGTGGAGTACAGACAATGATGTTATCCACCAGCCATGTGTTTACAGCTTAACTAACTAATTGGTTATGAGCATCTTGCCACCAATCAAAGCTCAATTACAACAGTTAAATTTTGTATTACTTTGGTCTTCTGGGTACAGGAAAATAATCCAAATCTATGAGCTTCCACAATTATCCAAGTGAGAGACAGCAGTAACATAAACAGCTGTTAAGATATAGTCAAGAGGTTTTAGAAAATCAGTTGAATGAGAGAGTAAATGAAGTCTAGGATGACTCAGACAGTTTCTTGTTGCCCACCACTTATGGAGTATTTCTGCCATTAACTAATTAGAGGCATATAAGAGAAAGGAAAAACTTTTAGTTATAATTGTTAGAAACAATGAGTTCAATGAATCTGTGGACATTACAATATATGTACATATGGAGCTAAAGAAAACAATCCACAGGGAGGTATAGAATAGGAAGCATTCAACATATAATAAGTGAAACCATTTTGGTGAGATTATTAGCTGCACTGAAAATACAGTATTTCATTGTCAGTTGTATAACTAACTCCTCAGTACACTTAACAATAATACTTTCATGGCTTGTAGGCCTCAATTTCACCTAGAACTGAAGATACTCTGGTGAATTATTTTTTCTTTATTCCAGGATTATCTTTGCATCAATAATTGGAACAAATCATTTAAGTCAAAGTGCCCTCTTCCTGAACAATATTTGAAGCTAAACTTTTTACAACTCTTATTTGTTAGGAGAGAATGAAGAAATAAATATAAGCAAGCAAATATGAGATGAAAATTTTCACAGATGAACAAAGGTAAAAAAGAACTAAAATTATAGGTGGCATCATCTCCTGTAAAGAGCTTTGAAGTAAGCTCTACAATGCATAAGCTATGTAGTCTTGGCCAGGTCATTCAATCTCATCTAGAAAATAACAAGATGGAAGTAAATTATTTAAAGTTTCTTTCTAGTTCTGAAAGACTAAAAGAAGATGAAAGTAAACTTCAAGAGATTGTCTAAGTAATAACATAATTCTAGCATCTTAAAGGGAGAAATTGGGGAAAAGGAATGTTAATCCCAGAAACTATATATCCTTTTAAAGTTAGAGGTATGATCTAAGCAGATTAAACAAAATGATTGCCTTGGAGAATGTTGCAGAACACCGAATTGCTTGTACATACCTCATTTTTCTGTGTGAATTTTCAAAATGTGGTTGTACTTGTAGATCTGAGTCTTATCCCACATACATCTCTTTTTCTTTGACAAAATCTTACTGCTCTTGGCCTGTTTTTAAAATAACAAATTAAAAAGTAGTTCTTTAGGAAATAAAACTTCTTACATTTTAGTAGTAGAAACTAACTAAGCTATATAGATAATTAAATTTAATCATACTCTATTCAATTTCTAGCTAATTTTATACACATTGTTATGGTGGTAGTGGTAATGATACTGGTAATGATGGTGTGAGCATTGTGTGTGTGTGTATGTGTGTGTGTGTGTGTGTGTGTGTGAAAGAGAGAGAGAAAGAGAAAGCTTCTGAACAAGATTTATAAATCAATGTCAGTCAGAAAAGGTAATATTCTAAAATCATGGCTTTCCAGCTTTGTTGACATATGATTGACAAAAAAGTTATTCAATTACTTGTTTATCTTTTTTATGGTGAGAACATCTGAGGCCTACTATATTGGCAAATTTCAAGAATACAGTATAGTAATATTTACTATAGTCACCATGCTATTCATTACATCTACAAAAGTCATTCACTCTTACAACTGAAAGTTTATACACTTTGAAGTAGATGAGTAGTGCCTAATACATTTATAACCATAAAAGGAATCCATATAAAAACAACACTTAGAACTGGGAGCCCATGCCCATAATCCTAGCTACTCAGGAGGCTGAGATCTGAGGATTGCAATTCAAAGCCAGCTGGGGAAGGAAAGTCAGTGAGACTCTTATCTCCAATAAACTATTCTAAAAAAGCCAGAAGTGGCACTGTGGCTCAAGTGGTAGCGAGATAGACTTGAGCACAGAGAGGTTTAGGGAAAGAGCCCAAGCCCTGAGTTCAAGGCCCAGGACTGGCAAAAAACAAACAAAAAACCAGTTATGTCCTATCTTACCCTAGTCAGAATGGCTATCATCAAGAAAACAAACAACAAATGTTGGTGGGAATGGCATGGGAGGGGGGAAATAACCTTCATATATAGTTGATAGGGTTCTATGGAAACAAGTATGGAGATTTCCTCAGGAAATTAAAAATAAAACTACCACATGGGCTGGGCACTGGTGGCTCCCATCCGTAATCCTGGCTACTCAGGTGACTGAGATCTGAGGGTAATGGTTCAAAGCCATCCTGGGCAAGAAAAATCCCTGAGTCTCTTTTCTCTAGTTAACCACCAAAAAAGCCGTTAGTAGAGCTGTAGCTCAAAGTGGTAGAGCACTAGTCTTGAGTAAAAAAGCTCAGGGACAACTCCCAGATCCTGATTTCAAGCATCAGCACTAGGACAAAAACAAAACAAAACAAAAAACTACCACATGGTTCTACTATGCTGCTGCAGGTATATATCCAAAGAAATGTAAACCATCATACTAGAGAGATTCTTGCACATGAGTATTTATAGCAGCAATATTTGTAGTAGCCAGTCTAGATGCCTAACACCAGTGATCAGATAAACAAAATTTAGTATATATCTACAATAAATATTTATATATGATATATGTTATATATACAAAATGCATACAATATATTCATAATGGAGAATTAAATTATGTCATTTACAGGAAGATGGACAGATAAAATTAGAAATCATTGTGTTAAGTGAGATAGTCCAAGAATATATACGCGTATTGTTAATTTAGACTTAAAAATGACATGGGGCTGGGAATGTGGCTCAGTGGTAGAGTGCTTGCCTAGAATGCATGAAGCCCCAGGTTCGATTCCTCAGTACCACATCCACAGAAAGAGCCAGAAGTGACGCTGTGACTCATGGGGTAGAGTGCTAGCCTTGAGCAAAAAGAAGCTCAGGGATGGTGGCCCTGAGTTCACGACCCAGGACTGGCAAAAAAAATGGCATGGTCAAAAAAAGGGAGCTGAGGGAGCACCAGTAGGTAGGGAAGGGGAAAAGGAGAGAAGGATAGAGTGTGAATATTACGGAAGTTTTATTTCTATCCATTTTTCCTTTTTCATGGTGAGAACACAATCTTTTCTCAGTGACTTCAAGTATACAGTACATTGCTAAATAACATAATCACCATGTTTTACAATAGAGCTCTTGAATTTAGTACTCCTGTCAAATTAAAATTTTATATATTTAACATCCTCCAGTCATCTTTTTATCAGCCATAGGAAAAAAAAGTTTTCAGTGTTCTACCATTGATTATTATGTTACCAATGGACTTTTTTTTTGCGGGGGGGTGGGGATGGGGGGTCTGGTCGTGGGGCCTGAACTCTGGGCCTGGGCGCTGTCCCTCAGCTCTTCAGCTCAAGGCTAGCACTCTACCACTTGAGCCACAGCACCACTTCCGGCTATTTTTTCTGCTTATGTGGTGCTGAGGAATCGAACCTAGGGCCTCATGCATGCATGGCAAGCGCTCTACCACTGAGCCACCTTCCCAGCCCCACCAATGGACTTTTTATATATAGCTTCTATTATGTTGGGTACATTCCATGAAATTGGTTGAGTTTTTTGTAATGTTTTTTATTGTAAAAGTACTGTACAGAAGGTTTACAGTTACATAAGTAAGGTAATGAGTACATTTCCTATCGAGCATTGTTACCTCCTCCTTTGTTTTTCCCCTATGATCCCTTCCCTCGTTACCTCCCCAACTCCGCCCCCCCCAAAGTTGTAAAGTTTGTTTTCAACATAGTGTTTATCATTGAACGGATGTTGCAATTTCTTAACTTTGTGTCTATTGAGATTTATATTCTAATGAATTTTTTTCAGTAATAAAATACTTACATTACTATGAAACTGTAAAAGATACCAAATAGTCAAACAGAGGGAAGCTAAAGGCATCACCCTACCTATTTCAAAATCAACTACAAAATTCCAGTATTCAGAACAGCTGGTATTGATGTGAAAAAGAGACACATCAACCAATGGAACAGAATATAGACAAAGAAATAAATCCACACTTTGACAACTAATTGATTTCCAACAAATGTTCAATGTGAAATTGACCAGAAAGGACAGTCTTTTCAGCACTTTATATAGATATAGATATAGATATAGATATGAAAAAAGAATGAAATGAGACGATTAACTAACACAACACACCAAAATAAATTGTGTAATTCAAAATTGATTGAATGACCTCAAACTATCAAATTCTTAGAAAAATCAGTAAGAGCACACAATGACACTGGTCTGAGGAATGACTTTTTGAATATGACCAAAATCATGGGCAGCAAAATAAAATAAGACAAATGATATTATACCAGACTAAAAAGTTTCTATGCAGCAAAATAAACAACAGTTAAAATGAACAAGAATCATATTTATAAACCTGACATATCTGTACAAAAGTAATATCCAGCACACACACACACACACACACACACACACACACACACACAAATATATCTTAAAACTCATAGATGCGTCTACAGACTTTATGAATAAAATATTGACCATATTTTGAAAAGTCCTCAAATTCAATGAAGAGAAAACAAATAATATGATTTTTATAATGGCAAAGAAGTTGTGAATTTTTCCAAAGAAGTCCCATACAAAGAGCCAGACATGTCAAGAAGATAGAAATGACACCGAGTAGTATGACCATTTTAGAAAATGGGAAAATTGGAAGGAGAGGTGGAGAAAAGGAATGCTTCTGCACTGTTTCTGGGAATGTAAGAAAGTGAAACTTCTAAAAAAATCTATAAAATTTCCTCAAAAAATTTAAAATTCAAATGTATGATATAGTAATCCCACTTTTCAGCATTTGAAATTAGGACTTTGAAGATATATCTGAATTCACGTGTTTACTGAAACATTATTCATAGTAACAAAAAAGTAGATATAACTCTTATTATGGCTATCAATAAATGAATAAAAGCCAGGCGCCAGTGTCTCACCCCAGTACCACCTACTCAGGAGGCTGAGATCTAAGGATCGTTGTTTGAAGCCAACCTGGACAAAAGTCCATGTGATACTTATCTCCAATTAAGCACCAAAAAAACTGCAAGAGGAGTTGTGGCTCAAATGGTAGAGAGAGAGGCTTGAGTAACAGCTCAGGAACAGCACCCAGAACTTGAGTTCAAGCCCCAGATCTGGCACCAAAATAAAGACAGATAGAAACTATGATATACACATACAGTAGAATATTATTTAACCATATATGAAGGAAGTTCTGAGGAACTTTGGGGACATTATGCCAGTTAAGTCCAACAAGCCAGTTAGAAAATGACAAATACTGGGTGGTTCTAGTTATATGAAATATCTAGTGTAGTCAAACTCTTAAAAACATACAGCAGAAATAATTGTTTGATAATTGTACAGGAGAAATAGGATCTGAATTTCAGTGAGTGTAAAGTATCATCCATTATTCTACTCAATACTATTGTACTCACAGTTAGTAATAGTTTAGGATTCTCTTAAAACTCATTAAAGAGCTGGGAGCTGGTGGCCCACACCTGTAATCCTAGGTACTCAGAAGGCTGAGATCTGAGGGTCAAGGTTTGAAGCCAGCCGGGGCAGGAAAGTCCATGAGATTTATCTCCAATAAAGTAGCAGAAAGAAAAACAATAAACGCAAGTAGAGCTGTTTCTCAGGTGGTAGCCTTCAGCAAAATCTGCTCAGGAACATTGTCAAGCCCCAAGACTGGCACCAAAAAAATGTTAAAGAGCAAGATTCTTTGCTATATATTTTTACTCATAATAAACATAGAATCAAAAAGATGAATGAGCAGGGCGCCAATTGCTCATACCTATAATCCTACTACTCACAAATCTGAGATTTGAGGATTGTGGTTTGAACCAGCCTGGGCAAGTTGTTTCATTTAAAAGGGTTAAGTAAGACTGGAGATAATCAAGTTAAGTAAAATAATTCATTAATGAGTCCAGAAATATACCACCACCTTCAGACAAAGCATTGAAACACACAATGCAGGCCAAGGTCCTGGGAGATGAAACCCACTTGTAGGCAGTGGTCCAGTCAAAGACGTCTTAGCCATGACAAAGGTATCAGGAATATAGTGGAGAGAACAGAGAACAGTTTAGGAATTATTTGGATATCAAGGTGCCGGAAGCAAGATTGTTCCAAAATGAAATTAACAATACAAGTTCAAGATAAACAACAATTTCAGGAGTAGGGAGAATATGAAATAACTTGGGCCATTTTGCATTTGCTGTGTTTGTAGAAATTGATGATTGATAAACATCAAGATTCTTCAAGTTCAATGCTATTGCTATTGATTGCCTGAGTAGTTCTTGTGTGTGTGTGTGTGTGTATGTGTGTGTGCATGCACATGTTCGTGTAACTGTCATTTAAATTGCTTAGCTGGATTCTTGGCCTCTACTTTCTAGATGCCAGTAATACATTTACCCTATTGTGTCAGCTGAAAATCTCTCCAAACATTTCCAGCATCTTCTAGGCTGAAGTTGGGAAGAATGAGAATCCTGAGTGAGAAACCCTGATATATATTCAGCAAATGGTACCAGAGTACTTATAATGACATATTTGGAATGGAGAGTGTGGGCAGTTAAAGTGTACCTTGAGACCTGAAAACAGAGGACAGGAGCCTCTAGCATACATTTACTATTTTTTTTAATGTAACTTTTTTCAGATTCTTTTTCTTTGCATTGTAATCCTTTTGTGTAAGTATTTGAAAATAACTATATATATATACACGTGTATATATAAAAATGTTTGCTTAACAAATTTATTGTGAGTAAACTACATTTCTTTCTGGTTCCTTTATTCTAGAATGTTTAGTTTGGGTGACACAATGGTATATTTTTTCCTTTGCTACTCCTGTCCCTACTTTCACTTGTCCTTTTTTTCTCTCCACAAACTCTAATGCATTTATATTATTCTATCAGTGCAAATATGTCACTTCCAAGATTTTTCCTTAAAACTTATCTCTAGGCTCACCTCATCTGTTTCAGTCATTCCTTCTGTTCAAGTCTTGTTTTGTTTTAAAGCATTCAATATTGTTTTGCACCAGTTGACATAGTCTACCTAGACTCTCAGTAAACCTCAGCTAGTGATAAAGATTACAGTATATATCTGATGCTCTGTATTACATATCTAGAGCTCTTGTATTCTCCTGTATTGGCAATTTTTCTGTTCTTATAACAAAATACCCGAGGCTAGGTGCTTTTCAAAGAAGAGAGTTATTTAACTTACAGTTTCGAAGTGTAAAACTTATAAAATGGACCTCTGGTAGTTGTCTTCCTGGTGCCACATGTCAGAGAAGTCAAAAAGCAAATGCCCATATGTAGAAGAAGGAAGTACATGAAAGAGCCTTATGATCACTTGCTCTTTCAAAAGCTAATTTACTCTGTGAAACCAAGATTGATCCCTCCTTCTGAGAGCAAAGCTTTCAAAGTGTTAATCAGCTTTCACTTGATCCCTTCTGCTGAAGATTTACCCTGTCTCAACATCACTACATTAGGACCAAGCTTCCAGCACATGAACCTTTGAGAGACATACTCAAATATTCAAATATTCCTGCTCACTTAGCCAAAACTATAAATGTCACAAGATCCCTAGAATTTCCTTACTATAATTTAAAAAGGAATTTTCTAAAAATTGCACTATTTAGCTGTTCGAATCCAATATGTTATCAAATTACTTTCAATCAAATAAGAATTGTGTAGTTTATTTTACTTTGTGTGCAAGACCTATGCACTACCTGTCTACCTGAATTATAATCTGTTCTACTGGGGCTTAAACTCAGGGTCTAGGTGCTTTTTTGCTAGCTTTTTTGCTCAAGGATGATGCTCTTCTACCTGGATCACACTACTACTTCCAACATTTTGCCGATTAATTGGATGTAAGAGTTTCATGGATTTTTTTCTGCCAAGATTGCCTTCAAACCTCCATCCTCAAGTCTCAGCCTCCTTTTTCTTGTCAGTTGTAGGGCTTGAACTCTGGGCCTGGGAACTATTACTCAGATCTTCAGCTCAAGGCTAGGGCTCTACCACTTGAGCCACAGCACCACTTCCGGTTTTCTAGTGGTTTATTGAAGATAAGAGTCTCACGGACTTTCCTGCCAGGGCTGGCTTTGAACCGTGATCCTCAGATCTCAGTCTCCTGAGTAGCTAGGATTACATACATGAACCACCAGCACCTAGCTAAAAACATCTTTATTGCTTGGTGCTGGTAGCTCACGCCTGTAATCCTAGCTACTCAGGAGACTGAGATCTGAGGATTGCAGTTCAAAGCCAGCCTGGGCAGGAAAGTCCATGAGACCCTTATTTCCAATAAACCACTAGAAAACTGGAAGTGGCACTGTGGCTCAAGTGATAGAGTGTTTGCCTTGAGCTGAGGAGCCCAGGGACAGCACCCAAGCTCAAGCCCCATGGACCAACAAAAAAAAAAATCTTTATTAATTCTGGACTAGGAAATAGAAGATTGGAGTCTTCCAATACAATGTTGAGTAAATTATATCCTCTCTAAGCCTTATTTTTCTCATGTGCAACATGAAGCAGAGCAGAATCTCAACCTTATATATACATTAGAATCACTTGAGGAACATTTTTAAAAACATTCATCTATACTCTTAGCCAATTGAATTACAGTGCTTTGGCAGTGCTTCTGTGTGCTTATAACATACAACTACAGTTGAGCACCACTGCTTTTTTGGGTGTGATGATACTGGGTCTTGAACTCAGGGCCTGGGCCCTGTCCATTAGCTTGTTTGTCCAAAGCTAGCACTTTAATACTTGTGCCTTATCACCATTTCTGGCTTTTTGGTGGTCATTGGAGATAACAGTCTCATACACTTTCCTTCCCAGGGCCAGCTTTGAACCACAATCCTCAGATCTCAGTCTCCTCAGTGGCTAGGATTTACACGCATGAGCCACCAGGGCCTGGCTAAACACTATATTTTATAATCTCTAAATTCCTGATTCCTATCTGTATGTCAATGTTTGTATAAGCCAGTATCTTTTGTGTGAACAAACATCTCTAATATAATAGAAATTACTTTATAATGTGACTCAACATAATGATATTTTAATACAATTTTCCATGAATATAGGAAATGATCCAAGCATGGCATATAGAGAGAGAAAGAGAACATGCTTCTGTTTATGTTGATTATGTACTTGATTCCACATATCTTTTGGCACAGCAAATATGTATTTTTTTCATCAACTAGATTACAAGCTGTGTGAAAATAAGGCTCATTTATTTTTTGAATCCCCCATAGCAATTGTAAGAGCTTGTTTTGTGGTAGAGGCAATCACTTTTATTTAGATTTTTGAGAGCAATAGAAAAGCAGATTATTGCCTATTTTGCCAAGTCAAGAGACCTACAACTTTCAAAGACTTCAAATAAGAAATGCTTCCTCACAGGGCGCCAGTGGCTCACGCCTGTAATCCTAGCTACTCAGGAGGCTGAGATGTGAGGATTGCAGTTCAAAGCCAGCCCGGGCAGGAAAGTCCATGAGACTCTTATCTCCAATAAACCACTAGAAAACCAGAAGTGGCGCTGTGACTCAAGGGGTAGAGTGCTAGCCTTGAGCTGAAGAGCACAGGGATAACAACCAGGCCCAGAGTTCAAGCCCCATGACCGACCAAAAAAAGAAAAAGAAATGCTTTCTCAAGTACAGGGAGAATCTGAATTATACTATACTAGCCATAAAAAGATAAAATATAAACTTTTATTTAGGATTAAAGCAAATACTTCATTATCACCAACACAATATTAAACTTCAATAAATATACAGCTAATTTGGAGTGAGCATTTGATTGCACAATTATAAGGACAAAGAGGAGAGAGGAATCTAAATTCCCACTCCACCTAAGGCAGGACAGAGTGAGCCACAAAAAGGCATAGTGGCCTGCTACTTCTCCTCACCCAAAGGCTGTCTTTCCAATGTGTAGGCCATGAAGCAAGCATCAGGTCTCTTGGGAAAATGGGGATGCCCTGGTCTCAAAGCCCAAAAAGCCAAAGGATGCTGGGCGCTGGTGAGTCATGCCTGTAATCTTAGCTACTAGGAAAGCTGAGATGTGAGGATCATGGTTTCAAGCTTTCCGGGGCAAGAAAGTCTGTGAGACTTGTCTCCAATAAGCTACTCATAAAAGCTGGAAATGGCGCTATGGCTCCAGTGGTAGAATACTAGCCTTGAGCACAAAGAGGCTCAGGGACAACGCTTCCAGGCCCTGAATTAAAGCCCCAGGATGGGTGGGGGAAAAGTTCTGAAGGAGGGAAGCAAGGCAGCTTTGCCCCCACAGATCTTATGGGAGCAAAGGAAGACAGACATCTCAGAGTATCTCTTTCAGCAAACTCCAGTAGAACTACAAAACCCTCCTTGCTCCCTTCAGGTAGAGGACCTCCTGGGAGATCAATGTAGAGACTTCTGTGACTTCATACTGCTATCCAGGTGTTGTGTTTGGCCTTGGTGAGCCTGGACTAGATGCCGAGAATTCTTGTTTTGTTATTAGACCATAGTTCCTCTGTTACATTCAGCTGCTTAGCAGAGGGAAAAAGTTACTGAAAGATTGTGATCCCTCTAACTATTCCCTTGTCCAAGATCCCTTGGGATCTTTAGGGGTGAGTGAGGGACATGACGAGCACCAATGAGGTCTGGAGCCCAGGTTACTATAACAATTGAGAGAGACTCTGGAACTCTCACTGCTGTGGCTGCCATGGCTCTGCAGGGTGAGGAGCAACATGGTGTGGCTGGTGTGAATAGTGGCGCTAAGTTTATGCCCTTCCTTCTCTCAGAGGAAGCAGTGGTTGTTGAGGATCTGCTGCAGCAAGGATTTCACCATCCAGTCTCTGGCATCTGAAACCAGGAAAACTTCCCCTATGCCTTTCCAAGCTGCTGCCACTGCTTGCTGCTTGCCTGTACAGAATAAATGCCAAATGCATATTTGTTGAGTGAATGCAATAAATTGTACAATATTTTAGGTCAATAAGTTGCACTATACTTATGATTGACCCTATAGTCTTGACCTCTTCAATAAGCATTATGCTCTAAATATCAAAACAGAATTAACTTTATTTATTATTACATTTAAGTCTATTTCCCATAAGAAGTTTGATTGCTTAACCAGCATAAGAGAGCACGGTTTTTCCTTTGGCTTTGGTAACAATCATCTCCCTTTACTCTCAACACAGAGTTGACATTGGAGCCAAATGTCTTTTTTAAATGCTCCATACCTTCATCCACAGTGGCTGGTGTAGTAGTGGACCTATGGTCCAGGCTGACCTGTGTAGAAGCATGGATCACAAACAGAGAATATAAATGAGCAAATAAATTTGGGCTTATCTTTAAACAAGTAAGTGCTGTTTTAAAATTGTTGCCTTATCCAAAATGCCATCAAATGTTGGAGGAATTTCTTACAGTAATTTCAGGCTGCAGTGGAAAGCCTTCATATGTTATATTGAGCCCCAAATAAGAGTGTGCTGTAAAAGAAAGATCTGCATTAGATTAATTTTTACCATTCCACAGCCTGTGGAAGAGTTAAAAATAGATCATTACAAACAGCAGCAAAAAAATGCATGATGATATTTGTTATTTTTATAAATAGAAACTGCTCACAGCTATTTCATGGAGAAATTTTGAGCACACAAATGAGCCAAGTGGTGCTCTATTTTTAGGCTTGGGGAAAACATTAGATAGTTTCCTAGTAACCTTACTTTACATGTTGAACAATTTTGAAATTTTATTTATGTCTGTTATCAATCTATTTGATACTGTTGAGAGAAAATAGTCTAAATGGTTAGATTATGGGATTTTAAAGAGAAAAGATCCTCAGAGAAGAAAGTTACAAGTTATTTTTGTATGCTTGTAACAATTATTGAATGAAACTCACATTCTCTTTTCTCAATATTAAAAATCCTCTGAGCTGGACACCGGTGGCTCACGCCTGTAATCCTAGCTAATCAGAAGGCTGAGATCTGAGGATCACAGTTCAAAGCCTGCCCGGGCAGGAAAGTCCATGAGACTCTTATCTCCAACAAACCACTGGAAAACCAGAAGTGGCGCTTTGGCTCAAGCATTAGAGTGCTTGCCTTGAGCTGAAGAGTGCAGGGACAGCGCCCAAGGCCAGAGTTCAAGCCCCATGACCGACAAAAAAAAATCCTCTATACTTCTGCCCCTAACTTCCTTTCTACTAGATTATTTCTTAGTCTATGTGAAATCTTCACTATCGAGAACTATCATTGTGCTCTTGCTCATGCCATTCTTCTTTAGAATGCCCGATCCTATTTTTCTTACCTTTCTAGTTTTTGTTTTCAGTGTAGTAAGTGTCCATGTCCTCACTTCTCCCATCCACACAGTTCTCCCTGTTACTCACATCTTTCATTACTGTGGTATAATTATTATAATTGATGACCAATATATACTATCACCAAAAGTCCATAGATTACACTAGATTTTCCTCTTATTTATTTTATAATATTTTTATCTCCATTGTATAAAGGGGTTTCTAATCAGCATATCAGTTTGTGAGTGCATTGCATCTTGGTCAGTGTCACATAGGTTTTCCTCTTTGTGTGGTACATTCTGTAAGTTTTGACAAGAATGTTGTTTCCACCTTCACAGAACCATTCCAAATAAACACACTGACCTAAAAAATCCCCTGTGCTTTCCATATTCACCCCTCTCTCTTCTTCTTTCAGAGTGTTCCTACAAACTGATGACCTTATGATCTCTTTAATTTTGCCTTTTGAAAAATGATATCTATTTGGAATCATACAGTATCTTTTTCAGACTGGTACATTTGTTTATCCATTCATCTGTTTAAGGACACCTTGGTTACTTCCAAGTTTTGAAAAAGAAAGCTGCTATATACATTTGCCTACAAGTTTTTATGCAAACCAAAGTTTTCAACTCATTTCATCATGAATAAATAACAGAGGTTGTGATTGTTGCATAATATGGATAGTTTACAATGTAAGGAGTTCTCCAAATTGGATGTAAAAATTTGAATTCCCACTAGCAAATAATAAAAATCCCTATTGGTCCAAATTGTTGCCAGCATTTGATGTTGTTAGTATTTTGGATTTGTACACTGTTGCTAAATATGTAACAGTAGGTAATTTAATTTATTTTAAAATTTTTAAAGTTTTTTGGTCCATTGTGGGGCTTGAACTCAGGTCCTGGGTGCTGTCCCTCAGCTCTTTTTGCTCAGGCCTAGTGCTCTACCACTTTCAGCCATGACTACTTCTGGTTTTCTGGTGGTTAATTGGAGGTAAGAGTCTCACAGACTTTCCTACCAGGGCTGACTTTGAACCATGATCCCCAGATCTCAGCCTCCTGAGTCACTAGGATTACAAGCATAAGCCACCAGTGGCTAACTAATTTAAATTTTTAAATTTTATTATTTCTTTCAATTGAGATAAAATGTATATATTATGGTGTATAGAAGGATGTTTTTATGTATGTCACAAATAATGATTCTCTCTATTTTGCCTGTTTGCTTGTTTTTTTATGACTTTCCTTCATGAGCTGTCAAAGGCCATGAAATCTCTAGCACGAGTGGGTTATACCTATAATCCTAGCTACTCAAGAGGGTGAGACCTGAGGGCCAAGGTTCTGAGCTAGCCCGGGCAGTAAAGTCTATGAGACTCTTATCTCCAACTAACCACCAAAATATTGAAAGTGGTAGGGCACTAGGGCTTGAACACAAAAGCTCAGGAACATTGCCCAGGCCCTGAGTTTAAGCTACAGGACAGATAAAAATTACAGTAAATATCGTGTGCAGGTATCACTTTGATATGCTGACTTCATTCCTTTTGGGTATATACTCCAAAGTGTGATAGCTGAATTATGTGGTAGATGTAGTTTTAGTTTCTGGGTTTTTTTGTTTCTCATTTGTGATTCTTATTTATTTTTAATTATATTGATCATTTTGCATATTTGTTAGTCATTTGACTTTCTTCTTTTGAGAAGTGCCTGATAACTTGCCAATTTTTAATTAGATTGGATTTCTGTTGTTACATTTTTTTTTAGTTACCCATATGTTTTGGATATTAACCCCCTCAAAGATGAAAGCTGTGAAATATATTCTCCCATTGTGAAGATAGTCATTCTTTTTTAAGTTTTTATTTTATTTTTATAAGCATGATGTACAGAGTGGTTACAGTTATATAAGTCAGGTAATGAATACACTTCTTTTTGGACAATGCCAGTCCCTTCCCTCAGTGTCTCCCAGAGATATTCATTCTTTGATGGATGTTTAAGTTAATTTCATATTTTGACTACTGTGAACAATATTACAATGGAAATAAGAGTGAAGACATCTTTTCTGGTTGTATTGTTTGATTATATAGTACTTCTGTTGCTTCTTTTAAATTTTAAGGAACATCCTTGCCATTTTCTCTATGGTTGTACTAATTGAAATTCCTACCAGTAATGGACAAAGGTAACCTTTACATCATATTCTTAACAACACTTGTCATCTTTTGTTTGATTGTATTCATCATTCTAACAGCAATAAAGTAATATCTCATTTTTCATTTTTATGTCTTTTGAGGGAATTACATTTTTAGTTACTTTGCCATTTTATAGTGCAGTTGTTTTACTGCTATTGCATTACAGATATTCATTATATGTTTTAGATATTAATCTCTTACAAAATTATGATTTTTCAAATATTTTCCTTTTGTATAAGTTGTCTGTTTATTTTTGCATTGGCTGTACAGACGATTTATAATTTGAAGTAGACTTTTGTTTATTTTTACTTTGTGACATGTGCTTTAAGATTCATCTTCCTTCTAGATTATCAGATGCTCTCCTAGGTTTTATGTTATTCCTTTCAGAGTTTTAGGTATCACCTAGAAATTTTTAATTCATTTTAAGTCGATACATTTTTGACACAGTTTCTTGTTCTATAACACAGACTAGCTTCCAATTCACCAAGCAGCCTAGGCTGGCCTTGAACTTGTCATCCTCCTGCCTCAATTTCTGTAGTGCAAGATTAAATGTATGGACCACCACACCTTGAGTTTTGTACAAACTATTATTCTTTTGGGTGTCAATATTCAGTTTTCTCCCCACCACTTTGTGTTCTTGGCACCTTTGTAAAGAATCCAGTTAACAGTAAATGTGTGGATTTATTTCTGGGCAATTTGTTCATGTCTATTGGTCTAGGTGCCTCTTTATCCCAATAGGCAGCTCTTTGAATTAGCATAGATTGGTATTAGTAATTATCAGTATGATGTTCCCTGCCTAATTGTTTTTGCTCAAGATTGCTTTGACTATTTAGGGACTTTTCTGGTTTGGTGGGAGGTGGGGGGAGGATCAGGTGGGGGTAGGGGGAGTATGGGAAGGGATGGGAAGGGGAAAAAAAGAGGAGCCAACAATGCTTGATAAGAAATGTACTCATTATCTTGCCCATGTAATTGTAACTTCTCTGTATGGTATTCTCACAATAAAAAAAAAAAAAGAATTTTAAGAGCCAGATATGGTGTTCATTTTCATAACCCTTGCTACTCAGTGTAAGGCACATTAAATAGGTAGGTTTCATTAGGTAGCTGATGAAGAGAACACCACTGCACTATTCAGGCAGGAAAAGAAGTTTATTCACTTGACTGCTGCCCCTGCCATGCATGGTGGAGAGGCATGGCTGGAAAAAGAAGGGGGCCACCCACCCCTGGGCCAGGACTTAAACCAGGCCAGGGACAGGAAGAGGTGTGGCCAGGTGGGGGAAAGGTGTGGCCACACTGGATCCTGACTTGACCTCAGGGTCTGGGACTTTCCTAAGGTCAGATGGGATGCATGTGACCAGAAGTGGCCCAGGATGTGACCTAGCAGGAGGGGAAGGTGACTGCTTCCAGGTCTGCCAGTTACTTAGGTAACAGATTCTGGGCGGAAACTTAGCCAAGAGGTAGAGAGGTGTCCCTATGCAGACCTTACATTCAGGAGGCTAACATTGGGAGGATTGTGGTTTTAGGCCAAGCTATAGAAAAAGCTCAAGAGACTCTTTTTCAACAAACAGCTGGTAACACTAGCATGTGGCTGTCATCCCAGCTACTCAGGAGGCTCAGAACAGGAGGATTGTGGTTTTAGGCTATCCAGGACAAAATGTTCCTGGGACTAATTCTCAACAGAAGAAGCTGACCATGCTATTTCAGCTATGGTAGGAAGCTTAAATAGGAGGATCATGATCCAGGCACAAACTTGGGCAAAAACCTAGACCTATCTGAAAATAACCACTGAGAAAAGAATTGGAGATATGGCTCAGCCACAGAGCACCTACCTAGTAAGGTCCTGAATTTACATGTCATTACTGTCAAAAAACTAAATTATGTTTCTTTTCCATTTTATGAAAATTTTCTTTGGCATTTTTATAGGAATTGAGTTGAAATTGTAAGTTATTTTGAGTAATGTGTACTTTGAACAATATTGATATTTCTAATCCATGAGCAAGGCATATATTTCTTTTAAACTCTGTCTTCCTGAACTTGTTTCATCAATGTTTTATTGTTCTCAGTGTAGTGTTTACGTCCTTGGTTAAATTTGGTCCTTGGTTAAATTTTGTCCTCAGTATTTTATGTGTTTGAGGCTATTATAAGTGAAACTATTTTTCTAAATTCTTTTTTGAATAGTACAGTATTTTCTAAATTCTTTTTTGTAATGTACAGTAATGATATTTTTATCACTGAATCCTCTGACACTTCTTTAAATTGATTATGATAGGTTTTGGTGGAGCCTTTAGGTTTTTTCTATGTAAAATCAAATTATCTGCAACCACAACAAATTTACTTCTTTATTTCCAATTTAGGCATCTTTTGCTTCTTTTTACTGCCCAATTGCTCTTACTAGATTTTCCAGGACTATTTTGAATATAAGTAATGAGAATTGGTCATCCTTCATTCTTGATTTTAGTAGAAAAACTTTCGATTTTTCACCATTTAACATGTGAGCTGCTGTCTATGACGTATGGCCTTTATTGTGTTGAAGCAATTCCTACTACAGCTAGTTGTTGAGACCTTTGATCATGAAAATAACTCCTTCTTGGCCATGATGTATGATTCTTTGGATGCAGTTTTCTTTGCTGTATAATTATTTCGGTAAAATTTTTTGCATGTACTATTCATCATGGATATTGGTCTGTAATTTCCTTTTCCTGTAGCATCCTTGTCTTCTTTGTAATCAAGTGGACCTGTAAACTTAGTTTGGAAGCTCTGACTCTCTTTCAAACTTTGTAAAAAATCTTTCAGAAATTTGGCACTAATTTTTCTTTAAACATTTGTTAGAATTTAGCAGGGGGCAAGGCTCAAATGACATGCCACATGCCTAGAAAGGATGACCCCCTAAGTTCAAACCCCAGTATCATCAATAGATAAACAAATGTTTGGTAAAATTCATTAGTAAATGTACCTGGTTTAGATACTTCCTTTGTTAGGACATTTTTTTTATTACTGATTCCATAAGCTTACTTGTAATACATCTGTTCATATTTTCTATTTCTTCATGATGTAGACTTGGTAGTTTTATGTTTATAGGAGTTATCCATTTCTTTTAGGTTTTCTAGTTTTATTTTATTTTATTGTAAAGATGCTGTACACAGGGGTTACAGTTACATGAGTAAGGCAATGAGTACATTACTTTTCAATCATTGTTACCTCTTCCCTTCCTTGTTGTTGTCCCACTATCCCTTCCCTCCCCCACCGCCCACATTCTTTCCCCCACAACCTCCACCAAAGTTGTGAAGTTCGTTTCCAATGTACTGCTCTGTGGGTATCCTTGTTACAATGGGTCATCCTGTGTCCTTGTTTCAGCATTTTGTTATTCCCCTTCCCCTCTCCAGATTAGATATATGTATATACAAGATTCAGGGTACCAAAACCAAGTACAGTGACAACAATGGATATGCCATAGGGGAAAGAACATACAAAGGAAACAACAACGAAAAAATAAAATCACATGGTACATTTTAAAAAATAACAATAAAGGTAGACCTCTTGTGTCAATATCTTGGGGTTCATTTCACTTAGCATCATCTTATATGGTCATTTATACATGGCTTTTGAGCTTTTCAGCTCATCTGATAAGAATATCCTATCTGTATACTAATTATTGCAAATAAGGGAAACCATTGGACCTAAATATCTTTGATACTGAATTACTTAATATGATTTTTTTTTTTTTGGATCTGGTTGTGGGGCCTGAACTCTGGGCTTGGGTGCTGTCCCTCAGCTCTTCAGCTCAAGGCTAGCGCTCTACCACTTGAGCCACAGCGCCACTTCCGGCTTTTTTCTTTTTGCTTATGTGGTGCTGAGGAATCAAACTCAGGGCCTCAGGCATGCAAGGCAAGCGCTCTACCACTGAGCCACCTTCCCAGCCCCCTTAATATGATTTTTTCCAAGTCTTTCCATTTCAAAACAAATGGAGCGGTGTCATTCTTTCTGATGGAAGCGTACAACTCTATTGTGTTTGTATGTGTGTATAAATTTTCTTGATCCACTCATCTACTGAGGGGCATCTGGGCTGGTTCCAAAACTTAGCTGTGGTGCTATGGTTAATAATGCTGTGATAAACATAGTTGTGCTGGTAGCTTTAGTGTGGCCTTGTTTGTGATCAGTTGGGTAAATACCCAGAAGTGGGATTGCGGGGTCACAGGGGAGCTCTATGTGGAGTCTTTTAAGGAACATCCATATTGATTTCCAGAGTGGATGGACAAGTTTTCACTCCCACCAATAATGTAGTAAGTTTCCCTTTTGGCCACATCCCCTCCAGCATCTGTCATTATTAGATTTTTTGATTATAGCAATTCTAACTGGGGTGAGATGGAATCTCAATGTTGTTTTGATTTGCATTTTTTATGGCTGTAACATTTGAGCATTTCTTCATGTGTCTATTGGCCATCATTATTTTCTGTTCAGAGAAGTTTCTCTTTAAGTCCTTAGTCCACTTCTTGATGGGGAAGTTGCTTCTTTGAGTATTTGTTTTGGGGGGATTTAATTTTTTGAGTTCTAAGTATATTTTAGATATAAGTCCCTTGACTTGAATAGCTAGTGAAGATACTTTCCCAATAAGTGGGCTTTCTATTGATCTTATTAGCTATGTCCTTTGACATGCAGAAGCTCTGCAGTTTCATGCAATCCCATTTGTCCAACCTTTCTTTGATTTGGTGTGTTTTTGATTCTTGGCTAAGAAAATTTCAGCCTGTGCCAAGGAGCCCTAGAGTTTCTCCTATTCATTTCTGTAATATTTTCAGGGTGTCTGCTTTGACTTTAAGGTCTTTGATCAATTTGGAGTTGATTATGGTGTGCAGGGTGATATATAAGGATGTAGCTTTAATTTTCTAGAGGTGTTAAACCAATTTTGCCAGCACCATTTACTGAAGAGGCTGTCTTTCTTCCATTCTATTTTTTTAGCTCCCTTATTGAAGATTAGGTGGCTACAGGACTGTAGGTTCATTTCTGCTCTTCAGTTCCATTCCATCGGTCTTCATGTTTATTCTTGTGCCAGTACCACACTGTTTTGATTGCTATGGCTTTGTAGTAGAGTTTAAAATTTGGTATTGTTATTCCTCCAGCATTGTTCTTTCTGCTAAGGATTATTTTTGCTATTAGGGGTCTTTTATTGTTCCCTGTGAATTTTTGGATTGCTTCTTCTATTTCATTGAAGATTGAGGGTGGGATATTGATGGGTATTGCACTGAATTTGTAGATAGCCTTTGGCAATATTGCATTTTCATGATATGAATCCTCCTAAACCAGGAGCATGGGAGGTTTTGCCACTTCCTTAATTGTGCTTTAATTTCCTTTTGCAGGTTTTTTAAATTTTCTTTTTTTTTTTTCTTTCTTTTTTTTTGGGGGGGGGGGGGGAGGGTCCGTTCATGGGGCCTGAACTCTGGGCCTGGGTGCTGTACCTCAGCTTTTCAGCTCAAGGCTAGCACTCTACCACTTGAGCCAGAGCACCACTTCCGGCTTTTTTCTTCTTTTGCTTATGTGGTGCTGAGGAATCGAACCCAGGGCCTTGAGCATGCAAGGCAAGTGCTCTATCACTGCGCCACCTTCCCAGCCCAGGTTTTTTAAATTTTCATATAGAGGTCCTTAACTTCTTTAGTTAATTCCTAGGTATTTTATTTTTTGTGGGGAGTTGCTTTCCAATTTCAGCTGCACTCTTGGATGGGCGGTCTCTTATTGCTGTTTCTATTTCAGTGCTTGATATAGGTCTGTTAAATTTGTATAATTCATCTTGGTTTTGTTTGGGCATATCCATATTTGCTAGAAATTCTTCCATTCCATCCAAATTCTCAAACTTATTAGCATAAAAGTTTGAGAAATATTCCTTTATAATGTTCTGAATCTTGGTTGTTTCTGTGATAATGTTTCCATTCTCATCTCTGAGTTTATTTCAGTGTGTTCTCTTTTTCTGGTAAGATTTGCTAAAGGTCTGCCAATTTTGTTAATTTTTGTTAAAGAACCAACTCTTTGTTTTGTTGATTCTTTCTATCGTTTATTTGGATTCTAATTCATTTAATTCTGAATTAATTTTAATTTTTTGTTTGCATCTACTGGATTGAGGTTTGGCTTGTTACACTTTTTCAAGGAGCTTCAGGTGTATCATTAATTTGTTAGTTTGAGATCTCTCCAATTTGTTGATGTAAGAACTCAGAGCTATGAATTTTCCTCTGAGTACTGCCTTTGCCATGTCCAAGAGAAGCTGGTTATTCGTATGTTGATTTTTGTTAAATATAAACATTTGAATTTCCTTTCTAATCTCTTCCATGACCCATTCATAGTTGAACAGTGTGTTGTTTAGCCTCCATGTGTTATGGATTTCCTTTGGTGGCATTTTTGTTGAGTTGTAATTTTATTCCTTTATGGTCTGAGAGACTGCTAGGCATAATTTCAATGTTTCTGAATTTGGACAGATTTGGTTTGTGACCTAAAATGTAGTCTATTTTGGACAATGTTCCATGTGCTGCTGAGAAGAAGGTGTAATCTGTTTTGAGTTTTTGCCTAGTTGATGTATCCGGTGGGGAAAGTGGTGTGTTAAAGTCACAGAAACTCAATGTCTTTGGATCTATGTGTGATTTTAGGGAAAGTCATGTTTCTTGGATAAATTTGGGTGCTCCATTATTTGGTGAATAGATACTTAGAATTGTTATATCCTCCTGTAGGAAAGATCATTTTATTAAAATGTAGTGTTCATCTTTATCTCTTGTCACTAATTTTAATTTGAAGCCTATTTTATCTGATACTAGGATTGCTACTCCAGCTTGTTTGTGGGGGCTGTTTGCTTGGTAGATTTTATTCCAGCCTTTCACTTTCAGAATATATATATTTTTTTTGGGAGGGGGGTCCGGTCATGGGGCCTGAACTCTGGGCCTGGGCGCTGTCCCTCAGCTCAAGTGGTAGGCTAGCACTCTACCACTTGAGCCACAGCACCACTTCTGGCTTTTTTCTTTTTGCTTATGTGGTGCTGAGGAATCGAACCCAGGGCCTTATGCATGCAAGGCAAGCACTCTAACACTGAGCCACCTTCCCAGCCCCCAGAATATATTTGTTTTTTGGGGAAGGTGTGTCTCCTGAAGACAGCATATAGACTGATCCTGTTTTTTGATCCAACTAGAGATACTATGTTGTTTGATTGGAGAGTTAATTCCATTAATATTGAGAGTTAGGATTGAGAGGGTGGAAGTTCTTGTCATTTTATCTACCTACTTAGGGGCTGTGTCACCTAGGTTCTGCCTATGTTTACCTGATCTTTGTTTGGGGGCTGTTTCTCTGCCTTCATCATGTTCTCATTGGTTGTCTATGTGTAGCACATCTTTAAGTATTTTTTGTAATCCTGGTTTGGTGGAGACATATTGCTCCTGTTTTTCTTTGCTGTGGAAGGTTTTTATGTTTGCCTCAGTTATGAAGGAGGGTTTAGCTGGGTACACTATTCTTGGTTGATAATTGTTTGTCTTTAGGGCTTGGCATACTTCATACAAGGCTCTTCTTGTTTTCATGGTCTCTGCTGAGAAATCTTTAGTTATTCTGATTGATTTTCCTTCATAGATGATTGATCTTTTCTCCCTGATATCTTTTTTTATTTTAATTTTAATTTTTATTGTAAAAATACTGTACAGAGGGGTTACAATTACATGGGCAAGATAATGAGTACATTTCTTATCAAGCATTGTAGCCTACTCCTTTGTTTCCCCTTCCCATCCCTTCCCATCCTGATATCTTTAAGGATCCTTTCCTTGGTTTCTATTGATCCTGTATGGATTACAATGTGGTCGTGGGATGTCCTGTTCTGGTCTGATCTATTTGGGGTTCTAAAGGCTTCTTGCATCTGAATGGGCCTATCTTTTTGCTAGGATTCTGTTAAATAAATGTCCTAGACTTTTGGTTCTGTTTCTACGCCCTCTCCTACACCCATTAGCTTTAAATTAGACCTTCTGATTGTTTCTTTATATGTGGACTAGATCTATCATATTTTTTATTTGTTTTGAATACTGGTCTGTTCTTTATAATATCTAGGCTATCTTCTATCCCAGAGATAAGGTCTTCTGCATCGTCTAGCCTACTGTCCAGACTTTCTGCTTTGTTTTTTGTTGTTTCTCTTCCTTCTTTTTTTTGGGGGGGGGGGGGGTTCTGGTTGTGGGGCCTGAACTCTGGGCTTGCGTGCTGTCCCTCAGCTCTTCAGCTCAAGGCTAGCACTCTACCACTTGAGCCACAGCGCCACTTCCGGCTTTTTTCTTTTTTGCTTATGTGGTGCTGAGGAATCGAACCCAGGGCCTCTTGCATGCAAGGCAAGCGCTCCACCACTGAGCCACCTTCCCAGCCCTGTTTCTCTTCCTTCTAATTGCTGTTTTAATGGCTTCAATTTCTTTGTTGAAGCTTTGTTTTACATCTTGTATGGATTTCTTTGCCTCCTTGATTTGGTTTTCTGTGTTTACTCTCAACTCCCTTAGTTAAGTGGCTATACCTTCACTGGACTCCCTTTTCTTTTGTTGGAATCCATTCAGCTTTCTAGTTGTGGATTCCATTATTTCATCTCTTAATCTTTTGTTTACCTTATCACACTCATGCATAGCATTGTGTAGGCTTTCAAGTTTTTCATTCAGCATGTTTACTAGTACTGTTTGTAAAGCATTTTGAGGGGATATCCTCAGTATTTTTTATTAACTGTTCTGTTGCCTGTTTATCCTGTGTGGGAGTTGAAATTACTTTACTTGCCATTTTTCTTGTGTTTCTGTGGATTGTTCTACCATTTGGGAGTGAGAGAAAATTCAGTTCCTCACTAGAACCCAAGTACCAACCCAGAGCCCTGTGGTTGCACGGATTTTGGAGGTTTATAATTAACAATGAGTATTTTCACTCTATCTCACCTTTTTTGGAAGTGTGTATACATCCGGTTACACACTAGAACACAATTCTAAGACAAGCACCTACTCAGATCCCTGCGTTGCACAGACTTTGGGAGTTTATAATCAATGATGGGTATTTTCACTGTATCTCACTTTTTGGGAGTGTAATTATATCCTGTTACTCACCAGAACACACATCTAAGACTAGCACTTACTCAGAGCATGGTAGTAGCAAGACTGTAGGGGTTTACAATTGACAATGGGAGTTTTCACAGTATCTCACCTTTTGGGGGAGTGAGATTATATCACTTACACACGAAATCAGAATTCTAAGACAAGTCCCCACACAGAGCCCTGTAGTTACCCAGGATTTGGAGATTCACACTTAAAATGGGTATTCTTACTCTGTTTATCCTTTTTGGAATTGAAAATATCTCCACTTCCCTACCAGAACACAATTTTATTGGAAGTTAAGCCCAAAGCCCTGTAGTTGCTCAGACTTTGGAGGCTCTCACTCAAAGATAGGTGTTTTCCCTGTATCTCTCCTTTTTTGGAGATTAAAGAATATCCAGTCCCTCACCAGCACACATTTTTAAGATAAGCACCAAATCAGAGCCCTGTTGTTGTGCAGACTTTAGAGGTACACAATTGAAATAGGTATTTCAGTCTATCTCTCCTCTATTGGGTACATAAGTAGGCCTGATACCACCACTGAGTACAGTTTTAAGACAAAATCCATACGCCAACAGTATGTTTGCACTGATTTTAGAGGTTCACAAACATAGATAGAAATTCCCTTATTTACCTTTGCTAATCTTTGTCAGTGTAAAGGTATTGTGTTTCAGAAGTTGGGATTATAAACAGTTGTAATCAGTGAGTAGCTTTGTTCTGAGATTTAGGATGATTTGGGCTGAAGGGATAACACCCTGAGCCACTTTGGCACAGTCTAACTGACTACAGATACAGTCTAATTCAATATTTCATGCTTCAGGATCAACAGATTAAAGAAAGCAAAGAGGGAATGAAGGGGTAGAAGTAATTGAAAATGGGTGAGGTGTAGTTTAGGGAAATATTTAGATATACATAGAAATACAGAAGGGGAAAATCAGATTAGAGGGATGTAGCAAAGGAAAGGAACAGAAAGAGGAAAGTTTGACCTATCTTCTAAGAATGAAAGAGAATAAAAATTAAGACAAACCAAACAACAAAAAAAACCCAAAAGACAAAAAAGAACAACAAAAAAATGAAAGTAGATAAATTATATAGATAAAAAATAAAAAATTAGAACAATTATGCAAATATGAAATAATACTAAAATTAAGTATACTAATATTGTCCAGTAGGGAATTGGGTGATCAATTTATACTCTGAATTCAGTCTATACACAGTTATGGAGGAAGTCTAGTGGTCACCATAAGCTGTGTATCCAGTTGTGAACAGAACACCAATGAGAGAGGAAAAAAAAACAAAAACAGGATTGTTACAAAAAGAAAAAACAAGAAAACAAAACTAAAAGCAAAAACACAGTAAAAAAAACTGACAGAAAAGGGAAAAAAGGCAACAGAAGTTAAACTAGTTGCAAAAAAAAAAGAGGGGCGAAGGAGCAAAAAAAATTGTTTGACAAGAAGTTAAAAAATGAAAACATAAAAAAATGTAATAGGGGAAAAAGGAAGAAGAGGGGAAAAAAGGGATGTGAAGGGTAAACCAAAGGAGGAGGCTGCAATGCTTGGTAAGAAATGTACGCATTATCCTGCCCATGTAATTGTAACCCCTCTGTACAGTATGTTCACAAATAAAATTAAATTAAATTAAAAAAAAAAAGAGGGGAAAAGAATATTTGAGGGCTCTTATGTCTCCCCTAAGTCTGTGTTCCAGTCCTTTGATGGTATCTTTGATTTGCTTTTAGTGTTAGGTTTTCCTGGTTGCTTGGATTTGTGTCTCAAATCAGCTTGTTCGGGTGCACAGAAAAAAGTTCTCCTTTACAGTCTTGTGGACTTTATGACCTTCTTCCCAGCCTAAAAATCACGATCTGCTTTTTTTGTTCTTTGTGCTACCTGGAGGAGGTGGCTGGAGACTGCAGTTTGTTGCTGCTGGGACTGAGCTTGGGCATGGTTGGGGTCTTGGGCTGTCTGGGGTCAGTGGCGTTTCCAAAATTGGGGAGCCCCCTTTGAGCCACTAAAATTGAGGAGCCCCCTTTGAGCCACTAACCTGTATCCTCTCTCAGCTTTTGTAGCCTGTCGAGTTTTTATTTATTATTTTTAATGAATTTTAGTGTGATTTCTGCAGTTGACTGAGCTGCCAGTTCGGCTGAGGTATGGGTGGAATTTTTTGGCTGCCCGCAGGGGGTTGTAGCTTCATCTCTGGGCTCACCAGGTAGTAAAGGTTGATCTGCCCTTCTGGGTGGGACAGCCTTCTCCAGAGGGGGGCAGCCTTCTCCTGGGTGGAGCCACAGATCTCATTCCTTACCCTGAAGCAAAATGGTGCTGCCTGCTGCTTTGTGTCTCTGGTTATCTGCTAGCTGTTAGGGCAGAGTCTATGCCTGTATCCAATATAGTGTCTTTCTCCAGTAGCAGAGGTGGAGGGCGGGGCTGCCTTCCCTGATCTGTTCTGTGAGAAGGAATGGGGATACTCACAGTTTCCCTTGGCTTTTTGACCCTGCACCAGTGGTCAGCAAGATGTGGAATTCCGCTCCTGATCGTACAGTCTGCGATGGATGTTAGTAAAGAGATGCGGCCCTCCGCCTCCATCCGTTTGCTTCGGCCTTGTCTGGCTGGTCCCATGACAGCCACCGGCAGCCACAGGAGACACTTGTACTCAAATCTGCCTTCTGGTGCGAACTGCCTGATTTTTTTCTCACTAGGTAGAATCTCTGTGCTATTACAGTTCACTTGCTGTGATTTTCCTGTAGTGAATTATTCCCTGAACTGTGAAAGCTGGTTTCTTGGAGACAGCTCACATATAGCCCAGCTACATATCTTCCATCTTTCTCCAGTCTCTGGTTTTCTAGTTTTTTTATTCATTTTCTCCTTTGATTCTTTTGAACCTCTGGTTGCAATTTCATATATAGTTATAGTTACTGAGTTTTCCTTGTTCTTGCAAGTTTTATTGTTTTAAAACATTTTTTTTTTTTTTTGGTCGGTCGTGGGGGCTTGAACTCTGGGCCTGAGTGCTGTCCCTGAGCTCCTCGGCCCAAGGCTAGTAGTCTACCACTTGAGCCACAGTGCCACTTCTGGCTTTTTCTGCTTATGTGGTGCTGAGGAATTGAACCCAGGGCCTCATGCATGCAAGGCAAGCACTCTACCACTGAGCCACCTTCCCAGCCCTAAAACATTCTTAATCTTGTAGATCTTTTCTAGTATTTTTCCAGGGAATATTTCTTTTCTTGCTGCTTCAATCTTAATTCCTTCTTTTGGCAAACTTAGCTCTTAATTTATTTTCTAGTTTCCTTGGGTATTAAATATTGAGATATTTTTTAAAGCTTTAGCAAGAGTTTTAGTATAATAGGAAAAAGTAGGGAGAAATAGCAGAAAAAAGAGTAAAGAGATTTTTTTTGTTTTGCTCTTATATTTTGATCATTTTAATAAATAAGTGAACCTCACTTTATTACTATACTTTCATATACATGCATCATCTAATTTTTTAATATAAAATGTTTGTCAAATATTGAAAATACAGGACAAAACTACGAAACTATTTAGCTATAACACAAGAACATATTTTAAAAATTATTCCTTATGGGAAATTGCACATGCATCAGAATACATACATGTTATGAATGAGACCTATATTTAATATGAATACCAGGAATAACCTATTTCCTCCATTTTGTACTTGGTTCTTATGAAGTATTGTTACAAAAGCCCAAGTCCATTAATACCCATGGCAATGGGAATATATTTTAGCAGGAAGAGTTGGCTGGAGTGGAAGGAAGGGTAGTCAGAGGATCAGTATGAGCACTTTTGCAAATTACAAATTCAAGATCTTATTGAAAAGAATTTTGGCCAAGTCAGTGCATAGTAATGACTCCAGAAGGATGTGGCAAAGTGTATGCATAGTAATGACTACACACCATATTCCCTTTCTCCAAAATAACTTCTCCAAAACTAAAATCCTTTCATTCTTTAAGATGAAACTTATTAAACACTGTACCATTTATTAATATTGTGGGTCTTATTCGGCAGCACAAATTGTAAAAATGCATGCTATTGTAATCTAAACAAGTGAAGTGATATAAGACAGATTAAAATATAGTGCTTGCCACAGTCTCATGAAATTCACTGAACAAGAAACAAAACAAGCTGGGTGCCAGTGGCTCATGTCTATAGTCCTAGCTACTCAGAAAGCTGAAATCTGATGGTCACAGTTCAAAACCAGCCTATGCAGGAAAGTCTCTGAAACTTTTATCTCCAAATAACCACCAAAAAAAGCCACAGATGAAGCTGTGTCTCAAGTGGTACAGCACTATTCTTGGACATAAAAAGCTCAGGGTCAGTGCGCAGGCCCTGAGTTCAAGTCTCAAGACCAGCACCAATGAAAGAAAAAGCAAAACAACCCAAACCCAGAAAACTCAGCAACCAGACAGTCGCCATAGAAAAACATGGTTCCTAACCTCTCTTTATTATCTCCTCCATCCCTGTCTAAAAATGTCAAACCTGAAACAATTGAGCATTAAAAATTAAGGAAGAGGGTCTGGGAATGTGGCTCAGTGGTTGAGTCCTTGCCTCACATTCATGAGGCCCTGGGTTCGATTCCTCAGCACCACATAAGCAGAAAAAGCTGGAAGTGGCACTGTGGCTCAAGTGGTAGAGTGCTAGCCTTGAGCCGAAGAGCTAAGGGACATTGCTCAGGCCCAGAGCTCAAGCCCCATGACTGACAAAAAAGAAATACCCAAGAAAAATTAAGGAACAATCAGATATTGAACCAAAAGTTGAACACAAGAGTTCAGTTTCCAAACCATATAAATCCACCCTATATTTGGGGTTTTTTCCTGTTTGTTAAATCCTTGCTATAATTCCCATTTAGCTGTAAATTTCACATTGGCAAGCATTAAGATAAAATAAGGCATCAAAAATCACCCTGCATATTACCTCCCTTAAAAGTTTATCACTCATCACAGGCAAGCCAAAGTCTCACAGAAAATATATCCTCCACAGGCCCCAGAAAGATGTTTCATTGCATTACATCCTAGTATCATCTGTCACAGAGACTGTGAAACACAAATACTTAACAATTCTAGGAAGCCATTTCATCTAGCTCCTTGTCGTCAGTGTTTTATACAGAAAACATTTTGTATCGTGTTGAAGAAACAGATATTTTTTCTGTATTGATTTGCTTTCTTATAACTCCCTAAATAATTGGAAAAGCACCTTGAACTTTCTTATCTAGTGACAGGCTTCTTGAGAAATAATGGAAATATTACAAGAAGACATTGTTCTCCCCAATCCAGTCTACTGATATTTTTCAGTAAACTAAGATATACTGTTAAGCATTAAGTCACCTGTTTTTCTGGTAAAAATTACCATGTTCATAAGTAGCTCACCAATGTCTACTTCTCCAGATGTTTTCTGAAATCTGTTCAGGCATTACAATGACATGGCATATTCATGGCATAATTTTATCAGTTGTACAAACCTATAAAATTTACAATAAAATAAACCAAATTTATAAAAGTCAATTCATCATGCTGTGCATAATTCCAAGTTTTGGTAAGAAGATAGCTCATGTTTTACTTCCTATAATTGATTTATCCTTCCTGCTGAACAGTTTATTACTCAGACTAGACTCCTTTTACTTTGAAGACCTTTCCAAGATTCACTTTATTCTTGTTTTTTTCATTGCATGGTCTCAAAAATAATCATAAAATTGGCCTTTACAACTCAAAATCAAGGTTATTTCCCAGAAGTTCAGGGCTGAGGGGGTCACTACCTCTGTTAGTTTCATTATTTGTTTTCTTGACCCTTAATTTGGCCTTTTCCTAGCTACTAAGTGACCTGATATTAATCACAAAGATTTTATTGTCAAGTAGCTGGCCATTGCTCTTGTAAATAGGTGCACTGCCTACATCAAAATCCAACTGTTTGAAACAACTTGTCAAAGGGAGAAAAGGAGAAGACGAGAAGGAGGAAGAAAAAGCATCAAAGGAGGAACTTCTAACACAGGAATTTATAGAAAGAAGCAAATTTAGGTATAGACCAACACATTGTTAGTAAGAAAGCATCAGGCATGGAACTTTTCTCACCCCTCATTGGCCATCCATGGTTGTTTCTGATAAAGGACAATCTTGAGCCATAAACCATTCTTGGGCAGGGGCAGAGTTGAGAGAACAGCCTGGAAAGCACCAGTTGTGCTGTGAGTGACTTCTCTCTGGATTGTTTTCAGTAAGTTGTTGATAAATTTTAGCTTTTCTATTGACATATAAAGAATACAAATGTTTCTCAAAAATTGAGATGGTCCACCAATGGGGAACAGGCTCCTCAGTTTATCTGCAAAGGAGCCTGAACTGCCTTTTTATGCTGTGTATGTGTATGTGTGTGCACACGCATGTGTGCGCGTGCAGACTCATTTCCCTTAATCCATGGGAAAGCCGTAACTCGTTTGTGAAAGACAATTTTGCTAGTCATAGTATTCCTGGTGAAACATTTGTTTGTTGTTTCTCCCAGTTCCATCATTGTTGGCAAGGTTAAGAAACACACTGATAGTATTCAGGATCATCCCATGTCTGTAACCACTCATTTTTATCTTGCTGCTTTCAAATTCTCCAGTCACTCTCTTCTCTTTTTGTGTATGCTGGTCCTAGGGCTTGAATTCAGGGTCTGGGCATTGCCCTGAGCTTTTTCTTTTTCCTTTTTTTTATTTTTATTTTTTTGCTCAAGGCTAGTGCTCTACCACTTGAGCCATAGCTCCACTTCCAGCATTTTAGTAATTAGTTGGAGATCAGAGTCTCAAGAACTTCCTTGCCTAGGCTGCCTTCAAATTGTGGTCCTTAGATTTTAGTCTTCTAGCTACTTAAATACTTATCTAGGATTATAGTCATGAGCCACTGGCATCTGGCTATCCACTACTTTTAATGATTTCTTTCATAATGGGTTTTAGTATAATTTTCTTTGGGTTGGTAATACTTGAGGACCTTGAGTTTAATGAACCTAAATGTCTATATACTTCACAACATTTGAAGTGTTCAAGCCATTATGTATTTCAATCAACTTTCCTTTTCTCTTTTTTCCTTTGAAACTAATATAATGCATATTTGTTTCATTTAATTTCCATAAGATTTCTTCACTTTTCTATTGTTTTTCTCCTCTGACTGGTAAATTTTAAATGTCACATCTTATTCACAGATTCTGTCTTCTACTTCATTGAATCAATTGAAGCTATTACCCTTTGTATTTCATTCATTGTATTTATCACCTTCAGAATCTGTATTTGATTATTAGTCTCATCTCATTACAGAACTTCTCATCATATATTGTTTTCTTTTTCTTTTTGTTGCTCATGAGGTTTGAACTGTGGGCCTGAGTGCTATCCCTGAGCTCTTCAGCTCAAGGTGAGCACCACTTCTGGTTTTCTGGTGGTTTATTGGAGATAAGAGTCTCACAGATTTTCCTGCCCGACTGAGTTTGAACTTTAATCCGCAGATCTCAGCCTCCTGAATAGCTAGGATTACAGGTGTGAGCCACTGGTGCCCAGCCTATTGTTTTCTTATATTCTTGCATTTGTCTCTTTGTGTGGTATTGTAGCTCAGTGAACTTCTGTAAACAAGTGCTTTGACTTATTTGTCAGACAACTCATAGATCTCCATTTTGCTGAGGTCATTTACCAGAATTTTTTGTTTCTTTGAGTTGTATCATATTTACCTGGTTTTTTCAATTCTTGAAGTCTTGTGTTGTTGTTTTTACATTTAAAAGAGTTATCTCCAACCTTTAGTTACTGGTTTTTGGAGAGAGAGCTTTTCAGTAATTATCCATCCAGATATTTCATAGCTGTCTCATTTGGTGGTCTCAATTTCCTATGCATGCAATTGCTTCTATGCCCTTCTGTCTTTAAGAAGTAAATTTATAGGACTTTATGCCTTGACTTGATCTCAAAAAGCCACAATTGTTCTTGAAACAGTCTATTTTCCTCATAGAACTGCCCTGTGATTGTAAGCTCTTCTTTCCAGTCTAAGAGCTTCAAGCTAGCTATCCACATGTGTGCATGTACAAAGGATCACATGAGGAACTGGATGGGCTAGTTGGGAATATCCATATACATTGTATTCTATGATGTCGACCAGTAGGTCTCTTGGTGGACTTGCCACATGGTTTAGAGAAACAGTGGCCCTTTGTTGAATTTTGTGTCTTTGTTTGATCCCTGATACTTTTCCCTGATACTAAACTGCAATCAGACAATTTACATATCTGGATTCCATCAATGTTCTAGATAGGTCAAGACTCAATTGAGTACCTTCATGTGTATACATAAGTTAGGCAGTTACTACATTCTCAATTTCCCCTCAGACTTCACAAGATGAGGAAGTCTCTTGCCACTGAGCTGTGCTGCTTTTGGGAAGGGATGGCATGAATGAAGTAAAATAGTTACTATTATCCTCTTAAATGCATCTACTATGTGATGTTTTTGCTCTAAGAGCCAGTCCCTCTGGTGGGTATCTAAGTCCCCCACAAAAGTACTCTCATCTATAGGTGATCATCATCAATATCAGTGTTTCTATGGGAAGATGAGAGCCAAAACCTCTTGTTCTCCCATCTTGTTGGTGTCTAAATCTAATAAATTATTTTCATACTTCAATGAGTCATTATTTCCTGCAGACTAAAATTTAAACTCTTAAGCATAGCTGGGCTCCATCCATATGAAGGTACTTATAGTTTCTAGGATTCACTTTGCAGCTTCAAGCCACAATGCTTTCTGACATACTGCCTTCTCTACTTCCATCTTCCTATATGCTTACATGAATTTTTATACAACTTTCAAGATCTGCCATACATATCTTCTTTTGTGAAATGTTCTGTGCTTTTGTGAGCATCCCTTTTGAAATATGCCTTAGATCTGTCTTTAAAGAATAGCTTAAACCTGGAGGTGAAAAAGATGAAAATAGTTAACAGAACTACTAAGGTTTAAGAAGGCCATCCTTTTATCTGGATCTGCCAGTGAATATATGAAAGAACTTCACTGGAGAATTTGACCACCCTATGATTCAAGTTTTTTGTATGCAGAATAACAGTGGTGAATCAGATGGTCTTTAAAGGTTCTTGCAATTCTAACATCACTGATTCTGTAGTTCTTCTGGGTAATAGAGAGGAGGCTAGTTTAAATGGAATCTGTAGTGAGGTGAAGAGGTCTGAATAGAGTAGCTCTCTAGTATTGACTGTGGCCTGATCAGCACTAGAATTTGAGAAAATTGAAAAAATACAGAAAGCACTATTCAAAGATAAAACAGATAATGGAAATAATGCTGTTCATGGACATGCTCCTTTTTCTATCAGCTAAAGTAATAATTCATTTTATACATGCACAAAAAATGTGTAGAAGAGGCAGAAAGGTTTTACCTCTCCATTATGGAAATATTATGGAAAATGTTAACCATAGATGCTGCTCTGGTCCTTCCTAACAAATCTAAAATTAAGTCCTGAAACCATATGTGTTCCCAAGTAACATAAAAGCATTCCTGAATAATGATCAAGAATATTTATAAGAATATTGTCTGGACATAATTGCCCAAACTTGTAATCCCAACTACATGGGAGATAGAATAGGAGGATCACAGTTTGGGGCCAATTTAGGCAAAAAGTAAGACTGCCTCAAAAGCTGAGCATGGTGTTTACCATCTGTAATAACTGTTTAAGACTAACCTAGGCTAAATTATGAGGCCCTATTGGAAAAATAAACTAAAATGACTGAGGTCATGACTCAGGTATTAGAGCAGTTTCCTCACAAGTGCAAGGCACTGGGTTCAATTATTAGGATTGCCACAAAATAAATTTATAGGAATACAAATATTTCAATAACAAGTTGAAAATTTACTATATATGGTACTCAAAAGAGCTACACATTTTGCCAAGAAGTTGGAATATATTATTAAGACAAAATTTATTAACACTTAGAAAGAAATTACCAAAAACTGATAAAACAAATATCTGCAGCCAGTATAGCA
Organism: Dipodomys spectabilis; assembly: GCF_019054845.1. Taxonomy (NCBI): domain Eukaryota; kingdom Metazoa; phylum Chordata; class Mammalia; order Rodentia; family Heteromyidae; genus Dipodomys; species Dipodomys spectabilis. Next base: position 2,441,342 of record NW_024871047.1, read on the forward strand.
GTTATGACTATTACATATGTTTAAGTAGTAGAAACATTGATCAATGTAGTATTTAAAGATGTAATGTAACTAAAATCAATATGTTGAAAACTAAATGAGATGATAAATATGCTGTATTAAATAAAAAAAGACTCAAATAAAATAAAATAAAATTAATTTAATAAAAAAAAAAAGAATAGGTATTATAGGACAAATTATCAGTAAGCATAAGATACACCAATAATTTATCTAACATGTAATGCAAAAATTAAAAAAGAAAGATATGAGTATCAGTGAACCATGAGACAATTTCATGAACTCTAGTATAAATACAAGTTAAGCATCAGAAGGAATAGAAATTGGAAGGGACAAAAAATTATTTCAAGAAACAAGTCAAGGGGCTGGGAAGGTGGCTCAGTGGTACAGTGCTTACCTTGCGTGCATGAGGCCCTGGGTTGGATTCCTCAGCACTACATAAGCAGAAAAAGCTGGAAGGGGTACTGTGGCTCAAGTGGTAGAGCACTAGTCTTGAGCTGAAGAGCTGAAGGACAGCACCCAGGTCCAGAGTTCAAGCCCCACACCCGGCAAAAAAACAAAAACAAGCAAAAAACAAAAACAAAAAATCAAAAATTTCAAAGTGGGGGGGGAGGTGGGGAGATGAGAAGCAATGGTAAGGGGAAACAAAGGAGGAGGCAACAATGCTTGATAAGAAATGTACTCATTATCTTACCCATGTAATTGTAACTCCTCTGTATGGTATTTTCACAATGTAAAAAAAAAAGGGAATCACCAAAGGATTCCGCATATTAAAAGCTGTTGCTCTTTGTATTTGACAATCAGAAAAAAAATTTCAAAGTTCCTGAAAACATAATAGCCATGAGCCGGGGTTGGGAAGGTGGCTCAGTGGTAGAGTGCTTGCCTTGCATGCATGAGGCCCTGGGTTCGATTCCTCAGCACCACATAAGCAAAAAGAAAAAAAAGCTGGAAGTGGCGCTGTGGCTCAAGTGGTAGAGTGACAGTGCCCAAGCCCAGAGTTCAGGCCCCACAACCAGACCCCCCCCCAAAAAAAAATAGCCATGAGCCTAAGAGGTAAATTTAAAGCACAAGGAATAGGAAGAATAATATGATAAGGCTCATCAGAATAAAATTTCGTTAAAGCTAATAGTAGAAATTCTTAAAAGTAAGCAAATATAAATGAACAATTATAAAGTATGATAATAGACTACTCATGAGAACCCATGTTAGCCAGGAAAAAATGGACATAAGAACAAATTTAAGCTTTTATACGTATCAAAATATTTTCTAAATTGTGAAAATACTGTACAGAGGGGTTACAATTACATGAGCAAGATAATGAGTACATTTCTCATCAAGCATTGTAGCCTCCTCCTTTGTTTCCCCTTCCCATCCCTTCCTATCCTCCCCCCATCCCCCCACCCAATCATCCCCACTCCCCCCCCACCAAAGTTGTAAAGTTCGTTTTCGACATAACGACTTGTACATCTCATTGTTGCAATGGGTCTACCTGTATTCCTATTTAAATGATTTGTTTTTTCCCTTCCCCTCCACAAATTATACCAACATCAAATACAGTGAAAGCAGGAGTTATACTGTGGGGGAGGGACATACAAAGCAACAAAGAAATAATCTTATAAATATGTTAGAAACAATCGCATGAAAGAAAAAAAACATTTGAGTACATATCTTAGGGTTCATTTCCCTAACATCACCTTATCTGATCTTTTCTGCTTGACTCAGACATATACTAGATATTGCTAATAAGGTCTCATATCTAAAATATACTTGGAACTCAAAAAATTAAATCCCCCAACAACAAATCTTCAAAGAAACAACTGCCCAATAAATAAGTGGGCTAAAGACTTAAAGAGAAACTTCTCTGAAGAGGAAAGAAGGATGGCCAATAGACACATGAAGAAATGCTCAACATCCCTAGCCATAAAAGAAATGCAAATCAAAACAACATTGAGATACCACCTCACTCCACTTAGAATGGCTAAAATCAAGAACTCTAAAAACAACAGATGCTGGAGGGGATGTGGACAGAAGGGAACCTTACTGCATTGTTAGTGGGAGTGTAAACTTGTTCAGCCACTTTGGAAAGCAGTATGGAGGTTCCTCAAAAGACTCCACATAGAGCTCTCGTATGACCCAGCAATCCCACTTTGGAGCATTTACCTAAATGTTTACAAACAAGACCACACTAAACCTACCAGCATGACTATGTTTATTGCAGCACTATTTAGTATAGCTAAGATATGGAACCAACCCATATGCCCCTCAGTAGATGAATGGATGAAGAAAATGTATATATACACAATGGAATTCTATGCCTCCATCAGAAAGAATGACATTGCCCCATTTGTTAGGAAATGGAAAGACTTGGAAAAAATTATATTAAGTGAAGTAAGCCAGGCTCAAAGAAACATACTTATCAAAATATTTTGAAAATAAAGGTGAATACTTCTCCATCTGAATATAAACTGAATGAATTTATAAATACCCATAATATAAGAAATTTTGAAGAACTCCCAAAATATGTAAGGAAATGATACTGTATGGAAATATGAAGACCAACAGCAATGGTAATTATGTCTATCATGTCTGTATATACCTATGATGTCCAATTTATCTTATTATTATAACAATCTCTTTAAAAGATAATTATTTAAAGCAAAATATTATAACAATGTTTTCTATAGTTTATCAGTATTACAAGACTAGAAGTAGAATATCAATAGGAGAAATAGATATGTAATTTTTGTGTGTATATATGTATACTGTATGTATATATAATATTATTTTACTGAAAAATAGACTATAGTAAGTTTAAAAATATTATTTAAACTCGAAATCAAGAATAATGCATAGACACATGCAGAGACAGAGACAGACACAGAGAGCAGTTTTAACTAATAAGCCCACAAAGAAGATCACATGGAATCATAAAGTATTAATCTAATCCAAAAAAACCCATAGAAAATGGAAAAAAGTGGAACAAATGATGACTGACACAGCTAGAAATTAAACAACATAGTAGAAACAAGCTATAAGCAGGATCGCCTAAATATGAATATTAAAAACCACCCAAAACAAGATAATTAGACTAAATTAAAAATAAAACCTACTGTATGCTGTGTAAGAGAAAACAATTTTAAACACTGAAGTAAAAGGACACTTAAAAGTAAAAAGAAAGGTGGGGAATTGAGGCCTCTGGCTTCTGGGAGGCCAGGCCCAGCACAATGAAGAACAGGATGGAGGGAAGAATGAGGACAAAGATAATGAAGACAAGGACAGTGATGAAGAAAAGGATAACAATGAGATCATTGATGAGGAAGTGAATATTGACTTTGAAGCTTATTTCATCTCCGATAATGTTCATGTTAGAGTTACAAAATTATTGCAGCAGCTTTTCCTAAAGGCTCCAGTGAACACTGCAGAACAAATTGATCTTTTCATTCAACAGAACCCTATTAGGAGTGTGATTAAGCAAACTAATATTTCAGAAGATAATGACTATAATATAGTTCAAGATGAGATGTTTTGTTTTATGAACCTTTTAAATTTAACTGAACATATTAAAGGATTCGTTCTAAGCTTTCTATGAGAACTGTGAAAAGAGGATGGCTGAACAGCTGGATAAGCTTTTAAATGACACCTTGAAGCCAGTGGGCTGTCTGCTAAGTGACAGATTCATTAATGTCCTTTGGATTGTTCTTCCCATCTACCAGCAACTTCAGAAAGGCATACGAACTAATAAGCCATGTGAGACATTCTGCTTCAACTTGCTGGTCCTTAAGAAATTTATGGAAACAGAAAAACTCAATTCCAAGAAGGGGAGTGGTTAAAAGCAGGATTTTTTTAATGTTCACAAATGCAGAGGAAGAATTTTTCTATGAGAAGGCAATCCTCAAGTTTAGCTACTCAGTACAGGAGGCACATGTCTTCTGATGTACCACTGAAACCTTAAGGAACTGGGATGTTAATTCCAGAGACAGAGAGCAGTTTTAACTTATAAGCCCACAAAGAACAGCACATGGAATCATAAAGTATTAACCTAATTCAGGATACCAGGTGAGTGAAATCATGGAAAAACTGAAAAAACACCTATTTAGCCTACTTTCCATAGACTGGGATAGGTTTGGTTTAGTAAAAACTTGAGAAAACCTTGAAAATTTTTACTGAAAAACTCATCACTTTATTCAGATTAAATTTCTCTATAAAAACTACGATTCTGTTTATGTGTCTATAACACATTTATACAATACCTGTTTATTTAAATTTTTGTCAAATTAGGAATGGTTGGCTAGAAACATCTACTAAGAAGAAAAATAGAGAGTGGGTAGTTTAAAGAATGCAGCAGCCAGATGCTGGTTGCTCACGCCTATAATCCTAGCTACTCAGGAGCCTGAGATGTGAGGATAGCAGCTCGATGCCAACTTGGACAGTAAAGACCATGAGACTCTTACCTGTAATTAACCACCAGAAAACCAGAATTGGCTCTGTGGCTCAAAATGGTAGAAGGCTAGCCTTGAGCAAAAAAGCTCAGGGACAGTGTCCATGCCCTGAGTTCAAGGCCTAAGACACACACACACACACACACACACACACACACACACACACACACACACACACGCATGCACGCACGCACGCACGCACACACACACACACACAGACATAACTCCCATTTTTAAATTTTAAAACGAAAAAGTAAAAATACAAAGATTATACTGTGAATAGTCTGCATGAAAGTGTTATCATAGCTGACTCTGAGGCTGCTTTTGTTTGGAACAAACTTTGCAAGTTAATTCCTTTTTTTTTGGCATTTGGGAACTTGGTTTTTTTTTTTTTTTTTTTTTTTTGGTCGGTCGTGGGCCTTGAACTCTGGGCCTGGGCGCTGTCCCTCAGCTCTTCAGCTCAAGGCGAGTGCTCTACCACTTGAGCCACAGCGCCACTTCCGGTTTTCTAGTGGTTTATTGGAGATAGGAGTCTCACGGTCTTTCCTGCCCGGGCTGGCTTTGAACCGCGATCCTCAGATCTCAGCCTCCTGAGTAGCTAGGATTACAGGCGTGAGCCACCAGCGCCTGGCTGGCATTTGGGAACTTGGATTTCAGGAGCACTCTCACCAGTTTTTAACTGTTCAGTGTCTTAACATGTCTAGACTATCTAACTATGTGACTATCACACTATGTGATCTCTTCCACCCTTGCTTCAGCCATTTTAATGTGTTCCACCTTGAGGCTGTCAGTACAGAACCAACATGGGTTTGCTCAGCCTGACTTTCATCTTTTGAATCTGTGACCTAAGCAAACTTACTTTCTTTATGAAGTATCTGGTCCTAAGTTACTTCATTATAAAATAGAAAACAGATGTACAGTGATAGCATGTTAATGTATCTTAGTCATTTGTACAACTATGTGCTAAGTCCCATGAGTCCTTCTAAAAACATTGAGTTGGAAAAAATGACATGAATGTAAAATGGAAACTGTTTGCAGAGGGAAACCAATGGGAGGGCTGAGACTAAAACGAAAGGGTAGTGGGATGGGCACTAATAATCAGTGTTTTATTTACATGTATGAAAATACAATAGTGAAACACATTACAATTTGTTCAAAAGTGGGTGAAAGACAAGAAAGAGCAATAGTGAGGGTGAATTCAATCAAAGTATGTGATATACAATTATGAAAGTATCACAATGAAACCCTTATGTACAATTAATATATGCTAATGTATGCTAACAAAATATTGACTTGGTCTTGAGTCCCTGATATACTAATAAAAACCAATGGCAAGGTGGTCTGCTCTGAAAGGAGAAAGGGTATACATTAGAGAAAAAAATAGTACCATAGATAAAAAATTTCTATTCAGGACTGGGAATGTAACCCAGAGGTTGCACTTGCATAGCATGGGTGAGACCCTGGATTTGATCTCCAGCAAAAAAAGTATGTTAATTCATCAGAATACAATGTTAAACTTATTTAAATCCAATTAAACACAAACATGCATGCACACACATGCACACATACATAAAGCCAGAAGTAGATCTGTGGCTCAAGTGGTAGTGCCCTAGTTCAAGCATAGAAAAATGAAAGGAAGGAAGGAGGGAAGGAGGGAAGGAGGGAGGGAAGAAGGAAGGAAGGAAGGAAGGAAAGAAGGAAGGAAGGAAAGAAGGAAGGAATGAAGGAAAGAAAATGAAAGAGAGAAAAAAGAAAAAGGAAAGAAGGGAAGAAGAAAGAAAACAATAAACCCTTAAATACTTGTACCCCAGATAGGTCAAAAATATTAAAAGATTAATAGGTCAAAAATATCAAGAGGTGGGGCTGGGAAGGTGGCTCAGTGGTAGAGTGCTTGCCTCACATGCATGAGGCCCTGGGTTTGATTCCTCAGCACCACATACACAGAAAAAGCCAGAAGTGTGTGTTTTGGCTCAAGTGGTAGAGCACTAGCCTCGAGCTAAAGAGCTGAGGGATCTCACAGGCCCAGAGTTCAGGCCCCACAACCAACCAAAAAAAAAAAAAAATCGAGGTGCCCTTTTCTGCAACATATATACACTAAATTGGAATGATCCAGGGAAAATTAGCATAGTTCTTGTGTAAGGATGTCATGCAAATTCATGAGGTAGTCCATATATAAGGTAAAAAGGAGAATGTCTCAGAGGGAATCAGTGGAATGGAGAAAGAGGAAAGTAAAGGACACAGAGTAATGTGGATTAAATCCCATAACCATAAATATATGAAGACAAGATAATGAAATCTACCAAATGCTGTTTGATAAAGGGGGATAGGAGTGAAGGGGTATGACATATAATGGAAGGGATAAACTTGTTCACAGTACTCTGTATGTGTCTAGGTAATTATGCACAATGAAACTCCCACATACTACAGCATGCTAATTCAGAAAATAAAAACTTCAAAAATATAAAAAAAAACAGAAGTATTTCAACAACTGCATGTCAAACATTATGTGGTACACATAAAAGCAGTATACACAGGGAATTCATATCACTGAAAAGCCTGCTTTAGAAATGAAGGGTCCCCAATCAAGATAATATGATAGCTGTCTGCTGATGGCTCACAACTGTAGTCCTGAGGCTGAGATTGGGAGGATCCAAATTTGAAGCCACCCTGGGCAAAAAAGATCATGAAACTCTTATCTTTTATTAACCAGCATAAAGCTAGGCTGAAGGTATGGCTCAAGTGGTAGAAAGCCAATCACAAATAAGCCAAATGTGTTTGAGGCTCTTGAGTACAAAGTTAAAGCCCTGGTACCAGCAGAGAAGAAGATGGGCAGATGCCATTAATATGAGGAATCAGGTCAGTAATACAATTATATGCCCTTCTATAATAAAAGAATAACATTATGAATTATGTTACTCCAATAAATTAACAACCTAGGTCAAATAGAAAAATCCTTAAAGGCATATAATACTAAAAAACACCACTAAAGGAGAAATAACAAAACTACACCAGTATTTATTAAATTCAATGAATCTACTGTCTAAAAGCTGTCCACAAAGAAAACTTCCTGACATGTATGACTACACTGGTGCATTGTACTGAACAATTTAAAGAAGAAACAACATCAATTCTACACAATTCTTTCAGAAAATCAAAGACACAAGGATCCTACAGGGCCTGGTAACAAAGAAATTACAAAGGAGGAAATCTATGGATGAATGTCATTCATAAAATTAGATATAAGCAGGGTCCCAGTGGCTCACACCTGTACTCCTAGGTACTCAAGAGGCTGAGAACTGAGGGTGACAATTAAAAGTCAGCCTGGGCAGGAGACTTTTATCTCCAATTAAGCACCAAAAAAGTAAAAGCTGTAAGTGAAGCTGTGTGGTGGTATAGTGCTAGCCTTGAGCACAAAAGCTCAGGCACAGCACCCAGGCCCTCAGTTCAAGCCCCAAGATTGGTGTGCTCTCTCTCTCTGTCTCTCTCTGTCTCTGTCTGTCTGTCTGTCTGTCTCTCTGTCTGTCTGTCTGTCTGTCTCTCTCTCTCTCTCTCTCTCTCTCACACACACACACACACACACATACACACACCTCTAATTAAACATCAAAAAACTGGAAATGGAGCTGTGGCCTTGGATTAGAGCACCGACCTTGACTGCAGAAGCTAAGGCACAATGCCCAGGCTGTGAGTGCAAGCCCCAGGACTGGAACAAAAAATTGAAGTAAAAAATACATTTACAGTTGTGTCCAAAATGGGAAATTTTGATAGAATATATGTAAGTGCTGAAACCATTCAAGACTATAAAACATTGCTGAGGGAAATGAAAGATCTAAATTAATGGAAAGATGCCATGTTCTCATATCAAAAGTGGCATTAAGACTTTTTTTACTCAACATGGTAAAAAGACTCAGTTAAATCTCAATCAATCACAATAAGGTTTTTTGTTTTTTTAATTTCTTTTTTAAAAATTGTATTCATATAGTTGATATACAGAGGGATTACAGTTACATGAATCAGCTATAGACAGTACAATTCTTTTTTAATGTATATTTTTATTGTAAAGGTACAATACAGAGGGGTTACAGTTACATGAGCAAAGTAATGAGTCCACTTCCTATTGAGCATTGTTACACTCTCCCTTGTTTTTCCCCTACATTCCTTTCCTCCCTATCTCCCCAAATTTTCCCTTCTACCTCCCAAAGTTGTAAAGTTTGTTTTCAACATAGTGTCTTGTACATCTTGTTGTTACAATGGGTCATCCTGTATCCTTATTTCAGTATTTTATTTCGCTTCCCCTCTGCAAATTAGAAACACACACACACACACACACACACACACACACACACACACACACATACAGACAGACACACACGATGCAGGACACTAGAATCAAATACAATGACAACAGGGGTTATACCATGGGTGAAGAACATACAAAGAAACAAAAAAAAGTCACATAGAACATTACAATTACATTAAAAAGAACAGCAAGAAAGATAAGATCTCTTCTGTCCCTATCTTGGGGTCCATTTTGCTTAACATCATCTCTTGTGCTCATGTGTACATATCTTTTGAATTCTTCTCATTATTCTAGACAAATTGCAAAGAAGGGAAACCATGGGAACTATGTTTCTTTGGGTCTAGGTTACTTCACTTAATATAATTTTTTCCAAGTCTTTCCATTTCCTAACAAATGGAGAGGTGTCATTATTTCTGATGGAGGCATAGAATTTCATTGTATATGTATATAACATATTTTCTTGATCCATTCATCTACTGAGTGGCAACTGGGATGGTTCCATAGCTTAGCTACGGTCAATAATGCAGAGATAAACATAGTTGTGTTGGTAGCTTTAGTATGGCCTTATTTGTGAGCATTTGGGTGAATGCCTGAAAGTGGGATTGGTGGGTCATAGGGAAGCTCTATGTGTAGTCTTTTGAGGACCCTCTATACTGCTTTCCAAAGTGGTTGAACAAGTTTTCACTCCCACCAACAATATATTAGAGTTCCCTTTTGGCCACATCTGTTGTTATTAGAATTCTTCATTATAGCCATTTTAACTGGGGTGAGATGGAATCTCAATGTTGCTTTAATTTGCATTGTGTTTATGGCTAGAGAAGTTGAGCATTTCTTCATGTGTCTATTGACCATTCTTATTTCCTCTTTAGAGAAGTCTCTGTTTAAGTCTTTAGTCCATTTATTAATCAGGCAGTTGTTTCTTTGAGTATATTTGTTGTTGGGGGATTTAATTTTTTGAGTTCTATGTATATTTTAGATATAGAACCCTTGTACATTGTGTGGCTAGTGAAGATCTTTTCCCAATCTGTGGGCTTTCTATTGATCTTGCTAGGTATGTCCTTTGCCATGCAGAAGCTCTGCAGTTTCATGCAATCCCATTTGTCCAACCTTTCTTTGATTTGGTTGTGTTTCTGGGTTTTCCTTAAGAAAATTTCAGCCTGTTCCAAGGAGCCCTAGAGTTTCTCCTATTCATTTCTGTAATATTTTCAGGGTGTCTGCTTTGACTTGGAGGTCTCTGATCCATTTGGAATTGATTCTGGTGCAGGGTGATATATACAGATCTATAGTTTTCTTCAGGTGTTAAACTAGTTTTTCCAGCACCATATACTGAAAAGGCTGTCTTTCTCCCATTCTATTTTTTTTATTGCCCTTGTCAAAGATTAGGAGGATATTGGTCTGTGGGTTCATTTCTGGGTATTCAGTTCTAGTCCATTGGTCCTCAGGTCTGTTCTTGTGCCAGTACCAAATTATTTTGACTACTAGGGCTTTGTAGTAAAATTTTAAGTATGGTATTGATATTCCCCCAGCACTGTTCTTTCTGCTAAGGATTGTTTTTGCTATTCGGGGTCCTTGACTGCTCCATGTGTAGTTTTGAATTGCATCTTTCTGAGCTTTCTCTGTTGATTTTTTATGGTATTGATCTATACAGCAGGGATAGTGGTGTGTTAAAGTCCCTAACAATTAATGTCTTTGGATCTATGTGATTTTAGGGAAAGTCGTGTTTCTTGGATAAATCTGGGTGCTCCATTATTTGGTGAATAGATATTTAGAATTGTAATATCCTCATGGAGAGATCCCTTAATTAGTATAGAATGATCTTCTTTATCTCTTTTCACTAATTTTAATTTGAAGTCTATTTTATCTGATATTAATATTGCAACTCCCGCCTGTTTACGGGGGCTGTTTGGTTGGTAGATTTTATTCCAGCCTTTAACTTTCAGAATATGTTTGTTTTTGTGGATAAGGTGTGTTTCTTGAAAGCAGCAGATAGAAGGATCTTGCTTTTTGATCCAATTAGACAGACTGTGTTGGAGAGTTAAGTCCATTAATATTCAGAGTTAGGAATGAGAGGTGTTTGGTAGTCCCTGCCATGTTTTCCACCTTTTGGGGGGCTGTGCCAACTGGGTTCTTCCTATTATTCTTGGATCCTCTGTTTGGGAGTTGTTTCTTGGCCTTTATTGTGCTCTTGTTGGTTTTCTATGTGTAGGACATCTTAAAATATCTTTTGTAAGGCTGCTTTATTGGAGATATATTGTTTCAATTTTTCTTTGCTGTGGAAGGTTTTTATTTGTCCTTCCAGTATGATGGAGAGTTTTGCTGGGTATAGTTCTTGATTGATAGTTAATTTGTGTTTAGGGCATGGCATACATCCTTTCAGGCTCTTCTTGTTTTAATTGTCTCTGATGAGAAATTGAAGTTATTCTGATTGGCTTCCCTTTATAAGTGATTGATCTTTTCTCCCTGACAGATTTAAAGATCCTTTCCCAGGTCTCAATTAATCCTGTGGGGATTACAATGTGAAGGTGGGATATCCTGTTCTGGTCTGGTCTATTTGGGGTTCTAAAGGCTTCTTGTATCTGAATGGGCCTATCTTTTTCTATGTTTAGGAAGTTCTCTACTTGGATCCTGTTAAATAAATTTCCTAGACCTTTCACTTCTGTCTCAAGGCCCTCCTCTACACCCATTAGCTTTAAATTAGGCCTTCTGATGTTGTCTTCTAAATGTTGAATACATCTATCATGTTTCTTGGATTTGTCTTTTTTTGGGGGGGTGGTCCAGTTGTGGGGCCTGCACTCTGGGCCTGGGCACTGTCCCTCAACTCTTCAGCTCAAGGCTAGTGCTCTACCACTTGAGCCACAGCGCCACTTCCCGGTTTTTTCTTTTTGTTTATGTGGTGTTGTGGAATCAAACCCAGGGCCTCATGCATGCAAGGCAAGCACTCTACCACTAAGCCACCTTCCCAGCCCTCTTGGATTTGTCTTGAATACTGGTCTGTTCTTTCTCTATAATATCTAGGCTGCCTTCAATCCCAGAAATTCGATCTTCTGCATAGTTTCACCTACTGTCCAAACTTTCTCCTTTTTTAAAATTTCCTTTCCTTCTAATTGGTCAGATTTGATGGCTCCAAATTCTTTTTTGAGCTTTGTTTTAGATCTTGTATAGACTACATTACTTCCTTAATTTCATTTTCAATGTTCATTCTCAAATCCCTTAGTTGATTGGTTATGGTTTCATTGGACTCCCTTTCCTCTGTTGGGCTTCATTCAACATTCCATTTGTGGCCTCGCTGGATTCCTCCAGCTGTGTGTTTGTGGATTCTATGAATGCCTCTTTTAATCTTCATTTAGTTTCATCCTGCTCACACAATTCCTCTATTAATCTTTGGTTAGCCTCATCACACTCATACATTTCCCTATCCTGCACACGCATTTCCCTATCATGCTCATATTGAGACCTTTGCGGGCTTTCAATCTTTTCATTCAGCATGTTTACCAGTAGTGTTTGTAAAGCATTTTGGGAACTCTCCTCTGGATTATTCATTAACTGTTCTGTTGCCTGATTATCATGAGCAGGAGTTGAAATACCTGAACTTTCCATTTTTCTTGTGTTTCTGCTTGTTCTGCCCATTTGGGTATGATAGCTAAACCAATTCTGAACTAGAACACTATTTTAAGGCAAGCATCAACCAGAGCCCTGTAGTTGCACAGATTGTTTGACACAGTCAAAATGAGTATAGATACAATCTAGTTCAACAGATACAATCTGGTTCAACAGCAAACAACTAGGGATCAATGGACTAAGAAAAATCAAAGAAGGGGTCATCAGACCAGAAATGAATAGGTTTAGGAAGAATTGTGAGGAGAAAATAAGATTGGAGGAATATAGGGGAGAAACAGAGAGTGATTCAGAGACAGGGAATGGATAGGAGGAAAGGAGAACATAGATAAAGAAAAATGGGAAAATGAAAAATAAAAAAATTTAAAACAATACTTAAAAATAATATAAGTATAAAGAAATAATTCTACAATTAAAGGAGTTAAGGCTGGAAATTTGTGAATTAAGTAATCAATATCTGAATTAAGTATGCACACAATGAAAGATAAGGTCTAATAATCGAAGACAGGTATATATCTGGGGATGAACATAACAGCAATTAAGTAATGCAAAAAAAGGGACCAAAAGGGAATAGATTATAAAGAGAAAATAAAACAAAAAAAACAACAGAAAACAAACCTAAAATAAAAATGAAAAAATCAACAACAGTTTTTTTTAAGTAAAATAAATAAGTAGAGTTTGGGAGGAAGAGTCAGCTATGGCGGCGATGGTGGCAGTGGCGGCTACTGCTGGGGCTTCTGGGGCTACTCGGGCAGCAGCTCATTAAGGGGCCACCACTGGGTGAGGCAGTGATCTGCTGTGGCAGTCCAAGAAGCTGAGCAGGCCCGCCCGGGCTCTCAGCCTGTCCTGCCCGACCGCACTCCTGTACATTCCATTTTCTCCAGCCAACCCGAGGCCACACAGGCTGCCTCAGGCCTTCTGGTCCCTTCCCCATCCCTCCCCAGTCCCCATCCCAGCCCGGGGGGCTACTGCCTCCCACCATGACTCTGAAGAGAATCCAAGAGGAATTGAATGACCTGTCACGGGATCCCCTAGCACAAGGTTCAGCAGATCCTGCTGCAGATGACATGTTTCATTGGCAAGCTACAATAATGGAAATAAATGACAGTCCCTATCAGGATGGAGTATTTTTCTTGACAATTCATTTCCCAACAGGTTACTCCTTCAAACCACCTAAGGTTGAATTTACAAGAATTTATCATCCAAATATTAGCAGTAATGGGAGCATTTGTTTTTATATTCTACGGTCACAATGGTCTCCAGCACTATTTCAAAAGTACCTTTTTCCATCTGTTCTCTGTTGTGTGAGCCCAATCCAGATGATCCCTTAGTGCCTAAGATTGCTCAGATCCACAAAACTGATAGAGAAAAGTACAACAGAATAGCTTGGGAATGGACTCAGAAGTATGCAATGTAATTAAAGAAATTATTGGATAACCTCTACAAATAAAGATAGGGGAACTCTGAAAGAGAAAGTCCTTTTGATTTCCATTTGACTGCTTTCTATGAGCCCATGCCTCATCTTCCCCTGTGCACATATTTACCTGATAAAACAGCAGTGCTGCGTGTTGTACATACTTGGAACAACAAAATAGAGATACTGTACATCTGTACCAACATTGCCTCCTAGCAGAGAGGTACGTGTGTGAAAAGCCAATCTTCCAGGCATAACCTAGATGTGAGACTAAAAACTTTACTTATTGGCAGAAATTTGGATAATGGCAAGATGCTAGGGATGGTGGGCACCTGGTATTTACTTGAATGGGGGAAAGCTCCACTGGCCTGTAGGAGATTGTTTTTAAGTGGAATCCATTTAAATTCAAAACAGTTATGAACAGCAGGTGAAGAACATGAAGGTATCTGTATTCATTTTCTTCAAAGGACCTACAACTTAGGTGAAAGTTATGACAAACCAAATTAAACTACCCACATCCTGTATTTTAAGGTCTAAATTTAACTGGTCAACATTTAAATGGATTGGAGCAATTAGTACAAAAAGTGTAATGGGCTTTGTTTCCAACTCTTTTACATTTCCCTACCCTTTCAGATTTTCATCCTCTCTCTCTTTCTCTCTCTCTCTTTCTTTCCATATTCTTTGGTTTGTATGTGGTTTCTCACTTAATACATAGCTAAATAGCTCTTATTTTTCTTATGTTTTTAACTGCTTAGGTCTATTTGGATGTAAGGGTGAAAATTCATTTGATGGAAATACTTGTATATATTTAAAGACCCAATTGCTCCTCTGGAGCTTGTACGTTCAACAATGATTAATCTGTGTAATAAACTGACTACTACAGTCATTATATATAAAAATAAATAAATAGTAGAAAAAAGAGTTCTTCGAATTTTGGGGGGAGGGTGGATCTTGTGTCTCCCCCGTGTCCTTAACTAGTCTCTTGGTAGAGTCTCTTGTTTGCTTGTGGTGTTTGGTTTTCCTGGGGCTTGGTTGGTATCTTAAATTAGTTTGTTTGAGCAGGCTGAAGGAAGCTCTGCCTTGCCCAGGACTTTATGTCCCTCTTCTTTCTAGTTTACTGGGAGGGCAATTTACTTTGAGTATCACAAAAGAGGGAGGTGGCTGTTTCCTCTAGCTTAGAGTAGCTGTGAGGAAGTTAGGTTGTAGGTATGGTTGTGGCCTGTCAGCATTCAGTAGCTTTACCCTGATGGGCTAGCTCCTGAGAGACTCAAGCAGCCCAGCCTGGAGTCAATCTCAGGATTTATGTGTAACAAGTTTCCAATTGCTCTAGGGCTGGAGTTGCTGCCTGTGCCTCTGGCTCTGTTTAATCACTAAGGAGAGTCAGCTCTGACCACTTGGAGCTGCCTCTGCTTGGGAGGGGCAACTTTCCCCAGGGGTGGATCTCAGCCCTGCTGCAGGTCAGGTTCTTTTGACTTGTTGAATGGCTCCAATTGTCTTCTTCCAAGGCCTGAGTTACCTATTAGCTGCTCTGGTCCAGTCTGTGTCAGTATCAAAGATGGAGTTCTTCTCTGGTGGTGTGGGGGGTGGGGGGAGGGTGGCTACCTTCCCACTGCTGCTTCATGAGAACGAGTGAGGATGGACTGGGTATACTCACATCTTTCCTTTCGTTTCTGGGCCACCCATGTCCAAGGTATGTGACTGTCTGTGGTTAGCAGGATGAAGATTTCTGTTCCTTGTCAGTTCTTGCTGGGGGTGAGTTGAATCTGCTTGCACACCGCCTCGGGTGCCTTTGTCCCAGGCTCCCATGGCAGCAGCCACTGCCACTGCCACTGCTGCAAAGTGAGAGTGCTCAAATCTGTGTCCTTAACCAAGCTGCCTGACTTTTTCCTCTCTGACCAAACTCTATACCATGATGACACACTTTGTGTGACTCTCTAGCCTTAGATTTTCCATTGGAAGACTAAAACTGGTTTCTACACGAGAGCTTGTTTAGCCCACAGCTTCTCCTCTGCCATCTTCCTCTGGCCTCTACAATTCTCTTGAAACCATGTCTCCATTGCTCTCTCCCACTTTTCCTTCATGTTCCCTCCCATAAGATATCCAGTTCATTTTCCACATAGTGTTTAGTGAGTATCACTGTTGTTTTTGTTCATCCTTGTTCCACTTTTTATGTGCCTACTTTTACCCTCCCAAATATATACAAACAAACAAGACAAAAGGAAAAGAAAACAAAAACAGCAACAATGGCAACTAAAGAATATCTCGTTTCCTTTTCTTGGAGTTCATTTCATAGAATATTATTTTGTGGGGCTGGGAAGGTGGCTCAGTGGTAGAGCGCTTGTCTTGCATCCATGAGACCCTGGGTTCGATTCCTCAGCACCACATAAGAAAAAAGCCGGAAGTGGCGCTATGGCTCAAGTGGTAGAGCGTTAGCCTTGAGCTGAAGAGCTGAGGGACAGCGCCCAGGCCCAGAGTTCAGGCCCCACGACCGGACCCAAAAAAAATTATTATTTTGTATGATCATCTGTCCATAGATTTTAAGTCTTTGTCCACCACTCTTATTCCAGCTTTCTTTGGCCTTTGTATATTAATGACTAGGGTCCTATATAATTTATCATGTCCCATTTTATTTATTTTAGTCATTCGGTGTGTTTACTTCAGATTTAAAGGCACATTCTAGTTACCACAAGTGAGGGAAACTATATTTCTTTGGCTTTGGTTTACTTCACTTAATATAATATTTTCCAATTCTTCCCTTTTCCTTACAAATGGTACAATACTATTCTTTCTAGAATTCCATTATATATTATATGTATATATTATATATACATATACATTATACACACACATACACACACACACACACACACACACACACACACACACACACATATACAAACATACCACATTTTTTTGATCCATTCATCCACTGAGGGACATATAGCTTGATTCCATATCTTGGCTATGGTAAACAATGCTGCAATAAACATAGTTGTCCTGGTATTTTTAGTGTGGCCTTGTTTGTGGTCCTTTGGATAAATGCCCAGTAGTAGGATTACTGGGTCATAGGGAAGTTCTGTTTAGTCTTTTATGGAGCCTCCATCCTGCTTTCCAGGGTGTTTGAAGAAATTTACCTTCCCACCAACAGTGTAATAGAGTTCACTTTAGGCCACATCCCTACCAGCTTTGGTATTTCTAATTTTCCTGATAATGGCCATTCTAACCAGAGTTAGAATGTTTTGATTTGTATTTATTTTATGGCCAGAGATGTTGAGGATTTCTCCTATTGGCCATTCTTTTTCTTCCTCTGAGAAGTCTCTCTTTAGGTCTTTAGCCCATTAGTTTGTTGGATTATTCAGTTTCTGAGGGTTTATTTGGGGGGGTTAATTTTTTGAGAAATATATTTTATATAGGAAGCTTTTGTTTGATGCATAGCTTGTACATATCTTGTCCCTTTCTGTGGGCTTTCTCCCTATCTTGCTAGCCCTTTGCTAGGCAGAGGCTTTTCAGTTTTGATATAATCCCATGAATCCAGCCTTTCTTTGATTTGTTTTGATTCTGGATCTTTGTTTAGGAAGTTTCACCCTGTGCCTAGAAGGCTTCGAGTTTCCCCTATCCCTTCGTGTAATATTTTCACACTATTTACCTTTACATTGAGGTCTTTTTTTAGTATGTGGTTTTTATTGTAAAGACACTATACAAAGGGATTACAGTTACATGAGTAAAGTAATGAGTACATTTCATATCGAACATTGTTACCTCCTCCTTTGTTTTTCCCCTACCATCCCTTCCCTTCCACCTCTACAACTACTCCCTTCCCCCACACGAAGTTGTAAAGTTCATGTTCAGCATAGTATCTTGTACATCTCATTGTTACAGTAGGTCAACCTATATCCTTATTTCACCATTTTGTTATTTCCCTACACTCCCCAAATGAGAAAAACTTATAAACAAGATGCAGAGCACTGGAATCAAATACAGTGAAAACAGGGGTTATACCATGGGGGAAGAACATACAAAAGAAACAAAAAAAATCACATAGTACATTATACATTATAAACAACAAGAAAGATAAAACCTCTTGTGTCCCTATCTTGGGGTCCATTTCACTTAGCATCATCTTATATGGTCATATGTACATAGCTTTTGACCTTTTCTACTTGTCTTAGACATATACTAGTTATTGCATATAACCATGGAACATATGTTTCTTTGGGCCTGACAGCATAATTTTTCCAAGTCTTTCCATTTCCTAACAAATGGGGAGGTGTCATTCTTTCTGATGGAGGCATAAAATTCCATTGTATATATATATATATATACCACATTTTCTTGATCCATTCATCTACTGAGAGGCATCTGGGTTGGTGTCATATCTTAGCTATGGTGAATAATGTTGTGATAAAGATAGTTGTGCTTGTAGCTTTCGTGTGGCCTTGTTCATGATCATTTGGGTAAATACCCAAAAAGGGGATTGCTAGGTCATAAGGGAGCTCTATGTGGAGTCTTTTGAGGAACCTCCATACTGCTTTCCAAAGTGGTTGAACAAGTTTACACTCCCACCAATAATGCAGTAGGGTTCCCTTTTGGCCACATCCCCTCCAACATCTGTTGTTATTAGATTTTTTTCATTATAGCCATTCTGGGGTGAGGTGGAATCTCAATGTTGTTTTGATTTGCATTTCGTTTATGGCTAGAGAATTTGAGCATTTCTTCATGTGTGTATTGGCCATTCTTATTTCCTCTGCAGAGAAGTTTCTCTTTAAGTATTTAGCTCATTTATTAATCAGGCAGTTGAGTATTTGAGTATTTGTTGTTGGGGGATTTGATTTTTTGAGTTCTAAATATATTTTAGATATGAGACCCTTGTCCATTGTGTGGCTAGTGAAGATCTTTTCCCAATCTGTGGGCTTTCTATTGATCTTGCTAGGTATGTCCTTTGCCATGCATAAGCTCTACAGTTTCATGCAATCCCATTTGTCCAACCTTTTTTTGATTGGTTGTGTTTCTGGGTCTTTATTAAGAAAATTTCAGCCTGTGCCAAGGAGCCCTAGAGTCTCTCCTATTCTTTTCTGTAATGTTTTCCAAGTGTCTGCTTTGACTTTGAGGTCTTTGATACATTTGGAGTTGATTCTGGTGCAGGGTGATATATAAGGACCTAGCTTTAGTTTTCTTAGGGTATTAAACGAGTTTTTTCCAGCACCATTTCCATTCTATTTTTTTAGCTCCTTTATCGAAGATTAGGTCTGTGGGTTCATTTCTGGGTCTTCAGTTCTATTCCATTGGTCCTCAGGTCTGTTCTTGTGCCAGTACCAAGCTGTTTTGTTTACTCTTGGTTTGTAGTAGGGTCTGAAATTTAATATTGATATTCCTTTAGCACTGTTCTTTCTGCTAAGGATCCACTGAGGCCTTTGATCCACCTAGTTATTTGTATTATTAGGGCATGTTAATAATGCAGAATAATGACCTTCTTTGTAGCCTTGAACTAACCCTCCTCCTGTTTCTGCCTCCCAATTGCTGGGATTACAGGCATGTGGGACCACACATGGCAATGTTGTCCTTCTTTATGACTACATTGTGTGTAGATTCTCAATTTTCTTTATATATTTATCCATTCATGAGTACCTAGCCTGGTTCCGTAATTTGATTACTGTGAATAATCCCATAATCAGTGTAATTTATCTGTAAATTACACTGACATGATTTCTTTGGGTTCATGCCCAGGAGTATTATAGCTGGATCATATGGTAGCTATGTTTTTTATTCTCTGAAGAACTTCCATACTAATTTCCATAGTGGCTGGACCACCCCTACCTAGTTCCTCCAATATGAAAGTCCACATGTGGATAATGACTCACTATTGCAGTCTGATTTGATTATTCTAAAATTGTGTCAAGCAGCCAAACTAGTTAAACTCTATGTAGAAGCTTTGTAGCAGTTTTTTGGGGGTTTTTTTTTTGGGGGGGGGTGGTCCGGTCGTGGGCCTGAACTCTGGGCCTGGGCGCTGTCCCTCAGCTCTTCAGCTCAAGGCTAGCGCTCTACCACTTGAGCCACAGCGCCACTTCCAGCTTTTTTCCTTTTTGCTTATGTGGTGTTGGGGAATCGAACCCAGGGCCTCATGCATGCAAGGCAAGCGCTCTACCACTGAGCCACCTTCCCAGCCCTGCAGCAGGTTTTTGTGAATCTGCTGAGCTCAGAACTGACGAGAGCTGGAGGGAAGCTCCGTCTTGAAATCACATTCTCTTGCACCTTTTCACTAAGGGCAGAATCAACATCTGCTACATTCTACACTCTCCTCTCCATCATAGCTCATGCTCCCTGCTGCTCAAACCTCTGGACTCTTATCAGATAAAATGTGTCATCTGGCTCTCTCCCACCCAGTTAATGCAGCATGACATTCACAGGGATGTGATCACTGCCTTGTGGTCTCCAGAGGAATTTAGTCCCTAATAATATGACCATTCTCAAGATGGCTTCTGGTTACAGCCCTGAGAGCTTGCTGAGTAATGTAATGGATTTCAGTTCCCCATAGTAGCTAGCTTGCTGAACAGGTAGAGTCATACTCAGACTAAATCTCTGAGCTGGACACACAGCTTATATGGACTTTGGATTTCTCCTCCTAATGGGACTGTCTGGCAGCTGTCAATATTGGGGGTTGGTTGTACTGTCAACTAATCTTAAGCATGTGACATTGGGATCCAGCACAATTAACTGAAATTGAAAAGACACACTTATTATTCCTATTATAACAATACTATAAGATAATGTAGCATTGATATGAAGATATATACACATATATATCAATGGAACAGATTAGACACTTCAAAAATTGAATTGTTCATATAATTAACTGAGTTTTGAAAGCAAAGTAAAATCTGAAGACAATTTTGTGTAGAAAAGATGACGTTTTCAACAATTGCTCTAGGACAGCTAAAGGTCCATATACAAAATATGAACATCCATCCTTACCTATCACAATATACAAAAACCCACAGAATGAATTATATACAATGTATGACATTAAAAGATAGTATTTCCATTAAAAAAAAAAAACAAAAAAAAGTATTTTTCCTTGTGTGTTATGGAAATATTTCTTATGTAGTCCACTAAAATTAGTATCCAGTTAATGGAGGCAGGGCTCAAATGGTACAGCCTTGAACAGGAAAAGGCCAAGCAAGAGTATGAGGTGCTAAGTTCCAGTCCCAGCATTGTCAATAAAGCAAATCTGAAAGAAAAACAATATCCAGAACATGATATGCTATAAAATTTTAGAATTTAGAGGCCTCAGAGCCAGAAAAAGAGGGAAAAACTCACCTAGTAACAGTGGCAACAACTGCAGCCATGGGGTTTTAGCCTCTATCTAGCCATGGAACAAAGAAGCACATTGGAACTGTTCCCAACCCAACTTGGTTATTTACACCTAACAGAGGCAGTAGCTTCAACCTGCATCATCATGGTAACTTTACCTAAAGAAGTTTTACTGATTGTAAAGAAGGTACATCAATAGAAACAGGAAGGAGCTCTATACCTCATGGCAGAAAGAATTAGTTGGGCACCTAAAGGCAGAGACAGATATACAACCAGCCATATGTAAGCCCATATTAAATGCCAGAAAACCACTTCAGAAGAAAAAACTAAAATTCAACTTCAGCTGGTTCTGCATGCAGGAGACAGAGCTTCCAATGAAAGCAAATAAATTACTGGAAGGGAAAAACAGAATGTGCCAAGAAGATCCTGGTTTGTTTCAGCTTTATAAAGAGCTTATTGAGTCAAGTGATCCATGCTGAGAAATTCTGGGCCAATCGTTTAAATGTAAATGCAATGGATAGTCTTCCACATCCAATCACAACAGGATGTTGGCTGATATCTGGCCCCACACAGATGGCTATAATGGTTTGAAATATAATTTAATTTCTGACATCATCATGTCCATATTTAGAATGTATCTAGAGGAAAAATGAAATATTCAGAAAATGCTTCCCACAATGTAACAGAAAAGGAATTCTGGACTTTTTTTTCCTAATCCCATTATTTTTACAGAGACTTGCTGAATATAGGGTCAAATAATCTCTTTGTAGAATGTTCCAAAATAGATGAAAAAGAGTTGAAGAGTTAGTTTAAGAGCCAAAAACTTATGACCAGAGATGGCAAATGTGGAAGATAAGCTGTTAGAGGAAGGCTATGACATTTCCTCTGTGCCATCTACCTCCAACTCGAAATTTATAAAGGACAATGATGCTACCTTTGTCAAGTGATTTAATCACCACAGTGCCCTGGTTCTGAAAGTTATTCTCAGGAAACAATAAATACAAAATAAACAAAATGGTGAGTCCAGGAGCATGGATGAAAATTGCATAGATGGTGACTGCTTTCAAACAGTAGTAAAAAGGGTAGAGTTACAAGAGTCTATTAAATATGAGGAGTTGGGAAAATAATTCCATTAAAAATTGCACAAAACCTCAAGAAGATAAGTATTATTATAATCCATCTCCAATATAATCACTAGAGTATATAGTGAGTGAGAACGTCATTAATTCTTATAAAAATATTAGAGTGGCCAGGCACCGGTGACTCATGCTTATAATCCTAGCTCCTCAAATCTGAGGATGATAGTTCAAAGCCAGCCCAGGCACAAAAGTCCACGAGACACTTATTTAATCACAGAAAAAGCTAAAAGTGCCTCTGTGTCTCAAGTGGTAGAGTGCTAGCCTGGAGCAAAAAGGAGTCCCGGGACAGCATCCAGACCCAGAGTTCAAGCCCCAAGACAGGCAAAAACAATTAGAGTAGAAGTGGAAGCTTATACATCCAGGATAACTCAGGTTCTCTCAGGTAATGCTACTAGTAGTACTACCCCAGCCCTGTCACCTATGGAGCACTTACTCATGGAGGGACACTGTAAGCCATAAACCGGATAATGCCAAATGATATTCACTTTGCATCAAAATAATTGTATGTAACTATTGAAGAACTTCCATTGAATTTCTGGTCCTGCTTTCCTTTTAATATCCAACTGCTGGAAGAAAAGGTATTGAAAAATGAAAAATAATTTGGAAGCCAGACACTAGTGGCTCATGCCTGTAATCCTAGTTGTTCAAGAGGCTGAGATCTGAGGATCCTAGTTCAAGGCCAGCCTAGTCAGGAAAGACTGTAAGACTCTTACCTTCAATTAACCACACAAAAGCCAGAAGTGGAGCTGTGGCTCAAGTGGTAGAGTGCCAGGCTTGAACAAAAAAGCTAAGGATCAGTGTGTAGGCCCTGAGTACAAGCCTCAGTATATTCACAAAACAAAACTTGGAACAGTTCAAAGTTACAAAGCTCTACCCATGCCAATAAAAAAAAATTGGAGACAGGGGCTGGGAAGGTGGCTAAGTGGTAGAGCACTTGCCTTGCATGCCTGAGGCCCTGGGTTCGATTCCCCAGCACCACATAAGCAAAAACAAAAAAGCCAGAAGTGGCGCTGTGGCTCAAGTGGTAGAGTGCTAGCCCTGAGCTGAAGAGCTGAGGGACAGTGCTCAGGCCCAGAGTTCAGACCCCATGACCGGACCCCCCCCCAAAAAAAATTTGGAGACAGTATTTAACCACAAATTTGCTAAGTCATACAGAAGAGTTGCTCTAGACAGCCCACAGCAAGCTTGTGATGTATCCATGGTTTTTTAACACTGAGAAAACTGTAACTTGTCATAACTCTGCAGTGACTCTATAGGGATCTAATCTAACAGACATGAAGATGGCCTCAAAGGAGAAATCTCTGCATCATGTCAGTTTCCAGAGCTGACTCTCTTGTGCTTGCACAATGGAAACTGAAAGCAAGCAACTGTGACTGAACTAAATGCTCAGAATGGAGAGAAGTAACAAGGCAGAACCAAAATGAATTGTGTCATATAATGTGTATGTATAGACACATAATGTATGTGTATGTATTTAAAGATTGTTAACTGGAATTACTCTAGAACTGTTTTTAGACCCACCTTAAGCTGTTTTCAGGAATTTACAAAAGCAGTTTTAAAGAGTGCATTGATAAAAATCTAAGAAGTTTTCTTTGTTTTTAGGGGTAGTATGTAGGTAATTTCCCCTAAATTTATAGCATAGAATCAACCTTAAATATTTCTATTCCCTCCACCATCTAGATCTTCAAATGTAACTAAATTCTAGTTGTACCTTACATCATCAAGTTAAGTACATAAAAATAAAGCAGTGGGAGACTGTTGTTCAATTATCAGGAAACAGTTGTAGTCACTACTGTTCCTGTGTTTCCTATAGAAATAAGAATAAATAGTGCATTGAAAGTGATTTGCAGTCCCTGAGTAAAAGGGGAACATACTTGCTCGATTTTGTCAGAAGACAATGTTTTTCTTCTTGCGTAATTTGCATTGAGAGCAAATGTATATTGTTAAGGTTTTCTTTTAAAAAGATGGCATGTGCTTTGAGAAAAGTTCAAAAATCTATACAACTTGTGGGTGGGGATGGAGGGAAAAACTGGGAGAAAGTGAAGGAAGGGGTGACATTGTCCAAAAGGAAATATATTCATGCATTACCTGACTTAGGAAGCAGTAACAGGAAAGTGCAAGCAGACAAAAGGTAAGAAGTTGACCGAGACCTCAACAGATCAGATCAGGATTTAATCATTGCTGAAGAGAGACACCAAGTAGTACTGAACAGAGTCTCAGATACAAGGGACAGGAGGGGCATAGTGTTTGGGGAATTTAAATACAGTAGAGTATGAGACTTTGGATTTGAAATGTCCTTGTTGTAGCATAAGTATCTGTTTTGGGCTTGTGATGTTTTGCAGTTCTGGCAAAAGATGCTATACCTTCAGATAAGGCCGATGGTGAGGTCTTGCTGAGGATAGCTCAAGGATAGGGATTCTGATAAGATTACTGGGAGGAGATTACTCAGAAGGGTCCCCTGGGTGGGTGGTCAGTGAACCATGGGAGTAACATTGACTTATGAGAGCAAAACAGATTTCCATCAGTCACCCTTGTATATATCACCTTTATAAAAATAATTAAATATTTAATTTAAAAGAATTTAAACATTTTATATGAAGTTGAACACCTGTGCCTCATGCCTGTAATCCAACCTATTTGGGATACTGAGATCTGAGGATCACAGTTTGAAGCCAGTCCCAGGCAGGAAAGGCCCATGAGACTTAGAGTCCAGGAAATTTCAGAGTTCTTTTGACTTGGGAATATTTGAAAATACTTTACCAACTCAGCATCCTTAATTCAGAAGTAGGAGATTTGAAATACTCTGAAAGTTTTGGATTTTGTAGCATTTCAGAGTTGGAGTTTTGAATTGAGGAGAGGGGTTTCTTAACCTATTAAAAAATAGTTCAAACCAACCGTTCATTAGTACACACCTGTAAGAACACCTAAAATAAAAAATGTGCACCATGCCAACTTTTGACAAGGACATGAAGCAACTAGAACTTTATACAGTGTTGGTGGGAATGCAAAATGATGCAAAAAATTTGACAAAAAATTTGGCAGTTTCTAAAAAAGTTAAAAATACTCATATCCTGTGAACCAGCCACTTCACTCCCAGATATTTAACCAAGAGAAATGAAAGCATATGTCCAAACAAAGTCTTGTTCACAAATGTTCATAATAACTTTATTTAGAATACCCAAAACTATAAAACAAGTGTCCATTAATAGGTAAATTGATAAATGTATGATCAACCCATACTTGGAAACAAAAACACATAAGCTGGACTCAGATAAATACTTAAAATTCAATACAGAAAGATTGACTTTTTAATGTATTACTCTAGGAAAACTGCATAGATCCAGAGGCAAAGAATGGAATTGAGGCTTTTCTGCATTCCACACATGAAAAGTAACTCAAACTGGTTAACACACACAAAAGCTAAAAGTACAAAAATGTTAGAATAAACATAAACATTTGTTACCCTAGGTTACACAGTAGTTTCTTAGATGGAAGACCAAAGATTTCTAAATTTAACAAATTAATAAATTAGACTTGAAACTTTTCTGCTCATGATTATTCCAACTAGAAAGTGGGGGGAAAGTCTATAGAATTAGAGAGTACACATGTAAATCTGTTATATGGGTTTGATATAAAAATCCCAAACTTTCTGAACTAGGCATTGTGGTCCCACCTGTAATACTAGCACTGAAGAGGCTGACGATTAAGGTCAGCCTTGGCTATAAAAAGAGGCCTTGTCTCAAATACAAGGAATTTTTTCCTGTATTACTCTTCCTTTTTTATATATCTTTATTATAAAGTTGATGAACAGAGAGTTTCAGTGACCTAAGTAAGGCAATAAGTAAATTTCTTTTTAAACAGTTACCTCCTTCCTCATTTTCCCCTGTTTACCCCTTCTTACTCCCCTCCCCTCTCCAAGTTGTATAGGTGAGTTCCAATATAATGTCAAGTGAGAATCAATGTTGCATTAGTTCATCCTTTGTCCTGCTGTTTCTGTGATTCCCTTTCCCTTCTACAGATCAGCTCATACACAAGACAAAGGGTACGGAAAACTAAAAAAGTAAAAAAGAAATAACTGCAGACAGGGCATAATAAGAACCTTTCATTTCCAATTCTTGGAGTTCATGTTGATACACTTCATTACATATGGTTCTACGCGCTTAGCAATTGGGCTTTTGTGATCTCCTGTTAAAAATATCATAAACATATGAGGGAAACCATGCAACCTAAATTTCTTTGAGCCTGATTTATTTCGGTTAATATAATTCTTTACAGGTCTTTCAATTTCCTTATGAATGGAGCAATGTGATTCTTTCTGATGGAAGCATAAAACTCCATGGTGTATATATACCACGTCTTGATCTATTCATCTACTGATGGGCATCTGGGTTGGTTCCATATCTTAGTTATGGTAAATGATGCTGCAATGAACATGGTTGTGCTGGTAGCGTTAGAATGTCCTTGTTTTTGATTATTTGGGTAAATGCCCAGGAGTGGGATTGCTGAGTCTTAGAGGAGCTCCATGTATAGTCTTTTGAGGAACCTCCTTACTGCTTTCCAGAGTGGCTGAACAAGTTTGCAGTCCCACCAACGGTGTAGTAGCATTCTCATTTAGCCACATCCCTGCCAGCTTCTGTTGTTATTAGATTTCTTGATAATGACCATCCTAACTGAGGTAAGCAAGAACCCCAGTGTTGCTTTGGTTTTCATTTCTTTTATGACCATAGGTGTTGAGCCTATTTTCATGTATCTATTGGCCATTTTTATTTCCTCCTCAGAGAAATCTCTCTGTACGTCATTAGCCCACTTGTTAAAGGGGTGGTTGTTTCTTTAGAAGCTTGTTTTTGGACAATTTAATTTTGAGCTCTAAGTATATTTTAGATATGAGACTCTTGTCTATTGTATGACTACTGAAGATCATCTCCCAATCTGTGGGCTTTCTATTTATCTTGCTATGTCCTTTGCCATGCAGAAGCTCTGCAGTTTAATGCAATCCTGTTTATCCAACTTTCCTTCGATTTGCTGTGTTTCTGGGTGTTTATTAAGAAAGTTTCTTTTTTTTTTTTGTCGGTCGTGGGGCTTGAACTGTGGGCCTGGGCGCTGTCCCTGCACTCTTCAGCTCAAGGCAAGCGCTCTACCGCTTGAGGCACAGCACCACTTCCGGTTTTCTAGTGGTTTATTGGAGATAAGAGTCTCACGGACTTTCCTACCTGGGCTGGCTTTGAACCGCGATCCTCAGATCTCAGCCTCCTGAGTAGCTAGGATTACAGGCATGAGCCACTGGCGCCCGGCTATTAAGAAAGTTTCGACCTGTGCTGAAGAGCCCTAGTCTTTCTCCTATTCCTTCCTGTCTTTGATCCATTTGAAACTGATTGTCATGCAGGGTGATATATAAGGATCTAACTTCAGTTTTCTATATGTGTTTAGCCAATTTTCCCTGCACTATTGGTTGAAGAGGCTGTCTTTCTTCCATCCTGTTTTTTTGAATTTTGGTGGCCAAAAGTCTATGGGTTCATTTATGTATCTTTAGTTATATTCCATTGTTTCTCAGGCCTGTTCAATGCCAGTACCAAACTGTTTTATTACTACAGCTTCGTAGAAAATTTTGAAGTTTGGTATTAATATTCCTCCAGCACTGTTCTTTAAAAGGTAATTCTTGGGGCTAGGAAGGTGCATGCCTGAGGCCCTGGGTTCGATTCCTCAGCACCACATAAGCAAAAAGAAAAAAGCTGGAAGTGGCGCTGTAGCTCAAGTGGTAGAGTGCTAGCCTTGAGCTGAAGAGCTGAAGGACAGCGCCCAGGCCCAGAGTTTAGGCCCCATGACCAGACCCCCAAAAAATAAATAAATAAAAATTAAAAATAAATAAAAGTTAATTCTTGCAGCTAAGCAAAAGCAATAATAGCCCAGGAAAATAATGGACCAATAATTTGAATAGACAATTATCCAAAGAATGTTTACAAATAGATGACCAATAAAAATATGAAAAATTATTCAACATCACTAATCACTAGGAAAAGGAAAGTCAAAAGTACACTTTACCCTGTTTGGTTGGTATATTGCTGATGATAATGAAGAATTGTTCAACAATTATGAAGAACAATTTGACATTTCTTCAAATGACTAAATATAAAATTGTCATATGATCTGTCACTTCCCTTTACAAGTTGAAAAATAATGAAACTGAAAATGAGTGTTCAAAAATGTGTATATGAATTATTATAGAAGCCTTTTGTATTCATTGGAATCCTCAAATTGAAACAACCCAAACGTCTGGTTAAAGATTTTAGTTACTGATTTTTTACATCATAGTTGAACCTTAGAAACCCTGTGCTAAATGAAAAAAATGCCAGCCAAAAAATACTTCCAATTATATTAATATATTAATTTAAAGTATCTAGACTATACCCAGGCACCAGTACCTCACACCTATAATCCTAACTACTTGATGATTAAGATCTAAAGGATTGTGGTTTGAAGCTAGCACAGACAGAAAAATCTGCAAGAATTAGTCTCCAAAATAACCAGCAAAAAGCATGGCTGGGATCATGGCTCAAGTAGTACAGTAACTGCTTAGCAAATGTGAAGCCCTGAGTTCAAATCCAAGTACTGACAAAAGTAATTTCTAGAACAGGAGAATCTATAGAAATATAATTAGTAAATGCCTAGGGGACACTGCATGTAGTGAGTGGAGGTACTATTACTCAACATGAAATTTCTCTTAGGAAGACAAAAGTATTCTAAAATTACATTGTATTGGTGGTTGCACAATGCTATAAGCACACTATAAAACATTTAATTATATACTTTAAATAGGCATATTGTATGGCTGTGTTCATTTTTTGTCAATAAAGTTTTCAAATATCTTATGGAAAATGAATGAAATGGCACAGCAGCATGAGTTAGTCTCCACAAATATTAATGTCCAAGGAAAGAAGGCAAATGAAAGTGTGTTCATAGCATATAAGTTCATTCTTATAAAATTCTAGAAAAAAGTATTGAAGACTCCTGAAGTATATACCTTTGAATGTTGTTGTGAAAAAAAACAATTTCAGTGGGAATCCCTTTTATTACACTTTAAATTGTCACTGTTATTTAGGAAGTAGTCTTAAAATTGTAAGTAAAGAATGACTTTCTATAAAATTCCAGAGTAATTGGTATTAGAGATGCATACTGCCACCCTGACGCCCTATATTTAAACTTCAGTACTGTCAAAGAAGAAGAAAAGCCTCTGGGCACCAGTGGCTCAAGCCTGTAATACTAGCTACTTAGGAAACTGAGATCTGAGGATTATGGTTCAAAGCCTGAGAGGCTTATCTCCAGTTAACCATCCAAAATCCAGAAGTGGAGCTGTGGCTCAAGTGATAGAGTGCTAAGCCTTGAGCAAGAAAGCTAAGGGGCAGTGCCTAGGCTCTGAGTTCAAGCCCCAGGACCTGCACAAAAAAGAAAAGAGCCTAAGGCATGGCTCAAGTGGTACAGCACCTGCCAGCCTGTGCCAGGACCTGGGTTCAACTTCCAGTATATAAAGGGGGAAAAAAGCAAAGCAAAGTAAAATAGCATTGGATTTGGCAGTACTTTCTTAGACCAAGCAACAACAAAAAATTGATAAAATGAAGGATGTTATCAATGAAAAGGCACAACCAGAAAAGGAAGAAGAGATATCTATAGAGAGAGACAGACAGACAGACAGACAGAGAGACAGACAATCTGGAAGTGATTAAATATCTAGAATATGAATGTGTATCCTGTAATTCAATAGCAACAATTTGACTTGTTTAAGTCAAATAAAAAGAGTGAGCCAGGCACCAGTGGTTCATGCCTGTAATCCTAGGTACTCAGGAGGCTTATCTCCATTTAAACACCAGAAAACCTTAAATGGTACTGTGGTTCAAGTGGTAGAGCACTCATCTTGAGCTGAAGAGCTCCCAGACCCAGAGTGGGGACTGACAAAAAAAAAAAAAGAGTGAGAACATTAAATAGACATTTTTCCAAAGAAGACCCACAAATACCCAGTACACATATGAAAATTACTCAGCAACCTTAGTCATTAGAGATGAAAACCACTATGAGATGTCACTTGACATCTCTTGGGATGGATATCATAAGAGTATAAACAAAACCTGAGAATAACAGGTGTTGTCAAGGATGTGGAAAAGTAGAAGCATTTGTACCTTATTAGTGGGAATGTAAAATGGTACGTTCTCTGTGGAAACTGTTGTGGTGGCTCCCTAACACAGAATTACTTTATGATTCAATTGTTATATTCCTATATGCATACACAAGAAAAGTAAAAGTTGAGACTGAAACAGATGTTAATGTTCATAGCAGCACTGTTTTTTTTTTAATCAGAGCAAGTTTGTATTTGAAAGTGAAAGCAGTGAAGCAGACTCTCCATAGACAGGAGCTCCAGACTTGGGAGTCCAGTCAAGTCCCCTAGGGACTTTATTTAATGACTTTATGCTTCATTAATTCCCCTTCTACCCTAGAACACAATTGGTCAGTAAGGGCCTACCTGTCCCTCATGGTTTCTATTCCTGGACAGGATTGCAAAGAAGTTCAATTGATCATTCCTAATCATGCACTAGTTTGGAAATGGATTTGATTGTCATGTCTGATTATGCACGAGCATAGCAGCATCATTCACACAATCAAAAGGAAGAAGCAACTCAAATATCTAACAATGAATAAATAGAATGTGATAAATATGAACAATTGAATATTTATTCATCTTAATTACATATGAAATAATGGGTGATTCTTGAAGACATGCTTAGTGAATAAGCCAGATACCAAAAAAAACAAATATGGTATGAATGCATTCATATGAGCAATCAGGTTCAATAGATGCACAGTACGATGGCATTTACTGGGGTGTGGATACATTGTGTATGTGTGTGCACACTAGTCCCTGGGCTTGAACTCAGGGACTGAGAAATGTCTCTGAGCTTTTATACCCAAAACTGTCACTCTACCACTTGAGCCACAGCTCCACTTCCAGGTATTTTGATGGTTACTTGGAGATGAGTCTCACAGATTTTCCTTCCCCAGGCTTGTTTTGAACCATTGCTTTTAGATCTCGGTTTCCTGAATAGCTAGTATTACAGGTGTGAGCCACCAACACCCAGGTAGGATGATTTTTTAAATCCTGAATACAGATACTGGTGATGATTGCAGAACAATATAAATGTACTTTTTGTCACTAAAGTACGTTTAGATAGCTATAAAAATGATATATTTATATATCAACAATAAAATTACTAAAATTAAAAGTCTCTTATGAAACAAATTAACAGCGATTGAAACATTTTATAATATCAATTTCAGTGTATAGTTTCACTTTTAGTTTACTAGTGAGATGTTTTGTGTAAAAAAAGATATACAGGATTCTAGACATTCACACACAGTGAGATCAAAGGAGGATACTTTTAAAGGAGGAACACAAAGATGCAATGCATATGTTCCTCTGTATAAAATAGCATTTATTGAAGTAAACTTCAGGAAATGAAAACAAGGGTTTTTTCATTTGTTGTTTTCTTTTTGTCTTGTTTTTCTGGTTTTGGATGGATAAGGAGGGCACAGAATTGTAGGGACAAAGGATGAACAAATGCAGCAGTGGTACTCAGACACTGGACACTATTTTGAAAATGAACTATAACACTAGTGGGTGGGGAAAAGAGGGAAAAAGTGGGAGAGAGTGAGAGAAGGGGTGACATTGTCCAAAAAGAAGTGTACCCATTACCTGACTTATGTAACTGTAACCCCTCTGTACATCACCTTTATAATAACTAAAAAAATTAAAAATACAATAAGTTTTTAATCTGAATATAAAATAACCCTAGTTTACAAACAATTATTTGATATGTCTGGATTTTCTTATTTCTTTGAGGCAAACTTTATTGACATTTGACATTTATCTTTTTTTCCACAAATACAGGTAATTTCAACACATGCTTTTCAACACATGTTTTTGCTCCTGCCATATAGTCGTGACTTTCCTGAAAAGAGCTGTTTAGGCAAAAAGGTCTGGTTGCTAAGCACTGGGTATCAAAAACCTCAACTCTGGTTATAAGGCACAACTTTCTTTATTAAATTAAAATAGTAACCCAACATGACAAAAATTAGAATTTTTAACACCAGGCTGTGTTTGAAACTTGATTTCAAATATAACAAGCAGTGGAAACAGTTGTTTCAGTGTCTGTTTTGTGAAATATGAAGTTTATAGATTTAAATTATGCTGGTTCAGAAATTATCCAGTGGAATGTCTTGAATTTAGTTGGCATTTTATTCACTATTATAGGTATACATGTTAAAACAAGTATATTTTATTCATTATTATAGGTATGCATGTTAAAACAAGTACCATCTTCACTTTTCTATTACCTCATGAATAGGCTTCTTAATTTGATTTAACACTTAACTACCACCTAAGGATGGAAAGGCAGTTTTCCAGAGTCATTTTTGTTAACTGAGAGACATGAACTTTAAAGTGGTTAAGCTACTTAGAACCACATATTATTAGAGATGTTAAGATCTGAGGCTAGACACTGGTGGCTCATGCCTATAATCCTAACTACCCAGGAAGATGAGATCTGAGGATTGTGGTTTGAAGCTACTACAGACAGAAGTCTTTTTTCCAATTAACCATCAAAAAGCTAGAAGTGGAGAGTGGCTCAAGTGATAGATCATCAACCTTGAGTGAAAAAGCCAAGCAAGAGTACAAGGTCCTAGATTCAAAAATCTGTATGGCACACACACAAAAAAAGAAGAAAAATAAACCTCAGAGTCTGTCCTATTTATTACTTATAGCAGTACTACTAGAGCCAGAATATAGGTCTATGAAATTTCAGCTTAGCATGCTTGAACCAACTCAGATGCTCTCTACATAGTAATTGTTGATTAAAATTGTTATATATTGTATTAATTTTCTAGACATATCATCTGTATTAGAAAAGTAGAGTAGATGCGCATATGAGAACTGTAAACTGCCATTACATAAGAAACAAAAATTACTGAGTTCATCATCTGTATCAAAACATACAAGGTGCCAGGACACAGCCCCATTCTCTTTTTTAATTAATTTGCTGTTATTACTTTCATATACATAAGGATTACAATTACATGAGTCAGGTAATGAGTACATTTCCTTTTGTACAGTGTCTTCTGTTCCCTCATTCTCTCCCAGTCTCTTCCTCCCATCTCCACTCATGACTTGTATACTTCACTTTCATCTGTGTCCAGTGAGCTTCGCTGCTGTACTTTTTCACCCTTTTCCCTCAAGTTCTGTATTTTCCACTCAACGCTCCTAAAGATACACACTTGAATATACCATACATGAAGAAGACAGAATTAGAAAAAAAGTAAGAAAGAGAGATCTCTTGTTTCCATATCTTGGAGTTTGTTTATATATATATATATATATATATATATATATATATACATATATATATGATTTTATATACATATTAAGAGGCACAAAGACGTTGAGCCTTCTCTCTTAAAAGTATCCTCTTTTGGTTTCACTGTGTGTGTGAGTATTTAATCCTGCACAATTTATCATATCCCAATTTCTTTTTAGATCCAATTTCTGCATATCAGAATATTCAACATTTGTCTCTCTAAGCTTGATTTACATCCCATAACATGACTTGTTCTAGCTCTACCCATTTCCCTGCAAATGACATTATTTTATTTTTTTCTAATGATTATGTAAAATTCCATTGTGTATAGGTACTACATTTTTTTAATCCACTCATCTATTCTAGGGCATCTATGCCATTTTCATATCATGGCCATTGTGAATAGTAAAGCAACGAACGTGGATGTGCAGGTGTTTTTATTATATTCTGCACTGTCCCATTCTTAATTCACCATGTTTACAGTTTAGTAGGGTTAGTGGAGAGATAGACATATAAATAACTGTGGAGCTCTATATTAATTTTCTTTTTAATTTTTATTTTTTTTGTCAGTCACAGGTGTTGAGCACAGGATCTAGGTGCTATCCCTGAGCTCTTTTGCACACAGCTAGCACTTAACCAATTTGAGCCACAGCTCCACTTCCAGTTTTTGAGTGGTTAATTAGAGATAAGAGTCTCTTGGACTTTCCTGCCTGGGCTGCCTTTAAACCATGATCCTCAGATCTCAGCCTCCTGAGTAGCTAGGATTACAGGCATGAGACATCAGCACTCAGCTAATTTTCTATTATTTTTAGTTGTTAGTTTTGTTTGGGGCTTCTTTTGACAATACTAAGAGTTGAACTCAGGGCCTGGCCGTTGTCCCTTAGCTTTGTTGTTCAAAGCAGATGGTCTATCACTTGAGCAACAGATCCACTTCCTTTATTATCTTTAAATACAAAAAGTATATTCAATTCAACATGTCAGTTTATAAATACAATGTATCTTGATCATCTGTACCAATTATTTTGGCATGAGAAATTAATCCAAGTCTATTAGGCTTTAATTACAAATGAATGCAAAAATATAGTCTTGCAAAAATTTGGGCATTACTAGTAAAGCTAAAGGTCCTCAGATCATCACCTACCAGTCTAGTCACATCCTTATAGGAAACTGCTGCTAATAAATTTGGCACAAATCCTTTCAGATAGAAGCTTATTTACAAAATTCTTATCCATGTAAATTTTTATAGCATTATTTTATGCATCATTAACATGTAAATAGCATCATAATATTCCATTGCTTTACATTTTGCCTTTAACTTAGTTATAAATGTTTTCATTAAAGTGCAAACCTTTTTCTTGTTGTTGTTGTTAGTTTTCTTGAGACATGTTCTCTCTATATATAGTGCAGTGTGATCTGGAACTTGTTTTGTAGTCCTGACTGCCCTCAAAGTCAAGGTCCTGTTGCCTCCAAATTGCTAAAATTACTTGTATGTGCCACCATACCTGATTCTTAATTTTTTTATCCTGGTCCTGGAGCTTGACCTCAGAGCCTTGGGCACTGTCCCTGAGCTTCTTTTGTTCACAGCTAGTATTCTACCATTTAAGCCACAACTCACCTCTGGCTTTTGGGTAGTTTATTGGAGGTAAGAGTGTTACTGACTTTCCTGCCTGGGCTGGCTTTAAACCACAATTCTCAGATCTCAGACTACTGAGTAGATGGGATTACAAGTGTGAGCCAACAGCTCCCAGTTGTCTTGATTTTGAAACAATTTTCCATCACATGGACATATCACAGTTTATTTTGCCATTTTCCATAGTGAATAGTTTATAGTATTTCACAATTTTTAATGTTTCAGTAATGAGCTTATTTGTATATGGCTGCTTTTGCATATCTATTTCTGTAGAGTAGATGGCAAGAAGTGAAAGTAGTGGGTCATAAGGAAAACACTACAGACATTTTTCTGTTTATGGACTGTAATCTCCTTTTTTATCTTCTTATCCCTCAAGAGAAAATTGGTTGGCTAAAACAATTAACTGTTTGCATGAATTGAAACACTGCCTTTCATTCTGTACATATCTTTACATATCCTTTTTATTCATACATCCATTCACCTTTGTCAACTCCTTTTTGAGTATTCATAGTCATTAAATTCTAGTCTGTGTATTTGTTCATATAACCATAAACAGCATCATTTTTATTTTGCTGTTTAAATTGTACTGAGTTGTACAACAGCCACACAGAGTAAAAGAGTTATACCACTCCAAAAGGTTTCCTCATGACACAATTACCCATTCATATCCATCTTCTAGCTAGCAGATTTCCTCTTCAGGGAAATCTCTCTGGAAATTCCTTTTCCAGAATGTCATATAAATGTACATCTGGCTTCCTTTTCACTTTGCATCATGTTTCTGAGATTCATTTGTGTTGTTGAATATATTAGTAGTTCATTCTTCCTTTTATTTTTGAGTATTATGGAATGAATATATTGCAATCAATTCATGGGTATTTGGAATGGTTCTAGATTTTGATCATTATGAATAAAATTGATGTTAAACTTCAACATACACATTTTCTCCCATCAAAGTAGGACTTGATTTCTCTTGAGTAAATATCTAAAATTAAGATTATTAAACTGAACTTCAGTTAAAACTTCCAAACTATTTTCCAAACTGGTGGATCATTTTACATTCTGAGCAGCAACATATGACCATTCCACTTATTCTATATTTTTTAATTTTGTCATTCTAATAGGGGTATTGTGAACATTTATTGTGTATTTAATTTGCAAACACCAGAGTTGTCATATCTTTTCACATGCTTATCTTCTACTTGTATATCTTCATTTAACTTTTTACCTGTCTTTCATTGCTGATTTGTTTTATTATTGAGTTTAGGCAACTCTTTATATAGTAACAATAAAAGGCATTCATTATGTATAGGCCCTAGCTTGTGCTTTTTCATTTTCATAATAGAGTATTTCAAAGAACAATTTTTGCTATATCTTAGGTTTTATATCTTTTAATAAAAAGTTTATTGAGTTATAATTCACACATATATAACATATGCATTTAAAATATAAATATCAATACTGTTTAACATAATTATAAATATGTGTAACTATTATCACAGTCAATTTTAGGGTATTTTCTTACTTAAAAAAACTAAGCTAGCATTTTATACTTGCACCACAGCACCACTTCTGGCTTTTTGCTTTGTGTGTGTGTGCATGTGTGCGTGTGTGTGTGCGTGTGCGTGTGCATGCGTGTGTGTGTGTGTTTGTGTGTATGCTAGAACCAGGGCTTGAATTCAGGGTCTCACATTCACTTAGCTTGTGAATTGAGACTATTGCTCTACCACTTACACCATGGCTCTGGCCTTGATTGCCTTTTGTTGTTTCCTTCCTTTCTTCCTTCCTTCCTTCCTTCCTTCCTTCCTTCCTTCCTTCCTTCCTTCCTTCCTTCCTTCCTTCCTTCCTTCCTTCCTTCCTTCTATCCTTTCTCTCTTTTTTCTTCTTTCTTTCTTTTTTCTTTCTTTTATTTTATTGTAAAGACGATGTACAGAGGGGTTACAGTTACATGAATAAGGCAATGAATACATTACTTGTCGAAAATTGTTACGCTTCCCTTGTTGTTGTCCCACTATCCCTTTCCTCCTTCACCTCCCACGCTCCTTCCCAACCAACCACACCCTGCCCAAAGTTGTAAAGTTCATTTCCAATATACTGATCTGTGGGTATCCTTGTTCCAATGAGTCATCCTGTGTCCTTGTTTCACCATTTTGTTATTCCATTTCCCCTCCCCAGATTAGGCAAATGTATTTACAAGATGCAGGGTACCAAAATCAAGTACAGTGACAACAGGGATATACCATAGGAAGAAGAACATACAAAGGAAATTTTAAAAATCACATAGTACAAATGTACAACAACAACAAAGACAGATCTCTTGTGTGTGTATCTTGGGGTTCATTTCACTTAACATCATCTTATATGATGATCATGTGTACATAGCTTTTGAGCTTTTCAGCTCATCTGATAAGATTATCCTATACATATACTAATTATTGCAAATAAGGGAAAACATGGGACCTAAATTTCTTTAGGACTGGATTGCTTCACATTATATATGATTTTTTCCAAGTCTTTCCATTTCAAAACAAATCGAGAAGTGTTGTTCTTTCTGATGGAAGCATGCAACTCCATTGTGTGTGTATATATATGCATATATAGTATAATATATATTATGTATATAATATATATACACACATATGTATACACACACATATATATGTATATATATGTATATATATATAATTTTCTAGATCCACTCATCTACTGAGGGGCTTCTGGGTTGGTTCCATATCTTAGCTATGGTAAATAATGCTGCAATAAACATAGTTGTGCTGGTACCTTTAGTATGGCCTTGTTTGTAATTGTTTGGGTAAATGCCCAAAAGTAGGATTGCTGGGTCATAGGGGAGTTCTATGTGGAGTCTTTTGAGGAACAACCATAATGCTTTCTAGACTGGTTCAACAAGTTTACACTCCCACCAACAATGCAGTAGTGTTCCATTTTGGCCACATCCCCTCCAGCATCTGTTGTTATTATATTTCTTGATTATAGCCATTCTAACTGGGGTGAGGTGGAATCTCAGTTTCATTTATGGCTAGAGAAGTTGAGCATTTCTTCATGTGTCTCTTGGCCATTCTTATTTCCTCTTCAGAGAAGTCTCTCTTTAAGTTGTTAGCCCACTTATTAATGGGACGGTTGTTTCTTAGAGGGTTTGTTTTGGGCAGATATAATTTTTTTTGGGGGGGGTTCCGGTCATGGGGCCTGAACTCTGAGCCTGGGTGCTGTCTATCAGCTCTTTAGCCCAAGGCTAGCACTCTACCACTTGAGCCACAGCACCACTTCCAGCTTTTTTCTTTTGCTTATGTGGTGCTGAGGAATTGAACCCAGGGCCTCAGGCATGCAAGGGCAAGCGCTCTACCTGAGCCACCTTCCCAGCTCCCAGATTTAATTTTTTGAGTTCTAAGTATATTTTAGATATGAAGGCCTTGTCCATTTTATAACTAGTGAAGATCTTCTCCCAGTCTGTGGGCTTTTTACTCATCTTGCTAGCTATGTCCTTTGTCATGCAGAAACTCTGCAGTTTCATGCAATCCCATTTGTCCAACTTTTCTTTGATTTGTTGTGTTTTGGGGTCTTTCTTAAGAAAATTACAGCCTGTGCCAAGAGACCTAGAGTTTCTCCTATTCCTTCCATTTTTTTACCTCCCTTATTGAAGATTAGGTGGCTATAGGTCTCTGGGTTCATTTTGGGGTCTTCAATTCTATTCCATTGGTTTGCAAGTCTGATCCTGTGCCGGGTACCAAGCTGTTTTGATTACTATGGCTTTTTGTAGAGTTTGAAGCCTTGTAATGTTATTCCTCCAGCACTGTTCTTTCTGGTAAGGATTATTTCTGCTATCCAGAGTCTTTATTGTTCCATATGAATTTTTGGATTGCTTCTGTTATTTCCTTGAAAAATGAGGTTGGGATATTAATGGGTATTCCATTGAATTTGTAGATAGCCTTTGGCAGTATTGCCATTTTCAAGATGTTAATCTTCCCAATCTAGAAGCATGGGAGGTTTTTCCACATCTGCTGTTTCTCTGTTGAGTTTTTTGCCAAGTTTATCTATCCAGTGGGGAAAGTGTATATTGAAGTTACCAACATTCAATGTCTTTGGATCAATGTGTGATTTTAGGGAAAGTCGTATTTCTTGGATAAATTTGGGTGCTCCATTATTTGGTGAATAGATATTTAGAATTGTTATATCCTCCTGTAGGAGAGATCCTTTTATTAAAATGTAGTGTTCGTCTTTATCTCTTTTCACTAATTTTAAGAATATTTTATCTGATATTAGGATTGCTATTCCAGCCTGTTTGTGGGGACTGTTTCTTGCTAGATTTTATTCCAGCCTTTTACTTTCAGAATGTTTGTTTTTGTTGGCAAGGTGCATCTCTTGAAGATATCAGAAAGATGGATCCTGTTTTTTGATCCAACTAGAGATACTATGTCATTTGGTTGGAGAGTTAAGTGTATTAATATTGAGAGTTAGTATCGAGAGGTGTTTGGTAGTTGCTGGCATTTTACCCACCTTCTTAGAGGCTGTGTCTTAGAGGTTTGGTTCTGCCTATGTTTATCTGATTCTTTGGGGTCTGTTTCTCTGTCTCCATCGTGTTCTAGTTGGTTCTCTATATGTAGGCCATATTTAAGTATCTTTTTTTGTGGGTCTGGGGCCTTGAACTCTGGGCTTGGCGCTGTCCCTCAGCTCTTCAGCTCAAGGCAAGAGCTCTACCACTTGAGCCACAAGACCACTTCCAGATTTCTGGTCAATTGGAGATAAGAGTCTCATGTACTTTTCCTGCCTGGTCTGGCTTTGAAACATGATCCTCAGATCTCACCCTCCTGAGTGTGAGGATTACAGACGTGAGCCATCAGCACCCAGCTTTAAGTATATTTTGTAGTACTGCTTTGGTGGAAACATATTGTTTCAGTTTTCTTTGCTGTGAAAGGTTGTTATTTTTCCCCTAGTTATGAAGGAGGATTTAACTGGGTACACTATTCTTGGTTAATTGTTTGTCTGTAGGGTGTGGCGTACTTCATTCCAGGCTCTTCTTGCTTTCATGGTCTCTGCTGAAAAATCTGTAGTTATTCTGATAGGTTTTCCTTTATACATGATAGAGCTTTTCTCCCTGACAGCTTTAAGGATCCTTTCCTTGGTCTCTATTTTTTCTGTGCAGATTACAATGTGGTGGTGGGATGTCCTGTTCTGGTCTGGTCTATTTGGGGTTCTAACATCTTCTTGTATCTGAATCAGCCTTTCTAGGATTCTGTTTAAAAAATTTCCTAGACTTTTGGCTTCTGTTTCTAGGCCCTCTCCTACAACCATTAGCCTTAAATTAGGCCTTCTAATGGTGTCTTTATATGCTGAATAGATCTATCATTTTTATTTTTGTTTTGAATACTTGTCTGTTCTTCCTCTATAATGTCTGGGCTGTCTTCTATCACAGAGATATGGTCTTCTGCATGGTCTAGCCTACTGTACAAACTTTCTACTTTATTATTTATTTCCCACCCTCCTAATTGCTCAGTTTTAATGACTTCAATTTCTCTATTGTAGCTTTGTTTTAGATCTTGTATGGATTACTTTGCCTCCTTGATTTAGTTGTCCATGTTTACTCTTAAATCAAATCCCTTAGTTGAGTGGTTATACTTTCACTGGACTCCCTTTCCTTCTGTTGGAATTCATTCAGCTTTCTGGTTGTGGATTCCATGATATTATCTATTAATCTTTTGTTTGCCTCATTGCACTTCCACATAGCCTTATGTAGGTTTTCAATTTTTTTCACTCAGCATGTTTACAAGTAGTGTTTGCAAAGCACTTTAAGAGGTATCCTCTAGATTTTTTATTAAATGCTCTGTTGTCTGTCTTGGGTGGGAGTTGAAATTCCTTAAGTTGCCATTTTTCTTGTGTTTCTGTGGCTTGTTCTTCCCATTTGGGAGTGGCAACAAATCTCATTTCTCACTAGAACACAAGTACCAACCCAGAGCCTTGTGGTTGCACAAATTTTGGAGATTTACAATTAAGGATGGGTGTTTTCACTCTTATCTCAGCTTTTTTGGGAGTGAGTGTATATCCAGTTACACACCAGAACACTATTCTAAGATAAGCACCTACCCAGAGCCATGTAGTTGCACAGACTTTAGGAGTTTACAATCAACAATGGGCATTTTCACTCTATCTCACCTTTTTGGGAGTGAGATTATATCCTATAACACACCAGAACACACATCTAGGACTAGCACTTACCCAAAGCACTGTGTAGCCCAGACTTGGGGGTTTACAATCCAGAATGAGAGTTTTCACAGTATCTCACCTTTTGGGGGAGTGAGAGTATATTAATTACTCACTAAATCACAACTCAAAAACCAGCCCCCACACAGAGTCCTGTAGTTACCCAAGAATTGGAGATTCACACTCAAGATGGGGTTTTGCACTCTATTTTTCATTTTTGGAATTCTAATTATCTCCACTTCCCCACCAGAATACAATGTTATTGGAGCCTGAATCCAAAGCCCTGTAGTTACAGAGACTTTGGAGGTTCTCACTCAAAGATAGGTGTATTCACTATATCTCTCATGTTTTGGATATGGAAGTATATCCAGTCCTTCACCAGAACACAATGTTAAGATATGCACCAACTAAGAACCCTGAAGTTGTATAGACTTTGGAGGTACACAATTCAAATAGGTATTTCACTGTATTTCTCCTCTATTGGAATGTAAGTAGGTCCAATAACACCACTGAGCACAGTTTGTTTGTTTTTGTTTTTTTTTTTTTGTCAGTCATGGAGCCTGAATTATGGGCCTGGGAGCTGTTCCTCAGCTCTTCAGCTCAAGGCTAGTGCTTTACCACTTGAGCCATAGCTCCACTTCTGGCATTTTCAGCTTATGTGGTGCTGAGGAATGGAACCCAGAGACCCATGCATGCAAGGCAACCATTCTACCACTGAGCCACCTTCCCAGCACCTGAGCACAGTTTTAAGGCAAAATCCACACCTGGCAGTATCTTTGCTCTGATTTTAGAGGTTCCCAATCATAGATAAGTGTTCCCTTATTTATCTCTCCTTATCTTTGTCAGGGGAGAAGTATTGTTTGAGAAGTGGGGAATATAAACAATTGCAATCAATAAGTAGCTATGTTAAGAGGTTTAGAATGGTTTGGGCTGAAAGGATA
Organism: Dipodomys spectabilis; assembly: GCF_019054845.1. Lineage (NCBI taxonomy): Eukaryota > Metazoa > Chordata > Mammalia > Rodentia > Heteromyidae > Dipodomys > Dipodomys spectabilis. The sequence continues at coordinate 2,483,746 of NW_024871047.1, forward strand.
ATACCCTTAGCCACTTTGGTACTGTCTCACTGACTACCGATATAGTCTAGTTGAATGTTTCTCACTTGGGGATCAACAGAGTAAACAAACCGAAGAGGGAATGAAGGAGTAGAAATAATTGTAAATGAGTTGAGGTGTAGAGGGAAGATTAAGGTATACAATGAAATATAGGAGGAGAAAAATCAGATTGGAGAGATGTAGCACAGGAAAGAAACAGAGGGAGAAAAATTATGACCTAGGTTCTAAGTAAGAAAGAGAGAAGAAAAATTAAAACAAACAGAAAAGAAGAAAGAAATATACATAAAAATTATAAGAATTACAAATATTAATATTGTGCAGTAGGGAATTGGGTGATCAATTTACACTCTGAATTAAGTCCATACACGCTTAAGGAGAAAACCTAGTGGTCACCATAGTCTGTGTAACCAGTTGTGAATAGAACAACAATGAGGAAGGAAAAAAAAAACCCAACTGGATTTTTTGTAAAATGAAAACAAAACTAAAACCAAAGCATATAAAAAATACTGACAGAAAAAAGGCAGCAGAGAATTAAACTAGTTGCAAAAATAAGAAGAAGAGAAGGAATAAAAAAAATAAAGAACACAAAAAGAATAAAGAAAAATTTTAAAAATTATAATTGAGGGAAAAGGAAAGAGAAAAAAAAGTATCTTTTATTTATTTGGGGCGGCTCTTTTGTCTCCCCTGAGTCCACTTTCCAGTCCCTTGATGGAGTCTTTGATTTCTTGTAGAGGTTTTCCCTGTTGCTTGGTTGGTTTCTCAAAGCAGCTTCTTTGGGTGTGTAGAAAAAAAGTTCCGCTTTACAGGTTTGGGGACTTTTGCAACTTTCTTCCCAGACTAAAAAGCATGATCTGATTTTTTTTTCTTTGTGCTACCAGGAGGAGATGGCCAGAGACTGTAGTTTGTTGCTACTGGTAACTGAGCTTGGGCATGGTTGGGGTTTTGACCTGTGTGGAATCAGTGGTCTTTCCCAAAATGGGGGGTCCCATTTGAGCCTCTAACCTGATTCTTCTCGGCTTTTATAGCCTGTCTAGTTTTTTGTCCCTCTAACTTGAATCCTCTTGGCTTTTATGGCCTGTCTAGTTTTTATTTATTTATTTTTAATGAATTTTAGTGAGATTCCTACAGGCGGCTGTGCTGCCAGTTTGGCAGTGTATGGTTGGAATTCCTTTGTTGCCTGCAGGGGGCGTGGCTGCCTCTCTGGGCTCAGCAGGTAGTGAAGGTCGATCTGCCCTGGTCCTGCGAGTAGTTGAGTAGTTCCCTCCTCCTAGGCAAGGCACCCTTCCCCTGGGTGGAGCCGACTCTCACAGGTCCAAATCCTTGCCCTGAACAAAAATGGTGACGCCTGCTGCTTCTGTGTCCCAAGTTATGTGCTAGCTGTTATGACAGACTCTATGTTAGTATCAAATATGGCATTCTCCAGTGGCGGGGAGGTGGGGAGGGGGGAGGATTGCCTTCCTTGAGCTGTTCTGTAGAAAGAATTGGGGATACTCACAGTTTCCTTTGGCTTTTTGGCCCATCCCGATCTGTGCCAGATAGTAGCCAGCAGGATGTAGAATTCTGTTCCTGATCATCCAGTCCACACTGGAGATGAGTGAAGGGATGTGTGCCCTAGGTCTCTGGCCAGTCCCATAGGTTGCGGCAACCACTTGTGCTCAAATCTGTCTTCTGGTGCAAACTGCCTTTTTCCTCACTAGGCAGAGGCTCTATCTTATTACAGCTTAGTAGGTGTGATTTTCCCAAAGTGCGTTATTCCCTGAGCTGTGAAAACTGGCTTCTTGGGTAGAGCTCACATATAATCCAGCTACATCTCTGCCATCTTCCAGTTTAATCTCTTTTTCCTTTTTAGATGATAACTTTTGAGCATTTTTGCATCTACTTGCTTCTTGAATTTTATTGTCAAGATGATGTACAGAGGGGTTGCAGTTACATAGTAAGATAATGAGTACATTTCTTGTCGAACATATTACCCCTTCCCTCATTTTTCTCCCATTTTCCCTCCCCCTCAGCCCCCCAATATGTAAAGTTCATTTCCAACATATTGTCTTGTGATTATCGCTGTTGCATTGGTTTGCACTTTGTCCTTTGTGTTACCATTTTGTTGTTCCCCTTGATTGTTCAAATCTCAACTTCCTGAGTAGCTAGGATTATTATCATAGGCTTGAGCCATATTTTGTGCTTTCTGCTATTTTCCATTTATTTGTTCTTTAATCAGTGCTACAATGTCTCAATCACTGTGGCTTTAGACTTAACTCGATATTGGTAACTAGTTAAACATCATTCATTAGTATTATGCTGGTATTGTGTGTCTTTGGCATTCAATAAAAATTTAAAATGTTGTTAATTTATCCATCAGTAAATTTAGCAATTAAAAATGTGTCTTTTATCCACAGGGAAGGATTAGCCAGTCATAACCAGAAATTCAGGAATGATATGTGCTACTGTATGGATGAACTTGGGGAAGCTTATAGCAAGTGAAGATAACAGACACAAAAGTTTACATTTTATATTATTCCATTTTCATGCATAAAAGTAAAAGGCAAATTGATAATTGCCAAGGGCTGGCAAGATGCTGGAATACAGAGAGATTGCTCAAAAGATACAAGGTTACTTTTTTGGGATATAAGGTATTGTTAAATTAGTGGAGTTGCAGAGCATAGTGGATTAATAAAAGCCATTAAATTGCATACTTAACATAGAGATAGTAGTAGATTTTAAATTATGCAAATTTTACTCAATTAAATACATGGTCTTGTAGCAAGACTAACACTGGTACATAGAATAGCAATGTTACTTCTGTAATCCTAGCTATTCAGGAGACAGATCTTGATGATAAAGATTGGAAGCCAGCCTCTGCAGAAAAACCTGTGAGAATCTTTTTTTTAAAAACTAAGTTTTTTATTATTTTATTTTTATTTTCATTTTATTTTTTACTTTTAAGTCAATCATAAGGCTTGGATCTCAGGGCCTGGGCACTGTAACTGAGCTTTTTCCTCAAGGTTAGCGCTCTAACATTTTGAGTGCTTTCCACTTCTGTCTATGAGTTTCCTTTCTTCAATAAAAACTACCAAAGTAAAGCTGGAAGTAGAGCTGTGACTCAAATGGTAAAGGAATCCTAGCCTTGAGCAGAAAAGCTCAGAAACAGTACAGGAGCACTAAGTTCGAGCCCAGGATTGGGATACACACATATACCCACCAAAAAACTTGTCTTATATTGTGTAAAATTAAATCTGTTTTACTATGCTTTAGCTACAAATAGGAATTTACTTCCCATTGCAAAAACATAAATTGGTCCCAAGTTATTTAATGAGACCCATAAGCATTTGCCTATATTTTTGTTATGAATAGATGCATCTTGTATATACATTTTTCTAATTTGGGAAGGGGAAAGGAAATAACAAAATGCTGAAATAAGGATACAGGATGACCCATTGTAACAATGAGATGTACAAGACCGTATGTTGAAAATGAGCTTTCAATTTTGCTGGGGGGTGAGAAGGGGAGGAAGGAGTTGGGAACATGGGAAGGAAAGGAATGGTAGGGAAAAAATAAAGGAGGGTGTAACAATACTCAATAGGAAATGTACTCATTACCTTGCTCATATAACTGTAACTCCTCTGTACAGTATCTTTACAATAAATATATATATATATATATTAAAAAAACACTCAAAAGTATAAAACTATTGAAAGATGAGATTCTCACTTTTGTTCAGTGTTTGATAACCATATTCAAAACAATTAATGAAACTAACTTTTTTTACACTTTCAAGATGCTTATTCAAACTTTTTACTTAAAAATTAAGGCTGGTGGTGTGATGCTAGTGGTAGAGCACTTGCCTAGCAAGCCTGAGGTCCTTAGTTCAAACCCCAATATTACAAAAAATTGTTTAGAAGATTCAAATTCAATTTCTTCCTCAGGTTAGGGGCATGGCTCAAGTGGTAAAGCACCTACTTTACCACTTCAATTCAAACTCACACACTGCCAAGAAAGTAATTGACACATAATTCCTAAATATAGGGGCTAAGAAGGTGGCTCAGTGGTAGAGCGCTAGCCTTGCAAGCATGAGGCCCTGGGTTCGATTCCTCAGCACCACATAAGGAAAAAGAAAAAAAGCCAGAAGTGGCGCTGTGGCTCAAGTGGTAGAGTGCTAGCCTTGAGCTGAAGAGCTGAGGGAAGCACCCAGGCCCAGAGTTCAGGCCCCACGACCGGACCAAAAAAAAAAAAAAAAAGAATTCCTAAATATATTTTTATTGTTATTATTAAGGTGTTACACAGAGGGGTTGCCATTTCATAAGTCAAGTAATCAGTTTAATTACTTGTGGACAGTGTCACCCCTTCCTTCAATTTCCCCCAGTTTCCCTCCCCTGTCCCTGCCCACAAGTTGCATGGTTCATTTTCCACATAGTGAATACTGAATACATAGCTGTGTTTGTTCAACCTTCCTCTCTCCATTTCTTCACACCCTTTTTACCACCCTTAATAAGACAACAACAACAACAAAGAACAGCAACAAAAAAATCCATATCTCCATTTCCTGGCATGTATTTCAATGAATAGGATTTTTTAAATTTTTTATATATTTTTAGTATATGTTTTATTGTAAAGATACTGTACAGAAGAGTTAGAGTTACATGAGCAAGGTATTGTTACCTCCTCCTTTCTTTTTCCCCTACCATCCCTTCCATCCCCATGTCCCCAACTCCTCCCTCCCCTCTCCAGCTGAAGTTGTAAAATTTGTTTTCAACATCACATTGTCTTCTACATCACATTATTACCATGAGTCAACCTGTATCCTTATTTCATCATTGTTGGTGGGAATGTAAACTTGTTCAACCACTTTGGAAAGCAGCATGCAGGTTCCCCAAAAGACTCCCCATAGAGCTCCCAGCAATCCCACTTTTGGGCATTTACCCAAACGATCACAAACAAGGCCATACTATGCTTATCGCAAAATTATTTACCATAGCAATGATACAGAACCAACTCAGATGCCCTTCAGTAGATGAATGGATCAAGAAAATGTGGTGTATACACACACACACACACACACACACACACACACACACACACACACACGCGCACACACACACATACATACAAGGGAATTCTATGCCTTCATCAGAAAGGATGACATTGCCCCATTTGTTAGGAAATGGAAAGGCTTGGAAAAAAAATATATTAAGTGAAGTAATAGAAGCCCAAAGAAGCAGAGGTCCCATGGTTTCCCTTATTTGCAATAACTAGTATATGTCTAGGACAAGCAGAAAAGGTCAAAAGCTTTGTATATATGACAATATAAGATGATGCTAAGTGAAATGAACCCCAAGACATGGACACAAGAGGTCTTATCTTTCTTGTTGTTGTTTTTAATGTATTTATAACTTACTATGTGATGTTTTTTGTTTCTTTTGTATGTTTTTCCTCCATGTTATAACCCCTGTTTTCACTGTATTTGATTCCGGTGTCCTGCAACTTGTTTGTACATTTTTCTAATTAGGGAAGTGCAAGGGAAATAACAAAATGCAGTAGGGTTCCCTTTTGGCCACATCCCCTCCAGCATCTTTTGTTATAGCCATTCTAACGGAGGTGAGGTGGAATCTCAATGTTGTTTTGATTTGCATTTCTTTTATGGCTAGAGAAGTTGAGCATTTCTTCATGAGTCTATTGGCCATTCTTATTTCCTCTTCAGGGAAGTTTCTCTTTAAGTCTTTAGTCCACTTATAAATCAGGCAGTTGTTTCTTTGAGTGTTTGTTTTTGGAGGATTTAATTTTTTGAGTTCTAAGTATATTTTAGATATGAGACCTTGTCTACTATATGGCTAGTGAAGATCTTCTCCCAATCTGTGGGCTTTCTGTTTTTCTTGCTAGATATGTCCTTTGCCATGCAGAACCTCTGCAGTTTCATGAAATCCCATTTGTCCAAACTATCTTTGATTTGTTGTGTTTCTGGATCATTATTAAGAAAATTTTGACCTGTGTCAAGGAGCCCTAGAGTTTCTCCTATTCCTTCCTGTAATTTTTTCAGGGTATCTACTTTGACTTTGAGGTCTTTGGTGCATTTGGAGTTGATTCTGGTGCAGGGTGATATATAAGGATCTAGCTTTAGTTTTCTATAGGTATTTACCCAATTTTTCCAGCACCATTTACTGAAGAGGCTTTCTTTCTTCCATTCTACTTTTTAAGCTCCCTTATCAAAAATTAGGTGGCTATAGGACTGTGGGTTCATTTCCGGGTCTTCAGTTCTATTCCATTGGTCTTCAGGTCTGTTCTTGTGTCAGTACCAAGTTGTTTTGACTACTATGGCCTTTTGAAGAGTTTGAAGTCTGGTACTGGCTTTTCGCCATTAAGTATAATGCTGGCTGTAGGTTTGTCATACACAGCCTTTATTATATTGAGGAATGTTACATGGATTCCTACTTTTTTTTATTAAATAAGTGTTTTATTGTGAAAATGCTGTACAGAGGAGGGGTTACAGTTACATGAGCAAGGTAATGAGTACATTTCTTATTAAACATTGTTGTCTCATCTTTTTTTCCCCTACCATCCCTTCCCTCCCATCTCCACAACTACACTCCCCTCTACCCTGCTACCCCTGCCTAAATTGTGAAGTTCATTTTTTGACATAGCATATTGTACATCTCATTGTTGCAATGAGTCAACCTGTATCCCTTTTCCAGAACCTTCATCGTAAAGGGGTGTTGGATCTTGTCAAATGCTTTTACTGCATTTATTGTGATAATCATGTGGTTCTTATCTCTGCTCTTGTTGATGTGATGAATTATATTAATTGATTTGTGTATATTGAACCAGCTTTGCATCCCTGAATTGAATCCTCTTTGATCATGGTGTATGATTTTTTCGATGAGTTCTTGAAGTCGATTGGCCAAAATTGTGTTGAGAAGTTTTCCATCAATGTTCATCAAAGAAATGGGTCTATAATTCTCTTTGCTTGATGAGTCCCTGCTTGGTGTTGGGATGAGGGTTATAATGGCTTCATAGAAAGAGTTTGGTGGTGAACTTTCACTTTCAGTGTCATTGAAGAGTTGGAGAATTATTGTTGTGAGTTCTGCTTTGAAGGCCTTGGAGAATTCAGCTGTAAATCCATCCAGTCCTGAGCTTATCTTTTGTGGGAGATCTCTTATTGCTGTTTCTATTTCTATGCCTGATATGTTTCTGCTAAGTTAGTTTACCTCATCTTGGTTTAGTTTGGGCATGTCAATAGAAATTAGTCTATTTCTTCCAGATTCTCAAGCTTATTAGCACAAAGGTTTGAGAAGTATTCCCTTATAATTTTTTTTTTGGTCGGTCGTGGGGCTTGAACTCTGGGCCTGGGCGCTGTTCCTCAGGTCTTCAGCTCAAGACGAGCGCTCTACCACTTGAGCCACAGCAACACTTCATCTAAGGGTCTGTCAATTTTTTTAATTTTTTCAAAGAACAAACTCTTTGTTTTGTTGATTCTTTCTCTGTTTTTGTACTATAATTCATGTAATTCTGATTTAATTTTAATTATTTGTTTCTGTCTACTGAATTGGGGTTTAGCTTGGTGCTCATTTTCAAGGAGCTTCAGGTGCTTTGTTTAATTGTTGGTTTCAGATCTCTCCAATTTGTTGAGGTAGGGTCTTAGAGCTATAAACTTGCCTCTGAGAACTGCCTGCCTTTGCTGTGTCCCAGGGGAGCTGGTGATTTGTGTGTTCATTTTTGTAAAATATCATAAACATTTGTATTTCCTTTCTAATCTCTTCCATGACCTACTGGTGGTTCAATAGTATGTTGTTCAGCCTTGGTGTGTTGCAGGATTTTCTTTGGTGGCTTTTGTTGTTGAATTCTAATTTTGTTCCCTTGTGGTCTGAGAGAATGCAGGGCATAATTTCAAGGTTTCTGAATTTGGACAGTTTTGCTTTGTGACCTAAACTGTGGTCTATTTTAGAGGTTGTTCTGTGTGCTTCTGAGGAGAACGTGTATTCGTATACTTCTGGATGAAATATTTGGTAAATATCTGTTTACCAAATAAATATTTGGTAAAATAAGTCTAGTTGGTCTATGCAGTTGTTTAGATCTTCTTTTTCTTTGTTGAGTTTTTGGAGAGTAGATCTATCCAGAGGGGATAGTGGTGTGTTAAAGTCCCAAACAATTAATGTCTTTGGATCTATGTGAGATTTCAAGGAAAGTTGTGTTTCTTGGATAAATTTTGGTGCTCTGGTATTTGGTGAATAGATATTTAGAATTGCAATATCCTCCTGAAGGAGAGATCCCTTAATTAGTATGTAATGATCTTCTTTATCTCTTTTCACTAATTTTAATTTGAAGTCTATTTTATATAATATTTGGATTAAAACTCCTGCCTGTTTATGGGGGCCATTAGTTTGGTAGATTTTATTCCAGCTTTTCACTTTCATAATGTTTATTTTTGTGGGTAAGGTGTGTCTCTTGAAGGCAGCAGATAGAAGGATCTTGCTTTTTGATCCAAGTAGACAGCCTATGTTGTTTAATTGGAGAGTTAATTCCATTAATATTTAGAGTTAGGACTTTGAGATTTTTGGTAGATTTTGGTAGATTTTTGGTAGTTCTGCCTTCTTGGGGGCTGTGCCAACTGGGTTCTTCCTATGATTCTTGGATTCTCTTTTTGGGGCTGTTTCTTGGCCTTTATTGCGCTCTTTTTGGTTTTCTATGTGTAGGATATCATTAAGTATCTTTTGTAGGGCTGGTTTGTTGGAGATATAGTGTTTCAATTTTTCTTTGCTTGGAAGGTTTTTATTGTCCTTCCGTTATGAAGGAGAGTTTAGCTGGGTATAGTATTCTTGGTTGATAGTTGTTTGTCTTAAGGCATAATATGCATAATTCCAGGCTCTTCTTGCTTAAATTATCTCTGCTGAGAAGTCTAAGTTATTCTGATTGGTTTCCCTTTATAGGTGATTGATCTTTTCTTCCTGACAACTTTAAAGATCCTTTCCTTGGTTTCAATTTATTCTGTGTAGATTACAATGTGTTAGTAGGATGTCCTGTTCTGGTCTGGTCTATTTGGGGTTCTAATGGATTCTTGTATCTGAATAGGCCTATCTTTTTGCATGTTTGGGAAGTTCTCTGCTAGACCTTCTGTCTCTATGTCCTTCTGTACACCCATTAGCCTTAAATTAGTCCTTCTGATGTTGTCTTCTAAATGTTGAATAGATCTATCATAATCTTGTATTTGTCTTGAATAGTTGTCTGTTCTTTCTCTATAATGTCTAGGCTGTCTTCAATCCCAGAGATTTGATCTTCTGCATGGTCTAACCTACTGTTAAGCTTTCTCCTTTGTTTTTTATTTCCTTCCCTTCTAATTGGTCAGATTTGATGGCTTCAAATTCTTTGTTGGAGCTTTGTTTTAGATATTGTATGGACTGCTTTACTTCCTTAATTTCATTTTCATTGTTCAGTGTTCAACTCCCTTACTTGATTGGTTATAGTTTCATTGGACTCCCTTCCCTTCTGTTGAGCTTCATTCAACATTCCCTTTGTGGCTTCACTGGATTCCTCCAGCTGTGTGTTTGTGGATTCCATGAATGCCTCTATTAATCTTTGTTTACTCTCATCCTGCTCATGCAATTCCTCTATTAATCTTTGATTAGCCTCCTCATTTTCACCAAATGCCTGTATTAAATTTTGGTTAGCTTTATCATGCTCATGCATTTCCCTATCACACTCAGACAGAGTCCTTTCAATCTTTTCATTCATCATGTAGTGTTTGTAGAGCACTTTGGGAATTCTCTTATGGATTATTCATTAACTTCTCTGTTGCCTGATTATCATGAGCAGGAGTTGCGATACCTGGACTTGCCATTTTTCTTGTATTTCTACTGCTTATTCTGCCCATTTGGGTATGAAACCCAAACCAATTCCAAGCTAGAACACTATTTTAAGGCAAGTATCAACCAGAGCCTTGTAGTTGCACAGATTGTTTGATACCCTAAAAATGAGTACAGATACAATCTAGTTCAACAGATACAATCTAGTTCAACAAATAATTAGGGATCAAAGGACTAAGAAAAATCAAACAAGGCATCAGCAGACCAGAAATTAACAGGTTTAGGGAGAATTGTGAGGAGAAAATAAGATTGGTGAGTACTCAAATCTGTCTTCTTAACCAACCTGCCTGAATTTTTCCTCTATGACCAAACTCTTTGTACTATGATGCACACTTGGTATGACTCTCTAGACTTGGACTTTTCACTGGAACCCTAAAACAAGCAAGAGATTGTTTAGCTTTCAGCTTCTCCTCCCCCATCTTCCTCCAGACCTCTTAATAATCGTTATAAGCATAGATACATTGTTACTGTAGCTAAGACAAGTGCTTATAAGATACCTGAAATTCTCATTTTTCTACCCATTTTAAAAGTTGTAGCTTGGTGCTGATGACTCATGCCAGATTTGAGGATCACAATTTGAAGCCAGCCCTGGCAGGAAAGACTGAGGTTCTTATCTCCAATTAACCACCAAAAGCCAGAAATAGAGCGATGGCTCAAATGGTAGAAAACCAGCCTTGAGTAGAATAGATAAGAGACAGCACCCAAACCCTGAGTTGAGGCCATAGTAATGACACAAGATTTGAGGATCACAATTTGAAGCCAGCCCTGGCAGGAAAGACTGAGGTTCTTATCTCCAATTAACCACCAAAAGCCAGAAATAGAGCAATGGCTCAAATGGTAGAAAACCAGCCTTGAGTAGAATAGATAAGAGACAGCACCCAAACCCTGAGTTGAGGCCATAGTAATGACACAAGAATATTAACCCACTTATTTTTTTTTTGTTTACACTGTTTCTTCTTTCCATTCGTCTTACAAAAAATTATTTTTGCTAATGAATTTAATAGATATTTTTATATAAATTTTAAGGCATACAATATAATATTTAAATACATGAAAATTTGTTTAGTATGTAACTGGGAAAATGGTATTTTGCATTATTGTTAATTCAACCACATAGTTATACTGTCTAAAAATATGTGGTTATAATTCTGTGGAAGTACAAATATTCCATCAGCTTCTAAAAACAGGGTACAAACCTAAACAAATCCCTGTTTTCAATGTATATATACAATTATATATATATACAATTATATAAAATTCTCTAATTCGGGGAGGGGAAGGAAAAAAACAAAATGCTTAAATAAGGATATAGGTTGACTCATTGTAACACAAGATGTACAAAACACTATGTTGAAAATGAACTTTACAACTTCAGCGGGGATGTGGGGGAGAGGTAGTTGTGGAGGTGGGAGGGAAGGGACGGTAGGGGGAAAAAAGAGGAAGCAACAATGCTCAACAGGAAATGTGCTCATTACCTTGCTCATGTAACTGTAACCCCTCTGTACAGCATTTTTACAATAAAAAACGTACAAAAATGATGAAGTGTATTTCTCTTCATTGAGATTTTATCTCAAATTTAATTATTCTTATAAAATAAAACAAATTTTACTTCAGTTAGTGCCATTTGATCTAAAGTGTGTTCTCATTTTTAAAGAAGCCAACGTTTTAATAAGCTTACAAAAAAAATTGTTGGTTCCTGAGCACTGTTTAATATTTTTCACTACTATTTTTTATTTTATTTTTTGACAAATGTAATATATTTTTCTATATTTTCTTTTGCATATAGTGTTAAGAATAATAGTACAAATACAAAAACTTTTCCCCAAAACTAATCGTTTAAATAGGGATACAGGTAGACCCATTGCAACAATGAGATATACAAGTCGTTGTCGAAAACGAACTTTACAACTTTCTTGTGGGGGGGGGGGACGGGAGATGGAGGAGTGGGGGGTCGGGGGGGAGGATGGGAAGGGATGGGAAGGGGAAACAAAGGAGGAGGCAACAATGCTTGATAAGAAATGTACTCATTATCTTGCCCATGTAATTGTAACCCCTCTGTACAGTATTTTCACAATTAAAAAAAAGAAGAAGTAGAACAATTGCCCAAGGGTTCCAGGAACACAACATAACGGTTTTGTAATCATCAAACCGTCAAACATGGACCAACAGTTCAGAAAAAGGGCAATGCGGTTAGGGTGGACTCAAACCTCGGTACATGGACCAATAAAAAATGACTATGCAATCTTTATAAATGTTGACCAATCATGTAACTGCTTGAGTGGAAATCTCCTAAACTTGTTTGTTAAATGCTATAAAAGATGTGCTGATTTTGTGCTCGAGGCCTTTTAGCATCACCGGTTACCGAATGCGAGGAGGACCAAGCTCGAGCTTGCAAATAAATGACTCTTTTGTTGTTTGCAAAAAAAAAAAAAAATGCTAATACAATTACAATTAAATAATGCATAAGTTTTGAGTTACACTGAGTAAGAATAGCAAAATTCTCTTTTTACATTGCCGTATTAATGTAATGGGAAAATATAGCTTCTTGCTGAGAATTATTTTTATTTTTTGGGGCTTGAACTCTGGGCCTGGATGCTGTCCCTCAGCTTTTCAGCTCAAGGCTATGCTCTACGACTTGAGCCACAGCATCACTTCTGGTTTTCTAGTGATTTGTAAGAGTCTCACAGACTTTGCTGCCTGGGCTGACTTTGAACCATGATCCTCAGATCTCAGCTTCCTGAGTAGCTAGGATTACAGGCATGAACCACCTCACTACTATTTTTTAAAGTATAGATAATTTTGAACAAATGTATTGTTCTGATTGAGAAGAATGGTTTTTTTTTTTACTTTTTTATTTTATTGTAAAAATGCTATACATAGGGGTTACAGTTACATGAGTAAGGTAATGAGTACATTTCTTATTGAGCATTGTTATCCCTCCTTTGTTTTTCTCTCCCCTCCCCCACTACTACCTACCTCCAAAGTTGTAAAGTTCATTTCCAACATAGTGGAAAAGAATGTTTATAGTGGAAGGCAGCCTTAAAATTTAATACTCAGTTCCTTTCATTATTTGTAAATACTTCAAAATTCAGTTCTAAATTTCACTTACTTCACTTGCAAATTAATAATTACAGATATTTATATACTTTGATGTCAATTTGAACATGAATATTTGAACATAGGGATTTAATAAACAGTAGGCTTCTTTCAATAATATGAAATATTTGTTAGCCTAATTCTTGTTAATATGAAAGGTGCCCTTGCCTAATTTTTTTTGAGACATGGTTTTGCTTTGTAGCCTGGGATGACTTGAGATTCATTTCCTCCTGCCTCATCGTCCTACATGCTGAGATTTACAGGCATGTATCACTATGCCTGCTTTTTGTCTAATTATTAACATAACAGTTATAGGGACTGAAAATATGATTTAATGTTAGAGTGCTTGCCTAGCATGCATGAGCCCATGAGTTTGATTCCTTGATACCACATAAACTAAATAATAAAAAGTAATAAAAATTTTTTAAAAATAAATGAAATAGGAGTTATAAATGCAAACAACTCAAAAGCTGAGTAATAACAATACTGCACAATGTAATTCAAAGAATTAACTTCCATTTCTTTATGTGAGTGTAACAATATGTTAAATTCTTAAAATTAAGCCAGAGCAAAAACAGACCTCAGCAGGTCAGGCCCTAGGTTCTTTAAATCTTAGATGACTTATGACTGGGGGAAGCTAATTAACCTGAGCTACATTTTTTTCTGCTTAAAAAATATAGCCTACTGTAAATGAGATGATAATTTTGTATAAATTACTACTAAATGATATACTGTTGCCACAGAGCCCATAAAATAGCACTTATGCTTACTGGAAGAAAAGAAGTAATACCATGATTAATGAAAAATCTTTTAAATATGAAAAGTTTAATTAATTTGCAGTTTGATTCTACATATGATCCTAAATATAATTGTACAAACTTTATCTGTATAAGTCAAATATTTTATATTTCATAAATATTAGTAATTTTATAGGGATACTCTGACATCCCAAAAGATTCCTTATGTGTCATAAAATTTGAAGAATTATGAGTTGAGGGTTTGAATGAAACTTTTACAGTTGTTAAAGAACAATTTTATTTAGTATTAAGGTGTTGTACACAGGGGTTACCATTTTATAAGTCAGGTAATGAGTACATTTCTTGTCAAGTATTGTTACCCCATCAAATCATTTTGAAAAAATGTAGTTACTTCAAGAAGAAACTGCAGGCCAGAAGAGGATGGGACAAATTAGTCAAACTACTGAAGAAAAAATGTAAACCAAAAATACACAACAAACTTATCTTTCTTAAATGATAAAGTTTTTATTTAGTTCCCAAATAAACAAAAGCTAATAGAATTCATTAGGTCTGGTTTATGTGAGGATAGCTTAAGGGAGTTCTTAAAGAACCACAAGTCCATTAATTAATTATATAGAAGCATAGAATTCAATGGCAAGGTGCAGATCCACATTCAAAATATCTAAGATTATGTGATATTGGTATATAAAGCAATTTTATCCCTGGTATGAGGATCACAAGACAAAAATAATAATTATAGCTGAAGTAAATTTTCAAGGAATCTAAATATATAATAATGCAAATTCTGACATCAAAAACCATAAAATGTATGGGGAATAAAAGTGTAGATTGGTCGGGTGCTGGTAGCTTACCTCCTGTAATCCTAGCTACACAGGAGGCTAAGATCTGAAGATCACAGTTCAAACCTAGCCCAGATAAGAAAGTCTGTGAGACTCTTATCTCCAATAAACGACCAGAAAACTGGAAGTGGGGCTGTAACTCAAGTGGTAGAGCACTAGCTTTGAGCTGAAGATATGAGGGACAGCACCTAGGCTGTTCAAGCTTTGAGCTGAAGAAGAGCTGATGGACAGCGCCTAGGCTGTTCAAACCCCACAACCAACAAAAAAGTGTAGAATTACATATGAAATTTAAGTAATTATGAGCTTGAAAGTGTTACTGGTGTAATTAATTCTATGTGTTTCTCATATTAATCAAAAAGGTAAAATCTGTAAGAGATGTACTAAATTGAAAACAAAACAAAACTATAAAAAATTCAGTTACCACTACTGAAAAATACTAAAACACAAAGGAAGGCAACAAAAGAGAAATAATGAAACAAAGTATCAACCAAAAAAATAGGAAATAATGGACAAGGTTAATCCTTTCAGTCTTTACAGTGAATAAATAGCTTTAAAAAAAATGAGACACAGGGACTGGGAAGGTGGCTCAGTGGTAGAGTGCTTGCCTTGCATGCATGAGGCCCTGGATTGGATTCCTCAGCACCACATAAGCAGAAAAAGCTGGAAGTGGTGCTGTGGCTCAAAGTGGTAGAGCGCTAGCCTTGAGCTGAAGAGCTGAGGGGCCCAGAGTTCAGGCCTCACGACTGGCAAAAAAAAAAAAAAGAGAGAGAGAGAGACACAATGATATGTTGCCTCCATAAAAATCTCCTCACATTTAAGGACACAAAAGTGAAGGCATAGGAGATGAAACCGTAAGATGAAACCGTAGGGACAGTCATATTTTATCAGACAAAATAGACTTCAGAAGATGTAAGAAGAGATAATAAACACATTATAAAATGATAAATGTGTCATTTTATCAAAGAATATAACACTTTATAATAAACCTAAAAGTGAACTAAATATCTATGCTTCCTATCACTTGCCATGTTAGTTTTTGCACTGCTTTGGGAAGCAAAATTATCACTAGATATCTTGGCCAAAACAACCCTCTTACTGTTAAATCTTACCCACTTTGTGGCAATGTGATATTGACAACAGAAAATATAGTCAAGACAGAAAATTGGTGTCAAAGAATGAGGCTGGGGCTGGGAAAGATGGCTCCATGGTAGTGTTTGCCTCATTGGCATGAGGCCCTGGGTTTGATTCCTCAGCACCACATAAGCAGAAAAAAAAAAAGCTGGAAGTGGTGCTGTGGCTCAAGTGGTAGAGCGCTAGCCTTGAGCTGAAGAGCTGAGAGACAGCGCCCAGGCCCAGAGTTCAAGTCCCATGACTGACAAAAAAATTGAGGCTGTTACTACTAATGAATACCAGAAAATGTGGAAGTAGCTTTGGAGCTGGTGGATCAGCAGAGGTTAGAACAGTTTACAGGAACCAGTTAGAAAAACCCTACAGTTCTGTAAAAAAAAAAAAAAAAAAACAAAAAAACCTAACCAGTGATTCTGGTGAACACACTAAAGTCAAGTCTAGGATGGAAATGAAGATGCTACTAGAAATTAGAGAAAAGGCCATCTTTCTTGTGACGTTGCCTGAGCTGTATCTGCCCTAGAGCTTTATGGAAGACTGAATGATAAATGGGTGAAAGAAATAAAATAGAAAATGGGTTGTGTGGGTTGTTTTTTTCCCCTGCTTTTAGTGCAATTCAAAAGTAAAAGGAAACAGAGCAGAAAGATGGCACATTTTACAACCCATGTAGCCAAGTTACTTCTTGCTAAAGAATTAGAAAAGACAAAAGGGAGCCATTTACTTTGCATTGGGCAGTTGGAAAAACAGTTTAAGGGCATCTTAGATATGTTTGAGACCACTCTTTTAAAACAGAAATGCTGAGGAAAAAGGTCTAGGGCATCCTCCACAATTCCAAAGCCCAGGCTCATCCCTTGTTTTCTGGCAAAGTGCTCTTCAGCTGCAGCCGTTGAAGCAGGAAAAAGTACAGCCTATGTCTGTCATAGAGCCTGGTGTCCTTATGCTGCTGATATTGCAGAGACAGAATACACACATTACAGAATTTTGACAGCTTTCACCAGGATTTTTGTGCATGGAGGCCAGTTCTGAGACTGGAACCTAGGGACTTGGCACTGTCCCTTCGCTTTTTTGCTCAAGGCTAGCACTCTACCATTTGAGCCACAGCCCACAGGCTTTTTGTTGCTGTTGATGATTGTAGATAAGAATTTCTCATCGTTTTCTTCCAGACCTGGCTTTGAACCATGATCCTCAGAACTTTTTCCAAGGATTATAGCTGTGACCCACTGGGACCTACTAGAATTTTGAAGAAATGCCTGGGGGCGGGGGTGGGGGCTGATTGAAGTTGTCCATAAGATCAGAGTTCCTGCCAAAAATACTAGAGAGAACTGTCAGAGGGTAGCTGCTTCAGGGAACCCAGAAAGGTAGAGCTACTGTCAATGTATAACACTTATCTGGAAAACAACCAGTAATCTGCACAAAGTCAAAGAGAACAGCCATGCAGATGGCAACTGGCAAAGCCATAGGGAATTATTACCTGTTGCTAAGATGACAGATGTGGAGCTTTGGAATTTTGTGTTTGTCTTGCTGAATAGGATCAGTTGTTCCTTCCTACTTGTCTATTGCTCCCTTTTATGGTTTTTTAAAATTTTTTGTGTTGGACTTGGGGCCTAAACTCTGAACTTGGATACTGTCCCTGAGCATTTGTGATCTAAGCTAGTACCTTTAGCTGTAGTTATGCTACTGCTCCCCTTCCAGCCTTTTGGTGGTTAATTGGAAATAATAATCTCATGGACTTTCCTTCCCAGACTGTCTTCAAACAGTGATCCTCATATCATAGCCTCCTGAGTAGCTAGGATTACAGGTGTGAACCACCACCATCCAGCTTATTGCTCCCTTTTAGACCATGAATGCTTACCCTGTGCCTGTCCTGCCGTTCTACCTTAAAAGCATGAACTTTTTTTTCAGAGGCACACAGCTGAGTAAGTTGACTAAATCTTGGATGAGCTTCCGGACTTGCGTTTTTGAGTGACACTAGTATGAGTTGTGACTTTGAAAATGGTGTAGAATGAATGTTGTGGCTAGAGGTAGAATGTATTGTTTGGATATTGTTTGATTATATCCCTCCAAGTTTCACGTATATTTAATAAATTAATTTATTTTCTTAGCATATTGTGATGTAAGGTTCAATGGTGAAGCC
This sequence comes from Dipodomys spectabilis, assembly GCF_019054845.1. Classification (NCBI taxonomy): domain Eukaryota; kingdom Metazoa; phylum Chordata; class Mammalia; order Rodentia; family Heteromyidae; genus Dipodomys; species Dipodomys spectabilis. The sequence goes on from NW_024871047.1 coordinate 2,501,561, forward strand.
TTTGTGAGTGATTAGGATTGCATATGGCCATTAGTGTGGAACCCCCATGATTGGCTTTATAAGAAAAGGAAGAAGTCAGACACTGGTGGCTCATGCCTGTAATTGTAGCTACTCAGGAGCCTGAGATCTGAGAATTGTAGTTCAAAGCCAGCTCAGGCAGAAAAGTCCACAAGAAGCTGTAGCTCAAAGTGGTAGAGTGCTAGGCTTGAATGAAAAAACTCAGGGACAGTGTCCAGGCCCTAAGTTCAAGACCCATGACTGATGAAAGGAAGGAAGAAAGAAAGAAAGAAAGAAAGAAAGAAAGAAAGAAAGAAAGAAAGAAAGAAAGAAAGAAAGAAAGAAAGAAAGAAAGAAAGAAAGAAAGAAAGAAAGAGAGAGAGAAAGAGAGAAAGAAAGAAAGAGAAAGGAAGGAAGGAAGAGGAAAGAGAAAGAGAGAGAGAAAAAGAAAAGAGAGAGAGGCTAGAAGACACATAGGTGTGTGCCCTGACTCTTACTGTTTGATGTTTCATATCACCTCAGGACACTGTCAGTAAGAAAATCACTTTTTTTAGCCTTTCAGATTTGGACTTTCAGAATTATGAACAAAAATAAACCTCTTTCAATAAAACTTATACAACTTGTAGCATTATGTTTGGGCAACAGAAAATAACAAAGTCTAATAAGATCATATCAAGTATTATTTTTTTAACTCAATGTATAAAGTTAAAAATAATATAAGGGATGCAGGACATTCCACAAATACATAGAAATTAAACAACAGAGAATATTGAACCACCAATGAATCAATGAAGTAATTTAAAGAAAAAAAAAACTTGACACAAAAATGGAAATCTAACACACCAAAACCTGTGTAATTCAGCAAAAGCAGTTCTAGAAGAGCTGTTTATAGTAATAAATAATTACATCAAGAGGTAAAAAAGTGCTAGGGATGGCTTAGTGGTAGAGTGCTTGTATAGCACATGTAAGGCCCTGGAACCACAAAATTCCAATGTAGTTCTCCACCAATATGAAAAAATGCCAAAATTCATATGGAAACACAAAGTAACACATGACAAAGACAAAGCAAATAGGACAAACCTGAAAGCTTCCTATAACTGATTTTCAAACTATATTAGGATCCAGTGGTAATTAAAAGAGCATTGTATAGATATACAGATCAAGAGACCAGAATGGATACTCCATAAACAAATCCATACATGTACAGTCAGTTGATTTGTGTGTGTGTGTGTGTGTGTGTGTGTGTGCGCGCACATGCACGTGCGCTTGCGTGCACACGCACATGCAGGTGCCAGTTCTGGGATTGAACTCAGGACCTGGACACTGTCCTTTAGCTTTTTCTGCTCAAGGCTGAGCTCTACCACTTCTGGGCACCAAAAAATTGGCTAACTGGAGGTAAGAGTCTCATGGGCCAACCTCAGTCAACTGATTTTTGACAAATGTTCCAAAAATGCACAGTGAAAAGACAGGATTGTCAAGTAATGGTGTTGATAAAACTGAACATGTGCAAAGTAATGAGACACAGAGATCAAGTTCAAAAGCCTAAATATGTGTTTTCATTCATATGTGAATCTAGACCTGAAATGATAATGATAATAACAATGGATATGCATATAAAAAGTGAATCAGTAGGAGAGGGAGAGGGAGAGGTAAAGTTTACTGAGGAATAAAGGGATCAAAGTACAACCAATGTAACAGCAATATTTACAAGACAATATGTCATAAATGATCTGTACAACTTGGGGGTGGGATGGGGGGAGGGAAGAGAAATTTGACAAGAAATGTACTTATAATGGGCCAGGCACCGGTGGCTCATGCCTGTAATCCTAGCTACTCAGGAGGCTGAGATCTGAGGATCATGGTTCAAAGCCAGCCCGGGCAGGAAACTCTACGTGAGACTCTTATCTCCAATAAAAAAAACACTAGAAAACCAGAAGTGGCACTGTGACTCAAGTGGTAGTGCACTCGCCTTTAGCTGAAGAGCTGAGGGATAGTGCCCAAGCCCGGAGTTCAAGCCCCACGACTGACAAAAAAAAAGGTCTTAAAAAGAAATGTACTTATTATTTTACTTATGTAACTGTACCTCTGTATATCACCTTGACAACAAAAAATAAAGAAGTACATTACATATTTATATAAGAATAGTATAATGGAATTCACCAAATACTGTTGGATACAGTGAAAGAGTGGAGGTTAAGGGAATATAACATAGGGAGTGAACTTGTTCAAAGTACACTGTGTGCATCTATGGAATTATCATAATGAGACCCCCTTGTCCTATCATTATATGCTATTAAAAAGAAAGAATTATTCCCACAATCTAGTGGAAACAAGTATCAAGTGTCATGTTGATGCTTAGAAATGGTCTAGCATCCTAACACTAACTTACTTGTGTTCTCCCTTTTCAGAACCCTTAGTATTCACAAAGGGATATTTGAAATTAAAACGTGTGTTTAGCAACTGAATCATGGCATTAGTCTTTCTATTGCTATTGAAAATGAATGCAAAAATGCAAGTTGAAGTAAGAATTATACAAGTGATCAACATGTGTCAACATTCATCTACAAAGAACACTTACTTTAGGCCTTACACTGTGGGCAGGGAAGAGCTGACAGAAGTTACCCCAATAAGATGAGCTTGGCAAAAACCATTATATTTTCCTAGGAATGACTTAATCAGCTTTTACAAAAGTAATGCTTTTAACTATTCACAAAAGCCAACATATGGAAACAACCCAGATGCCCCACTACAGATGAATGTATCCAAAAATTGTGGTATCTATATACAATGGAATATTATGCAGCTATTAGAAAGGACAAAATAATGACATTTGCGGGAAAATGGATGGAACTAGAAAAAATCATTTTGAGCGAGGTAAGCCAAGAGCAAAGAGACATATGGTCTCCCTGATATGTGGATGTTAAATACAAAATGCAAGGAGATACAACAAAGTAAAAAGGAGTCGAGAAACAAAGGACCTCCACTCATCTTATATCATTCATTACTAAATGACCCCATGTTGTTGACCACATATATATGGTATATATATATATATATATATGCTCACATGTGAAGGAAGCTGGAAAAAGGACACAGAAACAGAGGAAAACAAGGTAAAACATACAACAGAGGGGCTCATCAGCTGCACTGCACATTGATGAAAATGAACTAAGCAACTAAAGGGCAGCAATGGGAAGGAGGGAAGGAGCGGGAAAGAGGGAACAGCTTACACTAAACAAAAGGAAAGAAATGTATATATCACCCTATGTGGGAGAAATAGTTGAATTGTCAAAGCTCATAGAATTGGCAACCTTTATAGACCACGCTAATGACAATTTGTCTCATGAAGGTTGAAATGTGTTTGTGACTTTAACTAAGTATCACTATCTTACAATACCGTGAAATTTATGTAAACACTTATCACAATAAAAAATTATTTAAAGTTGGGCACCGGTGGCTCACGCCTGTAATCCTAGCTACTCAGGAGGCTAAGATCTGAGGATCCAGGTTCAATGCCAGCCCAGGCAGGAAAGTCCGTGAAGCTCTTATCTCCAATAAACCACCAGAAAATGGGAAGTGGTGTTGTAGCTTAAGTGGTAGAGCGCTAATCTTGAGCTGAAGAGCTGAAGGACAGAGCTCAGGCCCAGAGTTCAAGCCCCACGACAGACAAAAAAAAAAAATTTAAAAAGTAATGCTTTTAATGACATGAACATTTTTTTTCTATTATCAGGGGTTTCTTTCCCTACAAAAAGGCTACAAAATGTTTCCATCAGATTCATCTACTTTAAGTACAAAATACTAAAATAGTTTCTCTTTAGTAGTAATGTATTAAATTTAGATGTAACCACTTCAGATAATTAAAACTTGATAGCTCTGAGTATGCTTTTTATCAGCCTACTCTTGCATTTTGTTTTGTTTTGTTTTGTTTTTTGTTGGTCATTGGGTTTGGACTCTGAGCCTGGGTGCTGTCCCTCAGCTTTTCAGCTCAAGGCTACCACTCTACCACTTGAACCATAGCGCCACTTACTCCTGAATTTTAAGGAAGTCTCTGTTACTTTTTTCAGTTTGTTCTTTCCTTTCCAATAAATGAATTCTAGAAAAACATTTCTTAAGTTAGATGATTTTTTTATTGTATGATAAAGGTGATATACAGAGAGGTTACAGCTCATAAGTAAGGTAATGAGTACATTGCGTACATTTCTTTTGGTAAAGTGTCACCCCCTTCCCTTTCTCTCTAGTTAAATGAATTTTTAAGTGAGAAAATGCACAAAAATTCTTAATATTTCCCTAACAATTCCAAATTAAAACCATATTTGTAGGCTAGGGTATACCCTAGTATACTTGCCCAGCATACACAGGCCCTTTGGAGTTATCCGATGGCCCTGCATTTATCTGTGTTACATTCCCATTGCTGTGACAAAATACCTGAGAAAATGAACTTAAAATTATTTATTTGGGCCCATACTTTCAGAGATTTCAGTCTGTTGCCATTGGGCCTTATTGCTTTGGGCCTGTGACTATGCAGAACATCATGGAGTGGAGAGCATGGTGGAGCAAATCTGTTCATATCATGGCAGCTAAGAAACAGTGAGGAAGGAGTTAGGGTTACAATATCCTCTTCATGTGCATGCTCCCAACAAACTAACTTCCTCCTAATAGAGCCCTCCACCTTTAGGTTCCACCAGATCCCAACAGATCAAACCGCTGTGGACTTGTGTGTCTTCAATAAATGCATTTTTTAAAGAACATTTAACATTCAAAGCATATCACTATCCTTAGATTTGGTTCCCTTTCTGCTTCTGGCTGGATCTTGGGGAAGTTGGAGGAGATCTAAGTTCAAGTTTGTAAAGTTTTGTGTGCATTCTCCCCCACCATTTTAGTATCAGTTTTGTTTTGTTTTTTAGCTTTGCTTTTTAAATAATAATATATACCTCCTTTTCTCTGTTAATATAGCATTCACCAATGTCAGTAAACCATTCACTTTTGACTTTTTTTCCCTATGCTCTCTTCATCAGCCCCATTTCCTATTAGTGGTATTTAGCACTATTGCTATTCAGCAATAATTGGTTAACACTAGGGAGCAATAGGTAGCTTGAAAATGAAGGAAGCCCATTTATAGGTCCTGAAGAGCCCTCCCTTCATGCAAAAAGAACAATATTAATTTTACAGCTGAAGAACACAAAAGGTTCCAACTTCAAATTCCTAGAGCTGATTGATGACTTTGGCAAAGTAGCAGGATACAAAATTAATCCACAAAATTCAGTTGCCTTTCTGTATACCAACAATGTACAAACATTGAAGGATCAGGAAAACAACTCCATTTGCAATAGCTTCAAAAAGGCCTGGGAATAAACCTAACCAAGGAAGCAAAAGACCTTTATAGAAAAAACTATAAAAATAAATAAAACATAACATCAGGAAATGGAAAGACCTTCTGTGCTCATGGTTAGGTAGAATTAATATTGTGAAAATACCATACTGCCAAAAGTGATCTGAAAGTTTAATCATCAAAATCCTGGTGAAGCTTCTTATCAAGATAAAAAAAAATCCAAAAATTCATATGAAACAATAACTCTAGGCAAAAAGCAATGCTGGTGGTATCACAATTCCAGACCTCAAGCTCTACTACAGAGCTATAATAACAAAAACATCTTTGTATTGGCATGAAAATAGACATGAAGATCAATGGAACAGACTGGAAAACACAAAAATGAAATCATATACTTACAGTTATCTGATGTTTGATGAAGAAGTCAAAGACATACAACCAACAAAGATAATCTGTTTGATAATTGGATTGGTGTGGGGAAAACTGGGTATCCATATGCAAAAAACTAAAAATGGATCCCTGTTTGTCACCATGAACCAAAAACAATTTAAAGTGGTTCAAAGACCTGGAACTTTGAAATTAATGCAAAAGGGAATAGGAGAAAAACACTACTACTTCTTGGTATAGGCAGATACTTTTTGAAATAGTCCCAGGGTTACAGCATATAGGAGTGAGACTTGACAAATGGGATTACATCAAAAGAAAAAGTTTCTACACAGCTAAGAGCATAGTTACTAAATTTGAAAGACAGCCTGCAGATAGAAGAAGATTTTTACCAGCAATACATCCAACGAAGGCCTAATATCCAAAATATACAAGGAGCTCAAGAAACTGACCCCTCCCAAAGATAATAAACGAATTGCTAAAGAGAAACTCAGACAAGGTAAGAATGACAAAGAAACACATGAGGAAATGCTCATCATCCCTAGCCATAAAAGAAATGCAAATCAAAACAACTCTGAGGCTGGTCACCAGTGGCATGTGCCTGTAATTCTAGCTACTCAGGAGGCTGAGATCTGAGGATCAATTCAAAGCCAGCCCAGACAGAAAGGCCCAATGATACTCTTATCTCCAATTAGCCACTCAAAAACTGGAAGTGGTGCTGTGGCTCCAAGTGGTAAAGCACTAGCTCTGAGTTCAAGCCCCACAACTAACAAAACAAACAACTCTGGGAATACATGTCACCCCAGTTAGATTGGCCAAAATCATGAATTTGAACAACAAATGTTGGGAGGGATGTGTGGAAAAAGGAACCAACTCTATTGTACTGTTGGTGGTGGGAATATCCTCTGGATGGAGCTCTGAAGATTACTCAAAAAAAAAAAAAACAAAACAACTCAACATAGACATACGACCCAGAACTTCCACTCCTGGGTATCTACTCAGAATATCACAAGCCAGGATACTGTTAAGATACTTACGCATCCATGTTCATTGCTGCACAATTCACAGTAGCCAAGCTATGGAAAGAACCCTCATGCCCTACAACAGATGAGTGGAGCTGAAAACTGGTGCCTATATACAATGGAATTTTACCCAACCATTAGAGAGAATTTTTTTAAAAAGAAAGAATAATAATATATCATATATAGGGAAATGGATGGACCTAAAACAAATCACATTAAGTGGAATAAGCCAAGCTCAGAGAGACAAACTGCACATTTTCTTTCATATGCCGAAGCTAGATCTAAAATGCACTGGGAGATGGTAAATTATACAGGACTCTAGACACACAGTGAGACCAAAGAAGGATACTGTTAGGGGAGGAACACAACAGGCCCAATCCGTATGTATATGGGATCATATAAAATAATATTTATCAAAATGAGCTACAGGAAATAGAAAAAAATAGAACCATATTCTAATTCATAGTCTCAAAACATTTTCAATAATCTACTTTAGTCAGTTAACAAATTCATAGTGTGTTTTCTAGCATTCATTTGTTTTTATTTATATTCACAAATAATGTACATGTGAAAATATACATGTCCTGTATATTCACAAAAATACATTTTAAAGTTATATTTATTACTACTATACTAGAACATTATGTTCATTATAAACATGCCAAATAGAAATGTTCAAAAGATATGCTCTTCCACTGGGAATGTGGCTTAGTGGTTCAGTGCTCGCCTCACATGCATGAAGCCCTGTGTTTGATTCCCCAGCACCACATAAACAGAAAAAGCCAGAAGTGACATGGTGGCTCAAGTGGTAGAGTGCTAGCCTTTTGCAAAAAGAAAAAAAAGCATTTTGAAAAAAGAAGCTCAGGGACAGTGCCCAGGCCCTGTGTTCCAGCTCCAGGACTGGCAAAAAAGAAAAAGAAAAAAAGATATGATACAATATAAATATGAAAGATCCTACCATATGTCTTTCAGTATTTTATTCCACTGCCTTTTGCACCCTGTTTTAGAAACTCCTTTTATAAGCACACTTCTGACTTTTTGTTGGCTAACTGGAGATAAATCTCAAGGACTAGTTTTGAGCCAAGATCTTCAGATCTCAACCTCTTCACTAGCTATGATTACAAACAAAAGCCAACTGTTCCAAGCTCAAATTCTTTTTTTTTGAAGTTGATAATATATATTTTATTTATAGAATTAGTAGCATGGGAATTACTTCATTTTTTTCCCTTGGGAAAAATAGCGAATGATTTTCACTATAAATAATTTTTATATTGTTCAAGTTATTTAGCTAGGAATATTTTATAATATTTTTTTCTTTTTTCTTTTATTGTGAAGATGTTGTACACAGGGATTACAGTTACATGAGTAAGGCAATGAGTGCATTATTTGTCATTGTTATCCCTTCCCTTGTATTTTCCCACTATCCCGTCCCTCCCCTGCCTCCCACACTACTACCCCGCCCCCTTTTCCCCTTCGCTGCCCTAAATTGTTCATTTCCAATATATTGTTCTGTGGGTATCCTTGTTGCAATGGGTCATCCTATGTCCTTGTTTCAGCATTTGTTATTCCCCTTTCCCTCCCCAGATTAGACATATGTATATACAAGATGCAGAGTATCAAAATCAAGTACATTGACAACAGGGGATATACCAATGGGGAAAGAACATACAAATAACATACAAAAAACAACAACAATAACAAAAATAAAATCACATGGTACATTTAAAACAGTAACAATAAATACAGACCTCTTGTGTCCATATCTTGGGGTTAATTTCACTTAGCATCATCTTATATGGTCATTTATACATGGTTTTTGAGCTTTTCAGCTGATCTGATAAGATTATCATATATATACACTAATTATTGCAAGTAAGGGAAACCATGAGACCTGAATTTCTCTGGGATTAGGTAACTTCACTTAATATGGTTTTTTTTTCTCATGAACTTCTTATAACACTCATTATATCTTAAAGTGCAAAAGGACTAGAGGTATAATCATAGCAATTATAGAAAAACATGTACATACATAAAATCAGAGTGGAGTGGGCCTGAAACCTGTTTTTAGCTGGAGATATACCAGAAAAGTGGCAGCAGTCTACGACTTGATGTAGTAAATCAGTGTTACTGTTCTCATATCCCAAAATGTTTATGCTGAAAAGTAAATCTTATACTATGGAACAGATAATAATCCATACTCCTTGGATCTTATCAAATGGTGACTCCCTCATAAAGTACATGTACTTCTTTGACAGTATTTTTAATGTGTATGCGTGCATAGTTATTTGTTTTGAGAATAGAAATATGATATCCAGAATAAGCCAGATAAATCAGGAGAAAACATTATAGCTTAATTTATGTCACCATAAAGAACATGTACATAGCTATTGAGCTAGTCTACTCATCTGCTAAGATTATCCTAGATGTATACTAATTATTGAAAATGAGAGAAACCATGGAGCCTATGTTTCTTTGGGTCTGGCTTACTTTACTTAAGATGATTTTTTCCAAGTCTTTCATATGACCATATAAGATGATTCTAAGTGAAATGAAATCCAAGGCATGGACATAAGAGGCTTTTCTTTGTTGTTTTTAATGTACTATGTGATTTTTTGTTTCTTTTGTATGTTCTTCCCTCTATGGTGTATTCCCTGTTGTCGCTGTATTTGATTTTGGTACCCTGGTATTGTATATACATTTATTTGAATTAGGGAAGAGAAGGGGAACAACAGAATGGTGAGACAAAGGACAAGGGGGGAACCAATGCAACAGCGACATACACAAGACAATACGTTGGAAATGATCTGTACAACTTGAGGGGGAGAGGGAAAGTTAGAGAAAATGAAGGAAGGGGTAACAAGTTTGATTAAAAAAATGTATTTATTACCTTACTTATGTAACTGTAACCCTTCTATACATCACCTTGACAATAATAAAAATATGAAGAAAGAACATGGACATATTCATTTAGGATTATTTACTACATAGTATTGTATTATTTGTTGTCTAAAGCCAAAACAATACAATCTGCCCAAGCTAGCAATGCAAGCTACTTTAACAGAGTACACAAGTGAGAAATCAAACTGAACAAAAACTAATGTTAATATCACTTCTACAAAATGCATTACTTACATTTCAGCCTCTTGAGTCATTCAGCTTCTAGGCATGAGTCAACACTTAATATCTGTTTTTTAGAAGTTATTATTTCTTAATTGTTTTATGAAAACAGGGACTTACTGGTCACCAACTTGTGGGTTATAATTCTGCCTCAGCTTCACATGCAACTGAGAGTATATCACCACAATAAGCTTAAAGTGAATTTTCAAGAGTAAAAATTTGACACGTTTATAAGGATCTTGTTTTTCCTTTAGGTGGTACTTTAGCATCAAACTTGCCAGGCAAGCACTCTACACTAAGCTATGTCCCTAGCCTGACTTCCCTTACAGTTATTAGGATAGGGTTTCTTCTGTAAAGTCTGGGTCAATGATAATCCTATGTATGCCTCCATGTAGCTTGAATAATATGAGCTTTCTACCACACTCGATGTAATGACAGGTTATGACCACTTACATTAACAATTGTGAGCAAAATGAAAATCTGCATATTGTTTCTAGTCAAGAATACTCTACACATGACCTGTCAGATTTGTGGGTTAAACTAAGGTAACTACAAACATGAGAACAGGCATAACTTCGTAAGAGTTTTGCTTATGTTGCGTTTTCAGGAGACTAGCAAGACTTTCTGACATTCAGACACCACCTTATTTGTAAGGAAATGGAAAGACTTGGAAAAAATCATAGTAAGTGAAGTAAGCCAGACCCAAAGAAACATAGGACCCATGGTTTCCCTTATTTGCAATAATTAGTATACAGCTAGGATAATCTTAGCCGAATAGCTCAATAGCTAAGTGCATATGACTATATAAGATTATGTTAAGTGAAATGAACTCCAAGACATAGATACAAGAGGTTTTTCTTTGTTGTTCTTGTTTTTAATGTACTATGTGATTTTTTGTTTCTTTTGTATGTTCTTCCCTCTATGGTTGTCACTGTATTTGATTTTGATACCCTGGTATTGTATATACACTTATTTGAATTAAGGGAAGGAAGGGGAACAACAGAATGGTGAGACAAAGAACAAGGGGGAACCAATGCAACAGCGATACACAAGACAATATGTTGGAAATAATTTGTACAACTTGGGGGGTTGGGAGGAAGGAAAGTAGGAGAAAAATGAGGTACAGGGTAACAAGTTTGACAAGAAATGTACTTATTACCTTGCTTATGTAACTGTAACCCCTCTGTACATCACCTTGACAATTAAAAAAGAAAATATATATGAAAATAAAAATTTCTGTATTATATATTTAGTATTAACTTTAAATTTTTCATATTGAGAAAATCTCAATGGATAAAGGCTTTCTCTCATTGCTTCAGTACATGATGTTTCTCTTGAATGACTTCTTTCATGTCTTTGAAGGTTACTGGAAGAAATCAATACTTTCCTACATTGCTTAAGTCCATATGTATTTTTCTCTAGTGTGAGTTCTTTTGTGTCTTTGAAGGGCACTACAATTAGTGAAGGCTTTCTTGCATTCCTACAACTATAGGGCTTCTCTCCACTGTGAGTTTTTTCATGGCTTTGAAGGTTACTAAAAAAAAAAAAGTGAATGCTTTTCTGCATTACTTACACCCATACAATTTCTTTCCAGTGTGAGTTCTTTCATGTATTCAAAGGACATTGAAACAAATGAATGCTTTCCCACATTGCTTACATCCATAGTTTCTCTCCAGAATGACTTCTTCCATGTATTCAAAAAGCACTAGAATGGGAAAATCCTTTTCCACGCTGCTTACATACATAGTCTCCAGAGTGGCTTCTTTCATGTCTTCTAAGGTTCCTAAATAAAGGGTATACTTTCCCACAATGTTTACATACATATGGTTTCTCTCCATCGCAAGTTTTTCATGGTTTTGAAGGACACTTAATTGGTAAATGTTTTCCCACATTGCTTACATCCGTAGGGTTTCTCTCCACTATGAGTTCTTTCATGCATTTGAAGAGCACTAGATTGAGTAAATGCCTCCCTAAATTGTTTGCATGAACAGGGCTTCTCTTCCATGTGAATTCTTTCATGACTTTTGAAATACACAGGAACATGCAAAGAATGCTTTCCCACATTGCTTACAACCATAGGGCTTCTTTCTGATGTGATTTCTGTGAAGTTTTTTGTTTGTTACCTAACATCCCACATTCCTTAGATTTAGAAGACTTACATAAATGTGCCTGATACTCAAAGATTCCATGCCTATATATGAAGCTGAGGGATACATTTATGGCTGAATGCCTTAGCATGATTTCTTCAAATACATGGATTTTCTTTGGTGTTATTCCAGGAAAAGATTTCTTGTTCACATTATGGTAGAAGGATTCTACACAAAAAATAACTTCCATTTCTTCACAAACTCTACCACTACAATTTTTTCATTTTTCTTGAGATTTCTGTAGTCACCTTCAATATTTTCTTCTTTCTTTTATTCCTAGAAAAGCCAAGGTCCTGTATGTAGCCACAATCACATCTCTGTAGAGTGAGTTTCTTTTGGGGAGGATCCAAAAAAACCTACTTTTCCAGAGTGAAGTTTATGGACCCATATTCAAAGGTCACTGGCTCCATTCCCGTTCCCAAATGGCCTCGGGTATCCCTGTTTCACAAAGCTGTGGAACCAGTCACCCTCAGATCTTAACAGCAATTTAGGGGGAAAAAAACATAGTAGCAAGGCACCGGTGGCTCATGCCTGTAATCCTAACTATCTAGGAGGCTGAGATCTGGGGATTGTGGCTTAAAGCCAACCCAGCAAGAAAATCCATCTCATCTCCTATTAAGCCCCAAAAAGCAGGAAATGGAGCTGTGGCTCTAGTAGTAGAATGCTAACTTTGAGCACAAAAGCTCAGGTACAGTGCCTAATCCTGGAGTGCAAGCCCCAGGACTGGAAAAAAGATGCATAGTAACTCCTAGGTTTAAAAGTTAGGTAAGTTCCTTTATTATTTAACAAACCATTTTGGCTTAAATGTATCCATTTTGTAAAATAATAAATCTCCCAAATACATTCTTCTTAGAGATTCCTACAAGCTGTTGTTGATAGTACTCTTGCTGTTAGTTTTAAAACAAAAGCTTTGTAAGCAATTCCCAGAAAAGTGGAAGCTGAATTCATACTTCATGTTTGATGAGCTGAGATACAGGCATTTTTACAAGATTTGAGTTAAAGATACTTCCTGTTCTTTTCCAGAAAGTTTTACAAGTGAAACTTAGTTCCAATGGCATGTTCTGTAGATTTAAGATTTTTCATTTTTACCTAGCTTATATCCACTGAATAGATTAAGCTCAAAATTCTGTATAGGGCTAGGAGTGTAAAGCAGTGATAGACACTGGGTGACTGTTATAATTACACACAGTCCCTGAGTTCATACCTCATCATAAAAATGATATGTATAAATTGCTGCTAGCCATTAGTTGTTACTTTGTGTCCTGCTCTCTCTAAATTGCTAGTCTTTGCAAATTTAATTTGGATTGATACCATATGGTTATCAAACAATCCATAGAACAGAGCACAGTCTACTTTAGAATTGGAACAAACTGTCAGGCATCAATGGCTCACACCTATGAGGACTGCAGTTCAACACTAGCTCAGGCATGAAAGTCCATGAGACACTTACCTCCAATTTACTACCAAAAAAAGCTGGAAATGGAGTTGTGGTTCAAATGGTAGACTACATCACCATGACTGCTGTTTCTTCTTAGCATATCAAGAAAATTTTTTGCTCAGTCTTTGGATTGTATTTCTTGACTTACAGCTTCCAATCAAGAACTTTGGACTCTAAAACATCTACTCCATTTGTTACTCTCTGTCTCTCTGTCTCTCGCTCTCTCTCTCACCCTCTCTCTCTCTGTCTGTCTCTCTGTCTCTCTCTCTCTGTGTCTCTCTCTGTCTCTCTCTCAGACACACACACACACACACACACACACACACACACACACATATACATGGAGCCTAGATGCTAGCACTCTACCACTTGAGCTTCACTTACAGCTTTTGGGTGATTAATTGGAGATAAGAGTCTCAGGAACTTTACAGCTCAGGCTGGCTTTGAACTGTGATCCTCGGATCCCAGCCTCCTGAGTAGCTAGGATTACAGGCATGAGCCACCAGTGCCTGGCTATGGAGCATATCATTATTGTGAGAAAACATGATCACTACTCACACATGCAAGTTGTGTTCCAAAGTTGTACAGGTTTCTGTACTATGGTTTATTGAGCCTCTTTTTTGTGCATGCTGGTAGTGGGACTAGAAATCAGAGATTCATGCTCTCATTCAGCTTTATTCCCTCCCACCTGGCATTCTACACTTGAATCACTTCTCCAGTCTAGCATTTTTCTGGTTAATTAGAGATGAAGTCTACCTGATTTTGCTGCCAGGGCTGGCTTTGAGCCATGATCCTCCAGATCTCAGCCTCATGAGTAGCCAGGATTACAGGCATGATCCACTAGCACCCAGAACTTTTTTTTGGTTGGTACCAGAGCTGTAATATTAGTAACTCAGATGACTGAAACCTGGAACATTAAGGTCCAAGACCGAGACAGAAAAATCAGAGAAAACCTATCTTCAATTAATCAGCAAAAAGCAAACTGGGATAAGGCTGAATAGTAGAGCAGCAGTCATGAGTGAAAAGCCAAGTAAAAAATGTTGCTTGTTTCCTTTTTTGGAGTTCATTTCACAGAATATTATTTTATATGGCCATCTGCACATAGATATTGAGCCTTCATCAATACTCCTATGGATATTTGTATTTGGGAGGGTAAAGAAGGACACATAAAAGTTGGAACAAGGGTGAATAAATACAACAGTGATACTCACTACAAACTGTGTGAAAAATGAACTGGATATCCCATGGATGGGGACAGGAGGAAAAGCTAGGAGAGAGCAACAGAGGGTGAGACATGGTTCAGAAATAAGTGTGCTCATTTAAAAAATATAATGGAAAAAAGACAACCTCTTCAGTAAATGGTGCTGGAAAAATTGGTTATTCACCTGTAGAAAAATAAAGCTAGATCCTTATACATCACCCTGCACCAGAATCAACTCCAAATGGATCAAAGACCTCAAAGTCAAAGCAGACACCCTGAAAACATTACAGAAAGGAATAGGAGAACCTCTAGGGCTCCTTGGCACAGGCCAAAATTTTCTTAATAAAGACCCAGAAACACACCAATCAAAGAAAAGTTGGGCAAAAGGGATTGCACGAAACTGCAGAGTTTCTGCATGGCAAAGAACATAACTAGCAAGATCAATAGAAAGCCTATGGATTGGAAAAAGATCCTCACTAGCCATACAACTGAAAAGGGTCTCATATCTAAAATATACTTAGAGCTCAGAAACTTAAATCCCCCAACAAAAAATCCTCAGAGAAATAAATGCCCGATAAATCAGTGGGCTAAAGACTTAAAGAGAAACTTCTCTGAAGAGGAAAGAAGGATGGCTAATAGACACATGAAGAAATACTCAACTTCTTGAGCCATAAAAGAAATGCAAATGAAAGCAACATTGAGATTCCACCTCACCCCCACTTAGAATGGCTATAATCAAGAACCCTAATAACAAGAGATGCTGGAGGGGATGTGGCTAGAAGGGAACCCTACTGCATTGTTGATGGGAGTGTAAACTTGTTCAGCCACTTTGGAAAGTAGTATGGAGGTTCCTCAAAAGACTCCACATAGAGCTCCCCTATGACCGAGCAATCCCACATTTGGGCATTTACCCAAATGATCACAAACAAGACCATACTAAAGCTACCAGCACAGCTATGTTTATTGCAGCATTATTCACCATAGCTAAGATATGGAACCAATCCAGATGAATGGATCAAGAAAATGTGGTATATTTTATACAATGGAATTCATGCCTCCATCAGAAAGAATGATATCACCCCATTTGTCAGGAAATGGAAAGACTTGGAAAAAATTGTATTAAGTGAAGTAAGCCAGGCCCAAATAAACATAGGTCCTATGGTTTCCCTTATTTGCAATAACTAGTATATGTGTAGGGCAAGCAGGGGGAGAATTGGGTGGCGGGGGCGGGGGGAGGCTGGGAAGGGATATGAAGGGTAAACAAAGGAGGAGGCTGCCATGCTTGATAAGAAATGTACTCATTATCTTGCCCATGTAATTGTAACCCCTCTGTACAGTATGTTCACAAAAAATAAAAATAAAAAAAAGAAAAGGTCAAAAGCTATGTATATATGACCATATAAGTTGTTGAGGGCTGAGAAGGTGGCTCAAGTGGTAGAGCACTAGTCTTGAGCTGAAGAGCTGAGGGACAGTGCCCAGGCCCAGAGTTCAGACCCCATGACCGGACCCAAAAAAAATTAAAAAAAAAGAAGAAGTTGTTAAGTGAAATGAACCCCAAGATAGGGACACAAGTAGTTTTTTCTTTCTTGCTATTGTTTTTAATGTATTTTAAATGTACTATGTGATTTTTTGTTTCTCTTGCATGTTCTTCTCCCATGGTATAACCCCTGTTTTCACTGTATTTGATGTCGGTGCCCTGAATCTTGTATATATACATTTTTCTAATTTGAGGAGGGGAAGGGAAATAACAGAATGATGAAATAAGGATATAGGTTGACCCATTGTAACAATGAGATGTACAAGACACTATGTTGAAAATGAACTTTACAACTTGGGGGGGAGGAAGGGAGGAGTTGGGGAAGTGAGGAGGGACGGAATGGTAGGGGAAAAACAAAGGAGGAGGCAACAATGCTGGATAGGAAATGTACTCATTACCTTACTCATGTAACTGTAACCCCTCTGTACAGCATTTTTACAATAAAAATATATAAAAAAGAAGTGTGCTCATTACTCATTATTTGATTCATGTAACTATAATCCCTGTGTGTATCAACTATACAATAACAATTTTTTTTAATGACAAGTGAGTGAGAGGCCCTCATTCAAATGTTGGTATTTAAAAAGGAAGGGAGGCAGGAAGGAAAGAAGAAAGGAAGGGATTGAGGAAAAGTTGTTTTAGTGGAAATATGACTTTTCATGTGCTTGGGAATTAATGTTTGTTATAAAAGCGATGTCTTAAGGCTTATAATATTTAGTTTTACATGAAATAGTTACAGCTAATCTGAAAATTGAAGAGCTGTATAAAAACATTAA
This sequence comes from Dipodomys spectabilis, assembly GCF_019054845.1. Classification (NCBI taxonomy): domain Eukaryota; kingdom Metazoa; phylum Chordata; class Mammalia; order Rodentia; family Heteromyidae; genus Dipodomys; species Dipodomys spectabilis. The sequence goes on from NW_024871047.1 coordinate 2,518,509, forward strand.
GCTTCTTAAGGAATTCTGTCATACTTCTTAAATAAAGCATTTCTCTGTATTTTTCTTTTTAAATGGTTTTTATTGTGATTTATAATTTTAAATGTAATTTAACTATTATTCTTATATATTGAACCTTATTCACAGCCCTAAGTTGTCTCATTAGGTCTGTAGAATATTATCCAGGTTAATATGTGCAAGAAAGAATTCTACACCTACTTTGGCCCAATTGTCAAAAAAATTGCTATCTTTATTTTTGCCCTGACTATAGAAATGGATCCAGAAATGGATCAAATGTGTTTCAGAAATTGATTTATCAAGTTCTTGCCATAAGTTTGCCTTCTGTTTATGTGACTGTATTGGAATCTCATTTCTTCAAGGTTATGGACACTTTTTTTGACATTTCTGCATCAGCAACGGTGGATAAAAGCAATGTTGGGATGGATAAGCAACACACTAGTACGAACTACAGATGTGGACTACAGGCCTCCAAAGAATTGAGCTTGCTGAGGATGTGTGCCAGGCATTGGAAATACCTGAGATGCTAAGACATAAGTACTTTGGAGGTTGGTGGTGTTATCTGTGACTGTTTTTGCATGTGTGCTTGTGTGTGTGTTACAAATGGAAGACTAGTGAAGGATGATCTATATAATATAAAAAAGCTTTATTTTATAAGAAATTAACAGCTGGGCAAAGTAGCTCATGCCTGTAATCCTAGATTCTTGGGAAGCTGAGATCTGCAAATCAGAGTTTGAAGCCAGCCGGTAGAAAAGTCCGTGAGACTTTTCAATGAACCACCAACACATGACAAGCAGGGATGTGGCTCAAGTGGTGGAGCTGCAGCAATGAGTGAAAAGCGAAGGGATAACTCCTGGCCTGAGTTCAAGCCCCAGTAATAACACACACCCAAAAAAGCTAAGGTTTTGAAATTCCAAAATGTTGAACTATCAAAAACAGCAGTGAAAATCTGAAGAATCATATTAGGTTCGAAGCATGTACACTTTGTGTGTGTGTGTGTGTGTGTGTGTGTGTGTGTGTGTGTGTGTGTGTGTTTGCTGGTCCTGGAGCTTGAATTCAGGGCCTCTGTGTTGTCCCTCAGCTTTTTTGCACGAGGGTAGCACTTTACCACTTAAGCCACAGCTCCACTTCCAGCTTTTTCAGTAGTTAATTTGAGATAATTGAAGCCATCAGGAAATCATCATGTGGAAGGGTGAGAAGTAAAGAACTATTTTTCTTCAGCTTTACTGCTCAATTAAGATCTTTAGAACTGGGAATGTGGCTTAGTGGTAGGGTGCTTGCCTAGTATGCATGAAGCCCTGGTTTCGATTCTTCAGTACCACATAAACAGAAAAAGCTGGAAGTGACACTGTGGCTCAAGCGGTAGAGTGCTACCCTTGAGCAAAAGAACCTAAGGATAGTGCTCAGGCCCTGAGTTCAAGCCCTAGAACTGGCAAAAAAAAAATCTCTATATGTGTTATCTCATTTAACCCTCATCTTGAACAGCTTATTTGCTTGAATAAGACCACATGAACTTTTACAACTTTGAGGAGGAGAGGAGGCAGATCTCTCAGATTTGTCTGCCTAGTCTGACTTCAAATGGTGATCCACAGATCTCAGCATCCTAGGTAGCTAAGATTAGAGGTGTGAGGCACTAGCCACTAGCCACCCAACTCTCAGCTCTGGTTCTTATTTATTTCCTTTTTCTTTCTGCATTTTTTTCATATAATACATAAATGGGAATAAAAATTTCCAGAACATATGTATCTTTTGTAAATATAGAAATGACGATTCCACTTAGTAGTCTGTTTATTTACTACAAGCAGCAACATAAAGTTCACTCTCACTGATTCTAGACTCATGTTTCCTGCTTTCAGACACTTAGACATTCTAAAGAATTAAAGCTTCTTTGGATTTTATAATTTAAAACTGTGTAGGTACTTTCAAAAAGTTTGTGATTTCATTTTTTGGTGCCTGTCCTGGGGCTTGCATTTAGGGCTTAGGCACTGTGCCTGAGCTTTTTTGATGAAAGCTAATGCTCTACTACTCAAGCCACAGCTCCACTTCTGACTTTTTGGTAATCAATTAGAAAGAAAAGTTTCATGGACTTTCCTGTCCAGGCTGGTTTTGAACAGATCTCAGTCTCCTGAGTAGCTAGGATTATAGGCGTAAGCCACTGGCACCTGGCTCATATTTCTGTTAAGTTGCATCCTTTACGATTTTAACTTCATCATGACATTTATAAACTGTGAACCATATTATTAATTACACATTTCAGGATTTATTGAGTATACAAAAATTATAGGCAAGACCTTTCATATGAAGTCAGATAATCAAAGTTGAAATCACCATTCAGCCTGTTATGTACTGTTATTTAAGCAATTAATTTGTTCTATGTGAACATATTTTCTCATCTTCAATATGAGAATAATCCTTACCTCATATAGTGGTCAAAATAACCTGAGATGACAAATGTAAAAGTACATTGCAGATAATTTCTGCAGTAATCAAGCACAATAGAAATAAAATCAACATTAAGAGGATACTTATGTGCCTCGTTCATAGGTAGTTAGAAATTTATTTTTTCTTCAGTTTACATATATATATGTGTGTGTGTATGTGTGTGTGTGTGTGTGTGTGTGTGTGTGTGTGTGTGTGTGTGTGTGTGTGTGTATGGAAGAATTGCCTTCTGGGTCATTCTCTTCAAGAAAAATGGTTTCTCATTAAGGAAAAGCTTGCTTAATTCATATCAATAGCATGGTTCACATGACCAAAGGAGATTTGGGTATATTAGGTTCAAAGACACTTGAAGATGAGCATTGACTGGGAAAAAATTAGTTACGGGAAGAAACCCAGTATTCTGCAAAGAACAGTTTCTAGGATATAGACATTGCTCTCATGGGGCTTACAGCCTAACAAAGAATAGAAAGAAACTTTTGCATGCATTATCTTTAATTCACTTTTTATAATATTTGGTGTGAAATTCTTTTATTTTCCTGCTTAAATTTACTCCAAGGTATTTTATTTATTTGGATGCCATTTTAAATGGAATTACTTTGTAATTTCTTTTTTAGATTGTTCATTGATGAAGTATAATTCTGTTATTGTGATGTTGATTTTGTTAGTCTTGCTGGGGATATTTAATCTCTACATACATAGGCAATATTGATGTGTGTGTGTATGTATGTGTTTTGTGATGCTGTCATACTTTGACAGCAGAGATGCTGACATATTAGAATACATTAGGAAGTTTTCTCTACTATTTATCCTGAAATGTGAAAACTACTCATGTTAATTCTTCTTTGAATATTTGTTACATTTCATCTGTGAAGCCATTTGATCCTAATGTTTTTCCTTTGGGAAGTATTCTATATTTTCAACTGGATCTGTTTGATTTATACTTTATTCAAGTCTTCTAGTTCCTTATTGGTCTTCAGTCTAATTATTCTGTCCTTCAAGTATTATTGTGAAATGCTCTAATTCTTTTGTCAATCTTTGCTTCAGATATTATAAGGCTCTGTTGTAGTGTGTAAATGTTTATATTTACTTTTCAAAGAATTAACATTCCTTTTACCAATGTACAAAGTTCTTGTTTCTTGTAATTGTTTTTTTCAATTTCTACTTTATTGTTATTATAAAGGTGATGTAAAGAGGGATTACAGTTACCTAAGTCAGGTAATTAGTACATTTCTTTTTGGACAATGTCATCCCTCTGTCACTCTCTCCATGTTAAATATTTCTCCTACATTTCTTAACTGTTTATATGTGTTTTCCTTAGCCCTGTATTTATCTGTACTTTCTTTATCCCTTTTGAATTCTTTGATACCAATTCATTCATCTCCATCTCTTTAGAGTTAGTCATCGACACCTTGTTGTGTCTATTTGGTGACATTATATTTCATTGATTGCTCTTTATCCTTCTGGTCATATATCAATAAGTCTTTGTATTAATGGAAAGTTATTTATTTCAACCTTTGCATCCTAGTTTTATCTGGGGGCATCCTTCAACATCCTTAGCCCATAACTGCTAAAACTATTACAATACTAGCAGGTGCTCTTATTAAAGTTCACTACAACAGATACTGCACCAACTTGCAATACTTTAGCTATGAACACCAGTACTGTGCTGAGTTGGAATACAAGAGCATTGTGGTTAGCCAGCAGTAATATAGGAGAGAACTTGAAATTATATCTTAATATTATGGCGTCAAGTTCATGTCTATGTTTTAATGAGTCTAGTCAGTATGTGGATACAAGCCTGAAGTTCAAGGCCATGAGAGTTTGTCCAATGATAGATTTTACATTGGTATATGTGATATTGAGTTCTAACTCAAAGTTCTATGTTTACTTCCCTCTCTTTCCACTAGGAGGATGGTATATCTCTTCACATTGTATGCCTGGAGTTGGAGGAGAGATGACAGGTAATGCAAAACTGTTCTTCCTACCTTCTTCAATGTGTCTTGTCTTATGGTGTTACAACCAGGTACTGTGAACTCTCATCTTATTTTCTTGGTTCAAGTGTAGGTATTTTCATGTGTGAATGAAATCAATGTTTCTGAGTGGGGATGATTTCTGGAAGGTCTAATTTTACCATATTGCTCTGCTCTCCCTGTTGTTTTTAGATTTGTTTTTAGTGCTTGCCATGGGAATAGCAATCAACACCATCAATTTATAATGATTTAGTCTGCATTGTTTCCAACTTAGCTTCAATAACTCATCCCAAGTTTCACAGGAGAGAGAGGGAAAATGGAAGACTGTGTAACAAGCAAAATAGAAGATCCTATGGTGACAGATGGCTAAGTCTAGCTGCAAGAAAAGTCCACATATCCACAAGCCTTAATCCCAGTGCGGGTATTTGTGAGACAGTGAGAGCTCTGATAAGGAAGGCTAGCACTAGTGGAGACACTCTGTTTTACAATAGCAAGATAATATCTTAAAAGAGGGACTATTTGGGGGAAATGAGATATTCTAGGAGCCTAAAAAGAAGGTTTATTAGGGAATCTTTGGACACCCTGTCTCAAGGTTTGGGTATGAGAGACAGTCACAGTAGTAGTTGAGGAGAAAGAGTACCCTTCCAAGTCTAAGAGGAACCCTGCAGCTGTCTGGGATTATAACCCTAGCTTAGATACTGGCAGCACAGGGCACCAGTAGCAGTATGGTGAAACACCAGCAGGGGCCAACAGGGCACCAGCAAGAATGCAAAATCACTACATGGAACAAAGATACCTGCATATTTATGTCTTTTGGAACTGAATTCACAATAGCTAAGCTGTGAGATCTAATGAGGTACCCAACAACCAATGAATGAATGAAGAAAATATGGTATACACACATACATACACACACACACACACACACACACACACACACACACACACACACACATATAAATGTATACCATGGAGTATTACTCAGTCATAATGGAAAAAAAACTGAAATCATGTCATCTTCACAAAAATAAAAGGATGGAAACTGGAGAGTATTGTGTTGAGCAAGATAAGCCAAGCTCAAAATGTCAACTATGGATTGTTTTCATTCATTTGTGGAATCTAGACCTAAAATGATGGTGGTGGTAGTGATGGTGGTGATAAATAGACATGAAAGTCAAAAGGACATAACCTGAGGTTGTTCCTTAGAGAGGGAATGGGAAAGAAAGGGGGTGAAGATAAAAGTATGTGTACATGCATACATATAGATGCATATATATATATATATATATATATATATATATATATATATATAGCATATGTATAGTATAATGAAACCAACCAAACATTTTTTAAAAAGGGAGAGGAGGAACCAGGTGGTGGTGGCTCACGCCTGTAATCCTAGCTACTCAGGAGGCTAAGATCTGAGGATCACAGTTCAAAGCCAGCCCAGGCAGGAAAGTCCATAAGAAACTTATCTCCAACAAATCACCAGAAGACTGGAAGTGGTGCTGTGGCTCAAAGTGGTAAGAGAGCTCACTGAAGAGTTGAGGGATAGAGCCCAGGCCGAGTTCAAGCCCCACAACCAACCAAAAAAAAAAAAAAGTGGGGGAGAGGAGGTTAAGGGACTTGTTCAAAGTACATTGTATATACCTATGCAAATCTATGCAAATACCATTATGAAACCCCTTTATATTATTAATTATGCTAATGAAGACTTTAAAAATAAAGAAAAATAAAATTTAGAAGTGCAAGCCAAAATGAAAATGCTGTTTTATGTTAATCTCTGTAATTTCCTTACTGGTTATCATTATTTTGGTCCCACAGCTTCAAGTTACTCCCTAGTTCCCTTTCATTTCAACCTAAAAGACTCCGTGTATCATTTCAAGTAAGACAGTCTACCGGTAACACACCCTCAGATTATCTTTACCTGGAAGGCTTTTAATTAACCTCCAATTTAAAAAGATAGTTTTGCAGGATATATAATGCTTTATTGACACTTTTCTCAGCTGTTTAAATATATCTTCTCACTGTCTTGTGGTTTCCATGGTTTCTGACGAAAAACTGAATATTGAATAGCTAGTGAAGATTTTTTTCCCATTCTGTGGGTGTCTCTTGGTTCTGGTAATTGTTTCTTGGTTGATCATTCCTTTGAAAGTGAAAGAAACTTTGGACACCTGGCTTACAGGAAGCCCTACAAGGAGTCACCTGTAGATATCTTGGACAGTTGTCTATGTATACAGCTTCTTTTCCTGAGTTTCCTTTTTTCCTATAAAGTACACAATGGAATTTTACTCATCCATTTTGTAAAGAAATGAAAATTTTTATGTTAAATGACATAAGTTAAGCCCAGAGAGACAAATGCATGTTTTCTCTTATATGTGGAAGCTAAATTTAGCTTCTAAACTCACAAGTAAATACATTGGATGATATGCAAGTGTATATAAATATATTAACTGAAATGTGGTATAATCAAGGGAGAACTCAAATAGTATGATTCCTCAGAAAAGCAAAGTCGAAGTTCAGCAAAATTAAACACCAAGAAATGGGTACTTGGAAGAGGTGGGGTGGTATCAAGGGAAAATGGGTAGGTGAACAAAGAGAAGAGGAGGAGAAGGCAGTCAAGAATCCAGTGTATATGCTACAAAATTAAGAAGAGTAGGGGAAGAGGTAGGTTAGGAGGGATGGCTGAGATTGTTGAAAGGGGGACATTGATCAATATATATTGTATTAATAAACTGCTTTGCTAAAGGTAACTCCTTTGTGCAACTACTTAAAGATAATAATAATAAAAAGAAAGCAAAATAATATAGAGAATGGGGTCAAAACAAAGTCCAGACTTTGTTGGGCAGCACCTGTGGCTCATATCTGTAATCCTAGCTACTCACAAGGCTGAGGTCCAAAAGATTGAGGTTCAAGGCTATGTCCAAAAGATTGAGGTTCAAGGCTACCCTAAAGAGAAAAGGAGTTAAAAGATTCCATTTCCAAAAACAACCAGCAAAAATCAGGCTAGAAGCATGACTCAAGTGACAAAGAGCCAGCTGAGTGAACAAGACAAGCCCTGAGTTCAAACTGTGGTACTGACTGGCAAAAAATTATAATAAAGGGCTGGGAAGGTGGCTCAGTGGTAGAGTGCTTACCTTGCATGCCTGAGGCCCTGGGTTCGCTTCCTCAGCACCACATAAGCAAAAAGAAAAAAAGCTGGAAGTGGCGCTGTGGCTCAAGTGGTAGAGCGCTAGCCTTGAGCTGAAGAGCTGAGGGACAGTGCCCAGGCCCAGAGTTTAGGCCCCACGACCGGACCCAAAAAAAATTATAATAAAGCAGTAAGTCCAATTTGAGGTCTTACCACAAGTCCACAACTGTGTGTGTGTGTGTATGTATGTATGTATGTATGTGTGTGTGTGTGTATATATATATATATATATATATATATATAATGCAATATATATATATATATATTGCATTATATACATATAATGCAATTAATTCAAACTTCACTTTAAGTCATTGTCCTCTATAAGATGGTTGTTGGGAAAATAGAGGAGAATGGAAAAGGAATAGGCCAGACTTGATCATCAACAGGTAAGGACTGTTTATTGACAAACAGAGCGGCACACAGACCTTCCCCCGGGTTTGGAGGCTGTGCCAGAGAGTTGGGACAGGGGCTGGGTTTTTATATGAGGTCTGAGCAAGGAGGAAGAGGTTAATGAAAAAGCCTCTAGGTCAAGGGAGGTGGGGGCTTTTCAGTTGGTCCCACAATGGAATGTTTCTTTATGGATATGGGACAGTAGGGCTGGAGTCAATCCTTCATATTCCATCTTTAGATACATGAAATGATTGGGCAAAGAGGGGCAAGACAAGTCCTTCATATAGGATCTTTGGATACATAAAAAGAATTGGGCTGAGAGGGGAGTAACATGGAGTTATGAGAACAAAGCAGATTCCCATCATTTGGAACCCTGAAGGAGTATAAAAGGTGGAGGGACGTTATGGTCTTTTCTGGCTACTTCCTGCTAGCATAGGGCATCAAGGAGTCACTGGGGCTGGGGTCTTCAGGGTCCAGATCTGTTCTTGGCAAAGTGTAAGTGAGGCCTCTGGTTTCGTGCAGTAATAGAATGGCCTTGACTTACTCCCAGGTCCTGAGTGAGGGCTGTTATCCTATTAGAGAGAAACTTGAAAAAGGTGAGATCAGGCAAAAGGTTGTCAAGGTGGCAGGACTGGTTGATGTGGAATGACAGGAAAACATGCCCTGGGCACAAGCCAGAAGAGTTCCATTTGGAGCATGAGTCCATAACCAGTCAGAAGCTAGGGCTGGATTGGTGTGGTTAAGGGCCTGGTGAGAGACCTTGATCATTTCCCATAAATAGCAGGAAACAAAGGCAAGAATGTAAATTCCTGTCCAGTTAGAAGGTAGACAGGTATGGTCATTAGATTGACAAGCTTCTTAACTTATTTCTATTGACCTCCTGGCTCTGGTTAATTTTGAAAGGGTAGGCACAAAATGGATAATGTGGCATCATCTTCTCTTATTCTTCTCTACCTCATCCTGGGGATTCACGCGTTTTGAGCTCAAGGCCTAGGCACTGTCCCTAAGCATGTCTACTTGAGGTTAGTACTCTACCACTTTGAGTCACAGTGCCACTTCCAGCATTTGGCTAGATAATTCTTGAGCTATGCTTCGAGCTTGGCTCTTTGCTGGTTAGTTGGGAGATGGAGTCTCGGAGGGATTTTTCTGTCTGTGCTGCCTTTTAACTGCAATCCTCAGATTGAACAAGTATTTGCCACAAAACCTCTTTTTTATTTGCAATTAAAGCAACAAGCAGATACAATAGAAATACAGTTATTCTATTTTTTTTTAATCAGTCATGGGGCTTGAACTCTGGGTTTGGGCATTCTCCCTCCGCTCTTCAGCTCAAGGCTCTACCACTTGAGCCACAGCACCACTTCCAGTTTTCTGAGTGGTGTATTGGAGATAAGAGCCTCACAGACTTTCCTACCCGGGCTGGCTTTGAACTGTGATCCTCAGATCTCAGCCTGCTGAATAGCTAGGATTATAGGCATGAGCCACTGGTGCCTGGCTCAGTTATTCTTTTTTTTCAGGGGGGGGGGAGGGTCCGCTTGTGGGGCCTGAACTCTGGGCTTGGGCGCTATCCCTCAGCTCTTCAGCTCAAGGCTAGCACTCTACCACTTGAGCCGCAGCACCACTTCTGGCTTTTTTCTTTTTGCTTATGTGGTGCTGAGGAATTGAACCCAGGGCCTCAGGCACGCAAGGCAAGCGCTCTACCACTGACCTACCTTCCCAGCCCCCGGCTCAGTTATTCTTAATTGCATGTAGCACTTTAGGATACTAAGTGACACTATAGGTGTCACTAGGCCTTTGTGATTACAACAAAGAATGCAAGAGTTGGTGTCCTTTTAGCTCTATATCCAAGGCAGCTTACATGTTAAACAGAGAAAAATGACATTTGAGTTAAAAGGTATTCATTTGAAGGACCTTACTTTCATAGATGGGACATAAAGAATGAGATGCTAGTTTTAATGTAAATCACAGCCAACTTAATTACATACCAACTTTACTTATAAGCTCTGTCTTTTAAGGTATAGCATCTGGTACATACTCGAACTTTCTGCGGACAAAAACAAATATTAACATTTTCCAAATCCTTTCTTACCCAAAGGTTTTTCCTCAGTTTCCCTTTCCAAGGCCTTCGCTACTAGCTTTCCTCCTTACTGGTATTCTTTGTCACAGCTGTCTAGGAGCTGATCTGGGTCTCATTCCTTTTACTACTACCCTTAATAAAGATGTTTCCTTTAAGCAAACAGTACATTTGATAATTAACTTCTTCAACACAAAATTTACAATTGCAGTCAAGGAACAGAAATTTCAGGAAATATCAGTATCAAGAAATAGAAGAGCATACCTTTTTACAGAGTTTTTATGTATTACAATGAGATTATGTTAAACATATTCACATACATATTTAAACAAAAGTTTTAAGGCATGCTTAGGTTTTAAAAAAATGAAAATTGGCCATAAGTTTTTTTGGAATTCCAGTGGCAAAGTGATATTATTTTGCTCAATATGATCAAATCACATGGTCAATGTTGGAAAAGTAGGTAATACCAAACAAAATACAAAGTTATTTTGTTGGTGGTGGTGGTGGGGCCTGAACTCTGGGCCTGGGAGCTGTCTCTCAGCTCTTCAGCTCAAGGCTAGCACTCTGAGTCCCAGCACCACTTCCGCCTTTTTCTGCTTTTGGGGTGCTGAGGAATCGAACCCAGGGCCTCATGCATACAAGACAAGCACTCTACCACTGAGCCATCTACCCAGACCAATACAAGGTAATTTTGACAAACAATTTAACAGAATTTCCATGCTTAAACCAACATTGATAACAAGAACAGAAAACCTTTAAATCAGTTTTGGTGATGAGGCACATTAGAATATGAGTTGAATATTTAACCCCTAGAGGAGTGAAAAGGAGTAAGCCTGGTGGAAGAGTGGGGATTGTAGAAAAACCCATCATGTGACCTTTGTCTCTTCCTAGCTGGGTGCTTCCAGGGCCCGTAGAGAGAATTGGGGAAGAGGGTGGGCAAACAGGTTTGTAAGGGGATGGGGAGGGAGGCATCACTTTTAACCCGAAGACTTTTAAGTGGGGGACGTGGCATAATGAAGATACTTAAAAGTGAATGTATACATGGCATAATGAAGATACTTAAAAGTGAATGTATAAGTAATTAGATAGAGCTACTGGAAAAGATAAGAGGGAGAGATTTCTCTTCTGCCGCCTCCTAGAGGAGAAATTAAGAATCCAGATTTTGAAGTGAATGGACTCAGGAAAGTGAAAAGGATTGGATTATTGTCTGAGTCTCAAAGACAAAAAGGACTGGTTTGTTTTTATTATGAGATTTTGGGGTGGGAAAGGGAGAGAGTAGTAAAAGAGAGAAGCTGGCCTCAGTGTGTTTGCCAGCCAGCCACTGTCTGTGACAGATTAACAAAAGAGCCAGAGCAGAGGCCTGTTTACTTAGGGTCTGGAAAGCAAGAAGGTATATTAGCCATAGAAGTGGGTTGAGAAATGTATACGTTTGGAAAAGTTTGTTTAGAGGGAGTTTAAGTAAGGCCAAGCTTCTTGTTTTACCTTTGGAGGCCTACCCCTACCCTCACCTTGTGTCAGCTACACAGGCAGGCAGACAGACAGGCACAGGGACAGGGGGCAGCAGGAGTTTGCTTGGAGCAGACAGACAGTTTTAGTGTAGAGAATCTGGACCAACTGCAAATAGCAAAAATGTAGTTAGAAGAGCAAGAAAAGAGAAAAGAATCTTTGGTCCTGGAGGTCATCAAAGGAGGGGGGGGGAAGAGAGAGGGAGAGAGAAGCAAGATAGAGAAAAGGGGGTGAGAGACAGATTGAGCTGCTACAAGATAAGGAGTTACTTTTCTAGAGGAGATGGTTGGGAGGCTTACAGCAGAGAAGGGCTTGGTGAGCAAGGCAGGAGAGTTGAGGGAGTCTCTGGAGTGGAGGTCAGAGAACGGCTTAGGTTTAGGGGACCTGGGTCTCCTCGCTGTTTCATTGGAGCATTGTTTAAATCAGTAAGAGTAAAACCGAAGGTTCTGAATTTAGGCCAATGGTGGCCTTGGTAGTGAAACCAGATTTTGGTAGACAAACAAGTCAGGTTTTTTGACTATAAATCAGTCAGCCCAGAGTCTTAAGATTAGACTGCAGGCATGCCAATGGAGTGTCTCTGGGAGACAATTTGGAAAATTTTGTAGGACTACAGGGCCTGTCCCGCTGCTCCAGGAATCCCTGGGGCTTTGGGAAAGTGGACAGATAGATCTCAATAACCAGGAGAGGGTGTCCCCAAAGATCCTAATTAAAGGGTATGGGGGGGGTCAGGAAGGGAGAGATGTCTGGAATCTCCAGGAGCCCCACAAACAGGAAGGGAGGGACTCCAGAAGTCCCTAGGTGTGAGTTAGGGCACCTCTGCCATGGACCAGGCTGGTTACCTTGTCCTGAAGCCTTTTAGGGGGTGGGTGGAGTCGGTCAAATGGCAAAGAACCTCCTGCCTGGAGATCAGAGTCTGAGGACAGTGTCCAGGAGAGAGAATAGGGGGAGAGATAAGGTCTTTTCTGGGTTTACGCAGGGGGGCAATAAGACTTCAAGCCAGTGGGGTGGCCAAACACAAGGCATGCACTGCTTACGTAGGCAAAGTTCTTTCAGGTGGCTGTTTAGCCCAAAGTAAGCTCAGCAGGCTCTACGCTCCGGATGGAGAAAGGCCTTGGAAGGAAGAAGAAGGTAGCAGAAAGGCTGCATGAGAGGCAGCAAGGAGGCAGGTACCCAGTTACTCCTGGCACTGTTCCTCTCCTGGGTTTTGGCACCATATGTACGAAAATGGAGGAGAATGGAAAAGGAATAGGCCAGACTTGATCATCCACAGGTAAGGACTGTTTATTGAGAAACAGAGAGGCACACAGACCTTCCCCCGGGTTTGGAGGCTGTGCCAGAGAGTTGGGACAGGGGCTGGGTTTTTATATGAGGTCTGAGCAAGGAGGAAGAGGTTAATGAAAAAGCCTCTAGGTCAAGGGAGGTGGGGGTTTTTCAGTTGGTCCCACAATGGGATGTTTCTGTATGGATATGGGGCAGTAGAGTGGGGGTCAATCCTTCAATGGTAATATGTTTCCAAGTATTATTGTAATTATTGAATTACATTGAAAAATGAACTTTGTATTTAAATATATATATGTATTTAAATATATAGAAATATAAATATATATATAATTCAAGGCTTCACGTTTGTTCAGCTTGCTTGTTAGTTGGGCACAATACTACTTGAGCCATAGTTCCAGTATGACTTATACCAGTTATTTTGGAATGGAGTCTTTTGGACTTTTCTGCCTGCCCTGGCTTCAAACCACAGTTCTCAGATCTCACCCTCCTGAGTTGCTAGTATTGAATGCATGAGTCACCCACTGGTACACAGCTAGCAAACTTTTTTTAAAGGAGATAGAAAAAAATTATTAGAAACGAAACATGGCAGAGAAAGGGAACATGTAGAATAGATATACCATCACAAGACAACACTTCAGCACATCTTCAACCATCTTGTGCAGTCTTTGGGGTCACAATGATTGGACTCAGCTCAGCAATCTTTTTGAACAGGCCCTCCAAGTACTATTGATGTCTGTTCAAGTTTGAGACTACCTATTAGACTCCCTCATCTCACATTGAACGATGTGATTTAATAGAGCTGGGATGGGATAGAAGAGCCTTAATCTTTTGTTGTTGTTGTTGTTGGTCGTGGGGTCTGAACTCTGGGCCTGGGTGCTGTCCCTCAGCTCTTCAGCTCAAAGCTAGCGCTCTACCACTTGAGCCACAGTGCCAGTTCCAGCTTTTTCTGCTCGTGTGGTGGTGAGGAATCGAACCCAAAGTCTCATGCATGCAAGGCAAGCACTTTTCCACTGAGCCACCTTCCCAGACCCAAAAGCCTTAATTTTTTAAACCAATATCCCAATTTATTTTGATGAAAGCAATCAAAAGGCATACTTGGAAGAAAATTTTCCATGCCTAGCAGTAGTGCTTCTCAAATCTACCAAGGAGTTTGTGTTAAAATACATATTCTAATTCAATAGATCGAGAGTGCAGCATTTCAGTGGTTCACATGTGATACTTTATACTACCAATCACATTTTAAGTAGCAAGTTCCTAGTAAATGCTTCATGTTTTCATTTAACTTTGTTTTTGAGTGGAATTTTTAAGCCTAGATTTTTTTAACACAAGGTCTTGCTACATAGTCCAGGCTGGCTTGAAACTTGGCAATCTTCTTGTCTCTGCCTCCTGAGTGCTAGGATTACAGGTGTGTGATTCCATAACCAGCATGTAAATTTTTTTTCCTATGATTAAAAACAGTATGTCTTGATTTATGAAAAATATGTTCTTTTTCTCCAAAGTCAACTATTTCCAGAGTAGTTTGGTAGATATGAACTTTGCTTCCTGGACTCGTTGTCATCTTTTTGACTGTTTAAAGAGGCCTTTTTACTTGTCCTTCTGGTTTTTAAAAATACCTTCAGGTTAGCAAACTTTCCTCCCAGGAAGGTAATTCTCTAACAGATTCCTACCAAGAAAGAAATTCTCTGACAGATTTTATGCCATTCTCTCTGGAGTTAAGATGACTAATATATATTATCTCTAGTGTAAGTTCTACTGTCAGAATTTGTCTCCTCCCAGGCTGGGAAGGTGGCTATGTGGTAGAGCACTTGCCTTGCATGCCTGAGGCCCTGGGTTTGATTCCTCAGCACCACATAAGCAAAAAGAAAAAAGCCAGAAGTGGTGCTGTGGCTCAAGTGGTAGAGCACTAGCCTTGAGCTGAAGAGCTCAGGGACAGCGCCCAGGCCCAGAGTTCAGGCCCCACGACCGGACCCCCCCAAAAAAGAATTTGTCTCCTCCCTTAAGGTTATTGACAGATAATCCAAGTCTTTTTTCCCATGGATGAAGTCATTTTTTTCCTTCTGTACGACCATCTTGGTATTTCATCTTTTCAAGAGGAAACTGCAGCTGGGAGATGGTAGTTCATACCTGTAACCTTAGCTACTCAGGAAGCTGAGATCTAAGGTTCATAGATCTAAAGCTCACAGTTTGAAACCAATGCAGTCAGAAAAGTCTGTGAGAATTATGTTATTTCCAATTAGCCAGCAAAAAAATCCCAGAGATGGGGATGTGGCTCAAATGGTAGAGTGCTAGCCTTGAGTAGAAAAGTTCAGGGACAGTGCTCAGACCCTGGCAATTGTATATCTAATGATTTTTATACTGTCGGCTAGCTAGTCCACAGAGGAGCAAGTAATAATAAAGCAGCTTAAAAGAGTGTTGCTGAGTAGGAACAAATATCGAACATTGATCCCAGAAATCATTGTTTAAAAAAATAAGATTACAGTTTGATAAGATTCATTTGTAGAACAAAATGTGCCCCTGTGTTATTGTTGAGAACAACAAAATAATCTTCCAGTAGTTAGTAAAGTCAAGCAACTAAAACTGAGCAAGGAAAAAGAGAAGATATTATCTGTTGTCATCCTAGAGTGACTATGGACACATCTAAAACCAATTCTACTTAGAAAAGCAATGTTCTTCATTTGGGAATAGAAGATAACCCAGACATTCAGTAAACAAATCAAACGGCAAAAGCAAACGGCAAAAGCTAATCAGTATCCAGAGTTGCTACTATATACCATCAAAAATCTCTAGTTTACCACACAAGCTAGAGGCATACAATGGAACAGCAAAGTATGGCCTAAATACCAGAAAAAAGCAGAAGGAAATGTCTCACTTCCTGTGAGACAAGCAGATAATGAATGTAACATAAAAAGGTTTCACAGTAGTCATTTATTATGGGTTGAATTGTATGCCTCCCCCTCCAAATTCCATTTATTCAAGTCCTCATTTCAGTAGCTCAGAATGTTGTTTAATTTAAAAACAGTTTCATTTCTGATAAAATTAGTTAGGATGGGCTCATCCTGGAATTAGTTTGGGCCCTAAATTAAATATGTGATTACTGATATTATGCTGTCGAAAGATAAGGAAATTCACAAGCCACAAGACAAATCCCTCCATCACATCTTTGAAAGGACTATGATGCCCAGTACAGATGGTTCATGCCCATAATTCTAGATACTCAGGAGGCTTAGATCTAAGGGTTTCAGTTCAAAGCCAGACCAGTCAGAAAAATTTGCAAGACTCTTTTCCCAATGAGTCAGCAAAATGCTTGGTTGGAGGCAGGCTCAATTAGTAAATCACCAACTGTAATTGAAGAAATTGAAGAAGCCAAATGAGAGCTCAAGATCATGAGTTCAAGTTCCAGTATCAACACACACACACACACACACACACACACACACACACACACACACACAGGAGCATTGTGTGGGCAGGGAAAGGAAGGGGAAACTGACAGAAAGAGAAGGAAGGTGTGATACTGGCCATAAAAGAAATGTACTCATTACCTGACTTATGAAATGAAAGACCCTTTGTACAACACCTTAATAATAACAGTAAAATTATATTTTAAAAATTCATGTTTCTACACTTGGACATGATAAATTAAACAGGACTCTAAGAATTTACACCAAGTGAGACCAAATGAGGATGTTCTTAGGAGACAAACACAAAGGCACAGTGCCTATATGCATCTGGTCATATAAAATAATAATTATTGAAATGAACTCCAGGAAATGGAAACAAGAAGCTTTTTTTTTTTTTTGGGTCCGGTCAAGGGGCCTGAACTCTGGGCCTGAGAGCTGTCCCTCAGCTCTTCAGCTCAAGGCTAGCGCTTTACCACTTGAGCCACAGCACCACTTCCGGCTTTTTTTCTTTTTGCTTATGTGGTGCTGAGGAATCGAACCCAGGGCCTCATGCATGCAAGGCAAGCGCTCTGCCACTGAGCCACCTTCTCAGCCCCAGAAACAAGAAGTTTTTTGTTGCTGTTTTTCTTTTCTTTTCGTCTTGCTTGTTCATTTGTATGTCTTTGGGCAGGTAAGGGGAGCGCACAGAAATGAAGAGACAAAGAGCAAATAAATGCAGCAGTGGTATTCACTATGTTGAAAATGAACTACACTACTTGTGGGTACAGATGGGAGCAAGCAAGGGAAGGGGTGAAATTGTCAAAAAAGAATGTACTCATTCCTGACTTATGTAGCTGTAACCATTCTGTATATCACCCTTATAATAACAATTACATTTTTAATTCATGTCTCACCTTTCTCAACCAATTGAAAATGCAATTGTACAAGTAGTATTATAGGATGTATATAGAATAAGGAAAAGGAATGTGGCTAGCATAGTAACACCCTGAGTTGTATGGACAACTGGATGTGGTACAAAGTGTTACAGATGTCCTGTGGATATGGGTCCTTCCTAAATAAGTAATGGTGGAAAGTAGCAGGAAAAGAGGACACAGGGCCAAAAATGGGTCTTGAAAACAAATCATCAGTAATTTTGTTTGAAGTTGTAAGAGAATGAATGTGTAATAAAAGACTGTTTCCAAGCATCAGTGGCTCACGCCTAGCTACTTGAGAAGCTAAGATCTGAGGATGGTGGTTCAAAGCCAGGCTAAGCAGCTAAATCCATGAGACTCTTATCTCCAATTAACCAGCAAAAAATTCTAGAAGTGGCATTATGTCTTAAGTGATAGAGTGCTAACCTTGAGGAAAAAGCTAAAGGGGCTTGATAAGAAATGTACTCACTATCTTGCCCATGTAATTGTAACCCCTCTGTATGGTATTTTTACAATAAAAAAAAAAAAAAGAAAAAAAGCTAAAGGGGATCAGGAAGCCCTGAGTTCCAGCCTCAGAACACTTTCTCTCTGTCTCTCTCTCTCTGTGTCTGTCTCTGTCTGTCTGTCTCTCTTTCTGTCTCTCTGTCTCTGTCTCTGTCTGTCTCTTTCTCTCTCTCTCTCTCTCTCTCTCTCTCTCTCTCTCTCTCTCTCTCTTGCACACACACACAAATTGAACTTTGAATTTTCAGAGTTCCTTTATGTGAACCTTTCTTGTTTTGGGAATCAGTAACATTTGAAAGCCTCTTCGCCTCCCAAGCATGTGAGAAAGCCTTCATTTTCTATTTCTCCCTGAGATATGACTTATTTTATGAGCTGATGTGCTTGCCTCGGTGAATTGGAGGTGAGATATGTAAGTCATAATAGCTCAAACCTGAGTTCTGAGTTGTGGCAGTAATGATTTGGCCCCATTGATTGAGAGCCATGTATAAAAGCACTTCAACAATTCTAAGACTCAAGTCAAATGTAAATGTTATTTCCTGTTACCAAACTTGCATAATAGCACTTATTTTCTTTGCTATTCTAAAGTAAAATGTGTTGGTTTGATACCGTGCCGATTTGTATTCATTCTCTTTAAAGCTACTTCTGAAAATAGTAGTCTAGTTCAGAAAGTTAAATTCAGGAAAAAAAAAAAAAACAGTATTCTAATAATGACTGAACTATAATAACCTCCAATTTACCTGAAGCATTCCCAAATTTCAAACAGATGATTTTTAATGTGTATTTTTGTGCCTGGGTGCTGTCCCTGAGCTTCTTTGCTCAAGGATAGTACTCTACCATTTGAGCCACCGCTCTACTTCCAGGTTAATTATAAATAAGAATCTTAAGAACTTTCCTGCCAGACTTGCTTCCATCCTCAGATCTCAGGCTCCTGAATGATAGGATTGCAAGCATAAGTCAATAGTACCAGGCTCTATGCATATTTTCTTTGAGTTCACTTTTATGGAAAAAAAAAATCTGTTCTTGCTGCTGGGAAGCTCTAGCCTATCTAGTTTTGGGGCTTTGGGGAGAATTTCTAACTGTTTTGGCTCAGTATACATGGACAGATATTTGTTTCCTTATAGGCTATTTTTTGAGAGTTTGGAAAAGATGAAATGAGACATATCATAGAACTTAAAGATGGATTTTAGGAAATTATTGTGTACAACTGCAGTCTGAAATGCATTGTGTTTTAAAACAAAAGGAATGAAGGAGAGAGAGAAAGGTTAAAGACTTATCTTTTTTGTTTGGTGGAAAGTCCCTGAGGTTATTTCCCTTTTGGAAGTGTTTTGCCTGTTTAGATTTTTCTGCTTTTTATAGATTTGGATACCATTTTTATAATTATTTACTTAATCATAATTTTTAATATAAGGTCTCACTATAGTCAAAACTGACCTTGAACTTGAGACCCTCTGGTCTCAATATGATAGAATTGCATGCTATGACATCGTTCTTATTTATATCCTCAAGCACATTATAGCAGCTCTACCAACAACATCTGCATATTTTTTCATGATTCTCTCTGTTTCTTTTTTGTTCAAAGTTGATACTCTACCATTTGTCCCATACCTTCAATTTGGCTTTTTGCTGGCTAATTTGAGATGAGTTTCACAGATTTTCCTGCCTCAATTGGCTTTGATCTGTGATCCTCAGATTTCAGACTCCTGAATAGCTAGATTACAGCCACCATTACCTGGCAGTAAAATTTTTAAAATGTATTATATCCAGGAAATTGTTGATTTTTTTTTAAGGTTCAACTCATAGTTCCCTGTAGCCACCCTTTATAATAATGTAGCCACTAGGAAGTGGGCTCAAATGGTAGAGCTCTTGCCTTGAGCTGAAGAGCTGAGGGACAGCGCCCAGGCCCAGAGTTCAAGCCCCACGACCGACCAGAAAAAAAAAAAAAGATTAAAAAAAAGATTTTAAAAAATGTAGCCACTAATTATTATCTGTCTCCATTTCCTACCTCCATCAATATAAATAAGCTCTTTGCAACTAGGATCTTTGTTTTTATATTCTCATTCACTAAGGGATCGCCTAGCACATAGATGGAACTAAGTAAATATTAATTTACTAGTCAAAACAACTCCAAATTCTATATCCTTCTTGAATTATTTCCCAATCTCTTTTTTTTTTGGGGGGGGGTGTTCCAGGGGCTTGAACTCAGGGCCTAGGCACTTATCTCTTGGCTTTTTTGCTCAAGGCCCATGCTCTACCACTTGAGCCACAGCTCCACTTTCAGGTAGGCAAGCACTTTACCATTTAATTGAAGATAATTAGTTGAAGGTAGGAGTTTCCATCCCAAAGACTTTTATGCCTATGTTGATTTTAAACCTTGATCCTCAGATCTCAGTCTCCTGAATGCCTAGAATTGCAGGCTTGAACTATAGGCATCCAACATGAAAAAAAAAATTGAGATAGAATCTCACTTTGTAAGTAGCTCGGCTAGTCTGCCTTAGCCTTCTGAGTGCTGGAATTACAGCTATTCACTGTCAGACCTGGCTATTGAAGGAGGAGTGGGAATTTTTTTGTTTTGTTTTAGTTCAAAAGTGGTAATCACTAGAAAAGTCATTGCATGCTTCTTAATTGCCAGTTCTGAAGTGTCACTTCTATAACAATATTTCCAAATGTGACCCCTAAAATAAGCATGTAGTCATCCATAACATGGTTAAAACTTTTTGGGGATTTTCTTTTTTATATAAATGGGATTGAGTTGTAACTAGAAATCCCCTACATACTAGTTATATATGTACCCTGCTGTTTTTTTGTTTGAGGCACTAAGGATTGAACTCAGGGCCTCCTGTATGCTAAGAAGGCACCCCACCATTTCACCCCAGCCCCAGCCATTGTTATGTGGGTTTATATTAATAAGCAGAGTTTAGAGGTCTATAGAATTGCCTCGCTGTCAATCTTTCTAAAAAGTAACTGTGCTACCTCCTTTATATATGTTCAGAATCTACAATGTTCTGTTCACTTTTCTAAGCACTTTCCCTTACTCATTTTATGTAATTCTTACAGTTAGCCTGTGAGGTAGTTCTCAATGTCCTCATTTCATACATGAGAAAACTCAGCCTCAAAGAGAAGAAAACAAGTTATACTCAAAACCTGTCAAGATAGAGGATGTTGGTGAGAGTGAAATTTAGAAATAAATTGTTCCTAATTCCTTTCTATAACTAACATCCTTTCAAAACTATTCTTGAAGAAAATTAATTTTCTCCTTTCTTACACTTTTTAAGATACAAGATCTACTATCCAGGGGAAAGGGTATCTCCCTCAAGGTCCAAAAGATCCTCCTGTCTCAAATTCCTGAATAGATGGGACTAAAGGTATGTACCACCATGCCCGGCTGATTTGCTCCCTTTGTTTACTAATTATAGTAAATAAAATACAGAGAATACTGATATACTCAGAGTATTCCTTCATGTTTTTATCCTTATACCCTACTTGGATTGTTTAAAAGCAATTTTAATGGTTGTCTAGTCTGCCTAGTATGCAGGTGTCTCTGTTATTTTTCAGAGTAATGCTAGAGAGAATATGCTTGTCAGGAGTGGATTTCAACATTAACAAAAAGGATCTGCCTAGCCACTGGTGGCACACACTTGTAATTCTAGTTACTTGGGAAGTTGAAATCTAAGAATTGAGGTTCAAAGTCATTTCAGGCAGAAAAGTCCCTGAGACTTTTATCTCCAATTAAACACACACACACACACACAAAAAAAAAAAAACAGAAGTGGAGCTGTGGCTCAAGTGGTAGACCACCAGCCTTGAATGAAAAAGCCAAACAAGAATGCACAGGCCCTGTGTTCAAGCCCAAATACCTGCATGCATGCATACACATACATGCTTTCACACACACACACACACACACACACACACACACACACACACACACACGAAAAATGAAAGATCTAGTAAAGAACTGAGAAATACTTCCCTACCAAAAAAGAAAAATAATGCATGTACACACACACATACACTCTTGCATCTTGAAGTAGAGTTTCTAGTCATGATAGTAAATAGTAACTAGTAGTGATTCAGAGGGAAGTGGAGAAGATTGCAGCCTTACTGCCCTCACTGACAATTAGAATTAAAGACTATATTTCTAGTGTAAAGTAAGTGTGATCCTTGTAAGCAGAAAAAAATCAAATGCTAGAGAACCTGTAGTTGCTTTGGAAGAAACTCTGTATTCTAAATTTTTCCCCAAAATTTACTGAGGATGATTATGACTTATGTGTTTCTTTGTAGAAACTGGTAATATCTGAATACACCAAACCAAACACGTAGACTCTTGCGCCATTGCTACCATGACATTTTACTAAAGAGGAATGCCACTCTACGTAGATTCCAAGCCAGCTAGAAAGAAACAAAGCTGATTAGTCTTCAGTCTAACCACTGAACGGGATGACGGCCACAGCTGCAGTGGAGACACCAAAAATGGAGAAGAATGCCTCCAAGGAAGAAAAACAGCAGCCTAAAGAAAACAGCACAGAGCAAGGTAATGTTGATTCTGAAGAGTGGATGAGTTCTGAGAGTGACCCTGAACAGATGAGCCTTAAAATCCACAGCAACAACAGCTGCCATCCTGTTGATAGTCAGTTGAAGAAAAAGGAGATGCACTCCAAACCCCACCGCCAGCTCTGCCGATCACCCTGCCTGGATCGTCCTAGCTTCTCCCAGAGCAGTATTTTACATGATGGTAAACTCGACTTGGAGAAGGAATACCAAGCCAAGATGGATTTTGCTCTAAAGCTGGGCTATGCTGAAGAACAGATCCAATCTGTGCTGAATAAGCTGGGCCCTGAATCACTTATTAATGATGTATTGGCAGAGCTTGTCAGACTTGGAAACAAAGGGGACTCAGAAGGGCAGGTCAATTTAAGTCTATTAGTGCCCCATGGGCCCAGCTCCAGAGAAATTGCAAGCCCTGAATTGTCTCTTGAAGATGAAATAGACAACAGTGACAATTTGAGACCGATTGTCATTGATGGAAGTAATGTGGCAATGAGGTAAGTCTAGAATATACTTTTTCTTTAAAAAAAAGAACTAGGGGGCTGGGAAGGTGGCTCAGTGGTAGAGTGCTTGCCTTGTGTGCCCAAGAACCTAGGTTTGATTCCTCAGCACCATATAAGCAAAAAAAAACAAAAAACAAAAATGGTGCTGTGGCTCAAGTGGTAGAGCACTAGCCTTGAGCTGAATAGGTGAGGGACAACGTCCAGGCCCAGAGTTCAGGCCCCACGACAGACAAAAAAAAAACTGATTTGAATTCATAGACATTGTTTTTCTTTGCAAAGCCCTATAAGAAGCCCTTAGTTGTTGTCTGAGTCTTACATACCAACTGGTGGATAGAGTCTATAGTAATCCTCCCCTTGCCTTTTCTTTCTCCTTTGAAATTGTTATTTGTAGGTCTTCAGGTGTATTGGGACAGCTGAGAAGCATCAGTACCATTTCAGAGCAAACATGGTCACTTAGATGTTGGAGTCCACTGTCCCATCCCTACTAGATTAACCATCCTGAAAATCCTCTCACCATGTTACTTGGAAGCTTAATTTAGGAACTTTCCACAGCTACTAGTCACTATTTCCCAAGTTGGGATCCTTTTGTCTGTCTTTAGGGCTCCTTGTGATATTGTTGACATTACTCTCTGAATCTGACTCTGATAATCTTGATACATCATGTAATATTGTATGACTATCAATGTTACTAAAAATATTTGGCAGTGGGAGAGTATATGCCTGGCATGCCAAAGGACCTACAGTGTATCCCCAACATCAAAGAAGAAAGAAGTAGGGGCTGGGAAGGTGGCTCAGTGGTAGAGTGCTTGCCTTGCATGCATGAGGCCCTGGGTTCAATTCCTCAGCACAACATAAGCAAAAAGAAAAAAAGCCGGAAGTGGCACTGTGGCTCAAGTGGTAGAGCACTAGCCTTGAGCTGAAGAGCTAAGGAACAGCGCCCAGGTCCAGAGTTCAGGACCCACGACCGGACCCAAAAAAAAAAACTAAAAACCCTTTGAAATCATGACAACATCTTCCCAAGGTGTGTAAAGCACACAAGACATCCTCCCTGGTTTATTTTGTTGTTGTTGGTCATGGGGTTTGAACTCAGAGCCTAGGCACTGTCCTTGAACTCTACCACTTTGAGCCACAATACCATTTCCAGTTTTTTAGTACTTAATTGGAGATAAGAATCTCATAAGGACTTTTCTGCCCAGAATGGCTGCAAACTGCAATCCTCAGATCTCAGTCTCCTCAGTAGCTATGATTATAGGCATGAACCACTGGTACCCAGAGTCTTCCTCCCTGCTTTAATGTGAGAAATCTAGAAGCATAATCATGAGAAATTTAAATGACCGTCACATAATATTAGAGAAATCAGAATGATGCACTGGGGTCAACAATAACTCGATGGTAAAATCACTCTTTGTGTAATGAATGAACACTAATGAAAATACTAGGCAACAATAAAATTATGGAGAATAATTTCTGTGTACAAGGGGCGAAAAGTCTATCTGCTGCCCTCCTAACAGGATCCGGCTAACTCAGTCTCTCACCAAACTATATAACACAGAACATTGTAGAGTAGACATTTTCTTTTCTCTTCTGCTTTGTAAACAATAATGCGGAAGGCAAAAAAAGAAATAATGAAGAGATTAATTACTCCATATTTACTCTATGTCAGTACCAAATTATTATGCTGATAGGAAAATGAATTTTTGTCTCCTATATGAGTTGTTTTGCTAAATTTAAGGCACCATATATGATTTAAATATATAGAAAATCACCACTCAATCTTATTTTTACAAATATTTTAAGAGCATTTTTAAATAGTACATATTGAAGCACACACTGATGGGTCACAACTGGAAACCTAGCTATTCAGGAGGCTGAGATCTGAGGACTGCAATTCAAAATCAGCTTGGGCAGCAAAGTCCATGATACTCTTATCTCTAGTTAAGCACCAAAAAGTCAGAAGTGGAGCTGTGGCACCAACATTGAGCAAAAAATCTAAGTGAAATCTGGAAGCCCTAAGTTCAAGCCCCAGTACTGGCACAAAATGAATTAAAATAGTATATAGTGGACCACATGATCTTATTGTATATTGTGTACAAAGTAAAAGTTTTCCTTATTATATATCCACACATTCATATAGCACACTTTTATTAGGCTCACACTCTGTTACTCTTTCTTATCCTGTGTTCCTTCTCCCTTCCCCTTCCATCTTCCCAGGAGTCCCTCATATAAGAGATTACTCTTATGACAGATGAGATTGTATCTTTTTTTTTTGTCAGTTGTGGGGCTTGAACTCTGGGCCTGGGCACTGTCCCTCAGCTCTTCAGCTCAAGGCTAGCACTCTACGACTTGAGCTACAGCGCCACTTCCAGTTTTTTGGTGGTTTACTGGACATAAGAATCTCATAGGCGCAGGGGCGGGGGCGGTGAGGAGTGGGGGATAGTCAGGGAAGGGAAGGGGAAACAAAGGAGGAGGCAACAATGCTTGATAAGAAATGTACTCATTACCTTGCCCATGTAATTGTAACTCCTCTGTACGATATTTTCACAATAAAAAATATATATATCATCTTAAAAAAGAAAAAAGATTCTCATGGACTTTCCTGCCCTGGCTGGCTTTGAACTGTGAGCCTCAGATCTCAGCCTCCTGAGTAGATAGGATTACAGATGTAGGCCACCAGCATTGTATCATTAAAAAAAAACAACACCTTTTTCCCAGCCAAAGAACAGATAGGCTACAGATTGTGAGAAAATCTTTGCCAGATGTTCGTCCAGCAAAGGAATAATATCTAGACTATATAAAAAGCTCATAAATTAAACAAAAACATTCATATAACTGTTTTCATTGTTGTATTGTTATTCTTATCTGAATATCCAAGTCAGTTAACCAACGAGCTGCAATATTCTGCTATCACATATCCATGCTCAAAGTGCATTGCTATAATCTATATGAAATTCTAATTCATCACATATAAATTTTTCTTGTTTTCTATAAAACGTCACTATGAGGTTAGTATTTGTTACACAAAATTCATGTTAACATATGGTGATCTTCAGCATGTTGGATAAGTCTGTGTTTAAATTATGGTGCTTTGTTTGCCACTGCAGAATTTGTTTAACACTTGTAGTAGTGATGTACCTGTGATTCACAGACTGCAAATATAGTAAGATACATGCTGTGATCCTAAAAGGTGCATTCATTCTGGAGCTGTCTCCCTTGGTAGGAAAAATCCATTTTAGAAGATTTAAGGCTTAGAAAATGTAAATACCACTGAGTTCTCAGCTACTTTTGTGGAGGATAAGACCATTGACCCACCCTACTATGAAGAATTTGTTTTGGGAGCCTGGCTCAAGATAATTTTCTATCACACATGTAATTATGGCTACTCAGAAGGCTGAGATGTGAGAGTCGAAATTCAAAATCAAGAGACAATCTCTAACCACCAAGAAGCTGGAAATAGAAGTGTAGCTCAAATAGTAGAATACTAGCTTTAAGTAAAATGGAGAGCACCGAGGCCCTAGGTTCAAGTCTTAGTGCAAACAAACACACACAATAGGTATCTAAGCCAATTTACAGGGAAAGAAAAATAATTTATAGTGTCACTAGAGTACTTAATGATTTGTAGGTCTTTCCTAGGTATTTAAGCCTTTTTTGATTGGAAAAATGGCAAAAGTAGGTCATCTTGGAAGCATAAACCTGTTATCCCCTTAAAATATTCATTCCTACCTAGATGCTGACAGCTCATGCTTGTAATCCTTAGTTACTCTAGAGGCTGAGATCTGAGGATTTGTCATCACTGTTTGAATCCTGCCCAGGCAGACAAATCCAAGAGAGTCTGATCTACAATTAACCAGCAAAAAGCCGGAAGTGGAGCTATGGCTTAAGTGGTAGAGTTGACCAGCCTTAAGCACAAAAGATAAGAGACACAACTTAGGTCATGAGTTCAATCCCTAGTACCTGCACAAAACCATATATATGTATATATTCATTCCTTAAATACTTTTTCTTTACATTCTTGACCTTTGTGTAGGTCTTCCAGACTTTGATGAATGTTAAAAATGCCTCTGGTTCTTACTGAGCATCTTATGGTATACTTCATGGAATGCTACGATGGCAAAATTTTATTAAATTTTTTGTAATCCTATGGATATGTTAAAAAAATTGCCAGTCCTGAGGCTTGAACTCAGGGCCTGGGCACTGTCCCTGAGCTTCTTTTTGCTCAAGGCTATCACTTGAGCTACAGCAGCACTTCTGGCTTTTTCTGTTTATGTGGTACTGAGGAATGAAACCCAGGGTTCTCATGCATGCTAGGCAAGCACTCTACCACTAAGCCACATTTCCCAGCCCTATGTTACATTTTTAACATTTAAAAAATTGATTCTCAATATAATATAGATGTAATATCAGGACATAAATACATCAAAATATTAAATGTTTGTTTTGGGGTGGTGGTAAAACAGTTGAGTCTTGGGTTTTTACTTTACATTTTATGTATTTTCCACATTTTGTGTAATAAGCATATACAATACAAGCATGTATATTTGTAATGGTGACAAATAGCTTTAAACTAAGCATTTTTTCAAAACAAACTGGGAAGTTGGTGTATCCAACCAAAACTAGTATTTTTATATTTGTTTTTGGACTTAGATCATACTTAGGATTAAATCATACTTTATAGCACTGCAGAGTGAAGTGGAATGGAATTTTGTACCCTTCTTTCGACTCCAAAGCACATTTTTTTGTTGATTTGGGTTTTTTGTCTCATCATGTAGTCCAAACTGACCTCAAACTATTAATCCTCATGATTCTCATACCTCTGTATTCTAAGTGCTGGAATTACAAGCATGTGCTCCCATACCAGGTCCAAAATTCTCCCTTTTAGTGGTAATTCTGGTGCTTTTCCTAATTTGTTATTCTATCTATCATCATTGTAGCAGTAGGGGAAAACCACAAGTAAACATCTTTCCTACTGACCCATTTCATGCTGGGTCCATTCAGTATAACCCTGTAAGTACCATGGGCTTGCTTGTTGTTCTGCATTTTATTTTTTTTTTTTTTTTTTTTTTATTTCTTTAGGCGTTTTTGTTTTTTTTTGTTTTTTTTTTTTATTTTATTTTATTTTTTTTTATTGTAAAGCTACTATACAGAGGGTTACAGTTACATGAGTGAGGTTATGAGTACACTTCCTCTTGAGCATTGTTACCCCCTCCATTGTTTTCCCCCTACCATCCCCTCCCTCCCTCCCTTCCCCGAGGTTCTTTTTTTTTTTTTTTTTTTTTTGATTGTGATTAAATGATTACATAATTTCAAAGTCACAAGTTCATTCTAACTTCCCTGGAGCAAATTGTCTACCACAGTCTGTAATATATAACAGTGTTCACATGTTATATACCATATTTGTGATCAGCAGCATGAGGATATTTAGTAGTGGTTCAACCAGATGAGCGGGAGTTCTTTGTTTCTTAAGTCCTGTTAGTTTTGTCGTATCACCTAACCTTTTGGATTTAGCATCCACTTATGAGGGAGACCATGTACCGTTTGTCTCTTTGTTCTTGGCTTACCTCGCTCAACATGATTCCTTCTAGCTCCATCCATTTCCCTGCAAATGCCATTATTTTGTCATTTCTAATGGCTGCATAATATTCCATTGTGTATAGATACCACAATTTTTGGATCCATTCATCTGTGGTGGGGCACCTAGGTTGTTTCCATATCCTAGCTATTGCGAACAGTGCTGCAATAAACATGGAGGTGCACATGTCCTTGTATATTGGTTCCTGTTGTTCAGGGTAGATGCCTAGAAGTGGTATGACTGGGTCGTAAGGGAGGTCAATCTTTAGCTTTCTAAGGACCCTCCAGACTGCTTTCCAAAGTGGTTGTATAAGTGTACATTCCCACCAGCAGTGTAATAAGGTTCCTCTTTCTCCACATCCCCTCCAGCATTTGTCGTTGGCTGATTTGTGGATGTGGGACATTCTGACTGGGGTAAGGTGGTATCTCAGGGTTGTCTTTATTTGCATTTCCTTCACCACCAGGGATGATGAACATTTCCTCATGTGTTTCTTTGCCATTTTTATTTCTTCATTTGAGAAGTCCCTCTTTAGTTCCCTTGCCCATTTAGTAATTGGTTTGTTAGGTTTGGGAGGGATTAGTTTCTTGAGTTCCCTGTATATACAGGATGTTAACCCCTTGTCTGATATATTGCTGGTAAATATTTTTTCCCAATTAGTTGGTTGTCTTTCTAGCTTAGTTGCGATAGATTTAGCTGTGCAGAAGCTTTTTATTTTAAGGTAGTCCCATTTGTCGAGTCTCTCTCCAACTTGTTGTGACCCTGGGACTCTGTTCAGGAAGTTCCTTCCTGTGCCTATTAGTTCAAGTGTCTCTCCTACTCTGTCCTGCAGTAGTTTCAGAGATTCAGGTTTAATGTTAAGGTCTTTAATCCATTTTGAGTTGATGTTGGTGCATGGTGATAGGCTGGGGTCCACTTTTAGTTTTCTGCATGTGGCTGCCCAGTTTTCCCAGCACCAGCGGTTGAAGAGGCTGTGTTTCTTCCATTGTATGTCTTTGGCTCCTTTGTCGAATATCAGCTGGCTGTAGGCCTGTGGATTTATATCTGGATCTTCTATTCTGTTCCATTGGTCTTCGGGTCTGTTTTTGTGCCAGTACCATGCTGTCTTTGTGATTATAGCTCTGTAGTAGAGTTTGAAGTTCGGCATGGATAGCCCTCCCATATTGTCTTTATCCCCTAGAATTGTTTTGGCTATTCTAGGTCTTTTGTTGTTCCATATAAATTTTTGGACTGTTTTCTGTATTTCAGTGATGTACGTCATTGGGATTTTAATAGGAATTGCATTGAATTTGTATATTAGTTTTGGAAGTATCACCATCTTTACTATATTAAGTCGGCCTATCCAGGAGCATGGGAGGTCTTTCCATTTCCTAGTGTCTTCTGCAATTTCTTTCTTTAACTTTTTATAGTTCTCATTAAATAGTTCTTTTACATCTTTGGTTAGGTTAATTCCTAAATATTTTATTTTTTGGGAGGTTATTGTGAATGGGGTTGCTCCCTTTATTTCCCTCTCTTCCTGTGCGTTATCAGTGTATAGGAAGGCAACTGATTTTTGTGGGTTTATTTTGTATCCTGCTATTTTGCCGAAGTGACTTATGATTTCTAAAAGTTTGGGGATGGAGTTTTTGGGATCGTGGAGGTATAGTATCATGTCGTCTGCAAAAAGGGATAGTTTCACTTCTTCTTTCCCTATGCGGATCCCTTTAATGTCTTTTTCTTGCCTTATTGCCCTGGCTAAGGGTTCTAGGACTATGTTGAAGAGGAGTGGAGACAGTGGACATCCTTGCCTTGTTCCTGTTTTTAGGAGGATTGGTTGTAGCTTTTCCCCATTAAGTATAATATTGGCTATTGGTCTGTCATAAATGGCTTTTATTGTTTTTAGAAATGTTCCTTCTATTCCTATTTTCTCCAGAGCTTTTAGCATGAATGAATGTTGAATTTTATCAAAGGCCTTTTCTGCATCTGTGGCGATAATCATGTGATTCTTGACCTTGGCTCTGTTGATATGCTGGATTACATTTATTGACTTACGTATGTTAAACCATCCCTGTGTCTCTGGGATGAAGCCTACCTGATCATAGTGTATTATTTTTTTTATGTGTTTCTGGATTCTGTTAGCTAGAATCTTGTTAAGGATCTTTGCATCTGTGTTCATCAAGGAGATTGGCCTGTAATTCTCCTTTTTGGTTGGGTCTTTGCCTGGTTTGGGGATGAGTGTGATATTGGCTTCGTAGAATGAGTTTGGGATAGCTCCCTCCTTCTCTGTTTCTCTGAAGAGCTTGAGGAGTATGGGTATTAGTTCTTCTTTAAAGGTCTTATAGAATTCTGCTGTGAATCCATCTGGTCCTGGGCTTTTTTTTGTTGGAAGACTTTTGATAGCTTCCTGTATCTCATTATAGGATATTGGCTTATTTAATTGGTTAACTTCTTCTTTGCTCAGTTTGGGTAACTTGTATTTCTCTAAAAATGCATCCATTTCCGCCAGATTTTCTTCCTTTAGAGAGTATAGCTTTTGAAAGTAGTCTGTTAGAATTGTTTGGATATCTTGGGTACGTGTTGTGATGTTTCCCGTGGCATCCCTAATCCTATTAATATGGGTTTCCTCTCTTCTTTTTTTAATTAATCTTGCCAACGGGCCATCAATTTTGTTTATTTTTTCAAAGAACCAGCTTTTTGTTTGGTTTATTTTGGTTATGGTTTTCTGATTTTCTAATTGGTTAATCTCTGCTCTCAATTTGGTTATCTGGCTTCGTCTAGTAGCTTTAGGTCCCATTTTTTCTTGTTTTTCTAGCTGTTTTAGTTGCAACATGAGATTATTTACTTGGTCTGTCTCCATTCTCTTGATGTGGGCACTGAGGGCAATAAATTTGCCCCTCAGGACTGCTTTTGCTGTGTCCCACAAGTTTCTTTGTGAGGTGTTTTCATTTTCATTGAGTTCTAGGAAATGCTTTATTTCTTCTCTGATCTCTTCTGTTACCCAGGCCTTGTTAAGGAGTGTGCTGTTCAATTTCCATGTATTAGAGAAATTTCTGCGGTATGCTTTGTTATTGAGAGCTAGCTTGATTCCACTGTGGTCAGATAGGATACAGGGGATTATGTCGATCCCTTTGTATTTGCTTAAGTTCCTTGAATGAACTATGATATGGTCTATTTTGGAGAAAGTTCCATGAGCTGCTGAGAAGAATGTGTACTGTGTTGTTTTAGGGTGAAATACTCGGTAGATGTCAGTTAATTCCGCTTGAAGTATGGCCTCACTTAATTCGGTAGCTTCTTTGCCAATCCTCTGGTTGGTAGACCTGTCCTTTGGTGAGAGTGGCGTGTTAAAGTCTCCTAGTATTATCGTATTGGGATCTATTTTATTCTGTAAGTTTGAGAGCATTTGTTTAACATATCTGGGTGCACCAATATTTGGGGCATATAAGTTGATGATGGTTATATCCTCCTCTTGGATTGTTCCCTTTATTAATATGTAGTGTCCGTCCTTGTCTTTCTGTACTGATTTTAATGAAAAGTTTATTTTGTCAGATATCAGGATAGCTACACCTGCTTTCTTATTGGGGGAATTTGATTGGTAGATCCTTTTCCACCCCTTCACTCTGAGTTTGTTTGTATGTTTGGCTGAGAGGTGGGTCTCCTGAAGGCAACAGATGGATGGGTCTTGTTTTCTGATCCAGTCCTCAGTTCGTTTTCTTTTAATTGGCGAATTCAGCCCATTTATATTAAGAGAAAGTATAGAGAGATGCATTGTTGTCCCTGCCATTCCGTTTTCCTAAGTTTTTCTTCTTTCCTTCCCTCCTGTGCTTGCTCAGTTAGACTTTGAGTAATGCCTGTTTGGGGCAGGTCCCAGTTCCTGGTTGCTTTCTTCAGGTTGTGTTCCCCCTCTTAGAATTCTTTGTAATGCTGGCTTAATGTTTATGTATTCATTTAGTTTTTCTTTGCTATTAAAAGTTTTCAGTTCTCCATCGAATGTGAATGCTAGCTTTGCCGGGTATATCAGTCTGGGTTGGCAGTTATTGGCTCTCAGGGCTCGTATGGTGCTTTCCCAGGCTTTTCTTGCATTCATTGTTTGTGTGGAGAGATCTGCAGTGATTCTAATTTTTTTCCCGTTGTAGTATAGCTCCTTCTTCATTTTTGCTGCATGCAGGATTGTTTCCTTATTATTCAGATCCATCATTGTTACTATTATGTGCCTAGAAGTGTTTCTCCTGGGATCTTGCTTGTTGGGTGTTCGATAAGCTTTTGTGATGTAGTTAAGATGGTCGTTTTTGAGGTGGGGAAAATTTTCATTGACTATCTTGTTAAATAGGTGTTGCATTCCCTTGCTCTGGAATTCCTCACCTTCGTCCACTCCGATTATGCGAAGGTTAAATTTTTTAGCATTATCTGCTTGCTCTTGAATTTCCCTTTGGTTTAATTTGAGTGATTTTTCCATATCTGTCACTTTTTGGTCCAGTTGGTGTATTCTGTCTTCTGTATCTGACACTCTACCTTCCATTTCATTCACTCTGTTGACCGTGGCTTCTATTGTGGTTTGCATGGTGGAAATGGATCCCTTTATGGATTCAATGTTGGTTCTCAGAGTACTGATCTCACCTCTCAATGAGGTGAGATCAGTATGCATTACCTCTAATTTGGCGTTTATCTCACTTCTTACTGAGGTTTGTGCAGCTTCTATTTTTGCATCCAATTTTTGTTTGATATCCTGTATATCTTTTGATAGTTCATCCTTGTGCTCTTTCAATTTCTGATCCATTTCTCGCTTTATTTCTTGAGTCATTGCCTCCAGCAACCCTTGGATGTAGTTTTTGTCTTCCATTCCTGCTTTGCTCCCACTGGGGCTCTCCCCTGCGTGGCTGCTGGCTTTTGAGGTGAGCTTGCTGTCCTGGGTAGTGGTAAACCTTGTGATTTTTCTCTGTGATTTTCGCATGGGGGTTCAGGAGACTGCTCTTCAATCTTGTTTTGGTGTGTCTGTCTTTGCTTGGTTGCTGATTCTGTATTGGTAGAGAGAGTCTGTGCCTGATCTGGATTCTGTTGGGAGCCTATTTCCAGCTGCTATTCACTTAGGATTCTCAGCTCTCTGCTGTAGCAATTCCCGCCTTTGGAAGGGTTGAGCAGCCTAGACTGCTTGTGTTTGCTCCTGCGGGTGCTCTTGGGAAGATCAGATGCTCTGGATGCACTCTCCCAAATACTGGAGTCTGCTATGGGCTCCTGATGTGTTTTTGTTTGTTTGTTTTGGGCTGGTTGTGGGCTTGAACTCTAGGTTTGGGTGCTGTCCCTCAGCTCTTCAGCTCAGGGCTGGCACCCTACCATTTGAGCCACAGCCCCACTTCTGACCCTTTTTGCTTTGTTCAGGCGCCGGTCCCCTGGCCTGGTTCCGGCCCCAGCCTGGAGCGCGCTCGTTAGGCCTGTGCTAATGTGTATACCACCTTGGTTATGCAGCCTGGAGGACACAGTTCAAATTTCTTCTACTGTTGGTAGTCTTGACCCAGGGGCACTGTTCCTGGCTTGAGCATTTAAGCTCCCTTCCAGGGGCGCTCTTGCTCTGGCCTGGCCAGCAGAGTGTGCTCCACCGGCTGGTGGAGCTCTCGAACAGTTCCCAGTTTTAGTGGGTCCTGTGGTCCGGGTGTTGGGGTAGGGAGTCTAGGTCAGGGTCTGGGGATTCCCTCCAGCTCTGGTCTCCCTTGATGGATTCCCTGTCCCCTGATGGGTACTCACCCTGTAGGTCGTCAGTTGTTGTTGCAGTCCGTCAGTTGTTGTTGCAATCCGAGTTCAGTTGGGGTGGTTGCGGGCTGGGTTGGGCGGCCCCCCGCCGGGTCGTTGCGATCGCGATTGGGCGGGTGTTCTGCCGACAGGTCCCTTTGTCGCGCTGCTGGTGCCGGGCGGCTTTGGCGGGATGGAGCCTCTCCGCTCCGGTGGAGAGTGATGGGTGGGGTGGGATCCTCGTGGAGACTCCCGGCTGGTAGGTTTCTCTGTTCCTGGCGATCCGCTGTTCTGCAATCCGGTACCTGGTGATCTGCAAGCAGCCCCCTGTGTCTCTGTGGCTCCGGCAGCCCCCGCCGGGCCGGCTGGCCGGCGGCTTGGCGCACTGCCGCGCGGCCAGTAAAGGTTGGGGGAGGGGTCTTCGCTCTTCTCTGTTCTGAAATTCTTCTTTTCCTCTCTTTCTTTTTTTTGTTATTTTCCACCTCTGGTTTTTCTCTGAGTGTTCGTCTTTTTGTTGTTGTCGGTCTCTTGGGGAGATTAAAGGTTGGAACTCGAACTCTCTTTTTGGTTGGAGAGAGCTGTGGCGTTTCCCTACTGCCCCGTCGCCATCTTGGACTCTTCTTCTTTAGGCGTTTTTGATCTATCCCTTAGGATAAGCTTATATATTCTTTCCTTAGCTTGAGACTCCCTTAACTTTCCCCTACAGACTCTTTCCCCTGTTCTGCATTTTAGAAGCAGTCAGTGGTAGT
Organism: Dipodomys spectabilis; assembly: GCF_019054845.1. Taxonomy (NCBI): domain Eukaryota; kingdom Metazoa; phylum Chordata; class Mammalia; order Rodentia; family Heteromyidae; genus Dipodomys; species Dipodomys spectabilis. Next base: position 2,553,238 of record NW_024871047.1, read on the forward strand.
TGTCTCAGTCTTTCTTGGAATACATTGATAGTTAAATAGCTTCTTCGTTTAAGTATTTTAAAATTTCACTAGAGTAGTATAATTGCTTTATCATACTCACTGGAGACTTTTAAACATGATTACCATATAACTTGGAAATCTTAACAAAAGCATTAAATAAATTTTTATAATGTGCTGCAAAAATAATAAGACAATGGAAATTCTTGCAGTGTGTATATTCATAAGGTTCCTGAGCTTATATATGAACTTGCCCAAAGGAAACAATGTGCATAATTGGAGCTAATATGTGCTGTAGTGCCTGTGAGAAGTTAAAGTATTTAATGTGAGAAAACTCATCACCTTTTTTTTTTATTAGCCTGCTAACAAAGAAGTTATTTTCTTCCAGTCAGTGTTGTCTGAAAAGCAGTGTCCAGCTGGGAACATGACACAAGTGACATTGTACTTGCCTAACAAGCAAGAAACAATGAGTTCAAATTCCAGTGCTGCCACCAAAAGTTACAAACACATTGAAGACCAACATCTACCTGAGTGTAATAGCATTTTATAACATTTTATAGCATTTTATACTTGTATAACAATGTCATCCAAGCTACTTTATTAGCTATAACTTAGTGTGATTTATGTGTATATGTCATATCATCAGATACCATGCTAAAAGATCACAACCAAACTAGACAAATCTCCTACACACTTTGAGTTTTAAAGATGACAGAAATAGATGGGTGCCAATAGCTCATGCCTGTAAGCCTAGCTACTCAGTAGGCTGAGATCGGAGGAGTACAGTTCAAAGCTAGCCTGGGCAGTAAAGTCTGTGAGACTCTTATCTTCAAATAACCAACAAAAAGCCAGAAGGGAGCTGTGACCCATGTGGTAGAACAACAGACTTGATTCACAAAAGCCAAGTGAGAGCATAAGGTCCAAGCTCCAGTAACAACCCCCCCTAAAAAAAGACTCATCTCTAACTAAGCTTTCATATAAACTTTAAGCCTCTACTAAGCCTTTTCATTTTTTATCTGTTATAAATATCTGAATCTCTAAAAAATAAGGTGGTGATACGAACTAGTCACCATGACTGCTCTAAATTGGAAGTTATTAACCACCTGTGGCCTTGAATAAAGGTTGTAATTTTATTATTACAAACAAAAATGTATTATTAAATGATTTGTAACAATTAAATAAAAATTAATTTGACTTATACATTCTTTTGTGTGTGTGTGGCAGTTGTGGGCTAGAACTCCGGCCTTGGGCCCTGTCCCTGAGCTCTTCAAATCAAGGCAAGAGCTCTACCACTTGAGCCACAGCACCACTTCCAGTTTTCTGGTGGGTAATTGGAGATAAGAGTCTCACAGACTTTCCTGCTCAAGCTGGTTTTAAACCACAATCCTCAGGTCAGTTTTGAGCAGATCAGCTCAGAAACAGCACCCAAGGTCTTGTATTCAAGCCCCAGGACCAGCACACACAGAAAAATGCATTCCTTAGGGCTGTGGGTATGGTTCAATGATACCAAACTTGCCTAATACCTGGTTCAATATCCAGGAACATACACACATGTGCACATGCACGTGCATGTGCATGTGTGCACACACATATTTCTTTGGGATTACCGAGAAAGAGAATGTCAATCCCATAAGCAGAAAAGGCCCGATGGGGTTTATTTTTGCGAGTTATTCTTAATTCTTTTGCCTTTTTGTCTTTCTAAAGCCATGGAAATAAAGAAGAATTCTCCTGCAGAGGAATACAACTTGCAGTAGATTGGTTCCTAGATAAAGGCCATAAAGATATCACTGTATTTGTGCCTGCCTGGAGAAAGGAACAATCTCGCCCTGATGCACCAATTACAGGTACTATTGCAAATAAGACATTTCTTGTCATCTGGAAACAAAGCTAACAAGATAGTTTGGAGAGAGGTTGATGGTCCCAATTAGGATAATTATTTTTCTAAGTTAAGTATACTTAAAATATCTATTGTTAAGTATATTTTTGATAAAGTGATCCATATAAAACCATCATTGTTTTCTGGCTTATGGTAGTCAGAGACAACTTCAATTCAGCAAAAGATAAAGCACATCGTTTAAAAGAGAATGTTTTTTCTATTTAACCATGGACTTCATTCAGAGAGTAGTGGGATGAATCTGGTTACGAACATGACTGAACTTTTGCAGAAATAAAAGAAACAGACAGTGGATCTCATTTTGTACTAAAGAAGTGATTTTTGGTTTTCAAATTAGAGGATGGAACAGAGAGAAAGAAGTCCCCCAACAGTCAGAACCAACTTATCTATTGGATAGAATAGACCCAATGGTAGTTTTTATGTATGTACTGGTACTGAGGCTTGAACTTAGGATGTTACACCCTTGCTTTTTTGTTTTGTTTTATTTGTTTTTGGTCAAGGCTGGTGCTCTAACCCTTAAACCATGCCTCCACTTCTGGCTTTTTGCTAGGTAATTGGAAATAATAATCTATCTCGCTGGACTGTATTCAAATCACAATAATCAGATCTCTGTAGAATGAGAACTTCTTTGTACAACTACTTAAAGATAATTTTAAAAAAGAAAAAAGAAAAAAATCAGATCTCAGCCTCTTGAGTAGCTACGATTACAAGCATGCTCTAGTAACACTTTTAAAGTTCCACGAATGTTTTATTTTCTTTTCACATCAGAAGGAAAAATAATAATGAGTGTATAAAAATGGCTCTAGAAGCTCAGCACCCATGGCTCACATCTGTAATCTTACCTACTCAGGAGGCTGAGATCTCAGCATCATGGTTCCAAACCAGCCCAGGCAGGAAAGTCCATGAGACTCTCATCTTCAATTAGCCACCAAAAACCCAAAAGTGGAGCTGTAGTTCAACTGGTAGAATAATACTAGCCTTGAGCAAAAAAGCTTGGGGACAGGGCCTAGGCCTTGAGTTCAAGCCACAGAACTTGCACAAAAAGAATGTATTTAGAGGTGGTGCTGGTGGTTACTGCCTGTAATCCTAGCTAATCAAGAAGCTGAGATCTGAGGATTCTCGTTCAAAGCTGATATGGGCAGAAATGTCTATGAGACTTTTATCTCCAATTAACCCGAAATCCAGAAGTGGAACCATGGTAGGGTGCCAGTCTTGAGAGACAAAGCCAAGGGGAACTGTGTAGTCACTGAATTCAAGCCCCAGTACCAGCAAAACAAAATGCTTAGATAGACCAGACGAGGATGGTACAGACCTGTAACTAGGGAGGCTGAGACAGAAGGATTATGATTTAGAGACCAGCCTGGGCTACATAGCAAAACTCTGTCTCAAAAAAAGACTAATGAATTTGCTCAAAGTACACTGTGTGCATGTATGGAAATATCTCATTGAAAGCCCCTCCTATTACAAAAATGCGTCAACTCAAAATGAAATTAAAATTTTAAAAAGCAAGAGAATGCTTGAATTTAAGTGTTACTTTTCACTCTTTGTAGTAGTTTTCTTGAAACTAGATGTGATTGAACCCAATTCCTTCATTTTATCAAAAAGCCTGAAGGTTCTGTATGCCAACAATGAGAAAAGCGTGGCTGAAATCAGGAAAGCAACTCCATTCATAATAGCCCCACAAAAAATAAAATACCTAGAAGTTAACTAAAGAAGTGAAGGACTGCTATGATGAAAACTTTAAAAACCTGAAAAAGGAAATCAAAACAGAACTTAGAAAGTGGAAAAACCTCTCATGCTCCTGGATTGGAAGGAGCAACATCGTGAAAATGGCAATACTTCCCAAGGCTATCTACAAATTCCATGTGATACCTATCAATATTCCAACTTCATTCTCCAAGGAAATAGAAGAGGCAATCCAAAAATTCATATGAAACAATAAAAGACCCCGAATAGCAAAAACAATCCTTAACACAAAGAACAGTGCTGGAGGAATATCAATACCAAATTTCAAACTCTACTACAAAGCCATAGTAATCAAAACAGCTTGGTACTGGCACAAGAACAGACCTCAGGACCAATGGAATAGAATTGAAAACCCACAAATGAACCCACAGACCTTTAGCCAACTAATCTTCAATAACGGAACTAAAAAATAGAATGGAAGAAAGACAGCCTCTTCAGTAAATGGCGCTGGCAAAATTGGTTAATCATTTGTAGAAAACTAAAGCTAAATCCTTATATATCACCCTGTACCAGAATCAACTCCAAGTGGATCAAAGAGAGTCAAAGCAGACACCCTGGAAACATTACAGGACAGAATAGGAGAAACCCTAGGTCTACTTGGCACAGACCAAAATCTTCTTAATAGAGACCCAGAAACACAACAAATCAAAGAAAGGTTGGACAAATGGGATTGCATGAAATTGCAGAGCTTCTGCATGGCAAAAGACATAGCTAGCAAGATCAATAGAAAGCCCACGGATTGGGAGAAGATCTTCACTAGCCATACAATGGACAAGGGTCTCATATCTAAAATAAACCTGGAACTCAAAAAAATTAAATCCCGCAACAACAAACCCTCAAAGAAACAACTGCCCAATAAATAAGTGGGCTAAAGACTTAAAGAGAAACTTCTCTGAAGAGGAAAGCCAATAGACACATGCAGAAATGCTCAATCTCCCTAGCCATAAAAGAAATGCAAATCAAAACAACATTGAGATACCACCTCACCCCAGTTAGAATGGCTATAATCAAGAACTCTAATAGCAACAGATGCTGGAGGGGATGTTGGTGGGAGGGTAAACTTGTTCAACCACTTTGGAAAGTAGTATGGATGTTCCTCAAAAGACTCCACATAGATCTCCTCTATGACCCAACAATCCCACTTTTGGGAATTTACCCAAATGATCACAAACAAGACCATACTAAAGCTACCAGCACAACTATGTTTATTGCAGCATTATTTACCATAGCTAAGATATGGAACCAACCCAGATGCCCCTCAGTAGATGAGTGGATCAAGAAAATGTGGTATATATACACAATGGAATTCTATGCCTCCATCAGAAAGAATGACATTGCCCTATTTGTTAGGAAATGGAAAGACTTGGAAAAAAATTATATTAAGTGAAGTAAGCCAGGTCCAAAGAAACGTAGGCCCCATAGTTTCCCATATTTGCAATAACTAGTATATGTATGAGACTAGCAGAAATGGTCAGATAAGTTGATGTTAGGTGAAATGAACCCCAAGATAAGGGTTCAAATGGTTTTTCTTTCTTGCTATTGTTTCTAACATGTTTATAAGATGATTTCTTTATTGTTTTGTATGCCCCTCTCCCACAGTATAACCCCTGTATTTGATGTTGGTATAATTTGTGGAGGGGAAGGGAAAAAAGAAATTGTTTCAATAGAGGTACAGGTGGACCCATTGCAACAATAAGATATACAAGAAACTATGTCGAAAAACAAACTTTGCAACTTTGGCTCATGGGGGTGGGGGATGGGAAGGGATGGGAATGGGAAACAAAGGAGGAGGCAACAATGCTTGATAAGAAATGTACTCATTACCTTGCTCATGTAATTGTAACCCCTCTGCATGGTATTTTCACAATAAAAAAAAAAAAAGCCTGGAGAAGGTGACTTACCTAAAGTCACAATCCATTTTGATGTAATAGCCAGGAATAGAACCTACTTGATCTCTAAGGGCAAATTATTTATCTAGTACTAACTCTGTGTGTGTGTGTGTGTGTGTGTGTGTGTGTGTGTGTGTGTGTGTGTGTGTGTGTGTGTGTGTGTGTGTGTTGGTGCTAGGGCTTGAATTCAGGACCTCACATTCTTGCTTGACTTTTTTGCTCAAGGGTAGTTCTCCACCACTTGAGCTACAGCTCTGCATCCAACCTTTTGCTGGTTAATTGGAGGTGAAGAATATCTTGGATTTGCTGCCTGGTCTGGTTTTGAATTGGAATCCTCAGATCTCAGCCTCCTGAGTAGCTAGGATTACAAACCTAAGCAATAGCACCTGGCTAGTACTAACTTTTATATCTGTAATATGGGAATAATGCTGCTATTGTCCAAAGATGATTTTCTTTTTTTGCAAGTCCTGAGTCTTGAACTCAAGGTCTGGGCACTGTCCCTGAGTGTCTTTTGACTAAGGCTAGCACTCTACCATTTGAGCCACCGCGCCACTTCTGGCTTTTTCTGTTTATGTGGTACTGAGGAATCAAACCCAGGGCTTCATGCATGCTAGGCAAGCACTCTACCACAAAGCCACATTCCCAGTCCCTCCAAAGATGATTTCTACTTTAACATATAATGTATTTTGACAGATCAAGATATACTACGTAAATTGGAGAAGGAGAAGATTCTTGTCTTCACACCATCCCGGAGAGTTCAGGGCAGAAGAGTTGTCTGTTATGATGACCGGTTTATAGTGAAATTGGCTTTTGATTCTGATGGCATCATTGTGTCAAATGATAACTACCGAGACCTTCAAGTTGAAAAGCCAGAATGGAAGAAGTTTATAGAGGAGCGGTTGCTGATGTATTCCTTCGTAAATGACAAGTGTGTTGCTTTCCACTGGGCTTGAAATTGCCTTATATCGGGGCTGGGAAGGTGGCTCAGTGGTAGAGCGCTTGCCTTGCATGCATGAGGCCCTGGGTTCGATTCCTCAGCACCACATAAGCAAAAAGAAAAAAGCTGGAAGTGGCACTGTGGCTCAAGTGGTAGGGTGCTCGCCTTGAGCTGAAGAGCTGAGGGACAGCGCCCAGGCCCAGAGTTCAGAGCCCTTGACCGGACCCAAAAAAAGAAAAGAAAAGAAATTGCCTTATATCCAAGTTACTAGGACTAGATTTCAATAAAAATTAGTGAACACTAGGCTGTTCAGTATGAAGATAAAAGACTGAATAGGAAACAGGGCCCATTCACAAAGGGCTCAAAGGAGAGAAAAGTGGGGAGTGTGTGGAGGAGACATCGAGAGAGGGAAAGAGTGAGAGAGTCTGAGATAGTGAGAGAGAGCAGGAGAGTGTGGAGGAAGAGAAAAGGATGGAAGGAGGGAGAGTGGGAAGAGAGAATAAGGGGAGGAGACTACACAATACATTACTAACAATAAAATGATATTTTGAATGAGGAAAAAAGGAGGGGGAGAAAGAATAGCATAATATATTCTGATAAAGCTCTACACTTAACTTTTTCCCTTGCCAGTTCTAGGGCTTAAACTCATGGACAGAGCCTTCTCCCCAAGCTTTCTTGTTCAAGGCTAGTGCTCTACCACTTGAGTCACAGCTCCACTTTCAGCTTTTTTTGGTGACTAATTGGAGATAAAATTCTCATGAAGTTTCCTGCCTGGGATGGATTTGAACCTCTATCCTCAGATCTCAGCCTCCTGAGTAGCTAGGATTACAAATGTGAGCCACAGGCCCCTGGCAACACTTAACTTAAAAATAACATTTGCTTTGGGGCTGGGAATGTGGCTTGGTGGTAGAGTGCCTGCCTAGTATGCACAAAGCCCTAGGTTTGATTCCTTAACAACACATAAACACAAAAGGCCCGCAGTCACACTGTGGCTCAAGTGGTAGAGTGCTAGCCTTGAGCAAAAAGAAGCTCAGGGACGGTGCTTAGGTCCTAAGTTCAAGCCCCAGGACTGGCAACAAAAAACAAGCATTTGCTTTGTCTATGTGATTAACAAGAAAAGGCTTCCCAATAGATGATGTTTGAAATGAATTTTACAGGTTAAAAAGAGCTGCTGGGTAGGACAGTTGAAGGGGATATTATAAAGACAATGATGAAGGTGTGAAGATGGGTGGCATGCAGTGGGAATGTAGCAGAATGACTAGAGCATAGAGTCCATGGAAGAATGATGCACAGGGCAAACATGTGATCACATGGAGACAAGGGAAGACATGTTTTATTAGCAGAAGGTAGCTGTGAGTCAGGAAGGTCATGACAATGCTGCAGGCAAGAATTCATGAAGATGTGAACCCCTCATCAGGAGTCATGAGGATAGAAGTGAAGACATTTACCTCTTATTTTCTTGCTTTCAGATTTATGCCTCCAGACGATCCTTTAGGACGCCATGGCCCCAGCCTTGAAAATTTTCTAAGAAAGAGACCTGTTGTTCCTGAGCACAAGAAGCAACCGTGTCCTTATGGTAAGTACGAAGGTGCTAACCTGAGGTCAGTAGTAAGGGATACCTAAGGACTCTGTGGATATGTTTCCATTGCAGAACTTCCTTTCAAATGGGAAATCTTGGCTTGATCTTATTCTAAGAACTAATATATGTCTTTATGTCCACTCAGTTATGTATTTAAAGTGAAATCTTAGAAAGTGCATGAGGAAAAGGTAACTAGAATTAGAATAGCTAGCCTTCAATGAAAAAGCTAACAAACAGTGCCCAGGCTGAGTTCAAAACCCCCACTCCCTCCCAAAAAATAAGCAGCATTGAGGGCTGGGAAGGTGGCTCAGTGGTAGAGTGCTTGCCTTGCATGCATGAAGCCATGGGTTCAATTCCTCAGCACCACATAAGCACAAAAAGCCAAAAGTGGCACTGTGGCTCAAGTGGTAGAGAGCTAGCCTTGAGCTGAAGAGCTGAAGGACAGTGCTCAGGCCCAGAGTTCAGGCCCCACAACCATCAGAAAACAAAAAAACAACAACAAAAAAACAGCATTGAAAGGAGTATTAATTAATACTTATATAGAAGCTAAGCCCTGACACATAGCCTGGGAGCCAAGTAATGCTCATTGAAGCAGGGGGACAATGCCAGACTGGGTTTGGATCCAAGAACAACATGCCTCCCAGGCAGGTAACTGCCAAGGAGAAAATACCCTTTCCTTTTTTTTTCTGAGTTTGAACTTGGGTCCTCAGTGCTGTTTTTGAATGTATTGTGCTCAAGGCTAGCTCTGTACCACTTGAGCCAAAACTAGTTGTTTTGGTGGCTGACTGGCCGTAAGAGGCTCATAGGCATTCCTGCTTAGGTTGGTTTTGAACAATGATCCTCAGATATCCATCTCCTGATTAGCCATCTGCACACATCACTCTTACCTTCTCAGTCAAACTTTGTAGTTGCCTCCAAACTTTTTTCTGTGTGTGCTGTTCCTGGGGCTTGAACTCAGGGCCTGACCACTGTCTCTGAACTTATTTGCTCAGAGCAGTGCTCTACCAATTGAGCCACAGTTCCACTTCTGGCTTTTTGGGTGGTTAATTGGAGATAAGAGTTTCATGGACTTTCCTACGTGGGTTAGCTTCAAACCATGATCATCAGATCTCAGCTTCCTAAGTAGCTAGGGTTACAGGTGTGAGCCACCATGCCAATTTCCAAGCTTCATTTGTAAGGGGGCACTGGTCTCAGGCTTGATCTAGGGCTAATTTGGATATTTTCTCTTTTGTGGATAATCATATGTAAGGGGAAGGGAGATTTTAAATTTTGTCCTCAATGACCATTTAAATCACAGAGGGTTTTTATGTTCATTACCTTCTTTTCAATGATACTATGATATAGATATGAGTATGAACCCTCTTGACAGAAGAGGAAAATGAGGCTCAGAAAATAAAGTCACTTAAGCCCAGTGGCAATGGCTCATGCCTATAATCCTAACTACTCAGGCAGCTGAGATCTGAGGATCAGGTTCAACTCTAGCTCACACAGACAAATCCAAAAGACTCTTATAGGGCTTGGAAGGTGGCTCAGTGGTAGAGTGCTTGCCTTGCATGCATGAGGCCCTGGGTTCGATTCCTCACCACCACATAAGCAAAAAGAAAAAAGCCGGAACTGGTGCTGTGGCTCAAGTGGTAGAGCACTAGCCTTGAGCTGAAGAGCTGAGGGACAACACCCAGGCCCAGAGTTCAGGCCCCATGACCAGACCCCCTCAAAAAAATTCCAAGAGACTCTTACATCCAGCAAAAAGCTAGAAGTGGAAGTGTGGCTCAAGTGGAAGAGCACCAGCCTTAAGCAAAACAGCCAAGCCACAGTGTGAGGACCTGAACACTGAAGCCCCATTACCGGCACACACACACACACACACAAACACACACACACACACATACACACACACACACACACACACACATACACACACGTCATCATGGTCACATGACCAGTATAGGAAATGGCTGAAATTGCAACTCAGGTTTGACTGGCCCTTAAACCTGTGCTGTGTGTACCATATCATGTGCCTTCTATTACACTATGTTTCCTCCACATGCAGATGATGCCTGGGCAAAGTTGTACGATACTGCAACATTAAGGCTACTCAGCTATTAGCTTCTGTATGAAAGTTTCCTCCTCAGCTTTCCAGTTCTTGCAGTGTGTGATGCCTCCTTGGTGTTGTCTGTTGTTCATCTTTATGACTCGTTAAGCCTAGCCTGAATGACCAGATTGTCACAACAGTTTCTGATACAGTGTGGAAAAAGTCTTAACCTCAAGGCATTATATTTTTTCAGGCAAAAAATGCACCTATGGCCACAAGTGCAAATATTACCATCCGGAGCGGGCTAACCAACCCCAGCGTTCAGTGGCTGATGAGCTTCGCATCAGTGCCAAATTGTCCACAGTGAAAACTATGAGTGAGGGCACCCTGGCCAAGTGTGGCACGGGAATGTCTAATGCCAAAGGTGAAATGACCTCAGAGGTCAAACGTGTAGCCCCCAAGCGCCAATCAGACCCCAGCATCCGGTCTGTGGCTGTGGAGCCTGAAGAATGGCTGTCCATTGCCCGTAAGCCTGAGGCCAGCTCTGTCCCCTCACTTGTGACTGCCCTTAGTGTTCCTACAATCCCACTCCCCAAAAGCCATGCAGTGGGTGCACTCAACACCCGTTCAGCTAGCAGCCCAGTGCCAGGATCCTCTCATTTTCCTCACCAGAAGGCCTCACTGGAGCACATGGCCAGCATGCAGTACCCCCCTATCCTGGTTACCAACAGCCATGGGACTCCTATTAGCTACACTGAGCAATACCCAAAGTTTGAATCCATGGGGGACCATGGCTACTATTCAATGCTAGGCGACTTCTCCAAACTGAACATCAACAGCATGCACAACCGAGAGTACTACGTGGCTGACGCAGACCAGGGCGTGTATGTCCGGAATCCTAACCTCTGTCCTGACAGTCGTATGAGCCATACTAGGAATGACAACTATTCCTCTTATAACAACTTGTACTTGGCTGTAGCTGATACCCACCCGGAAGGCAGTTTGAAGCTGCACCGCTCTGCATCTCAGAACCGTCTTCAGCCTTTTTCTCATGGTTACCATGAAGCCTTAACGAGAGTACAGAGCTATGGCCCAGAGGATTCCAAACAAGCCCCCCACAAGCAGTCAGTCTCCCACTTAGCTTTGCATGCCCAGCACCCAGCAACTGGAGCACACTCTGGCTGCCCTGGAGACTATCCCATTCCCCCCAACATTCATCCTGGGGCAACCTCCCAACCAGGCCGGGCTCTAGTGATGACTCGAATGGACAGTATTTCTGACTCCCGCCTCTATGAGAGCAACCCCATGCGGCAAAGACGACCTCCTCTGTGCCGGGAACAGCATGCCAGCTGGGATCCACTTCCCTGTGCAACCGAATCCTATGGTTACCGCTCCTATCCCTTAAGTAATAGCCTCATGCAGCCATGTTATGAGCCAGTCATGGTAAGGAGCGTGCCTGAAAAGATGGAGCAGCTCTGGAGGAATCCTTGGGTTGGAATGTGTAATGATTCCAGGGAGCATATGATCCCAGAGCACCAATATCAGACCTACAAGAACCTCTGCAATATTTTCCCTTCTAACATCGTTCTTTCAGTGATGGAGAAGAATCCCCACACAGCAGATGCTCAGCAACTGGCAGCCTTGATTGTTGCCAAGCTTCGGGCTGCACGTTGATGTGATAGGGGAACTTACTTCCTTACTAGGAAACTTCCTTACTAGGAATATGAAGATTAATACTAATAATATACTGAGAGTATGTTTTAGTAACTAAACTTTGTGCAGCCCTTTAAAAGTTACAGAGTGTTTACATCATTTAAGTGGATAACAACTCTGTGAGGTAGGTCTTCCTAAACATCCTCTTTTGCAAAGAAAGCAGCTGGCACTCAGTCACATTAAAGTGACCTGCCAAGGTCACACTGATAGTAAATGACCAAGTCAAGACACACACAGAAGTCCTCGAACTCTAAGTCCCTTGCCCTTTGCACTGTATTTTGTAGGTAATGGAGGACAAATCCCAGGGGAAAGGCATACATGCAAGCAGTCCCAAGGGATTCCATTGCCATTGTGTTCTCAGTCACACATTCTATATTACAAAGTATGGATGATACATCCAACGGAGATTACAAATGTACCAGAATCTGATGGCATACTGAATTAAACATTTTAGAGTTTTAATAAGAATACTGGAAGCATTATTTAAAAGTAAATACATACTTTTATTGCATGGATATCTGATCATTCGATACCTTTAACCAAGTTATAGGGTCATGTAGAATCGCCTAGAGTTATATTTGACCCTACTTTTAGCAATTCTATTGCATGTATGAATGTATATATTTGGTTTGAGATGTGTGTGTATGTGTGTGTGTATATGTGTGTATCTCTGGTATAAACTTTTATATAGTGATAGTGAGAAGATAGGGTCTACTCAGTTGTTAGTTTACATCTGTATACATAGTAGGTCTGACTTGATGATTTTATGTCATATTTCAGTTTCAACTAGATTTGAAAGTGAAATATCATGCCAATATTTGAAAATCATTTTTGTAGGCACCAGAGCAAACCAGCTCTCTTTCCTTTGCACTTTTTACTTGCCAACATTTATTAGCAGTTTTTAGCTTCCAAGTCTCTTCACCTCAGCACATTAGGGGTCAAGTTGCAGCCTTCTGCAGAGAAGCTATTGGATAGGCTCAAGTTCCACATATAGTATGTGTGTGCTACCACAAGTGCAGAAAAGTCTGCCCAGGATCAAGGGACTTTACTAGAGTCCACTCACCTTGTCTCAGGAGAGATGGCCAAGGCCCATGTAGCACTAAACGATGAATATAGAAGCTTCACATGATGAGGGGTGAGGGACTAATGGATGATTTGGATGCTTTTTGGACTTCTGACCTATGCAGTATTCAACATCACAGAATCCAATGTTATGCAGGACAGTGCATAGCCATGTAGTCTACTTTCTCCTGCTGTCCACCCTTTGGGCAATAAGGTCAATCACTGGTGGGGCAGAATTTCTTTAAGAAACAAAACCAGGGAATTTTCTAGGTGGTAAAAGGCAACTTCCCAAAAGGGAAGGCTGCATCTTTGCTAATCATTGGCTCAGTTATACACTTCAAATCTACGCAAAAAGGGTGCACTTGCTAAGTTAGATAATTCTTAGATGCATTATTCAAGATTTGACTTTGGGGTTGGGTGGCACCATTTGCACAATTTGTATCTTGCTCAGGGTGAGAACCTTTGTAGGCAAATGCCTCTAGAAGAGGTGTTTGTTGTTGTTGTTGTTATTGTTGTTTTTAAAGCTGCACTAAATCAATCCCCTTTTTGGAAGTCCACTGTATATTTCAACATTTGAAACCATGACCAGCTCACTATTTCTTGAGCTGGAACTTGCTAATTCCTATAGTCCTGTTTTTCATGAAAGTTGAGAAGGCCTGGCCTTGGCCTTTTGTTTCTTCATGAGAAGGTATGACACTGCCTATAAATGTTTCTTACTGTGAAACACTCCGAATGTCAGGCTGTAGTCAGGGTTGTTTCTGGTAGTTTGATCATGGCTTGCATGCTGCTTTTGAGCTTTCTGTGTCTTCCCACTGTTGATCAGCACAATGTGATTACCAATATTTGTCTTCACTTAATACAACTTTGTACTCATATCCTATTCTTCCCATCCCCTGGCTTATTGGTAAAAATATCATATGTTCTATCATGTAGGTCCATCCAAAGTGACAGTTGCTATTGCAGTGCTTGCTATTTCACACAAATACCACTTCATCCCTTCAGCTTTTTGCACCTTCTAAATCTGCCCTACAATTAAATCAGGGTAACTGATTAATGCCTTTGTGCCAGTTATTCCATCTTCTTACCAAAATCATTAATGGCACTGCAGTATCCACTAGCTGCACAATCTAAACAGAAGCACAAGACCAATCTTGTCAGCTTGCAATTCATCTTGAACATGCTCATATTTAACATACAAAGTAATCATTGTAAGCTCCTCCCAATACTGGAGATCTTTTGAAGATAACATATGTATTTCTTATTTTCTAAGAAGAATTTTTCATTCTCATAAAATGTGTATAAACCAAAGCAGCTAGGAGCAATGCCTCAAATAACCAGAAATGACCTTTTGTTGATACAAATTGTATCTCATTTTTTCCTGATTGTATAGAAACAAATGTACAAATACGCATCTTAAACTATATTTAGAACTGATTTTCACCACTGATGTCTGTGGCACTGTGTGTCACAGGGAAGTAGCCCAGGGGTCACAAATGAGCTTTTATTTCCAAAGGGCAGTAATAGTTTATAGACCGACACTTTTCAAGGCCTCTTTATCATTAGGCACACAGCTATTATGTGTACATTTTGAAGCATTATATTGCATAAGCTCTCTTTAGCCTAGTGAATTTGATATATCCTTACAAAAGGGATTTTGTAGAGAGTGTCAGCGAGTCATCAGCAAGCATCTCTAATGAAGCTGTACAACTATGAATGCATGCATCCAGCTTGACTCAGTTATCAGAGCAACATTTTCTTTATATTGAGGTCTACATGCATTTTGGCTTTTTCTATTTTGTCTGTAATGATTAAAAAACAGCACATAACAAAGAGCATTTGGGACCTCCTTGGCTCCCTTGATAATAAAATCAAGCTTCCTTTATGGGGCTCAGTGTGTGTCCTTCAGGATACTTACCTCTAAGCACTCAGCAGGAGTTACTGCACAGAGTTTTCTGTGGTTTTCAAGCAGCAGTATATTTTGCAAGAGGTGCTTTGTAATTTTAATTCTTTCACTGATTTTCTGACCTCATAGCAAGTCTGTGCCTGTTTAGACCTTAGATTTTGTAGAATTTTTTGTGGGGTTTGTTTTCTTTTGGTGACCTTGTTCTCATTGCTTTGATTTCAACCCAAAGGAGAAATGTGATCTTGGAGTGGCATGGTCAATCCAGGGCACCCTTTCTGTAAGACAGCTCAAAGGAAAAGGAGCCTTTTCAAAGGTAACATGAAACCATTGTACTCTCTCTTAAGGTGCCAGCTATGCAAGGGAAAATGACAGAGAAGTCAAATGCCTTTTGAAAATGGTCCTCAAAACTTTTCTTCGAAGTAATGAAACACAGCATGATTTTCTTCCTCCCCTCTGACTCCCCTTCCCCACCTCCTGCCTCAGTCCCTTTCAGTTTTTAGGAGACTACTTCTCTAAAATTCATTTTTTCTATTTTGGAATAAATTTATCTTTATACAGTAGTTCAGTCATTGATATCCATTAACCTTTGTCACGGAGTTTTCTTCTAACATGCAAGAGTTTGTTTTGAGAGGCGCTCAGTTACCATTTCTCTATGCTGTAAGTATGGGACTTTGAATGCCCTTTTTGAGGGCCAACAATTTCAATACACTTTGTTTTACTCTGTGAACCAGGTCTAGATCTGCACAGGGAAAGTAATGCCAAGCGGTCCAAAGAGCCCTGCTCAGGTCTCCTCCTAACCTTCCCTTCTCTGCCTTCCCCTAGTTTTGCTTCTCTTCAGGTCTGACACTGAGGAGTGCATAATTGTCAACCAAAATGGCACTACAGTTAGTTCTCATTAGAAACCAAACCAGTGTATTTCTAGAATCTGTTAGTCTAAAGTAGTCAATGCCTTTGTAAAGACTCAGCTTATTCAATATCGGTTGTATTATAGCTAGCTATACACATAGGCAGATTGACTATATTTAGTCCTGGTTTGTGTATCATTGAGCTATAGTAGTTTGCTTTATCCAATTGTGGGATTAAACAATATTGTTTAATGGTTGTAAACTTTTATAAAACCACTTTGGGTTTCTTGTTTGACCCAAACATAATGTAAGTCTCAATGACAAAATACACAAAGCCAACCTGAGGTGAGTGAAAATATATCTCTTCCCCAGTTTTGTCTATCTCTATAATGCATGTGCAATGCTTTGTAATATGTTCACACTAGCATGAATGTGCTGACTTATACATGAGTTCTGTCTCACCTATAATTGTGATGAAAAATGCTGTTATCACTGACAACAATGAGCTGTAACCACTACTACTTATAAACTATTTGTCTACTAACTACTAATGTCTCTTTCTTTAACATCTATGGCAAAAGCCACCAAACACATACACATACACACACACACACACACACATCACAATATGTATATGGGTATAGATAGATAATTACTTTGCTCCTAAAATATTAGTTAACTCTTGGTAACTTGCATATTTAGAGAAGCTTTAAGGGAAAGATTCCCTACCCACAAATGAGTTCATCTGAATTCCACCACAGCAAATATGTACCCTCTAATTTTTTAAGATTAACATAGCTCTTAGACTAACACTAAACTAAATGCTAGTCAAACCACTGGTTCACACAGGACAAAGCTGACTGGGTCAAAATCAGATGGTAATCTCAGCTAACACTTATTTCTGTACACAGAATATAATTCTTACCTGAATACCATAAGACCTCAGACACATCTGCAGGGACTTAAGTCAGAAAAAGAGGGCCACAAGGGGATGTATGCTACACTGCACACTCATGAAGTACACCTCAGACAGTGTCAATGGCTCATGTCTGTAATCCTAGTTACTCTGGAGGCTGAGATCTGAGGATCCAGTTCAAAGCCCAGGCTGACTCATCTCCAATAAAAAACTACCAAAAAGCTGGAAGTGGAAGTGTGGCTCAAGTGGTAAGAGTGTTAGCCTTGAGGAAAATAGCTCAGAGAACTTTACAAGGGGGAGGGGCCGTGGAGGATTGGGTGGGGGGTGGGAGGAGGATGGGGAGGGATGGGAAGGGGAAACAAAGGAGGAGGCTACAATGCTTGATAAGAAATGTACTCATGATCTTGCCCATGTAATTGTAACCCCTCTGTACAGTATTTTCACAATAAAAAAAATAGCTCAGAGACAGAGCCCAGACTCCCTGAGTTCAAGCCCCAGTACTTCCCCCCTCTAAACACACACACACACACACACACACACACACACACACACACACACACACACACACACACACACACACACACACACACACACACACCAACTTTTTTGGGTTGCCATACGGAAAATGAGGCTCCAAGAGCATTGAGATTTTTATTTAAACCAAAGCCAAGCAGAATTAGTAGCAATTGCAAGACTGGGAGTCTTGTTACCTTATGACTTGCAAGCCCTTCATAACACTATAGTAGTTTGCTGTCTTCCTTCAGGCCTCTCTGGAGCCTCCTGTCCATCCTCTACCATACTGTATCTAGGGTAATTTCATTTTAAAGGCAGAGGTAGCCACAGGAGCTTCAGTGAACCTCAGCCTTAGGGAACCTTTGTAGGTCTATTTGTGAATTTGCAAATCAATCGCCTTCCTCCTTCCCTACCTCCTTCCATGGGACTCCTCTCTTCATTTCTTTTACTCTTGTTGCCCCCTCACATTCCAGAAACACACATGGACCAGCTTTTTACTGACTACCAAACAGGAGCCTGACATCTACTGGGCTGAAACAGGTAAAAACGGTTCCTGTCTTGGGGAACTTGCACAGTAATGAGGGAATGAAGCATACTAAGACTTCCTTGATGGACAGTAGTGGCGTGAGCATAGGGAGAATGGTAAGAATAATTATAATTCAAAGAGGAGCCAAGTCAATGCCCAATGCTGCTTCTCTAATTACAGGTAGTAAATCTACCAGGCTGGTTATAACATCCTCTGCTCACTGGTTTGGCCTCATGATCTAACACATCAAATCATCATGTTTCAATCAAACTGGATCTTGTTCTATACCCTCAACCATACTTTCTCAAGCCTTCTAAACTTGGACCTTCCATTTACTCCTTGTTCTAACTAGTACAGTCTTGCCTTTGAAGGCCAGTACTAATGATGGAGTATGGAGAGGATGTCATCTCTTCTCACAAGCTGTTCCACCTCCTAGTTTAGTCCGTGTTAATCCTTCCTTGAGGCAAGTCTTTCAAGAATCTTGAACAATACCTTAGGCTTTGCTCCTTTATTATAATTTTGTTGGTGCAAAGACTCTACCACAAGGAGTAGAGTGGGAGACAGAAATCAAGTTGTCAATCTCTGATGAATTTACAGTTTACAGACTTTTCCAGTTGTCTCCAGTCTCTAATCAGAAGGGAACCAAGAGCAGTAGATAAGGTTGCTTCCTGGCAACTCCACCCATCATCCATAATCTCCACCATCTTGAAAACCCTGTCTAGCTTCACAATTCCCAGGTCTCCAGAGGACTTTAGCCAACAATGACCACTGGCTCTCTATTCAAACCTGTGCTAGAAATGAGTTTAGATAGTCTGCTCTTTTAACTTTAGATCACTCTTTGAGGCCAAGAGAAAACAACAAATACCATCCCATGTTATATGAGAAATAGGACTGAATTCAAGGCTTACCAACCCTAGCATGAATCCATGCCTGTCACCTATAAAGCATGATATGCATTAAAAAGCACTTTCAGCCTGGTGTCAGTGACTCACACTTATATCCTAGCTATTCAGGAAACTAGAGGTTCAAAGTCAGCCCAGATAAGAATGTCTAAGACTCATCTCCAACTAATCTAAGACTCATCTCCAACTAAGCGTCATAAATGCTAGAAGTGAAGCTGTGGTTCAAATGGTAGGAGGAACCTTGAGCAAAAAATGCTCAGGTACAGCGGCACTCAGGCCCATAGTTCAAGCCACAGGATCTGCACAACCTCCCAAAAATGTTTTCAAATCTATTACCTGTTTTGATCCTTACAAGTATATAATGTAAATAAGCACATGCAGAAATGGGCATGAGTTCCCATGAAATAGTGCAACCTGCTTGGATTCAAGATCTTTGAGCAGTTTTCCCTCCCTACTAGTGTATCTCACACTTTATATCAGAATCCTCAGAACAGTTAAAATATTGTTTGCTGCCTACTCTCAACCTTCTCAATTCATGTTGTCTGGTTCAAAAACCTATATTCTGTTGGGCACCAGTGGCTCATGCCTATAATCCTAGCTACTCAGGAGACTTGCATATAAGCATCACCGTTCAAAGCTAGCATATAAGCATCACCGTTCAAAGCTAGCTGCGGCAGGGAAGTCCATGAGACTCTTCTCGCCAAATAACCACCAAAAAGCCAGAAGTAGAGCTGTGGCTCAAGTGGTAGGACACTCACCTTGAGTAAAAAGGCTCAGGGACAGTGCTTAGGCCCTGAGTTCAAGTCCTAGGACAGGCACTAAATGGGAGGGGTGGTAGCAGACTAGAACTGTAATTTCCAGCCCTTATTTTTTTTTTTAACAGCAAACCCCTTCTGTCAGAAGAAAGATCTCCATATACTATATGTAGTGGAAAAAGTCAGAGTTGCTATAGTGAAGGGGTTAAGAACTGAGAACTTGTGTTAGCCATCTCCCCAGGTGCTGAAAAACCAACTAGAGCACACATTTACTGGTACCAAAAAAGAAAAAGTTGTGGGCTAGCTCCCAGAATAATATCCCTGCTCAAAAAAAAGATGTTAGTACATCCTTCCAGGTGTTACAGATTCTCTAGAGGTCTTAATTTAAAACCCCCTACTGGTGGTTTTGAGGGAGTATAGCTCTGTGGCAACACTTGCCTATCATGTCGGAAGCCCTGGGTTTCTCCCCGTAATTGCAAAGAAGGTGAGTGGGCTTGAATGAATTTGGGCACAGCATTCCCACCAGGTTCTCCCTTGGCATTTTCATAGGCTAACTCTGTCCATCATTGCTTGGCATAGCTACTTGCAGAAGCACCAGGATATCACTGGTTAACTCTGTCCCACCTCATCAGGGTGAAGTCTCTGCCAGTCTCCGCCAGTCTCTCTTGAGGGCTACAGGCTGCCACCAGTGGCATTCTGAGGTGAGGTGTCTGGAGGGGTCAAGTGGCAATAGAGAAGAACTGTGGGTCAGCCCCTAAATCTGTCTCTTAATACCCACTGCAGAGAAGTACACTCTTTTTTTTGGTTAAAAGATAAACATAAAAAAGAAAGATATATCTCTGGCTCTTGATTACTGTTCTGTGTCCAGTAAGAGCAGGTAAGGAGAAAAGCTAAAACACCTAGGTCTTCTTCCCAATGTTATGGAAACTCTAAGCAACTTCTTCCCCCACTCTCTCCTCCCCTACTCCTCCACCATACTTTAGTTGCTGGCTAGGCACTGTGGCTAGCAATGCTTCTCCTCTGGGACCTGATAGTTCCATAGGAGCTGGACTCATACTACAGCGGAGGAGTGAAGAAATTGTTTCAGGTGCCAGGAAGAAGGCATGGGTGGAGTCTGGCTGTAGGAGCAATCAAACCAGTAGACTAAAGGGCCTGAGGATCCAGCTTCTATTCAAAGGCTAAGGAAGAACAGAATGCACCTTCTCAATTCACAAACACCAAAATAACAGTTGCTTGTTTATTTTTCTTCAAAACAAAAGGGAAAAAATTAAAATTCTACTGTAGTAGGAAATTGAGTTGAAGTGTCAATCAGAAGAGCTGCACACCAGCCTTGAGCCGATACAGCTGTGCAGGGTTCCAAAGAAGGCCCTCATGGTTGATGCTACTGGTGCAACTGCTGTTGTAGCTTAAGCCCAGGGTGCTGTGGAGAGAGTGGGGACAATCAGTCATGGAAAAAGATGACTCTAGACTCTGGCAGAGCTAAGAGTGCTATGTATGCCTGTGGGAAGTGTCCACCCCCATTCTTTGCTTTATAAAGAGGCAAATAACTGAGAAGTAATATCCTGGTGGGCCCGAGGGATAGCTTTGCCCTTCCTCCAGTTGAAGGAGAGAAGGAAGAATGGAATTTTCAAATGATGTATTATGCACAGCTCTAGTACACAAACCAAATTAAAGCCCACGCAGAGCTTTGTGGGTTGATATAAGGAAGAAGGCCTCATGAAGATATTGAGAATGACTGCTTCCTTCAAGGCCCTAGTGCTTGGGGGCCCAAGCACTGGATCCATGCCACATTTAATGGCTGGTTAAGGGGTCAAGGCCATGCTTGGACTATGGATAAGCCTGGCTTCCATCCCAAGACTGGACATCTATTTGAAAGAGACAGCTGCCCTCTCCTGGCCCAGCTCAAAATACTCTTGCTTCCTCTGCTTCCTGAAGGTCAAAGGTCCTTCCAGTGATAACTGAGAGCAAAGCCTTCAAGCAGATCCAGGGTTATACTACTGCAGCTGAAAAACCCTTAGAAATGATCTAGTTCAATCCCTCCCATTACCCATGACTTTATGGACAAGGAAACTGAGACTACAGATGAGAAAATACTTACCGAAGGCCGCATAGCCTAGCCAAGGATGGAGCTGAGACAAAAAGGAGAGGTAGCAAATGGTCTTCCTATCTAGTAAAGCCTCCTTACTATAGGATGGATAGAAATGGGGCTGAGGCAACTTTCTTCCTGATTTAACAGCTCTACCTATGCACACTTCACCCTTGATACCCTGGTGCTCATCAAACCAGCCATTATTACCCAGAGCCAACCTACTTATGGCTGAAGGGAGATGGGGCCTTTCAGACATGTGAACCCGACTCCCAACTACCTTCCCCAGTTGCCTCCTCTCTTCTCCATTAGGCCTAACAGCCACTAGCTTCAGAAAGAGTCCATGGCACTGCCTTGAGCTGGGTCTGGCCTGCTCCTGGAGCCCCTGGATTCTCGAGCTCTCTTCCAGAATGCTCAAGTCACATCTCAACAGAAATAGGCAAACAACAGAGGAATGGACTCTCAATTTCAGGGGCCCATGGAGGTCTCTCTCTTTGGTACTCACAGGATTCTCCTGGCCATAATGGCCCAGCATTCCAGAATATACAGGCCCCCTGGGCTCCTGAGTGTTACCAGCATTGTTCTCAAGAAAGGGTTGCTTGGTTCCTGGCTCCATGGTGACCCAAGGGCTTTTATGCCTATGATCCAAAGTAAGTTTCAAGGGAAAGCATGAGTTCTGCACAGGCCTTGCTAGCAAGATGCCTGCACAGTGCTAGAAGGCATACTGATTACTCTATGCAGCTTTGGACAAATCCCTTCCCCTTTCTGGGCCTCAGTTTTCTCATTAGAAACAGAAAGAAGCTGGATCAGAGCATCTGTTCTTGATCTCTGTGGGATACTGGAATCTTTAAAAATTAACTGAAAGCTACTGACCCCTCCCTTCCAAACGCGTGCGCACACACGTGTACATCCACCTACACAGCAAGACTGTATCTGTGAAGGGTGCCAAGCCAGCTTTGAATGGCTACTTCACTGGCTACCCACACTAAAGATAGGAAGATCTAGAGGGCCAGGCTACCTATTCACCCACCCCACTTTGCCTCCTTTTACTCCTGTGAGTGGCAGACAAAGGTGGGGGGTAAGAAATCCTGCCCAGATGGGTACTTACCTAGTCTTGGACTTTGGAGAACGAAGCCTCTGGTCTACCACAGGCTGGTCCAAAAGATACATTGTATCATAACTGTCCAGCATAAACTCTGATGGGTCACCGGTTTGACCTGGCACACGGCCTAAGGGGAATGTGTCCCAACGTACATCTTCTGTGGAACGAGGTAGCAAAAGTGGGCTGATGAGCTGGTAGTCCATCTGGGGCACAGGTTCACCCACCCACACCACTTAGCCTATTGTGCATGGGTTCTCTGCATCCCCTAGCCTCACTCCTCACGAGACCCCCCCCACCTCAGCACCCTACCACACAGCCTTCACAGCCCTTCTCCCTCTCCGTGTGTTCGTATATGTACCTATAAGCACAAAGGTATGAAATTTTTGGCTTCTCTACACTCTTCTCACACAGGTCCCTTCACAGAAATAGACATCTTCAGACCTGGATTCTTCACTGCCTCAATCTTCCACCTTCACCTCTACTTCCCTCTGGGAGGTCCCCACGATTCCCATAGCATCCTCTCCCCAAATCCACCAATACCACACAGTATCTGAACAACCAAAATTTCCTATATATCTACACAGAACCCCCATGAAGCTTGAGTGTCATTATCCCCTTTTAGTGGCCTTACCTAGAGAGATGCACATGCATTTACACACACCTCTAACCTGAGGGTTAGAGTCTATGTCAGAGGTAAAACGCTCCTTACATCTCTTACAAGGTTTTCATGGCTCCAGATGTACACGTAAAGAACATCCATTCTCCAAGTAAGGGTAGTCCCACCTCCCAAGTATGTATATAGAATCACACATACCTCCATTCAGTGAATGTTCCCTTTTCACTCCCTGCCTTCCACACTTCTCATTCACAGGCACAGAAATCTTCATATCCTTACTGCCGCCCCCCCAACAATGTGTGTGGACAATCGACATAAACAGAGGGTAAGAGCCCCTCTTAGTTCACAACCCAGAGCCCCAACACACATGCAAAGACACTTCATTAGGGGATGCACTATACCAGGCATTCCTGATCTCCTTCTGCCTTATCACTTGAACATCCCAACTTAGTGATATACTAAAGTCTTCCAGGGTTGGAGGCATGGCTCAAGTCATAGAGTGCCAGCCAATGAGCAAAAGCAAGCTTCTGATACTGAATTCGAGTCTTGGTCTCAGACAAAAAATAAAACAAGGAAAGTCTTCTACCCTATCCTTACACAAATCCATCTGGTGCTGTCAAGAGAAGCATACATGCTGGGTATTAGAAGCTAGTGTCTATAATGCCTAGCTAATTAAAAGGCTGAGATTTGAGAATAATAGTTAGAGTGATCCCAGGCAGACAGATCCATGAGACTATCTCCACGTAACCAGCAGAAGTGGTAGAGCACCAGCCATAATTGATAAAGCTGAGCAAAAAGTGTGAGGTCCTGCGTTTAAACCCCAGGACTTAAAAGAAAAATGGGAGGAAGGGAGGGATGGAAGGAAGGAAGGAAGGAAGGAGGGAGGGGGGGAGGGGGAGGGAGAGAGGGAGAGAGGGGGGGAGAGAGAGAGAGAGAGAGAGAGAAAGAGCGCGCGCACACATTTACTACTGAGCCTTTTCACATAGGATCTATTTCTGAGAACCTGCATCTCCCTAGTACTCAAAGAATTCTCCTTGCCATAATGCTAAAAAAAAAAAATCGGAAAAGGATGAACCCTGGACCGCCTTGTGCATACCCATGACTTGAACTCAGGACCTTTATCTCTCACTCAACAGATCAGCTTTCTGGCTCATGGCCAGTAGTTTACCACACTAGCTTGGACCAGCAGGTTTCTATGTAAATCACAGAGATGTTCCCTAAGAAGAGTTGTTTCTAGCCGGGCGCCGGTGGCTCACGCCTGTAATCCTAGCTACTCCGGAAGCTGAGATCTGAGGATCTCGGTTTAAAGCCAACCCGGGCAGGAAAGTTTGTGAGACTCTTATCTCCAATAAACCACTAGAAAACCGGAAGTGGTGCTGTAGCTCAAGCCATAGAGCGCTTGCCTTGAGCTGACGAGCACAAGAACAGTGCCCAAGCCCAGAGTTCAAGCCCCACGACCAAAAAAAAGAAGAGTTGTTTCTATTCTTTTACATATCAAATTACCTCACATATAGGTACAATTATGTGTCAATTTTTAAAAATTGTAGGCTTGGACTGGGAATGTGGCTTAATAGTAGAGTGTTTGCCAAGCAAGCATGAAGCCCTGGGTTCCATTCCTCAGTACCACAGAAACAGAAAAAGCTGGAAGTGGTGCTGTGGCTCAAGTGGTAGAGCACTAGCCTTGAGCAAAAGAAGCTCAGGGACAGTGCCCAGGCCCTGAGTTCAAGCCCCAGGACACACACACACAAGCCCCAGGACACACACACACACACACACACACACACACACACACACACACACACACACACACACACACACACACACACACACACACACACACACACACACACACACACACACACACACACACACACACACACACACACACACCTAGCACTCCTTATGCCCCAGCCCTTCCACATCTGTCCCAGGAGCTCATTTACTCACACCTTCGGGTTCCATATTGTTCATTATCAGGCCCACTTGTTTTCCTCCCTTCCCTAAGATTCAGTATATAGGCCCCACCCCCTCCACATATTCTGCAGACTTGTCTACTACTTTTCCTGGGTCTCCCTTCCTTGAAGTTCCTACTCCCCAACCCAAATGAAGGCACACAAAAGACTACCCTTGGAGAAAGATTCAGGCTCCTACTCTTCATCAGCAACCCTCTATGTCCCACCTTTCATGTTTGGGCTTGTGAGCTTGTATAAACACCTGAAATCCCCACCACTCCTTCTTTGCTCTTCTCATCTTACTTTCAGTTTCTCTGACTCAATGTCTTGAGTTTATTCTAAATACAGCAAAATCTTGTCACTACTGGCCAGCCTTCATGAACTCAAGTAAATAATTACTGCACCTGAAATATGCAGAATATATACATACATCCCCTTGCCTCTTGCTTTCTCCAGTCTAGTGCCCATATCCATGTCAATTCCTTCTGGATGTGCTCTACCTAAAAGAGCTGGCAGCCTTACAGTGGTCCTTGGTGTTTACATACTCCATCCTAAGAGGGTACAAAGACACTCATCATCCATGTACTTGGCTGCCTCTCAGACTTGCTTCATACTGGCTACCTCCTGTTACTTTGAACCCTATCCACAGGGTGCAACTTTAAGAGCCAGTGGTATCAGCAGTAGTGCCACTTACTTGGAGGCTGAGACAGATAAATTGGTCAGGATCACCCTGAGCAACACAATGATACCCCATGTGAAAAAAAATGACACTTGGAAGGTTAGAGGTGTGGCTCAGCATCAAAGCACTTGCTTGACAAGTGCAAGGTCCTGAGTTCAAATCCAAGTACCACCAAAATCACTGAAGTCAAACATGGTGGTCTTTAATACTAAAAACTCAGGAGTGTGAGACAGGAGGACAATGAGTTCAAGGCCAATTTGGTCTCACTCTACAAAGCATTCCAATTAATAATTTCCCTTAATTAAAAAGAAGAGGTAACTGGGTACCGGTGGCTCATGCCTATAATCCTAGCTACTGAGGAGGCTGAGATCTGAGGATCACAGTTCAAAAGCAGCCAGGGCAGAAAAGACTGTGAGACTCTTATCTCCAATTAACCACCAGAAAACCAGAAGTGGTGCTGTGGCTCAAGTGGTAGAGCTCTCACCTTGAGCTAAAGAGCTGAAGGGGACAGCACCCAGGCCCAGAGTTCAAGCCCTATGACACCAAAAAAAAAAAGAAGACAGCCAGAAAAAGAAGTCAATGAGGAATATCAGAGTCCTTACCTGAACCAACTTGCCATGCAGAGCCCTGTAAAACTTCTCTTTTGTGGGCCATGATCCTGGCTTGCATCACTGTGGGAGACTCTGATGTAGTATAAGAAGAAGCTTCCATGTTTCCTTCCTCTTCATCATTATCATCTTCTTCATCTTCTCCATCCCCTTCTTCATCTTCCATGTCATTTTCCTCTTCCTCCTCTTCTTCCTCATCTTCCTTGTCCTCATCCTCATCCTCGTCCTCATCCTCATCCTCATCTTCATCCTCATCCTCCTCATCTTCCTCTTCCTCCTTTTCTTCTTCCTGTTCTTCCTCTATCTGGTCCTGCAAGACCCTTTGCTTCTCCTTCTCTGATTCCTCTTTTTCTTGTTTTTCCTCTATCTCCTCCTCCAAGACCTTTTCCTCCTCCTTCTCCATCTCCTCTTCCTCAACTTGTTGATTGACATCATGAAGACTACCCTGCTCCTCTGACTGCTGAGCCTTTTCTTCAGACTTACAGTTGGAGTCAGGTGGATTGAGGATCCGATACAGATTCTCTATTGTGAATGGAGTCTTCCCAATGGGAGTAGGGACCACCGTGTCATCCTCCTCCTGGTCAAAACCCCCACTCTGTGTATATATTGAACAGACGCGCAGCAGCTTCGCCTGATCCTCCTTTGGTATGGCTTGTCCCATGGCTTTGAAGACACTGAGCAAAAAGAGGGATGAGGTAGGAAACATTCAAAATATCAAGTTACTTCAAGTTACTTCATACCTCAACACTCCAGGCTTGGAATATATTCTTTGCCCCTCTACACATGCCTCTGACAGGCAGTATTTATTGTAGAGCAGGTAAGACAGAAACAAAAGTATCATGATAGGGTCCTAAACAAGCTCTGTGCTTCATCTATGCCTCATTTCTGTTCTCATTAAAATGAAGATCATAATGGCACCTATAAGGTTCTTGGGATGAGGAAATAAAGCTCACATAGGCTATCTGGCACAGTGTCTGGTACATAGTGGGCATGCAATCTATGATAGCTATTTAGTCTGCACTGAAAAACTATATAAAAACAGGCCTGCAGGGCTGGAAATAAGAATGGCAGATCCCTCTCTCCTGGCCTAGCTGAACAATCTTTCTGAGCTCCAAGGATATGCCTGGAAGTATGCTAGGCTCCTTCTGCATGGAAGACAAGATGTACTCTCTTTATGTGAGTGGCTACAGCCCAGCCTTGAATAGAGGGGAAAAGGCAGCAATTGACAAGACAAAGCAGGAAGTAAAGGAAGGCCCTATGAGCATTGGGAACTGATGGTGGGTACTACAGGAACAACTGGGGGAGGCAGAAAGCACAAGGAAGGAGACTGAGGGAGGCCTTGGTACAGGTGAGGCCCCCCTGGAAAGGGGAGAAAAAGAAGGCTGAAAAGGGAGGTGCATGTGTGTTGGGGTGCAGGTCACCTGCCACTTCTGAGCACACATGAAAGCTGTGGTTTCTGATGATCATCATGGTGATCAGGTGTTGGATGGCCACGTAGAGGGGACCTGGGCAGGGCAGCCTAGAGGCAGGGAGACCAGGGCAGAGCCTCTTGGGACAGTTCAGGTCAGAGTCAGTGAGGGCTGATGTAAGGGTACAGCCAGTGGAGATGCAAGGGAGAAGCTGCTCACACAGACAGACAGACAGACTGACAGCAAGGGTCAGAGAAGAATTAAACCTGATGACATCATGTAAACACACACACACACACACACACACACACACACACACACAAACAGATGGCATCAACAGCAAACAACCACCAAATACAGAGCTCTTGGGAGAAGACAAGCATACCTCACCCAAACTTGCTTACAACCTGGCACCAGCACTGATGAACACATGGGCAGGGTGGCAGGATAGGGACTGTCCTTCTAGGTGTATGCATGTGTACTGCACCTGCTTCATGAAGGGACTTATGTCTGGTTTCCCTCTAGGTGCATGCAGGCTGGTCATGTGTATGGTCACCCATCTGTTGGGGGACGGCAGGCCTTATAGCTAATGACTCTACTAAGAGACCCTTTCTGCTATGCAGGACTAATTTCATATTTTAGAAGGACACTGGCTCAAGTGGAGTTACTAGCAGTTAGCTGGGAACAGCTTTTAGCTTTATTAGAGAAAAAGCCAAGGAGAAACTCTCTGCCCTTTCACTGTGGACCATTAGTGTGATTAATAATAAATATTCTCAAGCAGTTGGTACTGATGAGATACTGTTTCACTGTTATTGTTACCCTCCCATTACCTCTAGCTGTCTAGCCTGCCCACTAAGGTGACAGGATGACAAGCATTGTAAAATGCATCTCCTTCCTCAGTGTGCAAGCTCAAAGCTCAGGAGTGAGGTAGTCACAAGTTCAGGATGATGGAAAGTTTCACAGGACCCAAACCCAGATCTATCCCATTGTCAACAAACAATGTGACTTTAATCCTCACACTCTTAATGTTCTACTTGTCAGAGTATCATATTTCCACCTCCCAAGATTGCTGTGTCAAATTATCTGAAATAACTGCTACAAAAACACACAGCACCATGCCTGGTAATCACCAATGTTCTCTTTTATTTTTACTCTAGAAAAAACAAAGGGCAAGTTCTATATTCATTTACTAATAGATGCTTTCTGCAACAGTACCACCTAGTGGAGCATTACTGAAGAGCATAGGACCAAGGATAGCTATCTGGGTTCTAGCCCTTGATTACTTGCAAAATACCTGGGAATATCCCCTCTATTATCAATGCTGTGTAATGGGGTGATTACATCTAAACTTACTGATTATCTGGGAAAGGCAGAATCTGTGCATAGGGAATCATACCCAAGTGAGCCGCTGTTACTGCTGGCATGTGTCGCATCCCTCTGGTATGCTTGGTTGGGAGAAGATCTCTGTGGTCCAGACTTCTCCAAGACCAGCAGCTTCCATTCTGCAGGCACTTAGGATTGGAAAGTACCTTGAAAGCCACCTATCCAAACCTTTCCAAGCTGCTCTCTGCATTCCCTCCCACTAATACATACACAAGCTGTTCCTTGTACATGTTGAAATGTCCTCTACTTTCCCTGCTTGAACAGTTCAAATGCGTCTTCTTTGATGCTGCATCCTGACTCTCCAGGCCCTTTCAGCTCTTCTCTCAGTTTTTCATCCATCTAAATCACTTCTAATCTAGAGTATACACTTCTGGCAGTGTGGCTGTCAGGTTCAGTCCTATTTCCTCTAGGTCTTGACTTGGCTGAGTTTGTCTATAAGGCCACGGTTTCTAATCTTAAAAAATATTGTGCCCCAAATGCCATAAGAGGCCTGAATAGTAGGATCGGGGGATTAAGAATGTTTGGGGCATCCAGTCTCCCACTGTGGACACTGGGTTAAGCCTTCACCAAGGACAGCACTGCTATCAAGGATACAGCAGAGCAGGTTCAGATCAACATTTACCAAGGCTTGTATTTGTTTGCTGTGCTGGGGCTAGATAGCTAATGCAGAGACCTTGCCCTTCAAAACAGTCTAGTAGCCCGAAGAGAACAACATGGGAGTAGAAAGGGTAACACAAAAATCTCAGATTTTAGGGAGTCAACAGGACAGAGTAAATATTGCCACCACCAGTGACACTGGGAATAGAGGAAGATCACTTTGGGGTTGGGACAGGGAGTAAGAAATTCTCTTTTGGTCACAATACGGTGTCTATGGGTCATCCATGTTCAGCACGCACTGAGTAAATGAGGCTGAATTGTGGGGGAAAGAGCCTGGGCTATAGAGATTTGTGCCTTAGTAACTAGGAATGAGTACAAGCCTTTCCAGGAGGGAATGGTAAACAGCATTAAGGCAGCAGACTCAGAAATTGGCCCCTGTACTTGGTAATTAGGTCAATGCAGCTATAAGGGTGGGCACAAATGGTAACAGACTGAGGAATAAGAGACAAACTACCGAGGACTGCTTGAGCAGGTTTGCAAAACTGGCAATAACTCAACGAAGATGCAGAGTCTAAGCATTTTGTGCTGTATTGTGATTATTATTCTGTTTTGTTTTTAAGATGAGAAAAACTCAGGCACATTTGTAAGTTGAAGAGCAAGAGTCATTAGAGCAAGTGAGAGGCTGGAGTGAGGCCCCAGCGATGCTGGCAGAAGTAGTTTCAGAGCACAGGTGGAGGAGCAGGCTTTGAGGTGGGATAAGGCCATCTCATCCTGAGACTGGTGAGGTTGACTGCAGCTGCATATCAGTTTACGAGGGCTGGACCTCAGGTGGAGAGGGCCCTGTCGAATGCCTCCTTGTGCTCGAGGAAGCTAGGGTGAGAAATGGGAGAGGAGGAGGACTTCAAGTGAGTGGTAAGGTTTTAGAGTAGTCAGAGAACAGGAAAGTGGTCAGAAAACAAGTAAAAGTTCAAACAAACAGAACTGAAGCCTAGCCCAAGATTAAACATCATACCTCTGCAGTGGCAGCAATCCACAGGACTATGTGGTTTTCTCCAGCAGAACTCAGCTAAACAGGCTGAGGAGCAGGGGAAGTAGAGTTGGAAGATTAATCCCAGCACAGTGGGTTGCAAGTCAGACACAGCCAAAGGATAAGGAGAGCTGAGGGTGTTGATGATGAGTGACCAACCACAGGCAGGAAGGCAGCAAGGAAATGGAGGGATAGAAGTCTTAGTACAGGCACAGAACAGGTGTCATGGATAGGCAAGGGTGAGAAGCAGGACAAGAGGTTGTAGGTTGTAGTCACTGAGTGGGATGCAGGGATGTCAGCTTTCAGATGTGAAACAGCTTTGAGATGGAAATGGGCTGCTGGGTATAGCAGAGACTGAAAATCACTGGGTTGAAGGCTGTAGTGTCAGATGATCACCCAAATGCAATAGATATTGCTCCAGAAAGCAGGAAGAAAATCATTCAGGTGTTGACAGCTTCCATGAGAATGAGGGAAGTGGTGGGGGTAGGAGAAGGGGGGCAGAAAATGACAGAGAAAGGAAAAGGGAAACAACCACAGACATTTACAGAAATCAGTGCAATATTCCATTTGACCAGAACCCAGAGCAGACTGGTAAAGGGGACTTATGTATAGGGTTACCATGATAGGTTAAGGCCAGAATCAGAAAAATATATGAAATGTCAGACTACGAAGCCTTCACTTCACCAAGAAGGCAACAGGGAGCCACTGTTAGTTGCTGAGCAACTATCAGAGGTATACTTTGAGACGGAAACAGAGGAAATAGCACTGGGCTTGGAGTAAAAAACCTGGATTCAGTAATATACAGCAGCTACCATTAATTGTGCACTTACTCTGTGCAGGCCAATGTGCTAAACATTCTCTTGCTGGACTCAGTTTAGCCAAGTCTTACACTGAATGATCTTAGGCAAAAACATATTCTTGCCACTCGGTTAGCTGGACTCAGCTCTGCCACCTGTCGGTGGGAGAGGGACTGGACTAAGTGTCGTGAAAAGGGTCCTCTAATGGCTGGCCAGTTCAGGGCTGAGTGGCCCTAAGGATTCCAGGGCCTCACCCTCTTACCAGAAGGAATTCAAAAGACTTACAGCTGAAGGAGTTGGGGGCTGGCCCAGCAAGGTGATCCCAAGCAGAATTGAACCACCTGGGACCAGTCAATGGAGGCAGAGCAGTTGAAAAGCCTCCAGCTCTTTCTTGCTTCCCACTGGCTTGCAGAAAAGAGGCGAGCATTCCGACCTAAGAGAAAAGAATGACTTAAGGAGAAGCAAACTTTACTAACCTTCTCTCTATACCCCGCAAGTTCCTCCCCCACTATACTTCCTAACTGCTAAAGGTATGCAGGTTTTTTGTTTTTGTTTTTTTTTTTTTGTCGGTTGTGAGGCTTGAACTCTGGGCTTGGGTGCTGTCCCTGCACTCTTCAGCTCAAGGCAAGCGCTCTACCACTTACGCCACAGCATCACTGCCAGTTTTCTGGTGGTTAATTAGAGATAAGAGGCTCATGGACTTTTCTGCCCGGGCTGGCTTTGAACCACTATCCTCAGATCTCAGCCTCCTGAGTAGCTAGGATTACAGGCATAAGCCACCGGCGCCCGGCAGTATGCAGGCTTTTTGCTCAGCCCAGTCTGTTGTCTACAGCTGTGTGCAGAACCACTTGGGCAAACATAAACCTTTACCTAAGAAGGTATCTGCCTAATGTTTTTCAGTAGAGAGCTGAGGGCAGTGGCACACACACTCTTGCCCAGGCTTCCTTATGCCCTTGGCTAGAATTGTTTCTCTCACCAGACTTAGTGTTGGCTACAATCAGTTCAACGGTCCATCGAAGGATGTAGGTAGCCCGGATCCCACTGTCCCCCAAAGATGGCAGTTCAGTGAACATCCTTTGCATCAGGGCTTCTGTGAAGGTCTGGGAGTGCAAGCCCCTGAGCAGGGGCTGCCAGAACTGAGAGAATGGCTTTGGCACCAAGGCGTCATCCAAGTTCATGTTTTCTGGTTTGTGAGGGACACCATTGATAAAGGTGGAAAGGCAATAGGGCGAGAAAGAAACAATACAAAAGCAAGAGAGCACGCGTGCACACACCAGAACACGAGTGGACACGCACAGGACCCCCCACCACCACCACCAATATGGTTGCCACCACAAAACAGGAAGAAAGGGGAGAGCAGAATAGCAGAGAAAGAGAAACCAGTTAGGGTTTTGCAACCAACCACTGACTTTAAAAAAAAAAGAAAAAAAAAACTCTGGTTCTGACTTCAACTTTGTTGGTAACTCACTGCGTGACTTTGGGCCAATATCATCCCCTTTCTGGACCTCAGTGTGACCATCTGTAATATGAGGATGTTGAGCTAGATGACCTCATAAGGCCCTTCCAATGCTGCTGTTCTAGCTCTCTAGCCAGTGGCTAAATCACAATTAATGTGACACAATAATGGTATTAAGATTCTCCCACTTTTCCCTCCTTACCCCACCTAGTCAATTCCAAGCCAGCTAAGGACAGCTCCAACAGTGTTGTCAGCAGGGCTACCTGTCCTGCTCAGCCAAAAGGGCTGAGAAGTTTCCATCCTCCCCACCAGGGCCCTATGGCCCACCACTAGTGTTCCCACTCAAAACCTCAAGGTTACAATGGCCCCCAAGACTCTACCTTCATATTCTATCTGCAAAGCTGCCAACTGTTCAAATGTGGGAATGAGGAATCCATCATCCAGAAAAGCATCCAACACAGCATTCCTAAAAGAAGACATCAGAGTTTATCTGGCCATGGTGGCACAAACCTATTGTCCCAAGTAATTAAAAGGCTAAGGGGTGGGGGAGAGCACTGCTTCAGCCTAGGAGTTGAAGATTCACTTGGGCAACAGAACAAAACCCCCATCCCAGGGGAAAAACAAAACAAAACAAAAACATGACCACTATAAATATGCTGGATCCATTTACTGGTTATTTTTAAATGACTGATAACTTGAGGAAGGGGCTGAGTGTGTTGCTCAGTACCACAGCACTGGTCAGAGTTCAATGCCCAGTACCAAAAAAAGAAAACTAGTTTTGTAAACTGAAGAGGACAGAAGACCTCACCTATTCCTCCTCCCTGCCTGCAATAGCCCCAAGGCAGCTAGCATCTTTTGTTCCTGTGGCCAAAAGCATCACTAGGAGAAATGAGGCAGGAGACAACTGAACACCTTCTGGAGCAAGAGTTAAGAGTGTCTAGGATCAATGGGTTTTGAACATGAACTTGCCAAACACATGTCCATCTAAGGCCTACAACAAGAGTTAATA
This sequence comes from Dipodomys spectabilis, assembly GCF_019054845.1. Lineage (NCBI taxonomy): Eukaryota > Metazoa > Chordata > Mammalia > Rodentia > Heteromyidae > Dipodomys > Dipodomys spectabilis. Next base: position 2,587,168 of record NW_024871047.1, read on the forward strand.
GTGGCTGAACATGCTTCAAAATACAAATTGCCCAGACTCTAAGTATAACCAACAAAATGTGTGTGTGTGTGTGTGTGTGTGTGTGTGTGTGTGTGTGTGTGTGTGTGTGTGTGTGTGTGTGTGTGTGTGTGTGTGTGTGTGTGTGTGTGTGTGTGTGTGTGTGTGTGTGTGTGTGTGTGTAAAAGAAGTCCATACAGTTTGAAATGTGGCTCAGTGGTAGTGTGCTTGCCTAGCATGCATGAAGCCCTGGGTTTGATTCCTCAGTACCACATACACTGAAAAAGCCAGAAGTGGCACTGTGGCTCAAGTGATAGAGTGCTAGCCTTGAACAATTCCCAGGACCTGAGTTCTAGCCCCAGGACTGGCAAAAAAAAAGCCCATAGCCTACAGAGGGAGGGAGGAAAGGAGGGGGGGGGAGAAACAAAGAGAGAGAAACAGAGACAGAGACAGAGTGTCCAACCTAGAGTATGGTAAAGGGATTTCAGAATTTAGGTCCTGTAATCTTTGTTGCTTCTCTTGACCATTCTTCTTTTTTTTTTTTTGGGTCCGGTTGTGGGGCCTGAACTCTGGGCCTGAGCGCTGTCCCTCAGCTCTTCAGCTCAAGGCTAGCACTCTACCACTTGAGCCACAGCGCCACTTCTGGTTTTTTTCTTTTTGCTTATGTGGTGCTGAGGAATCGAACCCAGGTCCTCAGGCATGCAAGGCAAGCGCTCTACCACTGAGCCAACTTCCTAGCCCTTGACCATTCTTCTTTAGTCATCTATCTCTCCTCTCTTTGGCTGTTTTCTTTTAGATCAGGGGTGCCATTTTGGACATTTATGCCATTTATAGGCCATATAAAAATTTCAATACAGGCAAATGGGATCTGAGTAGCTGACAAAAAGCATACATATCTGTTCCAACACTCACCAAATGACTGCACAGGCCTTATATGGCCTATTGGCTAGATCCTCGACATAGAAACCCTGAGGATTCAATTGATAGACAAAATATAATCCAGAGTTCTAGGGACCCAGAAGAAAGTTAGAGGAGTTGAAGTCATTGGCTACCAAGATAATCGCTCATTTTCATCTACTTCCAATCTAAACCACTAAATCAGCAAATGAAAACTGATTCTTACTAGTGGCTCCCAAGATTCCCTCCTTGTTGACCAGGCCAGGAAGGAAATAAAGCACCTTAAGATGTCCCAGTGCCAGGAGAGACTATACTACACTCATATCCAAAGTGCTTGTGGCTCATGCCTGTAATCCTAGCTACTCAGGAGCCTGAGATCTAAGGACCATGGTTCAGAGCCACCCTGGGCAGGAAAGTCCATTAGACTCTAATCTCCAATAAACCATCCGAAAACTGGAAATGGAGCTGCAGCTCAAACTGATAGAGCACTAGCCTTGAGCAAAAAGAGCTCAGGACAGTGCCCAGGCTGAGTTTAATCCCCAAAATTGACCAAAAAAAAAAAAGAAAAAAGAAAAAAAGAAAACCAAGATCACTTAAAGAAGCCACCAGATTCCTGCTCAGCACTACAGGAAAACACTACTGTGTATGGCACAATGCTATTTTCTCACCCACAAGGCTGGAAAAACTGACCGAACACCTTTGAAACTAATAAGAATGTAAAGAACAGAGTGCAGGGGAAAGTCCAGACTCCCCAGCAGATCTACTCTACATTCTATACCACCTACCTATACTCTCTGCTCCATCTGATCTTCTAGCTTTCCCTAGTTGTGAAAGCCTAGCATTTGTTCTGTTGGTGCTGAGAATTAAACTGAGGGAATATGCATGTTAGGTAAATGTTCTACCTCTGAACTATAACCCCAGACCATGGCCACAGGTTCATAGTAAAAAGTTCCCCTAGAGTCCCTTCTACCTGAATTTAAGTAGAATGCCCCAAGAGCAAGGTAGGAACAAGACAGATAAAGCAATACTTAGTGCTCTGGTAAAGAACAAAGTGATAGGGTTGACATCATGTATTAAAAACACTTCATGAAGATTCTTTAAAAATTACTCTTAGCCAAGCACCAGTGTGGTCCATGCTTATTATCCTAGCTACTCAGGAGGCTAAAATTTGAAAACTTTGATTCAAAGCCAGACTAAGCAGGAAAAGTCATGAGACTCTTACCATCAATTAACCACCAAATTTTTTTTTAAAGCTAGAAGTGGAGCTAAGGCTCAAATGACAGAATGCTAGCTAGCCTAGAGCACAAAACCTCACAAATAGCACTGAGGTCCTGAGTTCAAGTCCAAGGAGTGGCACCAAAAAGGTATTTTTTTGCTTTAAAGTGAGCACTACATTTCAGGGTTAAAAAGGAAACACATAAGCTGGGTACCAGTAGCTCATGCTTTGCAATCCTAGCTACTCAGGAAGCTGAGATCTGATGATTTGAAGCCAGCCCAAGCCGGAAAGTCCATTTGACTCATCTCCAATTAACCACCAAAATAGCCAAAGTGGAACTATAGCTCAAGTAGTAGAATGGCAGCCTTCAGTGAAAAAACTAAAGGACAGTGACCAGGTCCTGAGTTCAAGCCTAGAACGTGTGTGTGTGTGTGTGTGTGTGTGTGTGTGTGTGTACTCTCTTACTCTAGAAAGAAAGCCCGTGTGTGTGTGTGTGTGTGTGTGTGTGTGTGTGTGTGTGTGTGTGTGTGTACTCTCTTACTCTAGAAAGAAAGCCCCTGGTTACCTGGTTGCATACCTGTTCTCCCATGCAATGCCCTTGAGCTCACCCAGGATCCATTCTATATGTGGGGACATGTCATTAGTGACCAGGTCCTGAGTTCAAGCCTAGAACGTGTGTGTGTGTGTGTGTGTGTGTGTGTGTGTGTGTGTGTGTGTGTGTGTGTGTGTGTGTGTGTGTGTGTGAATAAGGCTGCACTCTCTTACTCTAGAAAGAAAGCCCCTGGTTACCTGGTTGCATACCTGTTCTCCCATGCAATGCCCTTGAGCTCACCCAGGATCCATTCTATATGTGGGGACATGTCATTCCACGCCTTAACAGCCTGAGGTAAATATCTGTATTTCTCTAGCACCTGTAAGCAAAGAGGATCCCATCAGAAGGCTGATTACACCAGGCAAACCACCAGGTAACCCCGCTAGTATCCCTTTCCCAGGGGACCATAGCACTGCCCCTCAGGAGATAGGACAGGATAGATAGGGGTAGATGCACAACTCCCGTTGGCCCAGAAACTAAAAATAACCAGACCCTGTGGTTCTCAGTCATAAGATTGATGTCCAGTGAAAGCATCTGGATGGAGATGGCCAGAGGGGAATGAAGGGATATAATGGATATGGAAGGCAAGACCTGGGTTCTTATTCTGGTTCTATCATTAACTGTATATGACCTGGTTCTGCCTTTCAATCATCTATAGCTTTAGTTCTTTTTTTTTTTTTTTTTTGGGTCCGGTCGTGGGGCCTGAACTCTGAACTCTGGGCCTGGGCACTGTCCCTCAGCTCTTCAGCTCAAGGCTAACGCTCTACCACTTGAGCCACAGTGCCATTTCCGGCTTTTTTATGTGGTGCTGAGGAATCGAACCCAGGGCCTCAGGCATGCAAGGCAAGTGCTCTGCCACTGAGCCACCTTCCCAGCCCCTTTAGTTCCTTTTTGTCTGAAAAGGTAGAGTTGAATTAAATGCTTTCTGAGTTAAATGACCCCCTCCCTATCAAAATAGCATCCCCCAACAGAGTGCTGATGGCTCATGCCTGTAATTCTGGCTACTCAGAAGGCTGAAATCTAAGGACCACAGTTCAATGTCTGCCCAGGCAATGTCCATGAGACTCTTATCTCCAATTAACCACCAAAAAAACAGAAGTAGAGCTGTGGTTCAAAGTGGTAGGAAGAGTGCTAGCCTTGAGTGAAAAAGGTCAAGGATAGAGCTCAGGTCCTGAGTTCAAGCCCCACATCACCACCAACAAAAAAAAGCACCCTTCAGCTGACCTGATCTAGCGAAGTCCTTTTTTTTGGGGGGTGGGACCCGGTTGTGGGGCTTGAACTCTGGGCCTGGGCGCTGTCCCTCAGCTCTTCAGCTCAAGGCTAGCGCTTGACCCCTTGAGCCATAGCGCCACTTCCGGCTTTTTTCTTTTTGCTTATGTGGTGCTGAGGAATTGAACCCAGGGCCTCATGCATGCAAGGCAAGCACTCTACCACTGAGCTACCTTCCCAGCCCCCATCTAGCGAAGTTCTTGATACTCCTCCACCTGCCCATCAGCTGCAAAACTGTAGGATTGTGCAACTGCCCATTCCCAGTAGCTATCTCCTACCCAAAGGGAAGATTATCCACAAACTTCATCATCTACTCTCTTCCACTGGTGTGGATGACCCTAATGGACTCCATACCTCTTCTTTCCGTCCTAGTTCCCCCCTCTCTTTCTGAGAAGTTCCCTCATGCTTTGCCACTTTTCTCTCAAATTCCTTCTTAAGAATTTAATTTCTGGGCTGGGAAGGTGGCTCAGTGGTAGAGCGCTTGCCTTGCATGCCAGAGGCCCTGGGTTCGATTCCTCAGCACCACATAAGCAAAAAAGAAAAAAAGCCAGAAGTGGCACTGTGGCTCAAGGGGTAGAGTGCTAGCCTTGAGCTGAAGAGCTGAGGGACAGCGCCAAGGCCCAGAGTTCAGGCCCCACGACCGGACCCCCCCCCCCCAAAAAAAAGAATTTAACTTCTTTCTCTCTCAGGTAGCTGGCAAGAATAAATGCTAGAGCAAATGAGAGTATGCCAGCTCAAGGGCAATTCCTTACCTTAAACTGTTCCTCTTCATAAGATATCAGCAGCTGACAGGCTCTTTCTGAAAACAGAATGAGGAGACAGGTAGGGCAACCAGCCTAGCTCAGCTGGGATTGTGAGCCTGTCTCATTTCATTTCATGAGCTGTGAATTGAAAACTAATATTCCTTTTTGACCTATTTCACAAAACTCAAGGGAAATAATTTAAGAGGCAAATATGACAATGATTTGGCTATGGAAACTGGGCAAGATGGTTTGTGATAGTAATTTTTCAAGCTAGAACTCACCACAGGCTACTGCAAATGCCAAGCCTACGAAGTAACAAGTGCTTGACCCTTAGTCTGAAATATCCAGGCTCATGCTTCCCTCTTTATCCACATTCATGTGCACCTACCATACAACTCCTTATGTCTCACAGGCCTTTTCCCTCGAGAATCCACCACTTCACTGCCTTTTGTGTTTTCATCATCCTTGACATCCAACTCTGCACCTTTTACATCATCCTTAGACTCAGATCTCTGCTCATCATCAACATTCGTATCTTCTTCCTCTTCTTCTATGTCTCCTCCCATATCCCCTGGGTTTTTTCTGGGATTCCCTCCTGAGTTTCCTCGCGAGTTTTCTCTGGAGCTTCCTCTGGAGCTTCCTCCTATATTTCCTCCAGGGATTCCTTCAAGATTTACTTCGGAATATCTTCCGGGGTTTCCTTCTGCGTTTCCTCCAGAGTTTCTTCTGGTGTTAGACTTTTGGTTTCCTCCAGTTTTTCCTCTGGGGTTTCCTCCTGCATTTCCTAGATTATCTTCTTGGTAATCTTCTCCTATCTCCATCTTCTCTTCCTCAAACTCCAAAGTATCTTTCATACTGTTCTCCAACTGATGGCACCAGTAGGTGTTCTGGAGCCATTTCAGCACAAACTGGCAGCCTGAAGAAGGAAAGAAGGCAATAGCATAGAACCAGCTGCAAGCAAGCAACTAGCAGGTCCCCAGCTCTCTGGCCCTCCAACCTCATCTTGTGAGCAATGGGAAAGTCTAGTAATCATTCATATACAGTGTAGCTCAAGTGGTAGAGCATATGCCTAGCAACTACAGGGCCTCTAAAAACTCATCCTCCTGAGTCTGAGTTATCCCTTTTTGTTTTCTCCTATTTGCTAGCATCTTTCCTAGAACACAAATTACACTGACATTGGATGCTAAAAACAGCAAGTGATGTTAAGTAAGAAACTGGGACTCAGTCCCACACAGCCTTAGCCAAAGCCAAACTAAATCACCAGGTTGTTCATTTGTTTTTTGGTGGCAGGTGCTTAACCATTTCAGCCATGCCGCTAACTTCTTTTTGCCTTGGCTATTTTCAAGTAGGTTCCTGCTTTATGCCTGTTTGGGCTTTTCCATGTTACTGGGGATTTCAGGTTTACACCACGCACCGAGCCATTGTACTTTTCCCAAAGCTGGGATAATAGACAAGCACCACCATACCCAGCCACTGGTTGAGATGGCGTCTCACAAACTTTTATGCTCAGGCAGGCCTTAAACCACAATCCTTCCTTCTGTCTCTAAATAATGGGTTTCCAATTGAGATGGGTAGAATGTCCAAAGATCTCCTAGATATATGACACTGTTGATGGCTCATGTGTCTCATCTTGCTGTCCCTGCTGTATAGTGAAGCTGGAGAGGTATTACCTCAAGTGCAAAATTTAAGAGGAGGCTAAGAAACTATTCAAGGTATCAAGACAAAATAAGATCAGTATCCTACAAAGCCTAAGGCAAAAGAACTCAGTAAGTCTAATTTTGTTTTTATTTTGCAAACTTTGTTCATCACATAGTTTTTCACATTAAAATGCCATTTACCACAGGGGTATGGCTCATGGGATAGAGCAGCTCACCTAGCAAATGGAAGGCCCTTAGTTCAAATCCTCATATTGAGCCCCAGTACTATTTATCTGGATCATCAGACTTGACAGACCCTTAAATGTTGTGCCCAAGGCGAGTAACTGATTTGTTTCACTTTATTCCTGGCTTTGAATCCTGGTAAGATTTCTCCTACAATCCCTCTACCTCAAATTCCACTTTGTCCAGGCTCCAGTGCTTAACCATGATACTTATACTCTCCTCAAAGGTGGAGACTCACCTTTGCGACATTCATTTAGATGTGGCATTTTCTTGTGAGTCAATTCATGGCGAAGTTCAACAATCCAATCTGGAATGTTTATCTGAGTGGAATTGAGGGATGAGTATAAAAATTAAAAAATGCAAAGGCTGAAAGGAACCCAGTGATAAATTAGCCTGACATCTCCTCTCACTTTACAGATATAGAAACTGATGCTCTGGGGACTGGGAAGGTGGCTCAGTGGTAGAGTGCCTGCCTTGCATGCATGAGGCCCTGGGTTCGATTCCTCAGCACCACATAAACAGAAAAAGCTGGCGCAAATGGAAGAGTGCTAGGGTTGAGCTGAAGAGCTGAACCAGAGTTCAAGCCCCACTACTGACAACAACAACAACAAAAAGAAACTGATTCTCTGGTAGAAGACCCTAGTCATTCTAACAGTTAAGGTTAAAAATGGGTTTCTTAGCCCAATGCTGATGGCTCACACATATAATCCTACTTAGGAGGCGGAGATCTGAGGATCACAGTTTGAAGCCAGCCTAGGGCAGGAAAAGCCGTGAAACTCCTATCTCCAGTTAATCAACAAAAGCTGAAAGTAAAGCTGTGACTCAAAGTGGTAGAGCACTAGCCTTAGCACTAAAGCTCAGGGACAGAGCCTGAGTTCAAGCTCCAGGACTGGCACAAAAAAAGGGTCTCTTGCTCAGTTTTACTGCTCTGTGGAGGTGGTCTTAAAAATCAGGAAAGGTACTCATATCCCCCAACCACCAACCATTCACCTGCAACAGAGACTTCTGAATGAGCATTAACAATCACATTCTCCAGCCTCCTTCTGCCCTTTCCCTTTGCTTTTCCCTGAGTGCCTATTACCCATCTTTTCTTCCCATACCTCTTCCAGGAAACATATCTTGATGACTGAGAACTTACCTGTCCTCTGAGCCTCTACACAGTTCACATACTAACTCATGGTAGGAATATCTAGGATCTTCTTGCAGCATGGCTGAGCTGTCTCCTCCTTCAGATTGTCAGCTACCTAAAGGTAAGTGCTTTTTGATGGCCACCTCTTTCATGTCCCCTGTATATTCAGGCTCCTGAGCTTCACTGGGCCACTCTAAGCCAGCAGGGTTAGACAAGCCCACTGAAATTTAAGTTATGAGGATTAAGGGAACAATTCTGTTTCTTAAAAACTGGAAGCTGGGTGTCGATGGATCATACCTGTAATCCTAGCTACTCAGGAGGTTGAGATCTGAGGATCACAGTTTGAAGCCATCCTGGGCAAGAAAGTCCATGAGACTTTTATCTCCAATTAGCCACCAAAAAGCCAGAGAGGAGCTGTGTCTCAAGCCTCAGAAGTGACACAAAAAAAGGGAAATGAGGCTCAGGAATTCCTGCTGATTTCAGCTAGTAGTGATGTAATGAACTAGTCTGTTAACATACCTTACCTCATACCCATTTTGTAAATCCTTTAGGCGAAAGAGAATTAAGGCTATTTTATCATACGCACCTCCTGAGCCAGGTACCTGAGGGGGAGCTTGGTATACTTTGTCCTCCTCTCCGAGATAAGATTCACAAACCTGGGGTTAGGGAAGAAATAAGTGACACAGCCCAAAAGAACTGTTTTATACAAAATACCTTGCTGCGTTACTGACACCTTGCATTTCCACAATCTTCCAACTGAGTGTCCTGTTAATATGGTTGATGTCAGCCAAAGCAAAGATAATTCCAACCACTCCAACATTTACTGAGTCTGCTTTGTACTGAAACCATAGAGTAGATATTGCTCTGGCCTTGATGAGTTCAATCTGGGATAAATAATTATGACATAAAATGCTAGAATGTGTGTTACAGATGGTATAATAAAGGACTATATAAGATGATATGTACATGGAAGAGGATATGAGGATCTCAAGACAGACAAAGAGAATGGGATGAGATGAGACTAGACTTTGACATGAAAAAACTCAGTCACAACCTCCCTGCCCTTTCTCCTCATAGGTATGAGCTAGTTTTGCAAATCAGGAACTCTCAGCTCAGGTCTTCACTTTCACAAATCAGCAACCATTCATTCATGAAGGAAATAAAAAGAAAAATAGTTGGTGTACATATACATAAGAATAAGACTGCAAAATCTGTGGGCTAGGAAGGTGGCTCAGTGGTAGAGCTCTTGCCTTGCATGCCTGAGGTCCTGGGTTCGATTCTCCAGTACCACATAAGCAAAAAGAAAAAAAGCCGGAAGTGGCGCTGTGGCTCAAGTGGTAGAGTGCTAGTCTTGAGCTGAAGAGCTGAGGGACAGCGCCTAGGCCCAAAGTTCAGGCCCCACGACTGGACCCCCCCCCCTAAAAAAAAGACTGCAAAATCTACATTAAATCACAGTCAAGAGAAATTAGAAAGTCCCTCTAGGGGAATGAAGTGTGAGCAAATGTAGTCATTCTATTCAGCGTACATTATGTAAAAACTGAACTATATAACTTGAGGGTAGAGACAGGAGGGGGAAAATGGGGAGGAATGATGAAAAGGGTGACACTGTTCAAGAGGTCCTGTACTGGTAATATGACATATAAAATTATAACCCCTTTGTACAACTACATAAAAATAACAATTAAAAACGCAAAATAAAATATAAAATGTAGAAAAAAGCGCCTCTGGATGAGGAGTTAATGAGAAAAGATAACAAATTAGGATTATGAAAACTGGAGGAAACCCAAAGAGGACATCCAATCCAAAGCCTCCCCACATGCCAGAGGAAAAGAAAAATGGAAGACAGTGGCTTACAAGGACAGGGAAAGAAAGAAAAGTTATGTTGGCAGGGAGTACAAAAACCTATATCAATATAAGCAATCATAAACCAAGCCACAGCATTTTGCTTCTGGTAGTCCCTGAAAACAAGCTTTGCTTACCACAGGCCAATCACCTGAAAGATCCCAAAGAAAACCTCCCGCCCACTCTTAAGTCCCATGTAGGTCTTACCTGACTAATGCCATGCCATACAGCAGTCTAAGTTCATCATGGCCCACATTACCAGCTATATCCATGAGTTTACAACGTATCAGGTCAGCAGTAGTAGCCACTGCCAGAGGAAGTTCGTTGCCTAACCTAAAGGAGCCACAGACCAGCACCGTCATAAAAGTCCCTTACAGTTGTCCACCCTATCTCAGAATTTTGGTCACTGCACAAATATTCCTATTATATATAAAAGCTCGGGTGTACATGAAGATAAGAAACCAAAGTGGAAGACAGGCTCATGGTATCCAAAAGCAACACAGGGCACGAGGGACTGATTAAGGTGTACAAAGGACACCTAATTGCTAGACTGTCAAATCAGTTGTGGGGCTGGACACACGTTTTTTCACACCATCAAGCTGTTAGAAAAGCCCCATATTCCTTGTTAGTTTGCCCCAACCCAACTAGACTGAAATAAACACATCACACATCTTTTCAGACAAGCCTCTCTCCTCCTCTCCCTAATTTCAATCCGAAAGCCACCCCCCAAGTGTTTCTGAAGCCCTAGGTGAGGCATCATTAGTCCCTCCAGGACTCTCCCCAAGAGAAAGAAAACGTTATTTGTTACAAGATTTCCATCTACAAACGGAGCCTGGCTTCAACTTTCCCCGCACACTTGAGAAAAGTGGTAATATCTGACATTTTCGGGGGTGGGGGAACGGGCCAACTGAACCTTTTAGGAACTCGCCAGCGCGCGACACAGCGGCCGCATTACCTGCTCCTCCACGCGGAGATTCGGTTCAGCGCATATCGTTGCAACTTTAAGTCATCACAGAACAGATAAACCGTGACCTGGTCCCATTCCGCCTTGCTAAGCCAGGACACCACGATGCTTTGGCTCTTTGCCGGCGACAACTCTTTTTCTTTAACGCCCTTCCTGTACCACGCACTCCATACTCGATCCATCCCCGCCAGACTAAGCCAAAGGCCGAGTCTCGTGCGGCGACGTTGGCGTATCCCCGCCTCTTCTCGTGCTACTCTGACTTTAACGGACCGCCGAGCTCCATCAGCCAATTGGAAATCATGACCCGGACGCAAGCCCGCCTTCCAGTATGAGCGTAGCCAATCGGAATATGGAACATAGAGGTCACAGACGTAATTACGTTCTCGCCACAGGAAGTGTTCAGTTCACAAAACATCCCTAATAGCTCCACTGCGTTCGATCTCTGGGTTCCACCAAAGTTCCGCTCGCTCACCCGCTTCCTTCATAAACGGCAACGCGTGCGGAGATGTGGGTGGAGGCGGGGCCTGGACGGCGGCGGGGCGAGGGCGGGAAGAGTCAGCTGCCGCCATTGGCGGACTGCGAAGGGAAAGTGGTCAGCTAGTGTACTTCCTGAAAATGTGCTTTGAGTTATATTTATATAAAATTTCTATATGATTGTAAATATATCTTCATATAAATATTTTATATTGTTTGCAAATATATATGATTAATAAAATTATGTTCGTATGTTAATTATAACATGAATATATTTCTAAATAATTATGGACAAATATTTATAAATACATTCAATACATATTTATAAGCTATAAGCAAGCATATACAATGTACAAATAAATTATATATTTATGTGTAATACACAAATATATTTATAATATATAATAAATATAAATATATGTGATAAAATTATAACAATATATTTAATATCATAATTGATTATAATAAATATTTATAACGTGATCATTTATTTTTAAAATTTTTTGCCAGTTCTGGGGCTTGAACTCAGGGCCTGGGTGTAAGGTCTGCACAGGGACACCTCTCCACCTCTTGGCTAAGTTTCCGCCCAGAGTCTGTTACCTAAGTAACTGGCAAACCTGGAAGCAGTCACCTTCCCCTCCTGCTAGGTCACATCCTGGGTCACCTCTGGTCACATGCCTCCCATCTGACCTTAGGAGGGTTCCAGACCCTGAGGTCTGTCGGGATCTTGTGAGGCCACACCTTTCCCCCACCTTGCGGCACCTCTTCCTGTCCCTGGCCTAGATAAGTCCTGGCCTGGGGTGGGTTGCCCCTTTCCTTTTCAGCCATGGCTCTCCACCATGCACAGTGGAGGCAGCAGTTCGGTAAATAAATTTCTTCTCCTGCCTCTTCATCGGCTACCTACCTATTTAATATACCTTACACTAGTACTGTCCCTGAGCTGCTTTTGCTCAAGGCTAGCACTCTACCACTTGAGCCACAGGGCCACTTCTGGCTTTTTCTGTTTATCTGGTACTAAGGAATCGAACCCTCGGCTTCATACATGCAAGGTAAGCACTTTACCACTAAGCCATATTCCTAGCCCTAATTTATAAATTTTATATTATATTCAAATATATTTATAGAGTATAACTTTATAAATTAAATCAACAAATAAATTAGTATAAATTAGTTCATAATAAATTTGTGTAGGAATACATCTATATAAATTATATAGTATATTTTTGTTTTATACAATTGGTGTATATATGGTTAGAGTTCTATGATTTGATAATTCAGTAGAAAACTTTAGACATTGAAACAGAAATATGGAAAACATCTAACATAATTAAGTTGAAAAAAAATATCTCCTGGCAAGTATCCAGACATAGTTCCTCTGCTTGAATTACTGGAATAAGAGTTGAAAGTACATTGTTGAGTCCATAAGCTTTATAGACCATAATAATGACAATGCACCTCATGAAGGTTAAAATGTGTTTGTAACTTTAAATATCACTGTCCCCACAATACTGTGAAATTTATTAATCACTTAATCTCAATAAAAATTGTTTTTTTAAAAAGAAAGTACATAGGCCTTGGTTCTAGTCTTACCTGGGTTTTGCCACTACTGTAACCTTGGACAAGACTCTGCCCCTTTCTGAATCTTGGTTGTTGTTTTGGGTGTTATTTTTTTCCTCTACAAGAGGGTTTTCGAATATGTTCCAGTTCTTTTTCATAGTTTAAAATTGAAAGATGGGAATGGGAGTGTGGCTTCAGTAATAGAACATCAACCTTGAGTGAAAAAGCCAACTGCAATTGCAAGGCCCTGAGTTCAAGCCCCACTAGCAGCACAGAAAAGTAAAGGGGAAAAAAGAAAATTGTAGGATATTTGTTTGTAGGCAGAGTTTTACTATATAGCACAGGCTGGCTTTAAATATATCACTTCTGTTTCAATCTACTCAGTGCTGGAATTATAGCTGTGATGTCACACCTGATAAATTCTAAGATTTTTTTTTTTTACCTCTCCTAGCATTCTACTACTGTTGCTTTTAGCATCCACCAAGGTAAATTTACTTTTTTTCTGCATACTTGGGAGAAAGCAATACTGTGAAATCCTTTCGATTTTGCAGGTTGGCTAAAATATATTTAGGACTACCTCCCAGTCCTCATAGAAATTATTCTGCAATTAAACACTTGAGAATGGCTGATAGCAATTTTAACATTGCTGAGAGTGGCTCCTTTACACTGTATAGCAATGTATTCTTTTGTGCATCTTTTCACCAGCCAAACATGCTCTAGAATGTAATTTGGCTGTGGTTCTTTTAAGTCTGTATCTCTTTGGCTTCTTAGCCTACCTAGAACATGTTCTTTTCTTTCCTCCTTATAGAAATCACAATTCATTTGTAAGATTCAAATTCATTTGTCAAAAATCCAGTTTCCCCAACAAAATCACCCATGAATCTTACGGGAATCAGGAAAAAATAGAAAGGATGTGTGAATTTGCCACAGAATATAGTCTTTTCTATTTAGCTAAGAAATCTACCAGGCCTTTCTTTAAATTGCAATATTTTGAACATCCATTTGAAGAAAAGACTGAATACATCAATGATTACTTTAAGTCAGGTTATATGATAATTGCTTAAACTTTTACCTGAACTCTGGCCTCAAGGAATGCAGCCAAAATTGAGAAATCTTTCCATCCTTGTGTAAAGGTTCAAAAGGAGCTCACTGTAGCCAGTTGCCAGTGGTTGACACCTGCAATCCTAGCTACTCAGGAGGCTGAAGTCTGAGGACAAGGTTTGAAGCCAGCCCAGAGAGACAAATCCGAGAAACTCATCCAAGTAAGCTGAAAAAAAGCTGGAAATGGAGTGTGGCCCAAGAGGCAGAGCACCAGCCTTGAACCTACCTTGAACTTAAATCTTTGTGACTACCCCAAGTATCATGGATGAATCGCCTGTTTATATGCCTCTATCGCTATGAAATCCTAAGTTTCTTTTCTTTTTGTGATCTTCCTAACCACAATAACTTTACTAAAAGAATTTCCTTAAGTTCCGTATGCATTTTGTCCATTCAATAAAGTTGATTTTGTTTTCATTAGTTTACAGAAGAGAAAGCTGAGGCTCAGTTGCATGACCTAAGATGGCACCATTAAGAAAGGAGGGAAGCTGGGTAATACTCAGGAGCCTGAGATCTGAGGATTGCAGTTTGAAGCCAGCCCAGGCAAAGAAGTCCCTGTGAGACTCTTATCTCCAGTTAACCACTCAAAAGCCAGAAGTGGCTCTGTGGCTCAAGTGGTAGAGTGCTAGCTTTGAGCAAAAAGAGGCCCAGGGATGGTGGGGGGGGGGGGAAGGATGGGGTAGGAAAGAGGGGGATGGGAAGGGGAAACAAAGGAGGAGGCAACAATGCTTGATAAGAAATGTACTCGTGCCGGGCGCTGGTGGCTCACGCCTGTAATCCTAGCTACTCAGGAGGCTGAGATCTGAGGATCGCGGTTCAAAGCCAGCCCGGGCAAGAGAGACCGTGAGACTCCTATCTCCAATAAACCACCAGAAAACCGGAAGTGGCGCTGTAGCTCAAGTGGTAGAGCGCTCGCCTTGAGCTGAAGAGCTGAGGGACAGTGCCCAAGCCCAGAGTTCAAGCCCCATGACCGACCAAAAAAAAAAAAAAAAAAAGAAATGTACTCGTTATCTTGCCCATGTAATTGTATTTTCACAATAAAAAAGAAAGTTTTGCATTATCACAAACTACAAATGAAAATAAATGGTGATGGAACACCTTGGGAAAAAAAAGAGGCCCAGGGACAGAGCCCAGGCCCTGAGTTCAAGTCCCACTTGAAGTAAGGAGGCTAGGTCTGGCCGCCACATGGTGGACTGTAGGGTCTGGCATCTTGTCTTCATGCTGGGAGAAGAAAACCCCCTGCCCATCACCTGCCCCCCAGGTGATTGGTGTGCCCAGATCCCTGGAGACAGGGGCAGGCACTTGGCTGATAGGTTACTGCACCTGTCAGTCCAGCGCCTGGGACTGGGAATTTCCTGTGGATCTGCCCCCAAGCTAAATTGGCTTGTTGGTATTGTTTTTGTTCTTTCCTCTTTAGCATGATTCCTGGCTGTGTTATGTGTATTTGCGTGTTGCAGGCCTTTGTTACAACTGGCAGCCTCCAGCCCGTTAACTGTATAATAAAGACTCCAATATTCTATATTTCAAAATGTGGCTTCTGGGATGATTCACCTTGTAATACCACAACCGAGAAAAAAGAAAAGAAAAGAGGGAAAGCTGAACATTGATGGCTCAGGCTGGTAATCCTAGCTAAGATCTGAGGATCCAGTTTTGAAATCATCCCAGGAAGGAGAGTCCAGAGTCTGTGAGACTCAACTCCAATTAACCAGCAAAAACCCAGAAGTGAAGGTGTTGCTCATATGGGAGAGTGCTATACTTGAGGGAAAAAGGTAAAGGACAGCACGTAGGCCTGAGTTGAAGCCCCAGTACAGGCACCAAAAAGAAAGAAAGGAGGAAAATTGATTTCCTCACAGGTCTATGTACTCTGAAGCCCAGCTCTGTAGATAACGCTCAGAAGAGAACGGTCACTTTACTACTTGAGCCACAGGGCCACTTCCAGCTTGCTTCCTCTCCTCCCCTCATTTGTCCCCTCTACTTCCCTCCCCTCCCTTCTCCACTTTCCTTCCCTTCCCCTTCCTCTTCCCCCCTCTTACACCTTCCCCTTCTCCCCTTCTTCCTCCTTCACTTTCCTCCCCTTCCCCCCTCCCTCCTTCAGTTTCCTCCCCTACTCCTCTCCCCTTTTCTTCTCCCCTCTTGGCCCTTCCCTCCTTATGTCCCTCCGTCTCTCTCTTGCTAGCTTGCTCTCTCTCACTATCGCTATCGCTCTCCCTCTCCCTCCCCCCCTCTCTTTCTCTCTCTTTCTTTGCTGGTTAATTGGGGAAAGGAGTCTCAAACTTTCTTGCCCAGGCTGGCTGATTTTCTGACCTTAGATCTCAGCCTAAGTAGCTAGGATTACAGGCCTAGGCTACCAGCACCCAACTCCCATTGTTTGTTTGTTTGGTTTTTTTGGGGGGGTCCGGTCGTGGGGCCTGAACTCTGGGTCTGAGTGCTGTCCCTCAGCTCTTCAGCTCAAGGCTAGCAGTCTACCACTTGAGCCACAGTGCCACTTCCGGCTTTTTTCTTATGTGGTGCTGAGGAATCGATCCCAGGGCCTCGAGCATGCAAGGCAAGCGCTCTACCACTGAGCCACCTTCCCAGCCCTCCCACTGTTTTTTTACGCGGGGCCTTTTCCCCAGGCTGGCCTCAGATTTTTTTTTTGCCAGTTCTGGGGCTTGAACTCAGGACCTGGGCACTGTCCCTGAGCTTCTTTTGCTCAAAGCTAGCACTCTACACTTGGGCCATAGTGCCACTTCTGGTTTTTTCTATGTATGGATACTGAGGAATCAAACCCAGAGCTTCATGCATACTAGGAAAGCACTCTAACACTAAGCCACATTCCCAGTCCATGGCCTCAGATTTTTAACTTAGCTCCTGCATCTTTTTTGTGTCTGTGCCATTTCTGGGGCATGAACTCAGTGCCTGGGGCCTGTCCGTGAGCTGTTTTTGCTCAAAGCTAGTGCTCTACCAATTAAGCCACAGCTCCACTTCTGGCTCTTTGGTGGTTAATTGGAGATAAGAAAGAGCCTCATGAACTTTCCTGCCCAAAATGGCTTTCAACTTCAATCCTTAGATCTTAGTCTCTTGAATAGCTAGAATTACAGGCATGAGCCACCGGTGCCTGGCTTCTTTCTCCTTTTTAAAATGTGCCAGTACTAGCCAGGCACCGGTGGCTCATGCCTGTAATCCTAGTTACTCAGAAGGCTAAGATCTAAGGATTACGTTTCAAAGCCAGCCCAGGCAGGAAAGTCCGTGACTCTTATCTCCAATAAACCACTAGAAAACCGGAAGTGGCACTGTGGCTCAAGTGGTAGAGTGCTAGCCTTGAACTGAAGAGCTCAGTGACAGCACCCAGTCTCAGAGTTCAAGCCCCACAACTGACAAAAAAATGTGCCAGTACTGAGGCTTGAGCTCAGGGCCTAAGTGCTGTACCTTAGCCTTTTCAGTCAAGCTACACCGCTTCCAGCTTTTTACTGGTTAATTTGAGATGTGTCTCGTGGACTTTTTTTGACCAAAGTTGGCTTTGAACCTCAACCCTCAGATCTCAGCCTTCTGTGTAGGTAAGATTATAGGCTTGTGCCACTTGGCTTTTTTTTGGCGGGGGAGTCATGAGGCTTGAACTCTGCGCCTGGGCACAGTCCCTCAGCACTTCAGCTCAAGGCAAGCACTCTACCACTTGAGCCACAGAACCACTTTTGGTTTTCTGGGAGACTTTGCTGCCCAGTCTGGCTTTGAACTGTGATCCTCAGATCTCAGCCTCCTTAGTAGCTAGGATTACAGGCATGCGCCACCAGTGCCCAGCTTGGCTACTTAAGTATCTAGGATTATAGCCATGCACTGCCATTCCTGGCTAGCCTTTAGTAATCTTTCATTCTTATTTAGTGGCTAATTCTTTAACAAGCTACTCTTACTAAACTGTCACTGCAGGCTTCCTTTTCAAGAAGAAAGAAGTCAAGCTTCATTTTTTTTGTTGGTCATGGAGCTTGAACTGTGGGCCTGAGTGCTGTCCCTGAGCTCTTTGGAGCTTGAACTGTGGGCCTGAGTGCTGTCCCTGAGCTCTTTGAGACACTTCCACTTCCGGTTTTCTGGTGGTTAATTGGAGATAAGAGTCTCATGGATCTTCCTGCCTGGGCTGGCTTTGAACTGTGATCCTCAAATCTCAGCCTCCTGAGTAGCAAAGCCATCTGCGCCTGGTTTTCAATGTTCATTTTTGATAAACAGAAAAGCAAAAAAAAAATGTGTGTAAGGCCAAGATGCTTGGCTAAAGAAAAGAGTACCTTATGCAAAGGAATGAACCCTTTGGGGGAATTCAGACTTGATGGTGGGGGAGGGTAATCTGCCTGCCAAATCCCTAAAGTGGCAGAATTTCCACATAGAAGGATATAATCCATGTGAGAATGGCAACTCTTCATTGGCCATTGTATCACATCTATTGTTCAATCCAGCAATACCTAAGAATGGGATTGCCTGCTAATACATCTCAAATTAACTGCCTGTTTGTGTTGTAGAATTCTATGTAGAGGATAATATAATATCCTTCCAGTGAGATACTCTCAAAGATCATTGTTACCTAGTTCCTGTCCTAAACAGACTGACTCCCAGTGAAATGACTTCTTTAAGATTTATTTCAGCGCTAGGCACTGCTGGCTCACGCCTGTAATCCTAGCTGCTCAGGAGGCTGAGATCTTAGGATCATGGTTCAAAGCTACCTTGGACAGGAAAGGCCATGATACTCTTATCTCCAATAAACCACCCCAAAACCCCAGAAATGGCTCTGTAGCTCAAGTGGTAGTGCACTAGCCTTGAGTTGAAGAGATGAGGGATGGCACTCAGGCCCAGAGTTCAAACCCCATAATCAACAAAAAAAAAAAAAAAAAGATTTATTTTAGCTAGGTGCAGGAAGTAGAAGGGTGGTTCAAGTGATCAAGAGACAGCGTTGAGCCAAAAAGCTAAGGGATTGGGAGAGTGTGAGGGAAGAGACGACAGTTTCCAAAAGGAAGTGTACTCTTGTGGATGGGAATGGGAGAAAAAACTGGAAGAGAGGGAGGGAAGGAGTGATACTGTCCAAAAGAAAGTTCACTCATTACCTGACTTATGTAACTGTAACCCCTCTGTACATCACCTTTATAATAACAATAAAAATGTTTAAAAGCCATGGGATAGTGCCCAGCTGCAGTACTGGCAAAAATGTTTTAGATGTTTACAATAATAATAACTTGTTCTTTTCTAGTCTCTTTTATGCTGCAGTACATTAGCAACATTCTATTTCACCCCTCTACTGAAATGGAAAACACCTTTATAGATTCACAATTCTCACTCAATAGAATGTTACAGCCATCAGCAAAAAAAAGCTAAGAGACCCAGGCCCTGAATTTAAACCCCAAGACTGGGGGCTTAAACACACACACACACACACACACACACTCAACCTCTTCATCTACCTGAATGAGGCCCTCTGTTCCAATCTTCAGATCATGTCTGTTTCACTAAGTCACAAGCTACAAGAAAAAGAGATTAGCTCTATGTGGAATCTTAACGGTATTGGGCTGGGAATGTGGCTTAGTGGTAGAGTGGTTCCCTAGCATGCATGAATACTTGGATTTGATTCATCAGTACCACATAAACAAACAAAAACCCGGATGTAGCACTATGGCTCCTTGCTATCCTTGAGCAAAAAAAGCTCAGGGACAGTGCTAAGGTTTTGAATTCAAGCCCCAAGTCCAGCACACACACACACAAAATCTATACTCTTTGAAAAACATATATTTCATAAATCCTCTCTCTCTCTCTCTCTCTCACACACACACACATAATAGAAACAAGGTTCACAAAACAATACCTATATTAAATGTAATTGAATTCTAGAGCTAACAATGTAGTTTAATGGTAGAGTGCTTGCTTACACAAGTGTGAGACTCTGGGTTCCAATCCCCAGCAATGGAAAAAATGTAATTTTTCAACGGAAATCATAAACAGAGCATGCAATTTGCTAGCTTCTTTGTTTCTCTCATCCCAAAACCCTGGTTTGCTGTGTCAACCTATCCTGGACTATTTATATCACAATCCTTGTTTAACTGAAGACCCTACATTGGAAGACCCACTTCAAACCAAACTTTTGATTCTCAAGTTCTGACCTTGCCAACCACTCTCTGAGACATTGCCAAAGCCTAGCAGAGATGATATTTTCCTTTACTCACTAAGCAATAAACCCAGCTTTACCTTATTAACTGGCTACTTTGCTAGTATTTGGGGAAATCCCACAGAATATAAATATAAAGGGAAAACTTACAAGCAAGCAGAAAAGTAGAGTGCAGTGTCCCAATCTGTCATTGTCCTGTAGCATAAGCTGGTTATGGATGTTCTATAGGAATTAAAGTACAAATCCCAGCAAAGAGGGGCTTGAGTGGTTATCAGGCCAATTTCTGCCTCCACAGTGAGAAATGAGGCTCTGGAAAAATAGTGCTCCAGACAAACTGCCCAGTTTCTCTATGTAACAAGAAATGTATCATTGCTCTCCCAGATCATTTATGGAGTGTGCTTGCCCAGAATCAAGGTCTGCATACAAAGATAGCAACAGCCTTGTCTGCAGGAATGCTGACATCAACCAAAGACCTTGTCTTCAATTCAGAGTAGCCAGCTCTATGCTCAACTACTGAAAAGGGGATATAGTTGAGGTAGATTATTTGCATGGATGAACATGGGACACTGAAACTTGTTGAAATTGTTTGGGGTAAGTTGGGAGTAGGGTAAGGAAGAGATATGGAGGGGATGGGGTTAGTTGGGAAATGTATACATGGTTAGAAGTGTCACAACAATAGCTCCTCCCTCTTATATACCTAATGTATGCTAATAACAAACTATTCTAATTTCTGAGGTGATTAATATGCTTGGCATATTGATTGTAGCCAGTTTCATAGACATCCACATAGGTGAAAATGGATCAAATTTTACACATTATTTATTTAGTTTACTTTTCTTTGCGGATCTGGAGATTCAACTCAGGGTCTCAAGCATGCTAGGAAAATGCTCTGCCACTTGAACCATGACTCCAGCTCTTCTTTCTTTTTTTCTTTCTCTTTTCATTTTTTGAGACTATATTACCCAATCTGGCCTTAAAGTTCTGGGTTCAAGTAATCTTTCTGCCTAGCCTTCTTCATAACTGAGACTATAGATGAACACCACTGTGACCTGGATGAATTTTTTTTGGTCAGTCATGGGGCTTATACTCTGGGCCTGGGCTCTGTCCTTCAGCTTTCAGATCAAGGCTAGCACTCTACCACTTGAGCCACAGTGCCACTTCTGGTTTTCTGGTGGTTAATTGGAGATAAGAGTCTCACAGACTTTCCTGCCTAGGCTGGTTTTGAACTGTGATCCTCAGATCTCAGCCTTCTGAGTAGCTAGGATTACAGACATGAGCCACCCGTGCCCAGCCTGTATGAATTTTTTTACATTTAGTAAAAAATAAACAAGCAAATGTTTGTTTAGGAACACTTCCTTTACTGTGAAGTGTAGGGACAACCCTCACCAACATCAGGAATGGAACCCTGCTAAGGCTAAGCAAGCTACCAGTAAGTAACCTGCTCAGCCTCAAAGTTGGCCTCAGAAAGAACACTTTGGCCAATACCAGAGATGTTAAGGCAAGAGCTAGGCAGTAAGGGAGGGGAAATAGGGTTGAAGTGAATGGGAGTCAATATCCCCTGACCACAGAGAGATGTTATAAAGGGAAGGGGGTTACTATAGCTCTCTTCCTTCCTAACACTACCATATCGCATTAGGATCCTTAAATTCCAGAATAATACTTTTAACAGTACATGGATTTGCCAAGGTTGTGTTGGCCTATATCCAGTACCAAGTACCATAGATATTATGGAATGAATGGTATGTTATACAGACCTGATTCTAGAGAATGCAGTAGCATAAGTTATGCACTAGGTGGCAGGATAAGTAAGTTCTTTATCCCTCTTCCTCAAAACTGTGATGAACCTTTTTCTAGCATTCATTATCTTCACCTGGAAAATAGGAGGTTTGTGCTCAATTATATCAATAGGCTTCCTTTGTGAGATTTACAGTGCAAGTTGGGACCCCTTTGGGAAGCTAATTTTGGGAAAGGGACTAAAGACATTCTTTTGGGTGGGCCCTGGTGGCTCATGCTTGCAATCCTAGCTACCAAGAAGGCTTAAATCCAAAGATGACAGTTGAGTGCTAGTTGGGAGAAAGAAATCTGAGAGACTCTAATCTCCAGTTAAACACAAAAAGCAAAAACTTTAGATGTGTCTCAACTGGTAGAATACCAACTTTAAGTTGAAGAAGCTGAGAGCTCAAGAAACCGAGTTTAAGCCCTGGTACTGGCATGCATGTGCACGCGCGTGCGCGCGCACGCACACACATACACACACACACACACAACATTGTTTGGGATATAAGAGCTGGGAGGATTGACTTGTCTTTTAGACGGTGAATTTATGATGCAAGTTACAGAGTTAAAATGGATTGAGAGACTGTATATTCGACGTTTGTATATTCTACCTTCTTCTAATCTCTGATGGTGTGCTTATCACTCTAGGGAGGCAGCACAGCCAGAAGTATAAACAAGACAAAACATCTTTCAGTAGCATTGCAACAATGTAAGAAAAGAACTGGACCCAGCCAGCCAGGCTGGGTTTGAGCCACTTTCCAGCTCATTTGACCTTGGCCTATTTACTACTACTCTCTCTGCCTCAGAGTCTTTAGGATTTGGTTTGGTTTTGTGGTACAGAGACTAAACCCAGGGTCTCATACTTCCTAGACAGGCATTCTATCTTTGAGCTACATCCCCAGCCCCAGAATCTTCACTTTTAACATATTGGGTGACAATATCCACTATACCTCTGTTTCTCAGCCTCAGCATTAGTGACATTTTCACCCAAGTAATTTGTTGTTGGAGTTGTTTGGTGCTAAGATGTTTACCAGCATCCCTGGTCTCTACTTATGGAGCTATTATAAGAAAGATCCATAGATGTAAAAAAAGAAACCTTATAGGAAAGTCAATTCCTTAACCTAATTATGTCAAGCTAGGCAAATAAGTTACACCCAGAATCCTAGCCCTGACAAGCCCTGGAATACTTGTCACCTCACTAATCCTATTGGTAACCTTTAGAGAAATCTGGACCTTTCTCTGCTAATTGTGGAAAAATATACTATCTCCACTATCTCATTTGTTCTCCTTTCTGTCTGCATTTTGGTATCACAAACAACTATTCTTGCTCTAGTTTTTTTTTTTCTTCTAAGAATTCCTGCTGGGCACTGATGGCTCACACCTGTAATCCTAGCTATTCAGGAGGCTGAGTAGATCACAATTCAAAGTCAGCCCTGGCAGGAATGCCTGTGAGACTCATCTCCAATAAACCACTCAGAAAACGTAAGTGGAGCTGTGGATCAAGCCTTGAGCTGAAGAGCTGAGGGACAGCGTCCAGGCCCAGAGTTCAAGTCCCACACTAACAAAAATTTCCTTCCTTCCTTCCTTCCTTCCTTCCTTCCTTCCTTCCTTCCTTCCTTCCTTCCTTCCTTCCTTCCTTCCTTTCTTCTTTCCTTCCTTCCTTCCTTCCTTCCCTTTCCTCTTTCCTCCCTCCTTTCTTTCTTGTGCCAGTACTACTTCTTGAACTTAGGGCCTTATACTGGTAACTAGCTTTTACACTCAAGGCCGGTACTCTACCACTCAAGGCACAACTCCACTTTCAGCTTTTTGTTGATTAATTGGATATAAGAGTCTTAACCATTTTTCTTCCAGGGCTAGCTTTTAACCTTGATCCCCAGGTCTCAGCCCTCCTGAGTAGCTAGGATTATAGGAGTAAACCACTGGCTCCCAGTCTTGTTCTAGTTTTGTTATTAGTGCTTGGGGTGATAATAGTGAGTTTTATTTTTTTAATTGTTGTTGTTATTGGTTTGCAGTGTTGTGGAGGTAGGTTCCTAGAAGCTCCTGAATGCTAGGAATCACTGTACCATGGAGCCACACCCTCAGCCCCTCTTTCTGTAGCTTTTACCACTTGAAAACAAACTCACATTTCCTCCAAAGACCTGGATGTAATTTATGAGTTATTCACTTCTTTCCCATGAGTAACTTTTGATCAAAGGCAAGGATGCATTAATACTGATCCTAGCCTGACAGGAACTGCCCACTCTCAATACAGCTTTACCTGTTCTCCCAGTCCAAGGCTGCCAAAGAATAATTGTCTTGGATTTCCTCCCTCCCACTCCTCCTCCCTGAATGCCAGCCAATCAGAAAGACTTCACAAGAGGCAGTGATGTGGCATGCTCTCAGAAATTCACTCCGATGCTTAAATCTGCTAATGCAAACTCATGTAGACACATTGACTTTCAGAAGTGTATGGAACTTTCAGAAGATCAGCTAGTTTATTTTTGGTTTTGTTTTGATTTTGGTGCAGATACTAGGGCTCACTTGGGCTTTTATTTTTCATGCAAGGTTGGTGATCTACCAGTTGAACCACAACTCTACTTCTGTTTTTTTGCAGATTAATAAGATCCTCAGATCTTATTCTTCCCAGTAGCTAAGATTACAAACATGAGCCATTGGTGCCTGGCTTAATTCTTTAACTTAATTATACCAAACTAGGCAAACAGTTACCCTAAAATCCTGGCACTGAAAGATACTGAGGCAACTGGAACCTCCCTAATCCCTCTGGGGATTTTGTTTCCTCTTTACCTACTTCAAAGGTCCTCTTCTGGGTTTAGGTGCTTGAGAGTGAACACTGATCTTCCCAATCAGACTGCTCTTCAAGTCAGGGTATGAAGCAGTTAGGTGTTTACTTAATACTTGCAATACCATTGTCTATACCAAGACTAGGATGATGTAAACTAAGTAAGTTTTCTAAACCAGGCACCAGTGGCTCACATTTGTTATCCTAGCTACTCAGGAGGTAAAGCACTAAATATCGAGGTTTCAAGCCAGCTAGAACTGAAGAGTCTTTTAAGACTATCTCCAATTAACCAGAGCAACAAATTAAACTGGAGAGATGGCTCATGCAGTGGAGTGCCAGCCATGAGAGAAAAAAAAACCAACACACACACACACACCTTCTGAATGAAAATTTAGGCTTTGAAAGCCTGAGTTCCAAACACAGGGCTAGGCCCTTGGCCTTTTTGGTCCTTATTATCTCCATGTCTTTCAAATGAACGTTGATATTAGCTGATTTTAGCCAGGTGCTGATGACTCAGGCTTGTAATCCTAGGAGACTGAGATTTGAGAAACAAGGTTCAAAGCCAACCCGAGCTGAGGGACAGCACCCAGGCCCATAGTTCAAGCCCCAAGGTGGGCAAAAAAAAAGCTAAGGGACAGTGTACATACAGATCCTGAGTTCACGCCCAAGTACCAGCACAAAAAAAAAATGGACTTTCTTCTACATTGTTCCTCCTCCTCTTCCTCCTCCTCTTCCTCCTCCTCCTCCTCCTCCTTCTTTATTTATTTTTCCAGTCCTGGGGCTTGAACTCAGGGCCTAGGTACTGTCCCTGAGCTTCTTTTACTCAAATCTAGCACTCACCGGAGCCACAGCTCTCGCTCCGGCCTTTTCTGTTTATGTGGTACTGAGGAATCAAACCCAGGGCTTTGTGCATGCTAGGCAAGCACTGTACCATGAAGCCACATTCCCAGCCTTATTGCTTAACTTCCATACTGTCTTACAGTACAAGTCAGCAGGCAGCAGCATGTGTGAAGACTAAAGATCCAAACAGACTCTCTGTCTTATTTCATTGTTTCCTGAATGCATGGGCTGTGATTTTAGCCACATGTGTACAATATGTTGTCAGTGGGAGCTTTGTATAGTATTCATAAAAGAATGAAGTAAAGAAAAGGAACTTTGGAAACACGCAGATGAGAATTCCAGCCTCTGCTTGAACTAACTCCATAAACTTAGACACGTTACTGAATCTTTCTGAGCCTATATTTTTCTAACTGCAAAATAAGGGCTTGTCATAACTCCAGTGCATTGTTGGAGCGATTATAGGAAATAATGTGGGTAAAGTATTTAGCATTGAGTAGCTGGCACATGTACTAAATTTATGCTCAGTGAATGCAGATTACTCATATCATTGTATGTGTTACACTAAGCATACTAAAACCTTGCTGCCGCTCATCTAGGAAACAGCATCCCCATAAATCCTGTCTTTACTCCCCAACCCCATTACCCCATTGTCTTCTCTTCTTTGTTCTTCCTTCCTTCCTTCCTTTCTCCTCTGTCCTTCCCTCCCTCCCTCCCACCTCCCTCCCTCTCCCTTCCCTCCCCCCCCCCCACTCCTGGGGCTTGAAATCAGGATCTAGGCACTTTCCCCAAGCTTCTTTTCTTGCTCGAGGCTAGCAATCTACCATTTGAGCCACAGTGCCACTTCTAACTTTTTGGGGGTTTTTTTTGTTTGTTTTTGTTTTTGTTTTTTTGGTCCGATCGTGGGGCCTGAACTGTAGGCCTGGGCGCTGTCCCTCAGCTCAAGGCTAGCGCTCTACCACTTGAGCCACAGCGCCACTTCTGGCTTTTTTCTTTTTGCTTATGTGGTGCTGAGGAATTGAAGCCAGGGCCTCTGGCATGCAAGGCAAGAACTCTATCACTGAGCCACCTTCCCAGCCCCCACTTCCAACTTTTTCTGTTTATGTGATACTGAGGAATCGAACCCAGGGCTTCACGCATGCTAGGTAAGCCACTAGGCCACATTCCCAGCCCTTGTCTTCTGTTCTCTAAAAACAATTCTGGACTGTGGCTAGGCTAAAGGGAAGCATAATAATAATAATCATCATCGCCACCCTTTGCCTCTGTACAATACCTCAATAATAACAAAATTATATAAAAAATAAAAACTCCCTTTGCTTCCTACCAACCTGGGTACTTTGCTGGTGCTGTGGGTATATAGCTTTTTTCCTTTTCTTTTCAGTGGTACTGGGATCTGAACTCAGAACCTTGTGTTTGCTAGGCAAGTGTTGTACCATTTCAGCCACATACCTCTCTCACACACTCCCGCTCTCTCTCTCCCTTTCTCTCCCTCTCCTTCTCTACCTCTCTCTCCTCTCTCCCTCTTCCTCCCTCTCTTTCTCCCTCCCTCTCTTGTACTAGAGACTGAAACTAAGGCTTCATGCATACTACCCAAGTGCTCTGACACACATGGATCTTTATCTTTGCCTTTTTGCTCTGCTTTATAACTGTGTGTGTGTGTGTGTGTGTGTGTGTGTGTGTGTGTGTGTGTGAGTGTGTGTTGGTACTGGGTCTTGAACTCAAGGCATTGCACTCTTGCTTGGCTTTTCCCGTTCAAGGATGGCACTCTATCATTTGAGCCACAGCTCCACTTCTGGCTTTTTGATGATTAATTAGAGATAATTTAATCTCATGAATTTTCCTGCCTGGACTGGCACTGGACCTTGATTCTCAGATCTCAGCTTTCTGAATAGATGAGATTACAGGTGTGAGCCATTAGTGACCAATTGTTTTTTGGTCAGGGTTGAATCTATCACTCAGTGGGAGAGCTCATGTTTAACATGTACAAAGACCCTAGGTTCAATTCTTAGAGCCCCCCCCCCCCCAAAAAAAATCCCCATTCTGAGATTCACATCCTTCAGAAATTGGGATTGTTTTGTGTTTTGTTTTGTTTTGCTGGTAGAGTGCTTGTCTTTCATGCATGAGGCCCTGGGTTCAATTCCTCAGCACCACATAAGCAAAAAAGAAAAAAACCGATGTGGCACTGTGGCTCAAGTGCTAGAACGCTAGCCTTGAGCTGAAGAGCTGAGGGACAGCGTCCAGGCCCAGAGTTCAGGCCCCAAAACTGGACCAAAACAAAAAAAACAAAAAAAAAAACATATTCAGCAACATGTTTTTATGAGTCTTTTCCTATCTTTGTGAAATTTAAAAAAAAAGTTAAAGCACATGCCTAGCAAAGGTCAAGCCCTGAGTTCAAACCCTAATGTAACATAAAAATAAGTATAAATAACTGTCATTTATTGAGCACTCCAATAGTGTAAAAGAGAATACAGCTCTGCTACTTGACACTAATGTAATCTTGAATAGGTGACTCAACCTATGTTTCCATTTCCCTCATTGATAATATAAGAAAAATAGGAAATACTGAGCACCATGCATGGCACCCACACTAGGTATTACCAAACTTTTTAAGCTTGCATTTCTTATTGTATGAATTAAGATTTTTTAATCAGTTAACAATCTCTCTCTCTCTCTGTCTGTCTCTCTCTCTCTCAAATGCTAGCCTCTTTGTATTTCACAATAGTGAAGACTACTGCTTTTGTAATGCCATCATGTGGATTTACTTTTATTATTTATTAATTTTTGTGCTGATACTGGGGCTTGAACTGAGGGCATTGCTTAGCCTTTTCTCTCAAGACAGGTACTCTACCTCTTGAGCAGCACTTCCACTTCCAGCTTTTTGTTGGATAATTGGAGATTGGGCTTCTGAGATTTGTCTATCTCGGCTGCCTTTGAACCATGATCCTCAGATAAGTAGGATTACAGGTGTGAGCCACTGGTGCTGAGCAATACATGTGTTACTATTAACAGTCTTTGTATAAGTGTGTGTACATGCATGAGTGCATGCATGTGTGTGTGTGTGCGTGTGTGTGTATGTGTGTGTGTGTTTAAGAAACAAAATAAAGAGTTTTAGCTGTGGTGGCCCACACTTGTAATCCCTTCTCTCCAGAGGCTAATGAGTGCAAGAGGGTTCAAAGTCCAAGGCCAGCTTGATAAAACAAGTTTTAATGTTAATATCTTTTTCTGATTCTTCTGTGAAGTCAAATGAACTTGCAGAGAACAGCGTGTTACAGATAGGCTTTTTTTCCCCTCTTTTAAACCATTGTTTGGCTTTGGCTGAGGGTTAGAGTTCATCTATAGTAGAGTGCCGCCAGACTTGTAAAATAGAACATATTTATGAGATACAGCATAATAATTTGATATTATGTACAACATTTAATAGATTTTTTTTTCTTTTGTGTCAGTACTGGGGCTTGAATTCAGGACCTTGTACTGTTGCTTGTCTTTTTTGCTCAAGGCTGGTACTCTACCACTTGAGCC
Source organism: Dipodomys spectabilis (assembly GCF_019054845.1). Taxonomy (NCBI): domain Eukaryota; kingdom Metazoa; phylum Chordata; class Mammalia; order Rodentia; family Heteromyidae; genus Dipodomys; species Dipodomys spectabilis. The sequence goes on from NW_024871047.1 coordinate 2,615,852, forward strand.
ACAGCTCCGTTTCCAGCTTTAAAGATAAGTCTCAGGAATTTGTCTGCCTGGGCTGGCTTTAAACTGAGATCTTCGGATCTCAGCCTCCTGAGTAGCAAAAATTACAGGCATCCATCTTTGCTCAGCTATAATCCACCTTAATCTCATCAGTTTATACATTCTCTTTGTGGTTGAAGAAAGTTGTTCCTCCCTTACCTGTTGTATAAATATATGTTCCCTCTTTGTTATTTGTATTTTGATTATATGTATATATGTTTGTGATGTAAAAGTTTAAAATAACATATTATGGACCAAGTTTTCCTTTGGCTTTTCACAAATTATGTAGTTTTCCAAATTTTCTTCTTGTACTTAAAGTCCTCTCTTGACTCTTTAGTCTTAAATTCATTTGGAACTGTCCTTTCTTTTGAGTTAACTGTTCAAATGTAGCACTCTAAATGTGTTTATTTTCTTCAGGCTTGTTTTTTTTAAAAAAAAAAAAAAAAAAACCAACCATTTCCACAAAAGGACATTTCAGAGAGGATCAAAGTATCCTGAGGTCCCTGGGGATATGGGAGGCATTTTGGCTCCAGCTGTGTCAACATTTGTTTGAGGCATTATGTTTTATCTTTTTTGTGTTTGTTTTTGGTTTTTTTTGGAAACAAGGTTTCTTTTTCTTTTCTTTTCTTTTTTTTTTTGGTGTTGGTGCTGGGTTAAACTCAGTACTTGGGCACTGTCTCCTAGATTTCTTGCTCAAGGCTGGCACTCTATCACTTGAATCACAGAGCCACTTCCAGCTTGTTCTGTTTATATGGTACTAATGAATAGAACCCAGGGCTTCATGTATGCTAGGCATGCATTCTAATAATCACATTCCTAGCCCCAGTACTGAGTTCTTGATGTTGTCACAGAAAAAAAATTGAGACCACATCAAAGTGGTGACCAAAAAAGTTTATAGTAAAGCCAAGTGAAGGAAAGAAAGATAGTATACAACCCTGAATGTGTGCAGGCACATCTCATAACAAGTGTAATGAGTGCTTTAACATTATGAGTATTTGTAGTAAAAAGGAGGTTGTGATTGGCTCAAATTTTTCTTAAGAAAAATGTTTCATTTTGATCTGACACCTGGTATATTGATCTTTCTTGTTACATGCTTATCAATTGGGCTCAGAGACTTTAAGACTGGCCTGCTCATTGCACTTTCTTTTTTTTTTTTTTTTTTTTTTGGGGGTCTAGTCGTGGGGCCTGAACTCTGGGCCTGGGCGCTGTCCCTCAGCTCTTCAGCTCAAGGCTAGCACTCTACCACTTGAGCCACAGCGCCACTTCCGGCTTTTTTCTTTTTGTTTATGTGGTGCTGAGGAATCAAACTCAGAGCCTCAGGCATGCAAGGCAAGCGCTCTACCACTGAGCCACCTTCCCAGCCCCTGCACTTTCGTCATAGATGTCTGGGGCATTCTTTTAAGGAAAGGATGGATGTTTTTCCCATGTCCTCCCTTCAAGACAGGTATCTGTCCTTGAAACAAGTACAACTTTTCAAACATATTTTGTGCCAAGAGGAATCATTTTCCCATGTTTCTTTTTTAAGGATAGCATCTTTAATATGTCCTTGCTCATTTTCTAGAGAACAAATTATCTTGAGCAAGCAGGCAAGGTTGGACAGATGGAGAGAGTTGCTCTTTTTCTTTCTTTCCTTTTATTTTTACTTTCTTTCCTTTCTTTATTTTTTCTTTCTCTTTTCTCTGTTTTCTTTCCTTCTTTCTTTTTTTAAGCTAACACTGTAGATTGTGGAGGAGGATAAGACTTAAGGAAAACAGTGCTTCTGTATTTCTAATAGAGCTGCTTATTAATACAGTGTTTGTCTCTAAATTCCTGGCTGCTGTTTCCCATGCCTCATTTCCCTTGATCTACCCTGCCTCAGTATAAAAATAGAAGTTTATAGCCAGATACCAATAGCTTATAATCCTAGGTATTCAAGAAGCTGGTATCTGAGGACTATAATTCAAAGCCAGTCCAGGCAGATAAACCCAAGAAATTCTTGTCTCCAATTAACACCAAAAAACTGCAAGTAGAGGTGTGGGTCAAGTGGTAGAGCACTAGCCTTGAGTGGAAAAAGCTAAAGGTTAGCACCCAGGCCCTGAGTTTGAGACCCAGTATCAACACACACACACAAACACAGACACAAGTTTAAAAAAATACAAGGTTTTGGCTGGTGCTAGTGGCTTCCCCTGCAATCCTAGCTATTCAATGAGGCTGAGATCCGAGGACTGAGGTTCAAAGCCAACCTAGGCAAGAAAGTTCACCAGCCTCTTATCTCCAATTAAGTAGTCAAAAGCTATAAGTGGTGGTAGACTGCCATTCTAGAGCAGAAAAGTTACCCTGAGTCTAAGCCCCAGTACTGGCACAAACAAATAAGTTAATAAATATGTTTAAATTATGTATGCAATGAGTGAAGAAGATTGGTTCTGTCATGTTCAACCTGTGACCTCATTGCCTCTCCAGCTTCTTCTGCACACATTGGGGCTGCTTTGTTCTCTGTGAGGGTTTGCTGTTCTCACTTTGTGATAGCAAAGCCCAAGGTAGGTAGCCATGAGGGCAGTGATTGTAGTTAGTGCTGCCTTTATTAACTTCCCGGGACTGCCACTACCAAGTGTCGTAAACTAGAAGGCTTCAAACAACAGAAATTTATCTTCTCACAGCTCTGGAGACCAGAAGTCTAGAATCAGGGAATTGATTGCTTCCTGGAGACACAAAGAATCTGTTTGCCATTCCTCTCCTAACTTCTGGTAATTGTTGGCACTCCTTGGCATTCCAGCAAGTTATTCCTGATGGCAAACTCCAGTCTCTGCAACTCTCTTCACATAGTGCTCTGCCAGTGTGTTGTATCTTTTAGTTTCCTTAGGACACAAGGTATATTGTATTAAAGGTTTGCCCGATTCCAGTACAAACACAACTCTTCTTTTCTTTCTAGCAGTACTGGGGTTTGTACTTAGAGTCTTACTCTTGCTAAGCAAGTGCTCTAAGATTACAGGAGTGAGCAATTGTGCCTAGCCTAAATGTATCTCATTTGTTTGTGGGGGACCTCAGTCCTGGGGCTTGAACTCAGGGCCTAAGCACTGTCCCTGAGCTTTTGTGTTCAGGGCTAGTGTTCTACCACTTGAACCACAATTTGACTTCAAGCTTTTTGCTGATTAATTAGAGATGATTGTCTCTAGGACTATCCTTCCTGGGCTGGCTTGGAGCCATGATCCTCAGATCTCAGCCTCCTAAATAGTTAGGATTATAGGCATAAGCCATTGGTTGTTTAGCTCGGTTGTCAGCAATAACCCTGTTTCCGCACATCATTACAGTCTAAGATTCTGGGAAGGAATTGATTTAGGGGTGAGGGAGACACCAACAGAGTATAGTGACTTTTTTTTTTTAGAAAGAATTGGTTCAAACAAACAGTGTGACCTTGGGTTATGACTGCCCTATCTTTCTTTTTTTTCTTTTTGTCAGTCATGAAGCTTGAACTCTGGGCTTGGGTGCAGTCCCTCAGCTCTTCAACTCAAGGCAAGCACTCTACCACTTGAGCCACAGTGCCACTTCCAGTTTTCTGATGGTTAATTGGAGATAAGAATTTCATGGACTTTCTTGCACAGGCTGGCTTTGAACCATGATCTTCAGATCTCAGCCTTCTGAGTAGCTAGGATTACAGGCATGAGCCACTGCTGCCCCTCCTGCCCTATCTTTCTATTTCTGACTTAAAAACATAAATACCTTAAATTTTTTTAGTTTAATTACCAAACACTTTTTTCTGACACAACGGCTTCAACTCAGGGCCTTGAGCTCTTCTTCAGCTTTTTCGGCTCATGGCTGCCACATCTCTAGTTCAGATATATATATATATATATAATTAACTGTTTAATTTGAAATAGAGCCTTGTGGATTTGTCTGCTTGGCCTGGCTTCAAACTGTGATCTTCACATCTCAGTCTCTTCTCTGTTTGTGTGTGTGTGTGTGTGTGTGTGTGTGTGTGTGTGTGTGTGTGTACACCAGTACTGGGGCTTGAATTCAGCCTGGGTGTTGTCCCTGAGCTTATTTTTCCTCAAGGATAGTAGTGCTCTACTACTTGAGCCACAGCTCCACTTTCAGCTTTTTTGGAAGTGGTTAACTGGAGGTGAGTCTCACAGAATTTCCTGCCCTAGCTGTCTTTAAGACCACAATCCTTAGCTCTCAGTCTCCAGAGCAGCTAGGATTAAAGGCATGACCCACTGGCACCTGGCCCTATTTATGGGGTATATAAAGTATATAAAGGTAGAGAAATTAAAGTAATAGAATCATATGAGTCTACCATCCAACTTCAATAATTACTATGTTTTGTCCCTACCTTTGTAATGGCTTTACTCAGATATATTATCTCAACCACAAACAGTATGTAATTCTAAAAAGTAAGGGCTCTGGGCTCGTCAAAATCAAGCCTTTTCAGTCTTACCCCCATTTCCGGTCTCTGTATACCTCATTTTGTTGTTGTTGTTGTTGTTGTTGTACTGGGGATCAAACCAGCTACATTGGCAGCCCCACCTCATGTTTTAGATCATCATTCTGGAAACCACTATGTCCTTTCATGAATCTCTACTGCTTTTCACATGACATTTCCTCCACTGGGACTTCCCTTTTCCTCTTTGCCTGGAAAACTACTCAGGATTCCAAAATCCAAATCAAATTTCCCTTTGTCTCAGAGCTGCTTCCTTTCTTTTGAGTTCCACTATCATTCCTTGAATCCCTAAACTACAGCACATACTTACACATGTATATTCCATATACTACATATTAAACACTGCCACATTCCCTAAATAACTTATGACAATGATAGAGTACATTATGATTATTTTCTCATGTTATTCAATGATTTTTACATTAGAAACTAAGTCATAGTCTCCACTGTGGTTTTTTTTTTTTTTTAGCATACATTAGCTATATAAGGAGGAGTGTGTGTGTGTGTGTCTCTGTCTGTCTGTCTGTCTGTCTGTGTACTGGGGTTTGAACTCAGAGCCACACTTCTACTTCTGGCTTGTTACTGGTTAGATGGAGATGAATCTTTCAAATTTATCATCCAGTACTGGCTTCAAACAGGGATCATCAGGTCTAAGCCTTCTGATTAGCTGGGATTACAGTCATGTGTCAATGGTGCCTAGGTTTTACTATGTTCTTGATGCTGAAAACCGTCTGAGTCTCTTAGAATATTTGTTGAATGGGGAGCTGGGAATGTAGCTTAGTAGAGTGCTTGCCTAGCATGCATGAAGCCCTGGGTTCGATTCCTCAGTACCATATAAACAGAAAAAAACAGAAGTGGCACTGTGGCTCAAGTGGTAGAGTGCTAGCCTTGAGCAAAAAAAAAAAAAAAGAAGCTCAGGGACAATGCCCAGGTCCTGAGTTCAAGTCCCAGGACTGGCAAAAAAGAATATTTGTTGAGGGCTGGGAAGGTGGCTCAGTGGTAGAGAGTTTGCCTTGCATGCCTGAGGCCCTGGGTTCGATTCCTCAGCACCACATAAGCAAAAAGAAAAAAGCCGGAAGTGGCGCTGTGGCTCAAGTGGTAGAGCGCTAGCCTTGAGCTGAAGAGCTGAGGGACAGTGCCCAGGCCCAGAGTTCAGGCCCCACGACCGGACTCCACCACCTCCCCCCTAAAAAAAAGAATATTTGTTGAATGGATGAATGAGACAATGAACAAATGTTCTAAAGTCTGTGTGTCCTCCTGGACCTGGTCTATGCTTACTGGAGAGTGTTGATGGCCCCAGGTGACTATAGATAGAGCTGTGGAAAGCAGTGGCTTCCAATTCTTAGATCTGCTGTATGGTTTCCCAGCTACTGATTGAGAAGTTGGAAAAGAGGTAAACCTTATTAAAAGTCTATGCAGTCCTTACTGGAAGATTCTGCTATGAATTTCTACTAGTGCTCCCTTCCAGCATATACTCACTCTTTTAAGTGATGGTCTGAGAGGCCTGGACAACAAAACTTAACTACTAGGAATGAAAGTTAGTGCAGAAGAAAACATGGGAGATTTGAACTCTTATATAACTCAGATTTGAGCTCTCAACTAAATCCTAAACTCTTCGCAGATGTCATTTTCCACTCTCTATAAGAACCTGTAACATTGTGGATGGGCACTAGTTGCTCATGTGTGTGTTCCTAGCTACTTAATAGACTAAGATTGGAAGGATTGTGGTTTGCGGCCAGCATACAAGCAAAACCCTTTTTCAGCTGGGCACAGTGGCATGTACCTGTCATCCCAGCTGTATGGGAGGTAGATGTATTGGGAGGGATGCAATTCCAAGCCACTCCAGGCAAAAAAAAAAAAAATGTGAGACTCCATGTGGGTATAGTGGTATGTGTTTGCCATCCCAGGTACAATAGAAAGGCTAAAATAGGGGAATAACGTTTCAGAAACATGCCTAGGCAGGAAAACAAGAACCTGTCTCAAAATAAACCATTTGCTGGGTACCAATAGCTAATGCTTGTAATATTACCTTCCCAGGAAGAGGAAATCCAGGGTATCAGATTGACAAGGGTCAAATCTGAGAACCTTGATCATCACTCTAGAATAAAAGAAGCCCCTAACACTCTCTCACAGTTTCAGTGAGAAATCCCCAGGCTGTTCCTCTCCACAGCTGCTTCAACTAGAGATTAAGTATACCCACCTTTTTATTTTTCTGGTCTAGGACTTGAACTCTGGGCCTGGGCACTGTCCCTGAACTTCTTTTGGTCAAAGTGAGTGCTCTACTACTTGACCACAGTGCCACTTCTGGCTGTTTTGAGCACTTTATTGGAGGTAAGAGTTTCACGGACTTTCCTGCCTGGTTTGACTTTGAACTGTGATCCTAAGATCTCAGCCTCCTGATTAACTAGGATTACAGGCATAAGCCACCGCTGGCTGGCATATACCCACCCTCTTAAGTGATGGTGGTCTTCCTAAATAAGTCAACATATACATCTCTAAGTTTGACTTGCTTTCAAGTAGTATTTTGCTCAGTGTCTAGATTGTTGTGTGGCTCTAATTGGCCCTTGACTGTTGGCCTAGAGAATATTCGATTTTTAGTACTTAGTGGGGGGAAAAAAGCTCTTGGGGAAATCTCGAAGTTCTCTTGTCCTCCTAAAACCTTTTGGCATCAAAATAGACACAAATCCTTTACTCCATCTCTGGTAAGAGCAGAGTTAGGATCTGGGTTGGATTGGTACAGATACATGTCTCATTTGATTGTTGAAGTTGCTGGCATGTGGTTCTAGTGGTCATTTAGCTTCTAAAATTTGGATGGTATATGGGTAGATTGTTGCAGGGGTGTTGAAGGAAGATGTACCAACTGCTCTGGGAAAGATTTAGAGCACTTTGAAGGCCGGGCGCTGGTGGCTCACGCCTGTAATCCTAGCTACTCAGGAGGCTGAGATCTGAGGATCACGGTTCAAAGCCAGCTCGGGCCGGAGAGACCGTGAGACTCCTATCTCCAATAAACCACCACAAAACCGGAAGTGGCGCTGTAGCTCAGGTGGTAGAGCGCTCGCCTTGAGCTGAAGAGCTGAGGGACAGCGCCCAGGCCCAGAGTTCAAGCCCCACGACCGACCAAAAAAAAAAGAAAAAAAGAAAAAAAAATAGAGCACTTTGAAGAAGGCAAGCTAAACTGGGTGCCAGTGGCTCACGCCTGTAATCCTAGCTACTCAGGAGGCTGAGATCTGAGGATCATGGTTCAAAGCCAGCCTGGGCAAGAAAGTCAGTGAAACTCTTATCTCCAATAAACCACCAGAAAACCGTAAATGGCGCAGTAGCTCAAGTGGTAGAGCACTCGCCTTGAGCTGAAGAGCTGAGGGACAGCACCAGGCCCAGAGTTCAAACCCCACGACAGATTTAAAAAAAAAAAAAAGAATGCAAGCTGCTAGGCCTTTTATAGGCCAAAGCCATCAGGGACTGACTTTGATTTCTTTAAATTCTCTAGTATCTAAGTTATTACTATAAGAATGGGTGCTGAGCCAGGCGCCAGTGCCTGTAATCCTAGCTACTCAGGAGGCTGAGATCTGAAGATCACAGTTCAAAGCCAGCTTGGACAGAAAAGTCTGTGAGACTCTTATCTCCAATTAACTACCAGAAAACCGGAAGTGGCACTGTGGCTCAAAGTGGTGGAGCACAAGCCATGAACTGAAGAGGGACAGTGCCCAGGCCCAGAGTTCAAGCCCTATGACCGACGCCCCCCCCCAAAAAAAAAACAATGTGTGCTGAGTTATCTGTGTTACTGCATAAGTCATCTTTGACAAGCAAAAAGATAATGCTAGGAGAGGCCTTCATGGCTTTAACAACATTTTCTACACCTTGGAGGTGCATTGGATCCAAATGTGGGGTAGGACAAAATGTGGAGAGAAAGAAAGGCTCTTGCACCAATGCTTCATATCCCTCTTAGCAACAGCTGTTGTAGGACAAAAGTGGCCACAGGCACCATGTAAGTAAATGGACATGGGCTGTGTGCCAATAGAACTTTAGTTCCAATCGCTGATGACTAACTACCCTTGGCCCATCAGCCAGTAGCCAATTTCTGTTCTGACATTGAGTCCTATGAATTATAGACATTTTTGCTCACAGTTATTTCCTCTATCACACCAAGGACAGGAAAGTGACTTCTTCATCATTTTTTTAACCTAAGAGGCAAGCCAGCTGAGAGACCAGAAATTTTCAATTCAACATTAATTAAATACAGACTGTGTTCTCAGCTCCCCATCCACACATTATGTTCGAAGAGTATATAAATGCCAAGTACTGGCACATGGTAAAAATTCGTTGAATTGTTGAATTTAAACATGTATAAATAATTGTTGAAGCTGGGTGATGAGTTCATGGGAAATAATTTTATTATTTGAAAACTTCTGTATAGAAGTGTTCAAAAAGAGCCAGGAATTTGTGGCACGTGCCTGGAATCTGCTACTCGGGAGGCTGAGATCTGAGGGTCATGGTTTGAAGCAAATTTGGGTAGAGAAATCCCCAAGAGACTCTTATCTCCAATTAACCACTCAAAAACTGGAAGTAGAGCTGTGGCTCAAAGTGGTAGAACACTAGCCTTGAGTAAAACAACTCAGTAACAGCACGCAGGCCCTGAGTTCAAGCCCCACATCTGACCAAAACTGTTCAAAAAAGGAAAAAGAACAAGTTAGCAGAAAGCTTGGAATGCTTAGGAGTACTTCCAAAGTAATGTATAGCATTAGTAGCTGCAACCCAATATGGTAGGTATATAGGAAGGTAGTACTAAATTATGTAAGTAAGCACAGAGGGTAAGTAAGTACATGGGAAAGTAGTAATGAATTGTGCAAGTAAGCACAGAGGGTGAGAGAATTGTGCAAGTAAGCACAGAAATTGGGAGAGCACCAGTCTTGAGAAAAAAGCAGAGTGAGAGCAAGACAGTGGGAGCAAGTGTGGTGGTGTGTCTTTGTCCCTGTTTATCATTGTGTGTGTGGTAGAAGGATTTGGTTTGTATGGACTAAAGAAGGTAGAAATATGACAGATTGTTTATGCCTAAAGAGGATGATTATAAATGTGTCTGTGGTTAGATGTGCACATTTTTTATGTATGTAGTATATGACAGCTTATATATTGAGGGGTGTGTAATTGTAGATATTTTGTGTCATACAAATACATAACTTGGAGAGATGCATGTTTGTAAACAAAGAACACATTGAATGTGAGTATGGAATGGTTTGAATATATTATTGTAAACTACAATGACCCTTTGTGCTTGTGGGTCACGGGAGTGGTGATGAGCCATTCAGGGGTGTAAGTCCAAGTGCATGTTCTCCTGGACTGGGGGACAGAATGAGTGCTATGGAAATGGACTGACACAGCCCATTGGAACTGAGGCACAGGAGGTTCCAGAATACACAGGCCTTACCGTCGTCATGGGGAGGCTATGTCTATGAGAGCTATCAGCATGTTTGGATAGTTGGTGAATTGTCTAGATAACAAGAAGAACATTCCATTCCTCCATGATTAGGTTTACTGCAAGCTTGTTGTCCCTAATCTTTCTCCCCCTCATGAACTATAATACAGAGGTGTTATGGACACAGAAAAGATTTAAAAATGAGAAAAGAGCTGGGCACAAATGGCTCAAGCCTGTAATCCTAGCTACCGAAGAGGCTGAGTTCTGAGGATCACCATTCAAAGCCAGCCAGGGCAGAAAAGTCTGTGAGACTCTTATCTCCAATAAACCACTAGAAAACCAGAAGTGGTGCTGTGGCTCAAGCGGTAGAGCACTCACCTTGAGCTGAAGATCGCAGGGATAGCAGGGATAGTGCCCAAGCCTAGAGTTCAAGCCCCACGACTGACAAAAAAAAAAAAAAGAGAAAAGAATATGACTAGGGAAAGCACAGAAAAAAGTAAGATTGATTAAATATTATCAGGCACTGGTGACTTATGTCTGGAATACTACCTACTCAGGAAAGATGTGAGGATGGCGTACAAAGCCAGTACAGACAGAAAAGTCTGTGGGACTTTTATCTCCAATTAACCAGCAAAAAACCCAGCCAGAATGGAGGCATGGCTCAACAGGTAGAGTAACAGACTTGAGCAAAAAACCTGAGAGCACAAGGTCTTGAGTTTAAGCCCATATACAAAAAAGAGGTGGAGAAAGTGAGCTCTCAGCCTTCAGCTGATTTCTCCTATGCTCCTTCCTCCTCATAGTACTCACCAAGTCTATTATCAGCAAGCTCCAAGTGACTTCTAGACTCACTGGGTTCTATATTCCTTGTAGTGGCCTGAGACCTATTTCTCCAGGAAGTCAGGCCTAGGAAGAGCCCACCTTTAGTCCTGGAGCTCTGCTTGTTAAATGAATTCCTCAATTTTCATCCAAGTTAGTTGTAGCCCACCCAATTGCCTTGTCACTGGTCTGTTCCAGCACCCAAAGGTCTCTTGTCCTGTTTCTTTCTTTTCTTCTATTCTCTTCCCACTTCCTCTGGTTAGACTTGGGCCAGAGGCCTATTTTACACCTCCTCTCAAAAATATAAGTACAGGTCCACACATGCATGGGAAAAGTTCATTGTTGCAGGATTCAGATTGTTGATGGTAGCTGGAGAAGCTTCCCATCTCACTCTTGTCAGCCCCCTTTCCTTGGACCACACACTACCTAATTCGCCTTCTTTCACTGTACTAATTTCCTTTCGTTATCAGAAATCTAGAAGTTACTTTGCCACATGATCTTGGATAGGATCTGACTAGCTGTACAAAGTATCTTGAAGTACTTTATATAGGTTGTGGAATGGTTAAGACTGGACAAGTTTTTGGCCAGGGGCCTAAGCTTTCTCTATTCTTTTTTAAAACTGTTATTTTTTGTCTTTTCTTTTTTGGCACTGGGGATCGAATCCAGGCGTTGCACTTCTTAGGCAAGTGCTTTGCCACTGAGCTACATCCCAGCTCAACTTTGTCTATCCTTATACCTTTCTGGGATCTCTATGGTCCATGTTAGAGACCCATGGAATGGATCTTGCTTTGCCTCAAAGTTAACTAAGATTTAATCCTGGATTCAAGGATATCCTAGTATTCTTCATGTAAATGGGGAACTTGTTCTAAAACATGGATGTCTTCTTCTCCAAGTCCATCCACTATATCTGCTGCAAACAGCTGATTTACAGAGCTGCAAGCAGTCCTGTGTGTCAGTCAGTACATAGGACCCAAAGCATCTCTCTCCACACCACCAGTAAATACCTTTGAGGCTACAACTCCTACAACTATTCACACCCTACTTTCGGATTGGATCTAAACCCCTGCATGATCTTACTAACCTCAGCTCCTACTCTAGGAGTAAAAGTACAGGGATAGAACACCAGCTTCAGAATTTAGAAAATTTAAGTTTGGCCAGATATTGGTGACTCATACCTGTAATCTTAATGACTCAAGTGCCTGAGAGCTGATCACAGTTTAGAACCAGCTCAAGCAGACCAATATAAAAACTCATCTCCAATTAGCCACCAAAAAGCCTAAAATGGAGCTGTGGCTCAAGTAGCAGAGCTGCAACCCTGAATGAAAAAGCTAAGCAAAAGTGCTCAGGCCCTGAGTTCAAGTCCCAGTACTGGTACAACAAAAACCCTGAGTTTTATCATTCCCAATTCTGTCCTCTATTTCTTCCAGGTTAAAAAATAGATTTATTGTTAATTTTTCTTGCCCACTTCCCATGGCAGTTGGAAGGGCATAATTGTTGAAGGATTCTTGTAACTATCTCTACATGTAAAATAAGCTAGATGGCTCATAGGCCTGTTTTCCATGAACAGTGTATTTGGACAGTGAATATGCTTGCAGAACAATATACAAATCACTGGCTCTGGTCTTGAGCTGACAGCTCAGTTGATTTTTGAAATATTCCACACAACCCTGATCATAGCACATTACCCCTTTAGGGAAATCCCTAATTTTAATCCTAAATCTCTTCTCAGATTGTTCTTGCATTCTTTGGGGGTTTGGAGCCTGGCTCTGGTTGCTCAAGAGCAACATCTGCGAATATCTAGCTTAGAGGAAAATAAGTAGCCAAGATCCTTAACCCTTTACTCTCTTTGAAAAAAAATTGAGGACATATTGTACATTTGTCCTAAGCTGTTTTCAGGACCCTGAATATAAAGGATGTGGCCCTTCTGTTTGAAGAAAAGACTTAAAAAGTGGGTTATCTAGATTGCTAGGAATGAGACAAGACAGAGGGTGTACAGAATCTTCATTTATTTTTTCCAGAATTGGGGGGAGGGGTTGCATCCAAAACCTACCTACTTTAGCATTTTCTGATGTGATTTAGAGGTTCATCCCTAAGCCATCCCCCATTATCCCAATGGCATTTATAATATCAGTGACTATTCTAGTCAAAGTAATCTTTTCTGGGGGGGGTCCGGTTGTGGGACCTGAACTCTGGGCCCGGGCGCTGTCCCTCAGCTCTTCAGCTCAAGGCTAGCGCTCTACCACTTGAGCCACAGCACCACTTCTGGCTTTTTTTTTTGCTTATGTGGTGCTGAGGAATCGAACCCAGGGCCTCATGCATGCAAGGTGGCTCTACTGCTGAGCAGTATATGAATAAAATGTATCTTGATGTATGCCACTCCCTTTAACAATCTCATGCTGAAAATCCCCTCTTGGGAAGTGTTCCCTTATGTTAAGGATTCATGATTACAGAAGACTCCTGACAGCCATTCTCTCCCCTCAAATCAGGATGACTAATTAAAGTAATTCCTCATTCAGTTTCTTCACCTCCTAGGCAGTGGTGGTACAGAGGAGAGAGGAGCCATCAACTTGGTGGGCCCTGAGATTCCTATTCCAGCTACAAGAATACATCCCACTAATGCATATTTAAACAGGGCTATAGTCATTATATTACATTAGATATCCTCTTGGTGGAGGTTGTATGTACTACCATGTGCTAGTACTGGGGTTTGAACACAGGGCTTCAGGGACTTGCTTACCTTTTTATCTCAAGGTTGGCACTTTACCACTTTAGCCATACCTCTACTTCCAGAATTTTGCTGATTAATTAAAGAGTCTCATGGATTTGTCTGCCTGGGCTGGTTTCAAACTTGGACTCTCAGATCTCAGCCTCCTGAGTAGCTAGGATTACAGGTATAAGCCACCAGTATCTGGCTTGGTGGAATGTTTTATGAAAATTAAGAAGAGCTTCTCCCATTTTGACTCAAGTCCTGCCTATTTATAAAAGTGGCATCCTTCAAAAGCACTTTATGGGGATAAGCTTTGTGCTGTGAGTGGGTTCCTGAATCTTGAGGATTCATCATAACCACCTCCTCTTCCTTTGTCTTTTTTTCTTTCTTAACTTCTCTTGTCACTTTGCTGTTTACTCACCAGCCCTCCACCAGCCCTCCCCACCATTCTTCCGTTGTTTAGCTTCGTGCCTATCACTCTCTGGCCACAAACATCCAAAATGAATACTCACAAATGCATCCAATTAAATCTGCTGTGCAAAAAGATGGCTCTCTAACTCCTGAGGGAAAAACCAAGCAAGGTAGAGAGGATGCAGATGTTGTAGAGCATTGTTCCCAGGGTCTTCAGAACTCAGATGAGGTCCCAGTGAGAATTCAAGGATCTGACTTGCCAAACTTGTGTAAGATTTCATGCCTTACCCTTCCCTTCCCTTGCTTCCCCTGTCCTTGCTTATTAGAAAACCCTTTACTTTCTCTTTTTAAAATATATCTTGCCACAAGCCAGCGGCTCATGCCCATAATCCTAGCTACTCAGGAAGCTGAGATCTGAGGATTGCAGTTCAAAGCCAGCCCAGGTAGGAAAAGTCTGTGAGACTCATTGCCAATAAACCACCAGAAAAAATGGAAGTGGCACTGTGGCTCAAGTGGTAGAGTGCTAACCTTGAGCTGAAAAGCTGAGGGACAGCACCCAGGCCCAGAGTTCAAACCCCAGACCGACAAAAAAAATCTTTAAGCAGTTATACAAGGAAGGTGTCATTTAACAAAGCAGTATATGAATAAAATGTATCTTGATGTATGCCACTCCCTTTAACAATCTCACCCCCCTGCATCCCACCCCTTTGTCTTCCTTTCCAGAGAGCTGTCTTGCAAGTAGAAGAGACGTGCAATGAAAAGAGGACTGCTTCTTTCTGCATAAAAATGGTTCTCTTCTTCCTTCAATGTTTCCCTAATTCAAGAGAGGGAATGGAAATCATTTCCATTCTTCTGCTTCTTTGGGTCTCTCTAGAGGCAGATGGTTACTATCAAAACTGGTGAGTGGGTAGTGAATGTGTAGGCTAGATGAGATGGAGATCCTTCTAGCAGAAGGGAATTAGTATATAGGATTGGCCCTTCATATTTCCATGGAGGGGAGGGAAGGAAAGAGAGGGCCAGTGGAATGCAGAACACATAGAGAGTGAGAGGAAGAAAGAGAGAAAAGAAAGAGGGAGAAACACACTGAGATGCTTACAGTTAGGTCAAGGTCTGGCAAAGTCAGATGTGCTAGGCAGAAGGAATAGCTGTGGATGGCTGCGGGTGAGTATGAAATAAGCCCAAGAGTTCTTCTGTCTTGTCTTTGTGCTGAGCATCAGGTGAAGTGTGAACTCTAGAAAATCAAGTCACACTCAGACTTAGTGTCTCCATGAATCAAAAAATCCAGAGTGAAGAAGCAAAAACTTTATGTGGAAGAACTGTTTATTTGGTCACTTTCATGCCAATAAGTGTAGCTGTTTATATTCCACTGAAACAATCAGGTGAATCAAGTTGGCCAAAACTGACCAAATGGTCTGCTTAGTTTTAATGTCATGTAGACAGAAACTTCTACTTGGACCCCAGGTTTCCTGCTAATAGTTATGTGTATGGTGACTCTTAGTTACATAACAACACTGACAGAAATATTTGTAGGGCTAGCTTCTCTGGTTTGGAACAGTCCATGTCTCTCTGGACCTTAATTCCAAAATCCAAAATGGCTACTCTAGCTAGAAGGATGCTAAATTGTGTGTGTGTGTGTGTTTGTGTGTGTGTGTGTGTGTGTGAGTCCTGAAAATTGAACTCAGGGCCTGGGCACTGTCCTAGGACTTTTGTGCTCAAGGTTAGCCCTCTACCACTTGAGCCACAGTTCCACATTCAGCTTTTTGGTGTTTGATTAGAAATAACAGTATCACAGACTTTCCTGCCTGAGCTGGTTTCAAACTCCAGTCCTCAAATCTCAGCTTTCTAAGTAGCTAGGATTACAGATGTGAGTGACCAGTGCCTAGCTCTTTTTTTGTTTTTACATTTGAGTCTTTGGAATGCTAGCAAAGGATGAGGTGTTTACATGCAATGTGGTAGTTGCTAACCTGAATGATCTGCATACTGGCTCAATTGGAGCAACACCCCAAATTGAGATCGATTCCCAGTGCTATCACCTCTTGCCAGTACTCAAAACTTCTCATTCCAGCCGGGCGCCCATGGGTCATGCCTATAATCCTAGCTACTCAGAAGGCTGAGATCTGAGAATCATGGTTCAAAGCCAGCCCTGGCATGAAAGTCCGTGAGACTCTTATCTCCAATAAACCACTAGAAAACCAGAAGTGGCGCTGTGCCTCAAGTGGTAGAGTACTTACCATGAGCTGAAGAGCGCAGGGATAGCGCCCAAGCCCAGAGTTCAAGCCCCACGACTGACAAAAACAAAAACTTCTAATTCCAAGATGAATAATGTATTTTTAAAATCTTCTGGGTTTCATGGAGTTGACTAAACTTTACCTTTCCTTCTCACCTCAGCTCCATTCCATCTCTCCAACTCTTACTCAGACCTCTATGCTTTTCTATAACAAAGACTTATTTTTAGCACTCCATGTTTTTGTTTCTTCTTCTTCCTTTTGCATAGATGGTTCCCCCTGGCCTTGAATTCTATCCCTCCCTCCCTCCCTCCCTCCCCCCTCCCACCGTGTGTGTGTGTGTGTGTGTGTGTGTGTGTGTGTGTGTGCGTGTGTGTGTGCACGCGCGCGTGTGTGTGTGCGTGTGTGTGTTGATACTGGGGCCTGAACTCAGGGCCTAGGCACTGTCCCTTAGCTTTCCTTCTCCCCTACCCCGTATGTGTGTGTGTGTGTGTGTTGGTATGGGGCCTGAACTCAGGGCCTAGGCTTTTTTGCTCAAGACTGATGCTTTACCACTTGAACCACACCTCTACTTCCAATTTTTTTCTGGTTACTTGGAGATAAGAGTTTCATGGACTTCTTTGCTTGGGATGATTCAAACTGAGATTCTTAGCTCTCAGTCTCTTGAGTAACTAGGATTACAGCATGAGCCACCAGTTCATAAGTTGAGTCTTGATTTTGTTACAATGTAAAAGGATGTTTGATGCAAACCAAGTAAAAATGAAAAAGCTCTCACAATAAAAAATAAATAAAAATTTATTTAAAAAAATGAAAAAAATGAAAAAGCTCCCGACTAGGAAAATAGTAAGTACCTTAAAGTCAAATGTCACTTAAAATCCTGAATCCTAGGTTCCTGGCTCATCCCTCATAACCTTATAAACTGTGGGCTTTGGACAAACCCTATCTTACTGATCTAAGTCACTGCAAGTATTTAAATATTACTACCCAGTCACTAGTAGGCATTATGGGATACAGGAATTGAGACTTTAGTATTACAAGATTACTTTGAGGGGCTGGGAAGGTGGCTCAGCGGTAGAGCCACCTTGCATGCATGAGGCCCTGGGTTCGATTCCTCAGCACCACATAAGCAAAAAAAAAAGCCAGAAGTGGTGCTGTGGCTCAAGTGGTAGAGCGCTAGCCTTGAGCTGAAGAGCTGAGGGACAGCGCCCGGGCCCAGAGTTCAGGCCCCACAACTGGACTCCCCCCCTCCCCCCCCAAAAAAAAGATTACTTTGACTAGAATAGTCACTGATATTATAAATGAATTAACCATATCTCTTCAACAGGGGATATAGCTCAGAAGTAGAACACTTTAGCATATACAAGACCCTGGGTTCTGCTCCCTAATATCACAGAAGAAAGAAACAAAAGCAAAATAAATAAATAAAAACAACAAAAAAACCATCATCTTTGTGAGACTCAACTTCATTTGTAAAATGGAGATAATTCTCTCTGTTCTGCCAGCCTCATAGAACTCTGAGATGCTAATTAGATGACTATCACCTGGTAACAGGTAATGGCCACATTGCCTCTGTGTTCTACTTGTATGTTAGATATTGAAAGGCAGTTGAGGTGCTATATATGGAACACTCTATGAATATAGAGTATTAGCCCATGAGTGTTAGAATCACTCTAGCTCCAGAGCCAACAGCCCTAAATGCATCATGTGCTCTGGGCATGAGGAGGAGAAATGACTGGAAGATGAACTTATGGTCTGAATCCTGGGTGTAGAGAAGGGTGGCTTACTATATTTCTAGGAGCTCCAATCCAACCAGGAAATTGATTTTCAAGATTATTTCATGTAACCATCATGTGGCTGTATAAATTCCACCCTAACCCACAAAATATGCTTCAGCCTTCTGCCTAAACTGCTGTTTCCCCTGCTCCGTGGTCTCTATTTTCCATCTCTATCATCCTTTCCTCCCCAAACCCAGCTTTCCAAGCACTGCTTCTTCCCCAGTTTGCTAGCAACCAGCTCACTTAGGGCCTCACATACTTTGGACAGATTCCTGGAACTCACAACCCAGATGGGAGAGGTATGAAGAAAGATTCATTTACCACAGGACTGTTGCCTGATTTGTTGTTGGGTCTCTGCCTGATTTTCGGTCATCTGCCCCTGATTTCATTCCGGAACCTGGCTAAAGCCAGGCCTCATTTTTCCTGGCAGCCTCATTCACTTCTCACTTTCCTCCATCCAGGCATCCAGCCATAAGCTGACTGAGGGTCAAGGATGACAGGCTCATTGGTGGGGCCAAGCAGGTGGCCCTGGCCTATGTTCAGCCGAAGGAAGCTTCTTGTTTTCTCCCAAACTTCCAAGAATCTTCATTCCCAGCTGAGGCATGTTGTCAGATCTTGGCAGATGACATGAAGTTTGTCCCCTTTTCCCTCTTCTGCCTGAGACTGAACGTGCAATGTAGAAGATTCCTGCAAGGAGCTGGACCAGGAAGGCTTGTGGGTCATCTAGAGTGCACTTCTCTGTGCAAAGAGGGAAAGACTTAGTTTCTGAACCTCCAAACTAGCTTGGTAAAACTTCTGAGAGATTCTGCAGGCGTTTATCTCTCTAGTCCCAGTCTCTGGGTCTTTGGATCGGACTATTCCAGAGACAAAAGCCTGTGCTCAAATGTGAAGCCAGTTCTTAGCAGGTCAGATATGGCAAACAAATATTAAAAGAAGTAGTCAGCTTCCGAGCTGGCAACTTTCTGAGCTGGTTCAAAAGAGTCTTAGAAGAGTCCCCTCTTCTAATTCCCTTTAAGAAGCTTGATCTTGGCTCATAAATTGTGTGATAGCTCTACTCCCAAACTTCTTTGTGAAAAAACTTCTTGGTGAAACCATTCTTTGTATGTGTGCTGGTACTGGGGCTTGAACTCAGGGCCTGGGCACTATCCCTCACCTTTTTCACTCAAGGCTGGTGGCCTGCCAATTGAACTACACCTCCACTTCTACCTTTCTGGTAGTCAATTGGAGGTAAGAGTCTTATGGACTTCCTGCCTAGGCTGATTTCCAATTGAGATCCTCAAATTTCAGCCTCCTAAGTAGCTAGAATTACAGGCAAGAGCCACTGGCACTTGGTTGTCCTGTATGCAACAGCTGGGGCTATGTGAAAATATTGTGGGTTATCCCTGGATCGTGATGTCTTTGTTCTCTCATCCTCTGGAAGCAGAAGTGAGGGATACAAGGTGGTAAGAGAAAGGAAGAACGGGTGTGGCTGGGAACTCCACTTTCGAGGAACAAAACTATTAGGTGAAACTAAGTCTTTCAGCCACTATGTGGCACCATTCACCCACTTTTCTAAGCACAGCAAATGGAAGGTGGCTGTGTGTAAAGCAAAATAAATAAAACCTGAAACTTTTCAAGGATCTGATTTGAACTAAGTTACCCATCTAAAATGGGTTTTTGAACAAATCCTTTGCCCTCAGTAACCCTCATTCCCCCTCCCCCTTTTTTTTAATAAAAAGAGATGAGGATCACTGAAGTCCCTTCCAGCTTCATAATCCTACAAGTATGTGGATATATGCCAAATAGTCATCCAAGTGATGTAATTTTGTACCTTTAAATTCACAGAGAGTGAGTACAGAACAAGGTCCAGAGCAAGGCTGAGCATGAGGAAGGAGAGGGTCAGGAAAGCAGGAGGGCTTTACAACAATTATACTAGAATTTCTCCTGAGCCTTCTGTGATGCCAAGAAAAGACGAGGGAGAAGTAATACACTGGTGGCTCACACCTATAATTTTAGCTACTCAGAAAGCTGAGTATCACAATTCGAAGCCAGTATAGGAAGAAAAGTCTGTGAGACTCTTATCTCCAATTATACAGCAAAAAGCTGAAAGTGAGGGTGTTGCTCAAGTGATAAAGCACCAATCTTGAGTGAAAAAACCCAATGAGAGCGTGAGGTCCTGAGTTTGAACCCCAGTACACTCTCCCTCCCTCCCTCCCTCCTTCTCTCCCTTTCCCTCCCTCCCTCCCTCCCTCCCCCCCCTCTCTCTCAGAGAGGAAACATTCATTTACTGAGTAAACAAGTAAACAGCCCAGCTGGGAACATGGTGCCCACACTGCATGATAAACTAAAGTCTGTAGTGGTAAGTGAGGTACCCAAAGGAATAAACCAGCCAATGAGGATGAGTAAACAAATAATTAGCAGGCAAGGGAGAATAGAATCTGTACTAAAAAAAAAAAAAGAAATACAAACTAGCTGGTCATCTGTAGCTTATGGCATAATCCTAGCTACTTAGGAAGCTGACATATAAGGATTTCAGTTCAAAGGCAGCCTGAACAGTACCTGCTTTGAGTGAAAAAGCCAAGCAAAAATGTGAGGCCCTGAGTTCAAGCCCCAGTACTGGTATAAAAAGAGAGACAGAGAGAGCGAGAGGGAAAAGGAGAGTGGGAGGGAGGGAAGGAGGAAGGAAGGAAGGGAGGGAAGGAGGGAGGGAGGGAGGAAGAAAGAAAGAAAGACAAAAATTGCTAGAGGTGAGGAGAAAGGAGGGATAAATTCTGACCAGATGATTAAAGAAGGTCTCCTAGATAAGTAACCATTTTAGCTAGGCTTTGAAAGATGACCAGATGTTTAGTGGGGAGTAATTGGAGAAAGGGAAGGCAAGAGGGAAAGGGAAAGGCAAGCATTCTGGAAAGAAGGAATGTGTTGGAAAAAAGATAGAGGATGAGTATATTCATGTTGTTTGGAGAAAGGAGGGAATCATCTAAGGTGCCAAGAGGATTGGGAATGGAAATGTTTGCCAAAATTGTTTGAGAGCAAATTCTGGGTTTATTAAGTCCCCTTTTACATGCCCAGTTCTGTATAGTTATGAGGGACAGACTTCCCGAGATGTTGACAGAGTCCTTCAGCTTGGGGAAGGATAGATCCACTCCCACACACATACAAAAAGTAGTTAAGGCAGATGGGGCCAGATAAACCTAAGTGCAAACATGGTAGATAAAACGAAAAGGGAGCCGGGCGCCAGTGGCTCACGCCTGTAATCCTAGTTACTCAGGAGGCTGAGATCTGAGGATCGAGGTTCAAAGCCAGCCCAGACAAGAAAGTCCTTGAGACTCTTATCTCCAATAAACCATCAGAAAACCGGAAGTGGCACTGTAGCTCAAGTGGTAGAGCGCTAGCCTTGAGCTGAAGAGCTGAGGGACAGCGCTCAAGCTCAGAGTTCAAGCCCCACGACCGACAAAAAAAATAAATGTAAAGGGAGCCTGAAAAGGCACCCTGAGGGAGAATGGCCTTCCGAAAGGATGAATTCCACTCCTCTGATTTCTCCTGAAACTCAGATGGGCAAAATTTAAAAGACTGGACTTCCTCTGGGGACCTGTGGTTCACTCTTGTAATCCTAACTACTCAGAAAGCTGAGATGTGAGGATTGAGATTCAAAGTGGAGCTGTGGTTGAAGTCGTAAAAGTGCCAGCCTCGAGCGGAAAAGATAAGTGAGAGTCACCTGGCCTTGAGTTAAATCTCAGTACCCACACCAAAAAAAGGTGAGTTGGTTAATAGCTAACAAAGATAAATCTGATGTAGCTCAGTCCCTTGGGAACTTGCAGATAGAATAGTTGTGAATGAAGTATCCTCCATAGCCAGTGAGGTACCTTAAAATGAAAGTATGCTCGATTATCTAGATGGGTATTGTTATCCCAAGAATCTTTATAAGTGGAAGAAGACTTCAGAAGAGGAAGCTGCTGTCGCTATGTTTTGTGCTGTAAAAATGCAGAAAGAAGCTGGGAGTTAGTGGCTCTCACCAGTAATCCTAGCTACTGATATCTAGCTAAGATCTGAGGAGTGTAGTTTAAAGTTAGCGTAGGCAGGAAAATCTGTGAAACTCATACTTCCAATTAACCACCAAAAAGCTGGAAGTGGAAGTGTGGCTCAAGTTGAAGAGCACCAATCTTGCACAAATAATATAAGAGACAGTGCTCAGGTCCTGAGTTCAAACCCCACTACCAACACACACACACACGCTCAAGAAGGGGCCATAGACCAAATAATGCAAGGAGTCTCCAGAAGCTGGAGATAACAAAGAAAGTGTTTTTCTCTTAGGTCCTCCTCAATGGACTGAAACTCTGCTAACACTGATTTTATCCCAGTGAGATCTGTGCAAGACTTCTAATCTTCTGAACTAAAAACAACAACAAAAAAAACACATTAACTTATGTTGTTTCAAGCCATGAAAGTGTGTGACAATTTCTCATAGAAGTATTATTGAAGCCGGGCGCTGGTGGCTCACGCCTGTAATCCTAGCTACTCAGGAGGCTGAGATCTGAGGATCGCAGTTCAAAGCCAGCCCGGGCAGGAGAGACCGTGAGACTCCTATCTCCAATAAACCACCAGAAAACCAGAAGTGGCGCTGTAGCTCAAGTGGTAGAGCGCTCGCCTTGAGCTGAAGAGCTGAGGGACAGCGCCCAGGCCCAGAGTTCAAGTCCCACGACCGACAAAAAAAAAAAAGAAGTATTATTGAATGAGCATATACATAATAATGAACATACACATAATAATGTTCTAGCCTGAAAAAAAATCCCAGGGCATGTTATAAAAACGCAGAGTTCTGTATTCTGTCTTGGAGAGAATGAGTCAAGTAAGACTCCCCCCAAAAGGTTGACAATAGAAATAGATATGAAAGAAAAAGTTCTTGAGAGACAGCTGTGGGGGGGGGGGGAGAGTGTCCTGAAGACAGAGGAACATTGTGCGTAAAAAATACAAGACAGGAAAGAGACTGGCAGGTTTGGGGAATCATGAAGCAAATGCACTGGAGTACACAGGAAAGGCAGGATGTGTAAGAAGGGGGCTCTGCAGGAGTGAGAGAGGAAGCTACTGCCTTTACATTCTCTACTCTGAAAAATATTTTACCTGCATTCAGAGAAAATGTTATAATTATATATTAAAATGAATTGATTTACACTTTTGGTCAAAACTGACCAGGCACAAATTCTCAATCTGTTGCCACCTCACACTGGTACAATTTGCAGAAAAAATTGAACACAAGCCTGACATGGAGGTACACATCTGTAATCCTAGCATTCAGGAGGCTGAAGCAGAAAGATCTTAAGTTCAAAGCCAGTGGGTGTTAAATAGCAGAGTTTCAGTCAGTTTGGGAAAGAGGGCAAGGCTTAGCTGAGAAAAAAAGAAAAGAGAAAGAGAAACTGAGAGATGAGGGGAGAGATGAAGGAGGTGGGGGGGAGAAAGAGAGAGCACACAAGATAGAAGGACAGAAGGAAGGAAGGAATGGAAGGAAAGAAAGGAGAAAGACAGACCAAAAAGAAAGAAAGAAAGAGAGGAAAGAAAAGGAAGGACAGGAGAAAGAAAGAAAAGAAAGAAGGAAAAAACCCAAAAAACTAAAAGGAAAGGAAAAGAAATGAAAGAAAGGAGACAGAGATGGGGGGGAGGGAGAGGGGGAGGGACCAAGGATGGAAGGAAGGAAGAAAAGACAAAAGCCAGGAAATATGCATATGTCAATGTAGCTATGGGCCTTACGAATTGGATCGGCCATTTTCACTCCTAGTTTGGTATTTCCTATAGGAGTCCTAATTTCTAGGGTCTTGTCATAGTTTGCTGATTTAAGAAGCCATCCCTGCAAAGGAGGAGGCTACAATGCTTGATAAGAAATGTACTCACTATCTTGCCCATGTAATTGTAACCCCTCTGTACAGCACTTTCACAATAAAAAAAAAAAGCCATCCCTGAGCCAAGTGTGGTGGAACATGCCTGCAATCTCACTGGAGAAGCTGAGGCAGATGGATATGAAGTTCACAAGTCAGTGTGGGCTACATAGCAAGATCCTCTGTAGAACCGAAGCTTGCTACAGCTGAATTAGATGTCCCTAGGACATGTTGTGTTTGTCACCACTCCCCTCCTTCCTCACTGTAGCCACAAAATCCACTGAAGAAGATCACCTTTCTCCCCCAGCCTCAGAGCAAGGCCATGACCAAAAGAAAACTACGAGCCCTAAGTCTGCTTGTGTATCCTTGAAACTTTTAGTGCAGCTGTTCTCTGGCTCCAAGGGATGGGCTGTAAAGGAAGAGTAGGATTGTGGTAGGAATCTTTATTTCTCATAGACATTTCTGCAAAGGCTGAGGGACTGGGCCAATGGGTGGGAGTGTGGGATATCTTGGAATTTAGAGTCATCTGGGCTCTCCACTGGGAAACTCTCATCTGTAGCAAAGAGGGGAGTTGACCCCACCCCAGGGATGGGGGCAGGAGTGAGGCAGGATACTGGGAGGTGTACATAAAGCCTGTCTCACAGGGGCTGGGGTCTCTGCTAGTCCTGACACAGGCAAGCTGGCTTCCTCTTGCTCCCCTGCCCCTCTCCTTGTCCAACCCTTACCCCCCTCCCCGCCCCCTTCCTTGGCACTGGGGCCTCTGAGGAAGAAAAAGAAGAAAAATGAGTGGGCAGGAACAGTTAGATGCAGCCAAGAACACATCTGGCCTCCCAGGCGGACTCCTGGTACTTGCTTCCCCCTCCCCCAACGCCCCTTCCTCCCTTGCTGGCTTCTGATAGGGCTGTAGTTAAGCTGGATTGTGTGGGGTGCGGGGTGGAGGTAAGGAATTAGAGTGGGCCTGGGTGGGGGTGGAGTGAGGGTTGAAAGTTGTTCTAAATATTAGCTGGTCTTGTGAGGTGGCCTCTTGGCTGGAGCCTGACCACCTAACTTCCTGTTTTTCCTCCAGCTCTGTCCCTCCCCTCCCTCTGCTCTGGGCTGGAACTGAGCCGGGGGAGGAAGGAGGAGCAGTAAAGTTGGCCAGGGTCGCTTGTCTGATTCCCTGCAGGCGGGAGGCCAGGACAACCTCCCTAAACAAGCAGGCGGGAGGTGGGCACATATAGCCTTAGGTCTGCTTGTTGCCTCCCAACACTTGTTCCTCTGACCACAGCAGGAACAAGAAGCTCCTGGAAAACTCCAGCTCTTCCATGAGTATATCCTGGCCCTGGGGCCTGAGATCTCTCCATGCAGGAACAGCCACAAACTCCGGAGGTGGCGGCATCGCCCGTCCCACCACCTCCGGCCCCACCGTCCAGCCAGCCGCTGGTCCCTTCACTGCCAGTGTTCGTGGACCACGCAATCCAACCAAGTGAGTGAGCAGGGGCTGCCTGGGAGTGGAAGGGTGGTGGGGTGGGGGTTTCTAAGCTGGAGAGTGTTTGCATGCATTCCCCCCCCCCCCCCACCTTTTTTGTACTCAGGGACAAACATGGGAGGCCTGGGCAGGCTGCCTGGGGTGGGGGGATGGGCGCTGAAATGTTAATCTGAGTAGATGTTTTTAGTGTTTTTATTCCCCCCTGGTTTTACTTTTTCTGTCCCTCACACCCTCCTCCCACCCTTCCACTCTGTTTTGCCTCTGTTTTCAGGCAAGGAACTCATTAAGCCCAAAGCGATTTTAGGTCGCCCATTAGAGAGACCCACAGAGGTTGGTGCGGCTGGTGCTGGTGCTGGTGGTGGTAGTGGTCCTGCTGCTGCTGCTGCTGCTGCTGACGAGTGCCCAGGATCAGGGGCCAGGGGAGTTGGAGTCAAAAATCATCGCTGTCAGGTCTGCCGGCCCCCCAGCCAGTTTCTCAAGTCAGGCACCTCCTACTCCCTTTGGAGGCCTAGGGATCTCTAAGGCCCTCCAGCGTCCCTTGCCACCCCTGTCTTCAATCCCATCTCCTTAAGCTCAGCCTCTCTTGGTGGCTTCTCTTTTTACCCTTCTCCCCATCTACCACCCTCCTCCCATCGCACCCCACCCCATCTCAAATTTTCAAAGCGATGACAAAGGACTAAGAGATGTCCCTGTGCTCATCCTGACCATTTAGTCTGCGGTTGCCTGTCTGTGATTTCCCCTGCTGTATACTTGTGGCACAATTGTTCTCTCGGAGCCACCAGGCGTCTCCCAAGAGCCCCGGAAAGACATCTGTTTCCAGGCTAGGCTGGTTTTTCTCCTGGAACTGCTGGGCCCAGGAGAGACTCTGGTCAGTCGCTGTGACCACACCTGAGAGCTCGCTGCCCTCCTGTTTCCTGAAGACCCAGGAGGAAGAGGCATTTCCCGCCCCTCCTACCCCACCCCCTCCCAAGCTCCCTGCCTCCCCCGGGTGCCTGGGCTGCCACATCACTTCAGTGGCCCTCCGCTCCCTCCCTGCCCTGGCCACGCCTGGGAAGGGAGAGGAAGACAGAAGGACCCCGTCCTAACCCCTGTCATCCCTCCTCTTGCCAGCGGATCCGAGCCAGCCGAGAAGCAGGCTCACGGTTTGCCATGGAGGGCTTGGACGATAAACTGATCCTGAACGTAGGGGGCATGCGCCATGAGACCTACATCAGCACCGTGCGGGCCTTTCCAGGCACCCGCCTCTACAAGCTGACCGAACCACCCCCGCCTGGCACCCCAGCTGCTCAGGGTCCACCAGTCCGAGAGTTTTTCTTTGATCGCAATCCTGAGCTCTTTAGCTATGTCCTGGGCTACTACCGTACCCGGCAGTTGCATTGTCCTGCCGATGTTTGTCGGGATGTCCTAGAGGAGGAGTTGGCTTACTGGGGCCTGGCCGAAGCGCCATTGGCACCTTGCTGCTGGCTCAAGCTAGGTGGCAGGGAGACCCGTACGCAGGACTTCCTGTCCTGGGAGGCCTGTGAGAATGCCCATGTGGATGAACGCCTTCTGCTGAACCCCATCGAAAACCAGGGACTGCGGAATGCTTGGAAGCCATGGCTCTGGATGCTTCTTGATCAACCTCGGTCATCCCTAGGGGCCAAGGTAATTCATTCACAGTGTGTGGTCCCAAAGGGCCTTGCCAAGTTGCCACAATTACTACGCACTTGGCATAGTCCTTAGAGTCTGAATCTATGAGATTCTTCCGAAGAATTCGAGGGGATCCTCCAAAAATGGAGGGAAAGAAGGTGGAAATAGAGCTAGAGAGGGAGGCAGTGGCTGTATGTGAGATTTCTGATGTGCTTCTTTTTTCCCCTAGTGCCTTTCCCTGATCTCCGCCCTCTTTGCTGTGTGTGCCCTGGTCATCTTCTTCCAGGAGACGGAGGTCCAGCTGGATTATTTCTCTGCCAACTTCACTCCTGTGGGACATGGGGTGGGGGCAGGGGGGAACCAGCAACAGCCGCAGCAACAACAACAGCAACAGAACAATGGTCTTGTTTACCGCCGAGCCCCCCACTTGCTTTACCTGGAATTGCTGTGTGCCCTTTGGTTTGGAACTGAGCTCTTTGCCCGGGCCATTTCCTGCCCTGATAAGGTGCGCTTTCTGTGCAGCCCTCTCAATCTGGCTGACATCTTCTGTTTGTTCCCTGTGCTGGTAGAATTAGTGGTGGGTGACAAGGCTGAACGGCAACCCCGCCTTAGCCTTACTCTGGGAGCCATTCGTTCTCTCTATGTTCTCAAGTTGGTGCGTCTTCTGGGCTTTCTTGAAAAGTCTTTGGCCTTGAGAGTCTTGGTTCATACTCTCCATTCCTCCTGGAAAGAAGTATGTGCCTTTATCCTGATTTGGGTAGCTGAAATCTTATTCTTTGGTTCACTCTTCCTCTATGGAGAGCTCTTGGGCATGTCTACCCCAAGTCAGGGTGAGCTCCACTTTGGAGATATCTTTACATGTCTCTGGTGGACTGTGATAACTCTCACCACTGTCGGCTATGGAGATGTCTACCCCCTTTCTGCTCTGGGTCAGCTTACTGCTGCTGTCACAGCAACCGTGGGCATGTGCACTGGTGTCTTGCTGGTGCCTGTGCTCCTGGTCCGCTTCCAGCGCTATTATGCCGTAGCCCTGGCTCGCCAGAAACTGAGGCCCAGTGGCCTATAATGGGCCATTGGTCAAGAGGGGTAGGGGCCCACCTTCCCTTCTTCTTGCCAGTTTCTGGTTATTGATAATGATTTCTGACTTTGGACTTGGAAAAGAAAACAATTCTTCAAGAATAGCCCTAGGTCATGGCAATTCCTGCTCATCAGGGTCAGCTAAACATGGCCAATAGGTCAGCTTCTTTCTTCTCCTCAAGGGGGCACCCTGGAGGAAGAGCCTGAGGCACAAAGTTTTTTAGGCCTCAGTGTCCTCGACCCACCCTAAGCCCTTCTCTTCTTACTCCTGAAATAACCAGGAAGGATAGTTTCCTGGATTGGTGCTATAATTCTCGCAACCAGCTGTCCCATTCTCACATCCCTGCCTCCCCCAGTGGACCCTATCGCTAGATAGGGGACTTTGGGGTGACAGTAACCATAATATATCAGCTGGTTACATGGGAATATTAATGGTGATTGGCAGTGGGTATAAATAGTAATTGTTTGTGAATATCTTGATAGAAGCTGGTTGTGAGTATCAATGACAATTGCTACCTTCGTTACCCAGGTATAGCCAAATTGTAGCATTGCTCTGCATACTGATCCTGGGACAAAGGCTTCTGACAGTCTTTGAAGATTCTCAGAGATTCTAGGCAGATGCGGGTCAGCCATGACTGAACCCAAAGCACTCCAACTCTATGACCTCTTTATCCCATTATATTTTTACCCAATCCTTCCTTCCCTCATCTCTGTGAGTTTTTTCCCTAATATTTTAGACGTAGTATTAAGCCATCAGTAATCATGATATATTAGTCAATATTAGCCACAATATATCAGCTACAATAACAGTATATAGTCACTAATAGGCATGAAATGTTATCGTTACACATTGCATGGACAGGAATGAGGAAACTGGGATTGTTGACAAGAACAGGCAATCAATTTCCTCTTCCAAATTTTTTCCATATTTTTAATAAAAATTTACTCATTTATAATTCTTTTTTAAATTTTTTTTCCAAACACTTTTCAGTACCCACAACGGGTCTACCTCCAATTCTCCAATCCTAGCTGCTATTTGAATATTCTTACCTTCCGATCTCTTCCATTTCTTCTTCTTCCTCTTCTCCTCCTCCTTCTCCTCCCGCTCCTTCTCCTCCTCCTCCTCCTCCTCCTTCCTGCATGCTCTTGCCTCTTGGATTTTCCTGTGGTGTCTCTCATCAACTCTCTTGGAACTGGCTTCCAGGAGGGACAGAAGGGGCCTCCTCAGGTCTAACATCAAATCAAGCCACTAGGTTGTCTGAGAAAGTACACCAGGCAACTTGGCTGAGCTGGGAGGTGAATTGAGCCCTCACTGTTTCTGAAGCTGTGAGCATAATTCTGTTTACAAAACATTTAAATAAAATATCCTCTGACATCGTCATTCCAAGATTGTCTGTGGTTTTTCTGGGAAAAGCTTATAGACATCAACAGAGATGAGACTGGTCGACCAATTATTTGGTAAGGTAAAAAGCAGCTAATTTCAGTGAATCTGAAATGAATAAGCTATTATCAATCATAGATAACTTTAAAAGGTAGAAAAAAAAATGTGTATGCCCTGGGAATAAGGTGGGGAAGGGAAGAAAACAGGTCCAGGATTGAAGACTAGAAGGCTGTCTTCTATTGGTAGAAATCGTGGGTACTTACCAGAGGTAGGGGTTATTGGGGTGATTTCCACTTAAGGGTGGCAAGCATCAAAGAGATTTACCTTCTTACTGCCTAGAAGTGGAAGAAATTGAAAAAAGTTGCTGTTTACAGAGGCCAGTTTAGTCCACTGTCCCTCAGATGGAGTGTGGTGGGGGGTGGGAATGAGGTCTAGAGAAGGAAGGAACATTAACCAGGGCAGAAAGGGAAGAAGTGATGGAGCTTGGATTTCAGTCATCTCAAGAAATTGATGATTAAGCCAGGTAGTGGTGGTTCACACATAATTGTGGCTACTCACAAGGCTGAGATCTGAGGATTGAGATTCAAAGCCAGTCCAGGCAGGAAAGTCTGTGAGACTCTTTATCTTCAATTAATCAGCAAAAAGATGGAAGTGGAGCTGTAGTGTAGCTCAAGTGGTAGAGTGCCAGCCTTAAATAAAAAAGCTAAAGGATAGCTCCCAAGCACTGAATTTAAGCTTCAGTCACGTGTGCACGTGCCCATTTGCACACACACACACATATACACACACATATATACACACACATACACAGAATGACTGTGCCACAAGTTTTCCTATACTCCTATTTCTATTAAAAAAAAAACTGTAGCTGGGCGCTGGTGGCTCACGCCTGTAATCCTAGCTACTCAGGAGGCTGAGATCTGAGGATCGCGGTTCAAAGCCAACCCGGGCAGGAGAAACCGTGAGACTCCTATCTCCAATAAGCCACCAGAAAACCGGAAGTGGTGCTGTAGCTCAAGTGGTAGAGCGCTCGCCTAGAGCTGAAGAGCTGAGGGACAGCGCCCAGGCCCAGAGTTCAAGCCCCACAACTGACCAAAAAAAAAAAACTGTATAAGGCTGGGAAGGTGGCTCAGTGGTAGAGTGCTTGCCTTGCATGCATGAGGCCCTGGGTTTGATTCCTCAGCATCACCTAAGCAGAAAAAACTGGAAGTGGTGCTGTGGCTCAAGTTGTAGAGTGCTAGCCTTGAGCTGACGAGCTGAGGGACAGCACCCAGGCCCAGAGTTCAGGCCCTGTGATCAACAAAAAAAAAAAAAAAGAACTGTGTATCTAAACCTATCCTAAGCCTCCAGCAAATAATGCCACACAAGACTGAGCTCTGAAATCCCCTTGTTACTAGGGACTTCAGTGAATATTGAACACTTTCCACTATCCTGCCTTTCTTGTGATTGGGATTGCACTACCATACTAAGGTCACTATCTTCTTTCCAGGAGTGAATTGTTCCTCCTTGAGGAAGGTGGAGTGTTAATTATTTGTATCTTCAGTGTTCCCCAAAGGCCCATGTGTTAAAGGCTTGGTCATCACTCTGTGGAACTATTGGGAAGTGTTGGAAGTATTAGGTGGGGCCCAGCAGGAAGAAGTTAGGTCATTGAGGTGGTGTCCTTGAAGGGGATACTGGGCCTGATCTCTCTCTCTCTCCTCCTCTTCTTGGCAAACACCAGTTGAACAGCTCTCCTCTGCCACATGCTTTTGACATGATGTTCTGCCCTACTACTGGCACAAAAGGAACAGGGCCAAATGACTGGAGATTGAATCTTCTGAAACCATGAGCCAAAATTAAAATCAACTGCTCCTTTTTTTTTGGTTTTGTTTTGGTGTCAGTTTTAGGGCTTAAACTCAGGGCCTGGGTACTTTCCCTTAGCCTTTTCTCTCAAGGCCGCCACTCTACCACTTGAACCACACCTGCACTTCTAGCTTTTTGCTGGTTAATCGCCAATAACAATTTCACAGACTTTCCTGCCCGAGCTGTCTTTCAATTGGGACCCTCAGATCTTAGTCTCCTAGGGAACTAGGATTATAGGTATGAGTCCTCTTTCTTACGTGTGAAAGATAAATTTTGAGCTATGAGCTAACTTTTTCCTACACGTGTTCTCATAAGCCAGTGACACTCTGCTCCATGAATATCAATCTCCATATTCCTACATCTGTCTGCTTCAATGATAGCAGAGATCCCACTGGCCTTGTTCTCACAGGCCCTAGAAGGCTTCCTGTTTCTAGTGGCTGTATTGGAAGGCCAGTCTCCTAGCCACATTTTCTGTCTGGATCCTTGTTATTAGAAGGGTTTGTGAGGTTGGTGGGGTAACCCCAGCCTATGTTTGATCTTATTTGGTGAAGTACATAGTTGTTTTCTCTGTTCCTCCTGCCTCAGCCCTTAAGTATTTGTCTCAGCTGCTCAAGCCTAGCTGAGCTTGCACTTTCAGCTCAGACCCATAGAGGGCAACCATGGCCAGTTTATGAGAAATAATTCTGGGTGTGGCCTCTCCCTTCACTTCCTTTACAGTGCTTGTGAAATTCTAGAATTACAGGCTGTCAGAATCACAGTGTGGGTTTAGGTGATGTACATTCATATCCGTTAGTGATATAGAGAACCAGACTGTGACTCTAGTTCAGTGGCACAGTTCTTGCCTTGCTTGCCTAGCACCCACAAGGCATTGTCTTCCATTCCTAGCACTCCAAAAAAATTCTAGGAGAGAGACTGGGAAGATGGCTCAGTGGTAGAGCACTTGCCTTGCATGCATGAGGCTCTGGGTTTGATTCTACAGCACCACATAAGCAGAAAAAGCTGGAAGTGGCGATGTGGCTCAAGTGGTAGAGTGCTAGCCTTGAGCTGAATTGCTAAGAGACAGTGCCCAGGCCCAGAGTTCAGGCCCCATGACCAACAAAAAAAAATTCTAGGAGAAATTGAGCCTCAAACAAGGTGAGAGTAATGTAAATGCAGTTAGAGTAAGAACCCACATTTCCTGAATATTCAGTCCTAACTCTCTGTGTCTCTGTCTGTCTGTCTGTCTGTCTGTCTGTCTCTCTCTCTGCTAGTATTGGGACTTGAACTCAGGGCCTTGTGCTCTCACCTGGCTTTTCCATTCAAGGTAGGCACTCCATCACTAGAAATATAACCCAGTTCTGAGTTTTTGGTATTTAATTGGAGATAAGAGTTTCATGGACTTTCCTGCCCAGAAACGGCTCTGAACTGTAATCCTTAGATCTCAGCATCCTGAGTAGCTAGGATTACAGTCATGAGTTACTAATACCCATCCAAATGCTTGTTTTTGTAGTTGTGGAAACCAAGGTCCAGTAAGGAACTTGCCTGAGGCTGGCCACACAATGAGACAGTTATGACTTAAACTTAGGTGTTTGAAATCTCAATTTAAGACTCTTGAAATATAGTGTTAGGCATTTAGCTCTTCCTGTGTATTTCAGATATAAAGGCTCAGAGAGGGAGTGCCATTTGCCCCATGTCACAGAGGGAATTAATGATAGTCACAACTAGAGCTGGCTGTGAGATTTAGGCCTGAATGAAATTTGGGACCCTAACTTCTAGATACGTAAAGATGATGCTAATGAATTAGGGACCCCCAAATTTCAGAAGTTAATACAACAGTGAAAGGTGTACTTCTTGCTTAGGCTGTTTTGTCCCCGATTAGCTAAATCTGGGCACACATTGTATATATATGAGTGTGTAGGGGGATGTCTTCCCACCCCTGTTCTATACCCCTCCCCTCTCCAGAGGAAAAAAATCTCTCAACAAAAGGCTCACCTCATTTCTCCCCTTTCAAGGCCTCCAGCTTTGAGAGTGAGAGGATGACTCACTCGACTCCCACAGTCGCCATTGCGGAGAGCATAATTGCTAGCTGGGACATCACCATAGCACCCAGCCATCACATTTGCAGAGCGCTGTCTTGTTTTTGTCAAAGCTTTTTCCTATCATTTTTTTTTTCTTTCCGCTGCTTCTTCCCTGAGCCCCAGGGAGCCAGATGAGGCAGATATCATTACCCTTGCTTTTCTAAAGAAGAAAATGATTTATGGGGGAGTAGATGAGGGAGGACCATGCAAGTTGAGAACAGACAGACTAAATCCCTTGATTTTCTGATTTCCATGTTACTGGAATGTTCTGCATAAATACCCAAAGCCCCAAAGGAAGCATCAGTGTACCCCATGTGCTTGATGGAAGATTCCACCCTTGTTTATTAATCATTGAGCTGTGACCTGACACTGTATTCAGCTTTCATTGGAGACCCTGTCTCTAAATATTCACCATTTGAATATTGATTAGCTCACCACCTCACATAATGGCAATCTTCAGCCTTCTCTTTTTTCTTTGGCAAAGTGATCCCAATAGAGCCTTTCAATGGGTGGCTTTGAACCAGTTTCATATTTTTTTTTCAGAGCACTTGATTAGGAGTCAAGAGATTAACATTCTCTTTCCATTCTACCACTACTTCACTGTGCAGCAGGTGACAAGCCCTTTCCTGTCTGTGGGAATGGAGCTGCCAAGAACCTTTAGGTCACCCAGGCTCACATCTGTAATTGTAGCTACCCAGGAGGTTGAGATCTGAGGATTGTGGTTCAAAGCCTAACTGGGCAGAATGTCTGTGAGACTCTTACTGCCAA
The DNA here is from genome assembly GCF_019054845.1 of Dipodomys spectabilis. NCBI lineage: Eukaryota > Metazoa > Chordata > Mammalia > Rodentia > Heteromyidae > Dipodomys > Dipodomys spectabilis. The sequence continues at coordinate 2,649,714 of NW_024871047.1, forward strand.
TTAACCAGCAAGAAGTCAGAAGTGGAGGTGTAGTCCAAGTGGTAGTATATGAGCCTTGAGTGAAAAAGCTAAAGGACAGCTCCCAGACCCTGGGTTCAAGCCCCAGCACCACCACAGAAATACAGTTTAAAATGCTTTTCATGATACCACAGACCCCTAAACAGGAGAATAATTGGACAACATAGAAGCCACAGAAATGCAACAATGTAGCTATTACCTACTCAATGAAAAAATGCCTCTTTGAAAAATGTTGCCTTACAGTTTAAAATACATATATATATATATATATATATATATATATATATATATGGCATCACTGTGATTTGAACTCAGATCTTCATACTTGCTAAGCAGGTACTATACCATTTAAGCAGTGTCCATAGCCATTGAAGATTAATTTTTTAAGGTTTTTATTGTTATATATATAGTTATACAAGGCAGAGAGTTCATTGTGACCGTCCAAAGCAATATACAAAAGTCACAAATACACACTCATGTTTATTGCAAATCCATTCACAATAACCAAACTATAGAATCAGTTGAGGTGCCCAACACCTGATAAATACATAAAGAAGAAACGGTACATATATACTATGGAATATTACTCAGTCATGAAGAAAAGTGAAATTGTGTCACTTGCAGTAAGTAGATGGAACTAGAGAGCATCAAGGTGAGTGAGATAAGGCAAGCTCAAAAAATCAAATATTGTATGCTTTCATTCTGTGGAAACTAGACCTACAAGTGTCCTATCTTTGAGTGAAAGGTGAGGGTAGAAGCCAAAAGGCCCTGCTATGAGAGTTTTGACTTTTTTTTTGAGACAGGGTCTTATTATGTAGCCTAAGTTGTCCTCAAACTTTCCATCCTCTTGCCTCAGCTTCTCCAGTGCTGGGATGGCAGGTAAGCACCATCACACACTCAGTTTCTATAAGACATTTTATTCTGTCATTTTCTTTGTGTTTTGTGAGCCCTTCTAGAGTGGTAAAGGACTTGAACTTCCTGAAGACCTCAGAAGGATCCCATTTCTATTTTTGCTCAGCAAGATTCTGGGATTAAGAGTGGTTAACAATAGTGGGGCGCTGGTGGCTTACGCCTGTAATCCTAGCTACTCAGGAGGCTGAGATCTGAGGATCGCGGTTCAAAGCCAGCCGGGGCAGGAGAGACCGTGAGACTCCTATCTCCAATAAACCACCAGAAAACCGGAAGTGGCGCTGTAGCTCAAGTGGTAGAGCGCTCGCCTTGAGCTGAAGAGCTGAGGGACAGCGCCCAGGCCCAGAGTTCAAGCCCCACGACCAACAACAACAACAAAAAAGAGTGGTTAACAAGCAGGCACCAGTGACTCACACCTGTAATCATACCTACTCATAAGGCTGAGATTTTAAAAAAATATGGTCCAAGCCGGGCGCTGGTGGCTCACGCCTGTAATCCTAGCTACTCAGGAGGCTGAGATCTGAGGATCACGGTTCAAAGCCAGCCCGGGCAGGAGAGACCATGAGACTCCTATCTCCAATAAACCACCAGAAAACCGGAAGTGGCGCTGTAGCTCAAGTGGTAGAGCGCTCGCCTTGAGCTGAAGAGCTGAGGGACAGCGCCCAGGCCCAGAGTTCAAGCCCCATGACCGACAAAAAAAAAAAAAAAAATATAGTCCAAAGCTAGCTTGGGCAGGAAAGTTCATGAGACATTTATCTCTAACCACCAAAAATATGGAAGTAGAGATGTGACTCAAGTAGTAGAAAGACCAATTTGAGCAAAAAAGCTAAGGGAGAGCACCCATACCCTGAATTCAAGCCCCAGTACTGGCATACACACACACACACACACACACACACACACACACACACACACATGTGGTTAAGAAAAAAGACATGGGCTGGGAATGTGGCTTAGTGGTAGAGTGCTTGTCTTGCATGTATGAGGCCCTGGGTTCGATTCCTCAGCACCACATAAGCAAAAAATGCTGAAGTGGTGCTGTGGCTCAAGTGGTAGAGTGCTAGCCTTGAGCTGAAGACCTGAGGGACAGTGCCCAGGCCCAGAGTTCAAGCTCCACGACAAAAAAAAAAAAAGACAGCAGCTAGGTACTGGTGGCTCATTCCTGTAATCCTAGCTACTCAGGAGGCTGAGAGTCATGGTTCAAAGCCAGCCTGGGCAGCAAAGTCCATGAGATTCATCTCCCCTTAACTACCAGAAAACCAGAAGTGGCACTATGGCTCAAAGTGGTAGAACACTAGCCTTGAGTGAAAAAGCTAAGGGACAGCATTTAGGCCTTGAGTTCAAGCCCCATGACCGATGACAAAAGAAAGAAAGAAAGAAAGAAAGAAAGAAAGAAAGAAAGAAAGAAAGAAAGAAAGAAAGAAAGGAAGGAAGGAAGGAAGGAAGGAAGGAAGGAAGGAAGGAAGGAAGGAAGGAAGGAAGAGAAAGAAAGAAGTGATCATGGATAGCAGAACAAAAGATAGAGGCATAAATGATAGGACAGGAAGATGAGAGGGGGAATGTCAAAAGAGAGGAAACTAATGGAAGGACAGAGAGAGAAAAAGAGAGAGAAAATTATAGCAGGCACACTTAGTTCCCAATAGCCTTATGAGAGTCCTACATAAAATCTTACCTCTTGAAATAATTGAATCCTAAACTAAAATGACCCTTGAAAAAAATTAGGCCAGAGTTTTGACTGAGGTTGAGATTTGTTCATAGTCACACAGAAAGCTGGTTGTAGTTCCATGACTCAAACCTGTGATAGAATAGGGTAGCTTAAAATGGACTAGCCTTTGAGTCCAGAGGCATGGAATTTGTCAGTCTTTGCAGCACTGTGGGCACTGCAGTAACAGAGAAAGGAATAACATTTGGGACATCTGTCCTCTTCCTCCATCCCTTCTCTCAGGGCTGAAACATGCATACCTATTAAGGATGACTGGGGTAAGTAGCACAATGTTTGTGGGGAGATGAATTGCAGACTTCATGGAGGAAGCAAGTTTTGAGTTGGACCTTGAAGGATGAAGCTATTAAATTTTTAAAAAATATTACTTAAGATGCTCTATTGAAATTTAATTGAAAGCTGTTTTTCTTATGAAGACTTGACAATTATAGAGGGCACTTAAACTTAATCTCCTTTATGAGGATGTTTTGCATGCAAAGAAAAGGTGCTGTGGATCTAGGTTAGGGATTAAAGCTTGATGCTCCACTAGCTCTAGTTCAGTAAACAAAAATTGAATGACAAAGTTTTAGTCATCCTTTAAAAAGATCCTCCCAGAGGGCTGGGAAAGTGGCTCAGTGGTAGAGTGCTTGCCTTGCATGCATGAGGCCCTGGGTTCGATTCCTCAGCACCACATAAGCAAAAAAAAGAAAAAGCCGGAAGTGGTGCTGTGGCTCAAGTGGTAGAGCGCTAGCCTTGAGCTGAAGAGCTGAGGGACAGCGCCCAGACCCAGAGTTCAGGCCCCACGACCGGACCCCCCCCCCCAAAAAAAAAGATCCTAACAGAGCTGGGGGTGTGGCTGCAGTGGTAGAGCACCTGCTTAGCAAATCTGAGGCTCTAGGTTCAATCCTTAGTACTTCAAAAAGAAAATTGAAACAACCTAGGAAAATCTAAAGTGGGTAAAGTTACAAAAGGTGCATAGAAGGATGCTGTTAATTCCACAAGGGGTAGAAAAGAACAGGATGGGTATGGATAGAGAGCTAAACAGTGCGCAATCTGCAAAGAGCATAAGAAAGGGTATTGGAGCTCTAGATTTTGCTCACCCCCATGAATGCCAGGTGTCTACTGGGTTGGCTTGTGCCAGCAATAGGGAGGAAGAGAGGATTTGGCTTAAGAATTGGACAAGAGCAAGGCTGAGATATAGAAAGATGCCCTCTGGCAGGCAGCCCCATAGAAGATGGATTGTAGGAAGATACTGACACCAGGCAGCTCTGAGGGATGTTTGCCGTAGTCTAGGCAACAGACAGGTAATAAGAATCTGATGTGCTGTCTGTCACAGGAGTAGGTATAGATGAATGGAGGTGGGAAGAGATGGCTTTTCTAAGACCTCTATAGAGAAAATACCACCATAGCATTTGAATAAAGAACATAGGTAAGAAAGGAAGAGAGATAATCAAGGTGCAGAGAGCAGTCTCCCAAAACACTCAGAGAGCTAGCTGTCATTTCCTAGCTTCACATTGGAGTGTGTGTGTGTGTGTGTGTGTGTGTGTGTGTGTGTGTGTGTGTGTGTGCGTGTGTGTGTGTGCTGTTGAAGTGTGTGCATATTATTTTGTGTGTCTCCCAATGTGCGTATGTAGCCTCCTGCGTATGCATTTGCGTAGAGATGTGCGTCTCCAGGCGTCTAAATGCGTCTGTACCTTGCTCTGTGAGTGTTCCGCCTGATCCGTGCTGTGGTTAAATTGATTGGCTAAAGGAATGGCTTCACGTTGCCTTGTGCGTCTTTGGGTGCAGAAATAGCCATCCTTTTCCCCAAACGTGTCTCTGACTTCTGTTTGCTAATCTAGGTTGTGATGAATTTGATTGGTTAAAAGAGCCTGTGCTTCCATGGCACAGCTAAGGCTTGAAATCCAATTACTTCTGGCTGCAGAAATTACCATAATGTGTTTGGCTTAATTTTCCAGAAAATAATTTAGGACCTTACCACCTCTCTATGCAAATCTGTTCAGCTAAATGAGACCGGAACTGAGGAACTTTTAAAAAAAAACACAATTCTAGTACAAATAAACAACAAACAAATCTTATAGTCTAAATGTAAACATTCTGTTGCCTTGTGAAGGGAGCAGGTTGGGGAGCTGTATCCCCCGAAGGACTCCCTCCCACCTCTGATTCTGATTTGATTCTGCTTAGAGACAGTGGAAACGTCCACACAGATTTTAGCTTCCACAATATTCAGACCATCTCTTTGGTTTGTTTTCCATCCTAACCTGTGAAATGGGAAGTGCTTTGTCATACTTTCCTCTGATCCTACAAAGCCACCATCACTAGGCTCTCAACAAATATTTGTTGTCTTGAATTATAGCTGTCTAAGCCAAGGCCCAGAGAAAAGGCGGAATTAATCCAAGTACTCACAAATGAATTAGAGCTCAAATCCTTGTTCCTGAATTCCCTAACAAGAACTCTTGAAAGTATATCATCATCCTGCTGCTTGGAAGAGATAGTTCAGGTTCAGACCTTGAGCAGTGAGAGGCTTACATTGCCCTGACCATAATTGTGTGACTAGGTCCATTGCCTTTCCTTCTCTGGGCCTTAGTGCTCTGGTCTTCATTGTGGAGATGTTAGGCTACAAGGTGTGTGTGTGTGTGTGTGTGTGTGTGTGTGTGTGTGTGTGTGTGTGTGTAATTGGAGATAAGAGTCTTATAGACATTTCTGCTCTTGCTTACTAGGAACTGCTATCTTTACATCTCAGCTTCCTGAGTAGCTAGGGTTACAGGCTTGAGCCCCCAGCACCCTTCAGGCTAAGAAGTCTTACATAGGCCTTTACAGTTGTGTTCCTAAGAATCTGTGGTCAATACTGAGAACATAAGCCTGTCAGCCCTTAGGTGGGGTTAAGAGGCCAGGAAGCAGTTAGGGCCTGTCTCAGAAGCTACGTGTCACAACCACCTTCTTCTCTGACTCCAAATCTCCGTTAAAAGAAGTAAAATAACTTTTCCGGTTTGGGAAATCTTTTTCTGACCCATAAGCCTTCAGGCCTCTGGGAAGTGGGACAACATGTCCGGTTTGTAGCCTTTTAATGCCTTATAGGGTCTGAAAGGCCTAAGTGGCTGTCTGAGCAGATGGGGAATCATTGGCCTGGAGAAATTTCCCAGTTCCAGAGGATTCTAATGTTGTTGGGGAAGGGGGTGACTGCCACTCAGGCAGGCAGGTTGGCAAGCTGGGCTAAGCTGGTGTGTTCTGGAAAGGCCAGGAATGATGTCATGGGACGCTTTGGGCTGCAACAACAGGAAACCACTGAGTGTTTACATTGGCTCATGGAACCCAGGCGGCCTGTTTTTTCTTCACTTCCTCGGTCTATCTGTTTCCTCTGATTCAAATACGATGAAGAGGGACTCATTGCCCAGGCTAGGGAAAGCGGAAGGGAGGCCCAAGGAGAAAGACCTCCTTCCCAGTCTAGAAGGCCAGGTGATTGGGAGGGAAGATTGACTTTACCCTAGCTGGGGCCTTGCCAAGGACAGAACTTAGTGTAGAGGAAACAAGGCAGTTGGAACGTTCTCTGAGCCTTCAACAACTCCAGGAAAGCAAACTCAGTATTCTCCACAAGGCCTAGAAAGCAACCCTCTTGATCACCTCAAACTTAATCAGACATGCAGTTCTGTGAATTGGATTCAATGAATCCATGTTTACCAACAGTGGATTTGAGTGTGAAATACTGTGTTGCAGTGTACATGTGTCATATACTCCTTGTCCTCAATGAATTGTGTGTTTGTGTGTGTGTGAGAGAGAGAGAGGAGAGAGAAAGAAAGACAGAAAGGGCTAGAATCCAGGGCATGAGCACTATCACTTTGCTTTTTCCAGTTAAGGCTGACATTCTACCACTTGAGCCAAACCTCCACTTCCAGCTTTTTGGTGGTTAATTGGAGATGAGAGTCTAATGGAATTTCCTGCCCAGGGTTGTAAACCGCGATCCTTAGATCTCAGCCTCCTGAGTAGCTAGGATTACAGTCATGACCACTAGTGCCCACCTCACAACAGACTCTTAATATGAATTCCAATTTCCAGTCTTTCCCCATCCCATGCCTCCTCCACATGATACAAGGGTAATTCTGTTCTACTCTAGCTCTACTGTTTCTGAATGAGTACCCTATAGCAAAGCGGCTTGGAGTATGGTCATGGTGTCATTCAGACATGGGCCTGAATGCCTCCTATTTTTCCTCACCATGTGTCATGTGACAATTACCTTTCCAAATCCCTCTTTTTCCAGCTTAATCTTCTTCATTGGCAAAATAAAGATAACGACTCCCTCAGAGGGCTGTTGAAGGGAATTAAATACATGTGTGGGGCGACAGAGTTAGCAATTGATAAGTAACAGCTCAAACTTCTATCCCCCACGCATACTGTATTCTGCCTCCAGTCCTTTATGCCATATAAAACAGATTATTTCCCTTAAATACTGTACCTGAGGGTTGAGGTGTGTAGAGTGCATGCCTAGCAAGCCTGAGGCCCTGAGTTCAAATCCAAAAAAGAGAAAAAAAATGGACCACCCAGAAAGAGAGAGATTGAGAGAGAGAGAGAGAGAGAGAGAGAGAGAGAGAGAGAGAGAGAGAGAGAGAGGAGGAGAGAAGAGAGGAAAGGAAAAGAGAGGAGAGAAGGAGGGGGGAGGGGAGCAAGTAAGCAAGCTAACCAGGTGCTGGTGGCTGACACCTAATACTCAGAAGGCTGCAATCTGAGGGTTGTGGTTCAAAGCCAACCCAGCAGAAATGTATGCGAGATTCTTATCTCAACTTAACAGCAAAAATCCAAAGTTAGAAAGTGGTAGAGCTTCAGTCTTGAGTGGATAAAGATAAGTGAACACCTAAGACCTTGATTTCAAGCCCTAGTACCTACACACACACAAAAAAAAGATTGGCAGGTGGTCGAAGCCACCCAGGGCAAGACAGCCTGTGAGACCCTTATCTCCTCTAGCAAAAAGCTGGAAATGGACTTGTGACTCAAGTGGTAGAGTGCCAGCCATGAGTGAAAAAGATGAGAGCTAGAAACCCTGACTTCAAATCCCAATACAGGCACATGCATGCACACACTCAGTACAGTATTCCTCTCTGATCTCAGGTGTGGCCCAGATGTGACTCAAGCAGAACAGGTTAGGAAGGTGCAAATGACCATTTCTGGCAGCATCCACATGGCTTTAATTGTGCAAGCACACAATATTTGGGCTGGGAGTCTGTGGAAGCCTTCACCTAGTTTTAAAAATATGTTGGCAATAGCCTGGAGGTCCAAAGTGGGATTTGTCACAGGGACAGAGCCACTGAAGAGAAGCCCAGCTAGGACAATGGCAAGCAGATCTATGGGGTCAGAATCACAACAAAAACTTAGAAACTGTAAAGCTACGTGAGTGCAACACCAGCCTGGAGAGCTATAAGAACAAAACTGCAACCCATCACACATGGTACACTGGCCCAGCAAAGCTATTGGGACAGAGCTGCCTGAAGCCTTGGGGTCTCAACCTATACCCTCATGTATCCATGTGTTCAGAAGACAGGACATGCAGTAAAAGATTATTGTGAAGTCTTTTTTTCCCTTAGGTCTGAGACCAGGACTTGAACTTGGTACCTGATGCTTTTATTCATTGGTTAGTGCTCTATCAACTGAGACACACCTCCAATCTCTATTCTGGAGTCTTAAGAGTTAATGTTGTTTTCCCTATTGTGTGTGTGTGTGTGTGTGTGTGTGCGTGTGTGTGTGTGTGTGTGTGGTGTCGGGGTGTTCAGGGGCTTAAAATCAGGGCCTAGGCACTGTCCCTTAGCTTTGTTGCCCAAGACTAGTGCTCTGCCAATTGAGTCACAGCTTTACTTCCAGCCTTTTGCTAATTAGTTGAAGATAAGAGTCTCATAGATTTGTCTACTGGGCTGGCTTGAAAACATAAATATCCTGTCTCAGCCTCTAGACTTGCTAGAATTACAGGCAAAAGCCACGAGCACCTCGCTTTTGGCTTGTTCTTGGGTTTTTTTTGTTTGTTTGTTTTGTTTTTGGTGCCAGTATTGGGGCTTGAACCCAGAAATTACAGTATCAACCACCAATGCCTAGAATTTTTTTTGTCGGTAGTGGGGCCTGAACTCTGGGCCTGGGCGCTGTCCCTCAGCTCTTCAGCTCAAGGCTAGTGCTCTACCACTTGAGCCACAGTGCCACTTCTGGCTTTTTTCTTTTTGCTTATGTGGTGCTGAGGAATTGAACCCAGGGCCTCATGCATGCAAGGCAAGCACTCTACCACTGAGCCACCTTCCCCTCCCACTAACATTTGTTCTTGATTTTAAGGAGAAAGTGTTTTAGTTTTTCACAATTGAGTGCAATATTTCTTATGAATTTTTCATAGGTGTCCTTTGTCATGTTGAGAAAGTTTCCTTTTATTTCTAATTTTTTGAATGTCTTCTACATGAAAGGGGATAGATTCTTGTCTGCCTTTTCTATCTCATTTGAGATGACTGTGGATTTTTTCCCTTCTCCTTATTAATATAATGGATTTTTCTTATGTTGAGTGACTCTTGAATTGATGGAATAAATTCCACTTAGTCATAATGTATAATCCTCTTAATATGCTACTAAATTTGGTTTGCTAGTATTTGAGGACTTTTAAATCTAAATTCATAAAGAATATTGTTCTTAATTTTCTTTACTTTGGGGATCTTTATCTAGCTTTAGTCTCAGAACAATGCTGTCCTCAGAATGAGTGGACAAGTATTTCTTCTTTTCTATTTTTTCAGAATTTAAGAAGAATTGATATTAATTGTCTAAATGTTTGGCAGAACTTATTAGTGAAGCCATCTGCTTCTGGACTTTTCTTTGTTGGGAGTTTTTCACCACTGATTCAATCTCTGTCATTGTTATGGGTAAATAAAGATTTTCTTCTTATTCTAGAGTCACTTTGTGTAATTTCTGTGTTTCTAGGAATTGATCCGTTTCATCTAGGTCAATTAATTTGTTGTACTTTTATTTATAGAAATCTTATAATAATTTTTATTTCTGAAAGTTTTGTAGTGACATTTCTACTTTATTTTTTGATTATATTCACATGTATTTCTCACATACTCACCTAGAAGCTGAGTTTATAAATTGTCTTCAGTTTTTAATGAACTTAACCAATGTTGTTTTTTAAGTATAATAGGTTTTGTCTATGGTTTTTGTAGTCTCTATTCTATTTGTCTCTAATTTTTATTATCCTTTTTTCTGCTAGCTTTGATGTATAAAATTGTTTTTGATTTGAGATCTCTTCTTATTTAATGTAAGAATTTACAGCTATACATTTCTGATTGTCTTAATGTCATCCTATACATTTTAATATGCTGTGTTTTCATTTTCATTTATCTCTAAGATAAAGTGCTGATCCTGAGGCTTGAACTCAGTGCATGGGGCACTGTCCCTGAGCTTTTGAGCTCAAGGCTAGTGCTCTACCACTTGAGGCACAGCTCTACTTCTGGCTTTTTGGTAGTTAATTGGAGATAAGAATCTCACAGACTCCTGCCCCACCTGGCTTCAAACCACAACCCTCAGATCTCAGCCTCCTGAGTAACTAGGACTACAGGCATGAGCCACCAATGCCCAGCTCATAACAGATTTCAACTCTATTTTGTCTAGTATCTGTTATCCAAAATATCATTTCCCATCTGTGCAACATATTTGCATCTTAAATATAGAAAGACTATCTTGTAGACAATGTATAAATTATTGATTCTTTTGGTCACTTGAGGCTTGAACTCAGGGCCTGCATTCTGTCCCTGAGCTCTTTTGCTCAAGGCTAAGACACTATCACTTCGAGCCATGGGGCACCACTTCCAGTTTTAGAGTGGTTAATTGGAGAAGAACATCTCATGGACTTTCCTGGCTGGGCTGGCTTCAAACCACACTCCTCAGATCTCAGCCTTCTGAGTAGCCAGGATCACAGGCGTGAGTCCACTTGTGCCCTGCCTAGATAAGTTCAATCTTGATAGCATTAAAGAGATAACATTATTTAAAGGGGGAAAATAGTGTGGTTTTTAAAAAGAAAAAGCAGAAAAACTACAAATAGCAAAAAGAGAGAAGTGATTTTTTTTCCTTATCAGCATTTACCTTAAATATAAATTGATTAAACTGTCATATGAAAAGGGACAGAGATTGGGCTGCTAGGTAGCTCCCACCTGTAATCCTAGCTATTCAGGAGGTCAAGATTTTAGGAACCTGATCCCAAGCCAGCCCAGGCAAACAAATCCAATGGGCCCTTATTTCCAATTAACCAGCAAAACACCAGAAGTAGAGATGTAGATCAAGTGAGAGAGTGCCAGCCATGAGCAGAAAATGTTCAAGACCCTGTAACAGTTTAAAAAAAAAAGAGGGCAAAGGGACTTATAATAAACCCCATAATTTAGCTGGGTACTGGTGGCTCAGACCTGTAATCCTAGCTACTCAGGAGGCTGAGATCTGAGGATAATGGTTCAAAGCTAGCCATGGCAGAAAAGTCCCTGTGAGAGTCTTATCTCCAATTAACCACTCAAAAACCAGAAGAGGAGCTGTGGTTCTAAGTGTTGAATACTATACTTGAGCAAAAGAGCTCAGGGACAGCACCCAGGCCCAAAGTTCAAGCCCCATGACTGACAAAAAATAAATCTATTCTTCTAGAGTTCCTTTAGTTTATTTTTACCAATTTTCCCTTAGCTTTTTTAACATGAGATGTATAGACTACCTTTAAAGTCTAACAAGTTCAATATTTGGGCTTTCTCAAGAATGGTTTGTTTCTATAATAGTGCCAATAGATCAAGCCTGTTCTAGCTACTTAGGAAGCTGAGATCTGAAAAGTGTGATTCAAAGCTAGCCCTGACAGAAAAATCCAAGATGCTCATCTCCGATTAACCAGAAAAAAAAGCCAGAAGTGGAGCTGTGGCTCAAGTGGGAGAGCACCACTATTGAGCAAAAAAACCAATCAAGAGCTTAATATCCTGAGTTCAATCCTAGTATTGGCATGTGCATGCGCGTGCACACACACACACACACACACACACACACACACACAGAATGGTTTCTATGCATTTTTTAGCCTCATACTCTTAATCCACTTACCTCACCTTCTCAACCGCAGGAACTACAAATATGTACCATCGTGCCTGATGTTCTATTTTTTTATGTTGTTTTGTTTTGAAGCAGGGTCTACAACTAGTAGATTGAAGTTTTCTCCTGCTTCTGTCTTGGAAATAGCTGGGACTATAGACATGAACCACCATTCCAGCATGGCTGCTGCTATACTATAAAATCTACTCATTTCTTCTCTTTCTAATTATCTTCCCTCCCTCCCTCCCTCCCTCCCTCCCTCCCTCCCTCCCTCCCTCCTTCCTTCCTTCCTTCCTTCCTTCCTTCCTTCCTTCCTTCCTTCCTTTCTTCCTTCCTTCCTTCCTTCCTTCCTTATCTTTCTGGTGGTGTTAAGACTCAAACCAAAGGTTTTGTGCATGATAATAACGTACTCAACTATTGAGCCCCACTTCTAGCCTCTCACCCTTCTAAATTTTGGACATTTTCATCAATCTAAGAAACTTTGTTTCCTTTACTAGTCATTCCCATTCTCCTTTTCCCAGCAATAAGCAGTGCAGGCATCCAAAAAAGCCCAGGAGGAAGGCAGGTCCTTTCTATCCCTGAACATGGCCACACAGGAAGTGGGGATATAGTTCAAGTGGCAGAGAATCAGCCTTGGGTGAAAAAGCTAAGCAAGATCATGAGTCTCCCCAGTTCAAGCCCCAGTAATGGCACAAATATATAAATAAGTAGATAAGAAAATAAGTAAGTAAATAAACTATAGAGGCATTGTTTTGGAGGACTTTCTTTAAATTCTTACTTTTTGGTTGGTTAGTTGTATGTTGCTGGGAATGATTCATTGGTTGTTGTGGAACTGGGAGCCTCATAAATGTGAGGCAAATGCTCTACCACTCAAGCCCTGTGGACTTACTTTGAAGTGAATTTGTGTCAACAGCCTGCAGTATATGGTGGATGTGAGTGCCTGATGACAGTTCTATGCACTTGGGTCACTTGGGCTGGCCACCATGCTTACCTTAGGTTCTGTCTAGTATGTCTCTGGGTCTAGGGGATATCAGTGTCTCTGGGTCATTGGAGTCTATAGAGACTACCCTAAGGTTCAGCTCAGGCCACAAACTTTTGGTATGATGAAGGGATTTAACATGGGCAAGGAATCGAGACACATATTCTTTTTTTTTTCAATTTTTTTGGGTCCGGTCATGGGGTCTGAACTCTAGGCCTGGGCACTGTCCCTCAGCTCTTCAGCCCAAGGCTAGCGCTCTACCACTTGAGCCACAGCGCCACTTCCAGCTTTTTTCATTTTGCTTATGTGGTGCTGAGAAATCGAACCCAGGGTCTCAGGCATGCAAGGCAAGCGCTCTACCACTGAGCCATCTTCCCAGCCCCAAGACACATATTTTCCCTGCTCCCCTCCCCTGTGTCTTGGTGCTGATACTGGTGCTTGAACTCAGAGCCTCATTTTTCACATTTTCACTCAAAGCCAATGCTGTACCACTTGAACCACATCTCTACTTCTAGCTTTTTTGGTGGTTAATTGTAGATAAGAATCTCTTGGATTTGTTTGCCTGGGCTGGCTTTGAACCATGATCCTCAACCTACAGAGTAGCTAGGATTGTAGGTCTGAGTCACCAGCATCTGGAAAACTCCCTTTTTTTCCTCTGACTCTTTCTGGATCCTACTCTCTTTTGTTCTCATTTTCCGTTTCTTCCTCACAATTTCTCTCTGTTCTACACATTCCTTTCTACCTCCAGCTCTTACTCTTTCTTTGCATCAGACTCTTGGATATTGCCATATCTTTTCTGTCTACCAGTCATTTTTGTCTTTCCTTCTGTGTTCCTCACACTTCACCATCTTTTTCCTTTGCTTCCTTACCTCTGTGTGTGTGTGTGTGTGTGTGTGTGTGTGTGTGTGTGTGTTAAGTCTCAACCTCTCCTTGTCTTTGTCTCATTTTCTTTTCTATCCCATAGTCCACAGGGACCTTGAGAGAGGGTAAGCTGCTCTCTTTAGAGAAGTTAGGGATGGAGACAGAGCTAAATTTGAACATTGTGGCTTGGGTGTGGCTGTCCAGAAGACAGTTAAGGAAGAAGGAGGGAAAAGTGACTTATTCAGTCAGGGGATGGAGCCTGGGTGGGAACTTGGCAAGACTATGAGTTCCAACGTTCAGTCTGTGTCCAGGCCCTACCAGCTCTCTCTTACTGAGTCCTTGAGGCTATTTTTGGAAGCTTTCAAAATATCCCAGAAGGCGGTGTCTTTCCCCTCCATTCAGCCTGGAATGCCAGGGGATTCATGGAAGATTGAGTAACTGAGGACTGGCCAGTCCTGGCCTCTTTCTCAGTCCTAAGGAGCCCCTGGGGAAAAATACTTGTAACACTGCTCCAGATTTGGGCACTATGGAAGGGTATGTAAGTGCAGCAGGAGCCCCTGATGACTAGCCAGAGAACGGAAGGGGGTGAATAAAATATCTCACGTCCCAAGATTTCAAAGTGTCCCAGAAAGATTCTAGAAGTCAGCTAGTATGGTTCCCTCGGCATTTACACGTCAAGACTGGAGGGGGCACTATTAATACCTTTCAAGAAAGAAAGCAGGAAAAAGAATCTCTTCAAGCCATCCTCTTCACCTCTGCCCAATTTACTATCTGTGACATAATTGTTATAATAGCTTGTTTTTTTCTTGTCTCCAGTCTCTCATTGAGCAGTTGAGTTTCCATACTGACCAGAAAGATCTATCATATTTTGGGAAAGAGAAAAACTGTGACTATGTTAATCCTGCTTAGAGCTGGACCTTGCTCCCCAATACCTACTGGATAAAATCTCAGATCTTGGGCTAGGAAGGTGGCTCAGTGGTAGAGTGCTTGCCTTGCAAGCCTGAGGCCCTGGGTTCGATTCCTCAGCACCCCATAAGCAAAAAGAAAAAAGCCGGAAGTGGTGCTGTGGTCCAAGTGGTAGAGTGTTAGCCTTGAGCTGAAGAGCTGAGGGACAGCGCCCAGGCCCAGAGTTCTGACCCCATGACTGGACCCCCCCACCAAAAAAAAATCTCAAATCACAAACCTAGTTTGTGATTTAGCTCCCACTTGCCTTTCCCAACTTTTCTCACTAGTTACACTCATTTTCTCTCTCTCCCTGCCCCCCTCTTTCTCTGCCTCCCTTCCTACTCCCTCTCCCCAAATAAACAAGTGCCTACAGGTAAAGAACCGGAAACAAAAATGGCATTGAAAAATCAGATAAAATTACTGCCTGTGTCAGTGGCTCACTCCTGTAATCCTAGCTATTCAGAAAGCTGAGATTTGAGGATGGAGGTTCAAATCCAGCCTGGGCAGAAAAAAGCCAGGAGACTATTACTTCCATTTAAGCACCAACATTTTGGAAGTGGAAATATGGTTTAAATCAAGTGGTAAGACACCAACCTTGAGCTAAAAAACTAAGGGACAGCACCCAAGCCCTAAGTTCAAGCCCCTGTACTGACACAAAAATAATTTATAAAAGAAGAAATATAAATATAAAGGACTGTCTTTACATAATAAGATGATGAATTCAATAGTAAATAAATGATGAAAATAAAGAAAAAGGGAGTTAGGCACTGGTGGCTCTCATGTCTGCAATCCTAACTACTCAGGAAGTTGAGACTTATGGGTTTACAATTTGAAACTAACCTGGGCAGTAAAGTCCTTAAGATTCCATCTGCAAAATAATCAGCAAAAAAAAATCAGCAAAAAGCTGGACTGGAATCATGTCTCAAATGGTAGAGCACCAGCTGAGCAAGCAAGTTCAATAAGCACAAAGACCTGAGTTTAAAGCTGGGTAGTAGACTAGCATATTGGCAGATATAGAAAAAACAATGGTAGCCAGATTTGCTGGTCATTTGAAAGCACAAGCACCTGTATTAGAGGTCAGACACTCTCCCTGAAGCTGTTTGACAATTGGTATCAAATTTTGTAGCTGGGTATAGTGAAGCACACCTGTAATGCCAGCACTCAGGAGCCAGAGTCAGGAAGATTGTGAATTCAAAACAAGCCTGGACTATATAGTGAGACTAAGGCAGGGCAAGGTGGAGAACATTGGATTTGTCTGCATCTTAACAGCAAGTTCTTCCCACTTTGGTATCCTACTTACATTCTCAGTTCCGACTATAGTGGCACTTGCTTCTCCCAAATCATTAGGAGTGATTTTCCTACTATAACTTAATGTTTGGAACAATGGTCAGGGGGTTGGGAAGGTGGCTCAGTGATAGAATGCTTGCCTTGCATGCATGAGGCCCTGGCCTTGGTGCTATCTCCAAGCTTCTTTTTGCTCAAACATAGCACTCTACGGGGCTGGGAAGGTCGCTCAGTGGTAGAGCGCTTGCCTTGCATGCGTGAGGCCCTGGGTTTGATTCCTCAGCACTACATAAGCAGAAAAAGCCGGAAGTGACACTGTGGCTCAAGTGGTAGAGTGCTCACCTTGAGCTGAAGAGCTGAGGGACAGCCCCCAAGCCCAGAATTCAGGCCCAACAACTAACAAAAAAAAATACTAGGGGCTGGGAATGAGGCTTATTGGTAGAGTACTTGCCTAGCATGCATGAAGCCCTAGGTTCAATTCCTCAGTATCTCATAAACAGTGATGCTATGGCTCAAGTGGTAGAGTGCTAGCCTTGAGCAAAAGAAGCCCAGGGACAGTGCCCAGGCCCTGAGTTCAACCTCCAGGGCCAGCAAATAAATATGTAAATAAATAAATAGATAAATATAAAAAATACTAAGAGCTGGGAGTCTGCAACTCACACCTGTAATCTTAGCTACATAGGATGCTGAGATGTAAGAATTGCAATTCAAAGCCAGCCAGGGCAGGAAAGTCCATGAGACTCTTATCTTCAATTAAGTACCCCAAAAGCTGGAAATGATGCTATGGTTCAAAGTGTTAAAGCAGTAGCCTTGAGCACAGAAACTTGGGGACAGTACCCACGCCTCAGAACTGGTACAAACCAGAAAGAATAAAGTGATCCTGGTGGCTCATGCCTGTAATCCTAGCTTCCTGGAGACAGAATGGCTCAAGATTAGAGATTATCCAGGGAAGAAAAGTTTGGGAGACTCCTTCTTAGCTCCTTCATAGGGGGCTGAGAATACAAGGATTATAGTTCCAGGCTAGCCTCAGGCAGAAAAGTCCTCCATCTCAATTGAAGAAGCAACATGTGCATACCTGTCATCAAGAGTGGGAGACTGAAATAGGCAGATCTTGGTCCAGGCATGCATGAAGGCAGGAAAAGGGACCCTATCTCAAAAATAAGCAGCACAAAAAAGGCTGGAGACATGGCTCTCTGGTAGTGCCTGCCTGGTAAGTGCAAGGCCCTAAATTTTAACCTTACTACCACAAAACAGAATGATTAAATGTGTTTATCCTTTGATTAACTAAGAAATAAATATGAATGTGTGTACATATAGATGCTTAATGGTTAAAAGTGAAAATAATCCAAGTACTCTATGATAATCTTAGTATCTAAGGTTAAATAAACTGTACTATATACATATAATGAAAAACTATGAAGCCAATTAGGATACATTACCTACATTATTTGACTTGCAAAGATGCTCATGGAAATATTATTGAGCTGGGCACCAATGGCTCATGCCTGTAATCATAGCTACTCAGGAGGCTGAGATCTGAGGATTCGTAAGCCAGCTCAAGCAGACAAATCTGACAGACTTTTCTGTCTGATTAACCACCGAGAGAGACAGACACAAAGACACAGAGATAGAGACAGAGACACAGAATTTAAGCTGGGATTCAAGTGGTAGATTGCTAGCTTAGAGCAAATAAAAAAAGCTAAGTGACAGGGGCTAGGAGCTGAGTTCAAGCCCCAGTACCAATATGCATGTACACACACACACACACACACACACACACACACACACACACACACAAAAGAAGAAAAAAGAAAAGAAAGGATGAAAGAAAGAAAAGGAAATGGGAAAGTGTACAATTAATGAATGGTAATTTTAAAAATGTAAAAAGAAGCCAGGCGCTGGTGGCTCACGCCTGTAATCCTAGCTACTCAGGAGGCTGAGATCTGAGGATCCTGGTTCAAAGCCAGCCTGGTCAAGAAAGTCTGTGAGACACATCTCCAATCACCAGAAAACCGGAAATGGCACTGTGGCTCAAGCAGTAGAGCACTTGCCTTGAGCTGAAGAGCTCAGGGACAGCACCCAGGCCCAGAGTTCAAGCCTCATGACAAAAAAAATTGTAAAAAGAAAAAAAAAACAGTTGACAAGATTTGATCCTACTTGCTAAGCAAGCGCTCTACCTCTTAAGCCTGCCTTCGGTCTAAAAACAAGAGTTCATAAACCAGCATGTAGTATATAAGTTACAGTATATGTGCACTTGTGCATGAGTGTTTATCCTGGACAGTACTAGCAAAAATACCATTTCTAGAAAGAGATGTTCGTTCCAACATTAGTCTGAGTCTGAGTCTTTCAGGACCCAGATTTAGGTGTGTCATGTAAAAAAAGTACACAGACAGTAACAAATTGGAATCTGTCCAGAGGGAAGTAAGTAGGTGGGGAAGGAATGGAATCCCAAGTCAGGGACACAGTTGAAGGAAGGAACTGGAGCCAGTGGAGATAGAAATCCTTGTGCAATTGATTTTTATTAAACTTTATTTTATTGTAAAGATGTTGTACAGAGG
This sequence comes from Dipodomys spectabilis, assembly GCF_019054845.1. Lineage (NCBI taxonomy): Eukaryota > Metazoa > Chordata > Mammalia > Rodentia > Heteromyidae > Dipodomys > Dipodomys spectabilis. The sequence continues at coordinate 2,668,030 of NW_024871047.1, forward strand.
GGTTAGAGCTATAGGAGTAAGGTAATGAGTACATTTCTTGTCGAGCATTGTTACCCCCTCCTTTGTTTTTCTCCTACTATCTCTTCCTTCTCCCACTTCCCCAGTTCCCCAGCCCCCAAAAGTTGTAAAGTTCATTTCTAACAGAGTGTGAGTATCATTGTTGCAATGGATCATCCTGTGTCCTTGTTTCAGCATTTTGTTATTCCCCTTCCCCTCCCCAAATTTGATAAATGTATATACAAGATGCAAGGCACCAAAATCAAATACAGTGACAACAGGAATATACCATAAGAAGAAGAACATAAAAAAGAAACAAAAAAATCACACAGTACATTAAAAACAACAACAACAAAGAAAAAACACTTGTGTCCATATCTTGGGATTCATTGTGCTTAACATGATCTTATATAGTCATATGTACATAGCTTTTAACCTTTTCTGCTTATCTGATAAGATTATCCTAGATGTACCTTAATTATTGCAAATAAGGGAAACCATGAGACCTACATATCTTTGGGTCTCGCTACCTTCACTTGATATGATTTTTTTCCAAGTCTTTCCATTTCCTAACAAATGGGGCAGTGTCATTTTTCCTGATGGAAGCATAGAGTTCAAATATATAAATATATATATATATATATATATATCACATTTTCTTGATCTATTCATCTACTGAGGGGTATCTTAGCTATGGTAAGTAATGCTTCAATAAATATAGTTGTGCTAGTAGCTTTAGTATGGCCTTGTTTGTGATCATTTGTGTAAATGCCCATAAGTGGGATTGCTGGGTCATAGGGGAGCTTTATGTGGAGTCTTTTGAGGAACCTCCATACTGCTTTCCAGAGTGGTTGAACATGTTTACACTCCCAACAACAGTGTAGCAGGGTTCCCTTTTGGCCACATCCCCTCCAGCATCTGTTGTTATTAGAGTTCTTGATTAAAGCCAGTCTAACTGGAGTGAGGTAGAATCTCAATGTTGTTTTGATTTGCATTTCTTGAGAGGTTGAGCATTTCTTCATGTGTCTCTTGGCCATTCTTATTTCCTCTTCAGAGAAGTCTCTCTTTAAGTCATTAGCCCACTTATTAATAGGACTGTTCTTTCTTAGAGGATTTGTTGTTGGGGGATTTAATTTTTTGAGTTCTAAGTATATTTTAGATATGAGGACCTTGTCCATTCTATGATTAGTGAAGATCTTCTCCCAGTCTGTGGACTTTCCATTGATCTTGCTAGCTATGTCCTTTGCCATGCAGAAACTCTGCAGTTTCATGCAATTCCATTTGTCTAATTTGATGTTTTTCTGGGTCTTTATTAAGAAAATTTCAGCCTATGCCAAGGAGCCCTAGAGTTTCTCCTATTTCTTCCTGTAATGTTTATAGGGTATCTGCTTTGACTTCGAGGTCTTTGATCCATTTGGGGTTGATTCTGGTGCAGGGTGATATATAGGGATCTAACTTTAGTTCACAATTGATTTTTATTGAAATAAAAACTGTTTTCTCATGTCCAGGTCTTCTTTTATGAGTAAAGTCTATATGGGAATGCTGGCCAGCTTCTTTTCACTGTAGATTGGCAAGAAAAGAGGCAAAGAATCATTTGGATGAACTATAGTCATTTTCCCTTCTAGCTCTTGAGATTTTCAGACTTGGTAAATGTGGAGCCTTAGCACTGTCTGCCTGTCTTGGTTGAAAAGGCTAGGGTTCCAGGTTATAAAGCCCTTTAGGGCCTTCAGTGAATTCCATCAAAGGCCTAGCTCCTCCTATCTGTCCCTCAAAAACATCCACCACCCATATTTACTGGGCCCCATTCCCCTCTATGTTCTTCAAGGCTTCGGGCCTGTAGAAATATCAAGGCTTCTAGCTAAAACTCTCCCACCTTGGGGGTCTCCTATTTGAGAGAGGTTTGAATTGGCTGACTAGGTAGGGGTTAATTACATGGCTTAAGAGTCTGAGTGTAAAATCTTTAGGAGTTTCAAGCTATCTCCAAGTGTTCAGATTTTGCATGAAGTGCTTTGTCCTTTAAATCTTGAATGCTTTCCAAAATTCTTCTGCAAAAATGCCAATAATTCCAGGAAGGGGATCACCTTAAGCTGCCAGTAAAAGGGAGGGGTGGTGAAGGGCTTCTGCATTCTGCCTGAGGCCTCTTCTGAGTGTCTAGAGGAAGTTTTGTGTGCTGGAAGATTGGGAAAGTCAGCTGCGGGTGAGAAGACCTTTAAAGGAGGAGATTTTTTTTTCTACCCGCAAGCCCAAGTACTTGGTGGTGAAAACTTAGAAGAGCTAGATTCAGTAGTTCTTATGCCTGCCTGCAAGTCACTATCACCCAGAGAGTTTTGTTTTGTTTTGTTTTTTAAAATATTGATGCTTAGACTTTGCTCAAGCCAAGAGGTTCTAATTTAATTGGTCTTTGGTGGGATCTGGGCATAGTTATTTTTGAAAAAGTTTCCAATGATTGCAATGTGCACCCGTAAACCACTAAACTGAGAGTAGGTAGATGTGATCTAGCCTGAAGAAACAGGCTAATTAGTCTCCTGATTGTAGGTCAGGCAGATAAGGGATAGTAAGATATTCCTTGGAAGTGGAACTGTGGCTCAAGTAGTAGAGCGCTAGTCTTGAGCTAAAGAGTTGAGGGGCAGCGCCCAGGCCCAGAGTTTAGGCCCCACAACCAACAAAAAAAAAAGATATTCCTCTGCTGTTCTTCAACTATAGCTGCTGACAGAGGGCTAGTTACCTAGCTAGGATGAACAAACTGGGATTTGCATAAGACTTCACTGCTTTAAAAACTGCAAGCCTGCATAACTAGTATATGTCTAGGACAAGCAGAAGAGGTCAAAAGCTATGTATATATAACCATATAACCTGATGCTAAGCGAAATGAACCCCAAGATAGGGACACAAGAGATTTTATCTTTCTTCTTGTTCTTTTTAATGTACTTATAATGTACTATATGATTTGTTTCTTTGTATGTTGTTCCCCCATGGTACAACCCCTGTTGTCACTGTATTTGATTCCTGTGTCCTGTATCTTGTATATATATTTTTCTAATTTGGGGAGGGGAAGGGAAATAACAAAACGCTGAAAGGATTTAGGATGACCCATTGTAACAATGAGATGTACAAGACATTATGTTGAAAATGAACTTTACAACTTTGCGGGGGGGGGGGGGGGGGGGGGGGAGGAGTTGGGGAGGTGGGGAGGAAAGGGATGTTAGGAGAAAAACAAAGGAGGGGGTAACAATGCTCGATAGGAAATGTACTCATTACCTTACTCATGTAATTGTAACCCCTTTGTACAGTATCTTTAAAATAAATAAATAAAAAAAAAAAACTGCAAGCCTGCCATGTGGCTCTCTCATGCCTGTAATCTGAGCTACTCTGGAGGTTGAGATCTGAGGATAGTGATTTGGAGGCCAACAGAGCAGACAAATCCTCTAGAGTTTTATCACCAATCAGCTGGAAGTGGAGGTGTGGCTCAAGTAATAAAAGTGCCAACCTATAGTGGTAAAAGCCAAATGAAAGGACAAGACCCTGAGTTCAAGCCCTAGTAGTGCTGGCACACACACACACACACACACAATCAATAACAAAACAAACCTGCAAGCCTTTCATTCTTGACAAACTGGAAAGGTGGGTCCCTCTATAAAGAATGACCACAGGTATATGAACCTTAAGATGTACTGGGCATGGTGGCACACACCTGTAATCCCAGTACTTATTTGAAGCAGGAGAATCTACAGTTTGAGGCCAGGCTGGACTACACAGAAAGTCCCTATCTCCTAAAACAAACAAAGCAAAACAATTCTTAACAGTCTGAACACAGATTAGGATGGCTACTTTCTCACATTGTGTTTACTCTTCTATAAGGTGGGGTTAGAACTAATGTTTTTGTGTCTGTACAAGGGCTTGAACTCAAGGCCTTGAGCTCTCATTTGCCTTTTTTTTTTTTGCTCAAGACAGGCACTCTAATACTTGGGCCACTTTCTGCTCAAGTTGAGTGTTTTGGTGGTTAATTGGAGATAAGATTTGTCTGCCAGGGCTGGCTTTGAAATGAGATCTTCAGGTCAGCCTCCTGAGTAGCTAGGATTACAGGTGTGACCCACGACCAGTTACTCTAGAGTCTTTTAAGTTCTCATTCTGCCTCTCTTACTGCCTGCTATAAAGTAGAATGCTGGTAGAAGATTCTGTGATGTATAACACCTTGAGTACCCAGATAGAAGTTAGAAATAATAAGCAGTAGCTACTGTAAGGTATATTAGGTAGGTAGGTTTCATTAGGTAGCTGATGAAGAGAACACCACAAGATATTCAGTCAGGAAAAGAAATTTATTTACCAAATGCTGCCCCGGCCATGCACGGTGGAGAGAGAAGGCTGAAAAGGAAAAAGCCACCCCCAGGCCAGAACTTATAAGCCAGGGACAGGAAGAGGTGTGGCCAGGTAGGGGAAAGGTGTGGCCACATTGAATCTGGATGTGACTTCAGGGCCTGGGACCCTCCTATGGTCAGATGGGAGGCATGACCAGAGGTGGCCTAGGATGTAACCTAGCAGGAGGGGAGATGACTGCTTCCAGGTCTGCCAGTTACCTAGGTAACACAAATACTGGACAGAAACTTAGCCAAGTGGTAAGGAACTTTTTGCACAGGGCCTGCATAGCCCAGGGCAGACCTTACAGCTACTAGGCTGAAAAAACATAAGATCCTTGCTACTTGGTTGTTAGATATCCTGTTTTTCTCTCCCATAGTTTCCTTTACCTCTTCCCCCAACACTTAAAAAGTCTTAGGATTTCAGTGGCCTGAAGTGTGACTTAGTGGTAAAGCACTTGCTTAGTATATGTGTAAGTCCCTGGGTTTGATTCTTCACCCCACAAAAAATAAACAAACTCTAGAATACTAGAGCTGAAGGAACAATAGATATCTGCCAGTCCCATCCCACCATCAAGGAACTAGTGGCTCACACTTGTAATCCTAGCTACTTAGTGTTAGTATTTTTTTTTTTTTTTTTTGGGTCCGGTCGTGGGGCCTGAACTCTGGGCCTGAGCGCTGTCCCTCAGCTCTTCAGCTCAAGGCTAGCGCTCTACCACTTGGGCCACAGCGCCACTTCCGGCTTTTTTCTTTTTGCTTATGTGGTGCTGAGGAATTGAACCCAGGGCCTCTGGCATGCAAGGCAAGCGCTCTACCACTGAGCCACCTTCCCAGCCCAGTGTTAGTATTTTTTAATGTTTTTTTGTGTGGTTACAATTACATGAGCAAGGTAATGAGTACATTTCTTATCAAGCACTGTTGCCTCCTCCTCTGTTTTTCCCTGCCTTCCCATCTCCACGACTACACCCGCTCCAGACCCCAGCTAGTGTTAGTATTATCCCCACCTCTGGTCCTCAGGTCCACCCAGACCCGAGCTCCTCCCTGCCCTAGAGTTCCAGCCATACAGCTGGCCACTCCCTCTCTTTGCCCGGGCACCCACATACCTCACTTCCACCCTTACTTCCTGTCCCAGACCTACCTGCCACTGAGATAAGGGCAGACGCCCTGTGCTCCCTCTCCCTGAGAGATATGGACCCTCTACTAAACCTTACAATAATCTTTCTCCTGTGCCTACCTGCCTCCGTGTGATGGTCGTGAAGGATTCCTACACCTAGGAGGCTGAGATCTGGAAGATCATGATTCAAAGGCAACTTGAGCAAAAAATGTCTGTGAGACTGCATCTCCAAAGTAACTAACAAAAAGCTGAGCTGGAGGTGTGCCTCAAGTGGTACAATACCAGCTGAGCAAGCAACTAAGCCAAGTGAGCAAGAGACTGAGTTCTAACTCTGCTAGTGGCAAAAAGATAAATGGACTTCTAGACTGATAAAAATAATTTATCCAGGATCATATGGCTCATTTGAAGCAGAGTGAGGTTCAAACTCAGGACACCTTGATGCCCCACTATTTCCTGTTGGAGTTGAAAGTCACTGTCCATCCACCTCTGTGACTCTATAAAGCCCATGTGTATTTAAATTTTTTTAAATTGTTATTGTTATAGGGAAAAGAGTCTACCACTCAGAAACAGCCACATGTAAAAAGATGACTTTATTGGGGAAGTGGATAGCTGACCGGCCAGGGACACAGCACAGCTGAAACTGCGACCCCAAACAGCCCACAAGCTAGGGCTTTTAAAGGCAAAATCCATGTGGTCAAGCCTGGCCACATGCAGGTGGCCAATGGAATTGTAACACACACACAAAGATTACATACTTATGTCAGTGGCCAATGGGGTTACAGTCCGTCTCATAGTAACTTTGAATTAATCTATCATTCTGGTTTGAATTGGCGTGCAAATTTGGGGTCCCCACACAAAGCAGGTGGATATTCTTACTCATGGAGGCTGTACATTCCAGAAACCTAATGTCATATGCCCCTGCATCCTTGAAACTGAGATTGTTACAAAGACAGATACAGGAGATTACAAAGATAGCTACAGGAGGATACACAACGTGGCATGGCAGGCCCCATTCTAATTAGGCAGGGGATGAATTGGGCCGAAGTCTGTGTGAAATATATTTTAAGGTTTCCATTTATGACTTCTCTTTTTATTTCAGTAAAGTGTCAATTTCTGGGCTTAGTTTTTCTCACACAGTCTGGGACCTTAACAGTCTAGGAGACCTCCTCTTACATTATTATAAAGGTGGTATACAGAGAGATTACAGGTACATATGTCAGGCAAAGAGTACACATCTTTTTTTCTTTTTTTTTCTTCTTTTTCTTTTTGTCATTCATGGAGCTTGAACTCTGGGCCTGGGTGCTATCCCTCAGCTCTTCAGCTCAAGATGAACACTCTACCACTTGAGCTACAGAGCCACTTCCAGTTTTCTGGTAGTTGACTAGAGATAAGAGTCTCACAGACTTTCCTGCCCTGGCTGGCTTTGAACTGTGATCCTCAGATCTCAGCCTCCTGAGTAAGGATTACAGGCATGAGCCACTGTTGCCCAGTGAAGAGTACATTTCTTTTTGGACAATGTCACCCCTTTCCTTGCTCTCTCCCAGTTTTTCCCTCCCATCCCCACCCACAAGTTGTGTATTTTATTTTCAACGTAGTGAGTATCACTTGTTCACCCTTTGTCCCTCCCTTACCCTTACCCTTACCCTTCCAAAGACAGATAAATGAACAAACAAGACAAAAAGAGAAGAAAACAAAAGCAAACTATGCCTTGTTTTAATTTCCTGGAGTTCATTTTGATAAATACACATATGTTCTTTTGAGAGTGTTGTAGTACTCCTTGAAAAATCATACTATGTAGAAAGAGTAAAAGGACTATGGAAGGGTAGGGAAGAGAAATAGAGTTTAGGGAAGCTGCTTTGGTCAGGGAGGACTTCTAAGATAAGATAAACGGATCTGTGGCACAAGTAGTGAAGAGCAAACCTTGAACAAAAAAGCCAAGTGAGAGGGCGAGGCCTTGAGTTAAGCCCCAGTACCGGTATGCATGCATGCCCTCCCCACATACACAGAGAAAAGAAATGTAATAGTTCTCCAAGTCAACAAAGGGCCTTGTTCTAGCATAGGGAGCTCTATGTGGCTCATAGCCCTATGTGGCTCACACTTGTAATCCTAGCTACCTAGGAGGTGGCCTGAGGGAGTAAGGAAACTTGGCTTTTTCTGCCATGTACAGGTTGGAATGCCTGCATGGCAGGGCATGGGTAGGTACATATGAGCAAAGACTGATCATAGTTTCCCTGCTCAGAAGTTTGGCTTTACTGTGTACATGCCAGAACACCTTTGAAACATTTTAAGCTAGGGTCAGATAATTAAAGCTTTTTAACCATTCTAAAAAGCTAAGGAAATTGGGACTAGAGGGAAAATCCGAGAAAGAGTGAGGGATAGGATGAATTTGTCCAAAAAGAAAAGTACTCATGGGCTGGGAAGGTGGCTCAATGGTAGAGTGCTTGCCTTGCATGCATAAAGCCCTGGGTTCGAATCCTCAGCACCACATAAGCAGAAAAAAAAGCCGGAAGTGGCGCTGTGGCTCAAGTGGTAGAGCGCTAGCCTTGAGCTGAAGAGCTGAGGGACAGCGCCCAGGCCCAGAGTTCAGGCTCCAGGACCTGACCCCCCCCCCAAAAAAAAAAAAAAAAAAAAAGAAAAGTACTCATAGCCGGGTGCCAGTGGCTCCTACTGTACACCTAGTTAGTCTGAAGGCTGAATCTGGGAATCATGGTTCAAAGCCAGCCCTAGGTAGGAATGTCCATGAGACTCTTATCTCCAATAAACTACCCGAAAACAGAAAGTGGCACTGTGGATCAAGTGGTAGAGCACTCACCTTGAGCTGAAGAGCTGAGGGACAGTGCCCAGACCCAGAGTTCAAGCCCCACAACCGACCCCCCACAAAATACACATACACACACACACACACACACACACACACACATGGACTGGGAATGTGGCTTAGTGGTAGAGTGCTTGTCTAGCATGCGTGAAGCTCTGGCTTCGATTCCTCAGTACCACTTAACCAGAAAAAGCTGGAAGTGGCACTGTGGTTCAAGTGGTAGAGTGCTAGCTTTGAGTGAAAAAGCTCGAGGACAGTGTTCAACCCTCAGTTCAAGCCCCAAGATTGACCAGAAAAACAAAACAAAACATAAAAACAAAACAGAAATGGAACTGTGGCTCAAGTGATAGAGCACCAGCCTTGAACAAAAGAAGTTTAGGGACAGTGCCCAGGCCTTCGTTCAAGTCCCAGGACCTGCACCAAAAAAAAAAAAAAAAAAATTAAAAAATGGGAAAGTTACAGTCACCATCAATTTCACTGCTGAATTTTAGCTCTCTAGGCCCAAACCCGCTGTCTAGCCGTGACTCATCCTGGAACACTGGTCTGGGTAGAGGCCAGTAACACCCTGCCCTGTCTGGGCTTCTGCTAGGCTGAGCCTTGTCAACTCTGGCCAGAACATCAGGCCTTCAGAATATGCACTCTAGTGTGCTCTGGACCTTGACAGTTACAAATCCCTCAAGATTTCTGATTATTATTATTATTACTTTTTTGGTGCCAATCCCAAGACTTGAACACAGAGCCTCCCATTCTCTTTTTCTGTTCGAGGCTGGCATTCTACCAATTGAGCCACAACTCCATTTCTGGCTTTTACCTGGTTAATTGTAGACAAGTCCTTCCTGCCCAGGGTGGATTTGAACTGTGATTCTCACATCTCAACCTCCTGAGCAGCTAGGATTACATGTGTGAGTCACTGGCATCCAGCTCTGCCCCTCCCCACCGCCCAGTTCTGGGGCTTGAAATGAGGGCCTGGATGCTTTCCCTGAGCTTTGTTTCTCAAGGCTAGTGCTCTATCACTTTGAACCACAGCTCCTCTTCCAGCTTTTTTGGTAGCACATTAGAAATGAGTCCCATGGACTTTCCTGGCCAGGTTTGGCTTTGAATCTCCATCTTCAGATCTTAGCCTGCTGACTAGCTAGGATTATCTGAATCAGTACAGTTTCCTCATCTATCTTCTAGCCTTTGAGTAATGACACCTCATACTCTCAGGCCCTGATTACATACGGGCTTTCTTTCTATCCCATGGAGTTTCCCTAAACCATGTTCCTGGGTGGAGTTAAGTGTTGGAAAGCACTGTGGGAATACAGAGATGGAATGGAACTTCTGTGAGGTATGAAGCTGAGGGTGGAGCACCTTCAAGGAGGAAATGGAATTTGACTTGGATTGTGAAAGGTAGATAGGAGTTGCTTTGGTAGAAAAAGATTGTAAAAACAAAGGAGGAGGCAACAATGCTTGATAGGAAATGTACTTGTTACCTTGCTCATGTAACTGTAACCCCTCTGTATAGTATTTTTACAATAAAAAACTTATATAAAAAATAAAAAGATTGTAAAATTCCAGCTGCCAATGGCTGTAATCTTAGGTACTCAGGAAGCTGAGAACTAAAAACTATGGTACAAAGCCAGCCTGGGCAGGAAAGCCCATGAGACTCATCTCTAACAAAATTCCAAAAAGTCAGAATTGGAGCTGTGGTTCAAGTGGTAGAGGACTAGTTTTTAGCACAAAAGCTCAGAGACAGCGTTCAAGCCTTGAGTTCAAACCCAGGAGTGATTGCACAACTGCCCCCTGGCTTTCTTCTGTATCTTGATGCCTATTGGGTACCTCAAATTTACCATTTCCCAACATTTCATCATCTTATCCATGCTTCACAAGCTGATCTCCTACAACTTTTTGAAAGTATTTGTACAATCAACAAGTTGTACAAAAGGGTTTCAATTCAACAGGTCAGATTATGCATTTTGAACTGGGTTGTGTGTATGTGCCCATATTAGGGCTTGAACTATAGGCCACACACTCTTGCTTGGTTGTTTTTGTTTGTTTGTTTCTTTTCTGTTTGTTTGGGTTTTTCCCAGAGCTAGTGTTCTACCACTTAAGCTATACTTCCAGCTGTGCTTTTTGCTAGTTATTATGGAGATGGAGTCTCATAGACTTTTCTGCTTAAATTAGCTTTGAGAGCCACCACATTTTAGCCTCACTGTGAACTGGCTAATTTTTTTATAGTTATATTGCTTTCCTGGGGTGAGTTACCTCAAATCCTTTGTGAAATCAGTTGTGAGGTGTCTGACTCCTAGGAAGTAAAATAATTCAGCTCCTCAATATTTTTTGTCTGAGTAATTAGTGGCTTCCCAACTGAGTTTCATGCCCTCCACTTAATCTCATCTACTCCTTTCTATCACTCACTGCATGTGTCATTTTACTGCTTTAAAGCCACCAGCAGTTCCTCATTACCCTAAGGTCAACCATCAAGACCCTTAGACTGAAATACAAATAAGACCTTTATGAACTCACCTCCACTTGTTCATTTATGCTTGTGAGTACCAACTATACTATAGGTCAAACACTATTCTATGTGAATTAGCATTCAATACTAATTGAACACAGACTTTAAGCCAGACACTGGTGGCTCATGCCTGTAATCCTAGCAACTCGGGAAGCCGAGACGAAACCTGAGGATTGTGGTTCAAAGCCAGCCCAGGCTGTCCATGAAATTCTTTATCTCTAATTAACTGCAGAAAAATAAGCTGGAAGTGGAGCTGTGGCTCAAGTGGTGCAATGCTATGCTTGAGCAAAAGAGCTCAGGGACAGCACCCAGGCCCTGAATTCAAGCCCCAGTACCAGCCTACACACACACACACACACACACACACGCACACACACACACACACACACACACACACACACACACACACACTAGTTATTATATTATTCCTAACTTATTGGAAACTTTTCTGTTTTATTTTCTTATTGGAAACTTTTCTGTTTTATTTTCTTATTGCAGAACTGGTATCTAGTGCTTTCTAAGCATCTTGACCCACATCTATTTGGCTTTAGGCATTTTTTTCTGGGGGCCTTCCTCCCCCCACCCCCGCCCCCAGGGCTATCCTTGACCTACAATCTTTCTACCATGGCTTCCTGTGTAGCTGGAATTGCAGATGCATACCACCACTGTCATGAGAGTCTCATGAGATGAGAAGTCTCATTACATTTTTACCCAGGCTGTCCTAGAACCTGTGATTCTCCAGATCTCTGCCTGTCGAGGAACTGGGATGATAAGTATGAGTCACCACATCAAACACTGGGCCTCTTGGAATTTATGATCCATTTACAAAGACAGACATGAGTCATCTCATGACTCAAATGTGTACTTAGAAACTGTGGTAAATTGCCTGGAGGAAGGGTGGCTAGTTCTTTGAGGACATATAATAGGGGCCCTGACAGACAGCAGCTTTTAGAAAGTTTCACAAGAACCTTAGCCCAGGTGACTCATGCCTCTAGTCCTAGTTGCTCAGAAGGCTGAGATCTAGAGAACTGAGATTTGAAACCAGCTAGGGCAAAAACCTTATCACCAAAATAACTAGCAAAAACTTAGCCTTGAGCCGGATGCTGGTGGTTCAGGCCTGTAATCCTAGCTACTCAGGAGGCTGAGATCTGAAGATTACAGAAGTGGCACTGTGGCTCAAGTGGCAGAGTGTTAGCTTTGAGCAATAAGAGGCTCAGGGAGAGAGCCCAGGCTCTGAGTTCAAGGTCCACAACTGACAAAAAAAAAGCCTGGAGATGTGGCTCAAGTGCTAGAGTGCCATTCTAGCAATTGCATAGCCCTGAGTTCAAGCCCCAGTAAAGACACACAAAAAGTGACAGCTCTAGAAGTGATTGTTGATCTAAAGATAGGATTATACTGTAGTTACCTAGGTAAATGATGGGAGTAAACATGCATATGTCATCTGTAGAACAATAATATGCAAATATATTCATTGGCCAGGTTAGGAGAAGTAAGACATTTATTTACATTTATGTATTTCATTAGTTAATTAGTTAGTTATTCACTTACCTAGTGGTGCAGGAGAATAAACCCAAGGTATTGTGCATGCTAGGCAGGTTCTTTACCACTGAGCTACAACACCAGCATTTTTTGTGTGGGTACTGGGGCTTGAATTCAAGCCCTGGGCGCTGTTCTTTGGCTTTTTCACTCAAGGCTGGTACTCTACCACTTGAGTCACACCTCTATTTCCAGCTTTTGGTCTGGTTAATGAGAGATAAGAGGAGTGAGATAAGAGGACTTTTCTGTCCCTGCTGACATCAAAGAAGGATCCTCAAACAATTTCAACTACCTGAGAAGCTAGGATTGCTGGTGTGAACCCCCAAGGCTTGGCTAGACCTTGGAGTTTTTTATTGTTATTATAAAGGTGATGTACAGAAGGGTTATAGTTACATAAGTTAGGTAATGAGTACATTTCTCTTTTTTTTCTCGGTTGTGGGGCTTGAACTCTGGGTCTGGGCGCTGTCTCTGAGCTCTTCAGCTCAAGGCAAGAGCTCTACCACTTAAGCCACAGCACCACTTCTGGTTTTCTGGTGGTTAATGGGAGATAAGAGTCTCACAGACTTTCCTGCCCAGGTTGTCAGATCTCAGCCTCCTGAGTAGCTAGGATTATAGGGGTGGGCCATTGGTGTCTGGGTTGAGTATATTTCTTTTAGGACAATATCACTCCTTCCCTTGGTGCTTCCTAGTTTTTACTTCCTATCCCCAATCATAAGTTGTATAGTTCATTTGCAACATAGTTTTTAGTGAGTACCACTGCTGCATTTGTTTACCCTCTGTCCCTCCATTTATGTGCCCCCTTATACTCCCAAATACAGATAAAAGAACAAAAAAAGAAAAGAAAAGAAAAACAGCAATAAAGAAAAATAACTCTTGTTTCCATTTCCTGGAGTTCATTTGGATAAATATTATTTTATATGATCAGATACACATAGGCATTGGATCTTTGTGTTCAGCCCTTAGGTTTTTCAGATCAACATTGTATTCACTATGTATCCCAGGGTGGCATCTTAAACTCATTATCTTCTTGCCTCTGCCTCCCAAGTTTTGGGATTACAGATGTATAGTTCCATGCCAGACCCCTGAAAGGTTTTTAAGAGCCCCACAAAGGTTCCATTCATTATCAGAAGCACATAAGGAAGATATCGTTGAAGGCATCTAAGTTGGAGAGTGACAGTATCAGATTTTCATACTGAAAAGATACCTCTGCCTTCTCTGTGGAGAATGGATCAGAAGATAGACAGGAAAAACTGTGGGGAAATGAGTTAGGAATATGTGTTAGCTAGTCATTTGACTCAACTGGGACCAGAGTAGTGATAGCAGACATGGAAAAAGAAGGCAGATTGAAAGAAATTTACAGGGCCTTTTTTTGGTGTGACTGTTCTGGGGCTTTAATTCAGGGCTTGGGCACTGTCTCTAAGCTTTTGTGCTCAAGGCTAGCACTCTACTTCTTTAGCCACAACTTCACTTCCAGATTCTTTGTGGTTAATTGAAGATAAGTGTTTCACAGACTTTCTTGCCTGGGCTGGCTTTGAACCATCATCCTCACATCTCAACTTCCTGAGTAGCTAGGATTACAGGTGTGAGCCACTGGTGCCTGCCTTTACAAAAAAAACTACAACTTGACAATGGGCTGAAATGAAAGGGGGTGGGAAAGAAGGAGGTATTGGTGTTGAAAAACTACAACTAGATCAGACCCCTTGTCTCTTTGGTATCCAAGAATGAGTCCCCAGACACAGAGAAGTGACATGGCAAAGATTTATTGAAGAAAGATAAACAGAGTTCCTGCTAAGCAGGAGGGGTACCGCCTGGGGTGCACTGTGCAAGGATTAATAAGGTGTCTCTAGGAGAAAGCTATGTGACTCTGAATATCATTGGACAGCTTAGGGGACATTTGAACCCTTTGATCCAATCAGAGGCCCCCTGCAGACTGCATGAGGTCATCAAGCATCATTATCTCCTCTGACTGGGTGAAGATTCTCAGTTGCAGTCAGTCTGCTATTCACATGCAAGTCTTCCAGGGACAATAGTCTGATATGGTGCCCAGGGCCCTGTGTGCACATCTTCACAAGGATGTGTTGATGTGATGTCTAGGGGCCTGCACGCAGGACTGCTCAAGGCCATTTGAGTAATGCAGAACTTCTGTGGGAGGAGCCTTTGCTCTGATTGCCTAGCCAAGCCCGTTTTCTTCTCTCAGTAGTATGATTCTTAGGTTTCTAAAGGCAGATAGGGTTGAGAGGAAAGAGTAGAGGGTTTCAGGAAAGGTGTGGGGCAGAACTTACTTACCACACAGACATAAGTCCTTCAGTATCATCAGTCTGCTCCCACGTGTCTACATTTGCCACATTGATATGGAAGGTTCTGTTCCTTCTGTCTTAAGTTCCATTTACCCCCTGAACCCCTCCCATTCATTTTCAGGAACACAGTGTCTTTGTCCATCTATGCTGCTTATAGCAAACCGTCTGGCACAAGGACATTTACAAACAATAGTTATTTATTCCTTGTAGTTCTGGAACTAAGAAGTTCAAGTTTAAGGTGTCTAGTGAGCGTCTGATCTCTGATCAAAATTAGTGCCTGTACACAGAAACTGAGGGAAACAGGGGAAAACATACAACAGTGGGACCCATCAGCTGCACTGGACATTGAGCAAAATGAACTAAACAAATCAATGGCAGCAATGGGAGGGAGGTAATGATCAGGAAAAAGGGAACAGCTGACACAGCAAAAGGAAAGAAATGTACATGTCACCTGATGTGGAAGAAAAAACTGAATTGTCAGGCTGGGCGCTGGTGGCTCATGCCTGTAATCCTAGCTACTCAGGAGGCTGAGATCTGAGGATCACAGCTCAAAGCCAGCCGGGGCAGGAGAGACCGTGAGACTCCTATCTCCAATAAACCACCAGAAAACCGGAAGTGGCACTGTGGCTCAAATGGTAGAGCGATAGCCTTGAGCTGAAGAGCTGAGGGACAGCGCCCAGGCCCAGAGTTCAAGTCCCACGACTGACAAAAAAAAAAAACTGAATTGTCAAAGCTCATAGAACTCATAAACTTTATAGACCATGATAAAGACAATTTTCCCCATGAAGGTTAGAATGTGTTTGTGACTTTAACCATGTATCACTATCCCACAATACTGTGAAATTTATGTAATCACTTAATCACAATAAAAAATTGCTTATAAAAAAGATTAGTACCTGTATTGTTTTGTTGAATGACAGAAAGGATTAAAGGGGTGGGGGAAGGAGCTTAGGTTCTTCCCTTCAATGGTCTTACCCCATAAGGATACTAATCTCTATTTATAAATGAGAGCTCTTATAGTCTAACCAAATTAAAGACCCCATCTCATTTTTTTTTGTCAGTTGTAGGGCTTGAATGCAGGGCCTGGTTGCTGTCCCTGAGTTATTTTACTCAAGGGTAGTGCTCTGCCACTTTGAGCCACAGCAACATTTTCAGTTTTCTCAGTTATTGGAGATAATAGTCTCAAGGACTTTCCTGGTTGGACTGGCTTTGAACCATGATCCTCAGAATTCAGCCTCGAGTAGCTAGGATTACAGGTGTGAGCCACCAACATCCAGCCAGCTCATCTTTTTGTGTTGTTTGTGTGCTAGTACTGGAGCTTGAACTCAAGGCCTTTTATTCCTGCTTAGCATTTTCATTCAAGGCTGGTGTTCTACCACTTGAGTCACACTTCTACTTCCAACTTTTTGATAGTTAATTGAAGAGTCTCACAGGCTTTTCTGCCTGGGCTAACTTTGATCCTCAGATCTCAGCCTCCTTAGTAGCTAGAATTACAGGTGTGAACTACTGGCATCTGAGTGCCTTTGGCTCAATATTGTTGCTTTCAGTATTATATTTCAATATGAATTCGGGAGAAACGTACATATTGAAATCATATGGGAGTAACTTGAGTAAAGTATATATGAACTGTGTGAATGTGTGCATACTTGTATATATACGTGTGTGTGTTATATGTGAAAGAACATAGAACAACAAAAAGAAAATATAACTGAAAGTTTGGTGTGGGAGTTGTAGTTCAGTAATAAGAATTTTTAGCTCAGTGAGATCCTTAGTTCAATACCTACCAACAAAACAAACCCAAACTGAAATGTCTGGGCCCTGCATCAGATTATCTGGGTACATAACCTACCATGTTCCAGAGCTACTGACCTTGGATAAGTTACTTTTTCTCTCTTAGCTTCAGCTTCTTCCTTTCTTCCTTTTTTTTTTTTTAAAGTTTTATTATTAAGGAGTTGTATAAAGTAGTTATAATTCTATGTCAGGTTATGAGTACAATGCTTTTTGATCAATATCACCCCTTCCTTTATTCTCCCTCATTAATCCCTCTCCTATCCCTAGCCTCAAGTTATATAGTTCATTTTTAAAATAATGAACTTTGAATATAAGGACAACATTTGCTCACCCTTCCTCCCTCCAATTCTTTTTATTTCTATTTTGCCAGTCCTGGGGCTTGTGAACTCAGGGCCTGGGCACTGTCCCTGAGCCTCTTTTGCTTAAGGCTAGCACTCTACCACTTGAGTCACAGTGCCACTTCCGCCTTTTTCTGTTTATGTGGCACTGACTGAGAAATTGAACCCAGGGCTTCATGCATGCTAGGCAAGCTCTTTACCACTAAGCCACATTCCTAGCCCCCTCCCTCCATTCTTGTGTACCCTTCCTGCACTGCCCACCTCCCTAGAATGTGTTTTTACTTCCTGGTATTTGTTTTCATAAACAATACATTAGTTGTTCAGAGGAGTTACACTTTTGGATTCCTCCCTTAAGTGTACCATCCTTTAGCCTGTTTGTCTGTATGCATGATACTTTGTATACATTATCACGAATGCTGTATTTTAGATCTAGCTTTCACATATAAGATAAGACATACACCACTGAACAAGCTCTTTGCGCTTCCACTTAACATAATTTTTTGCAGGTCCATCCATTTCTCTGCAAATAACATAATATTATTCTTTTTAATAGATGAGTAAAATTCCATTGTATATATGTACCGCATTTTCTTGATCTACTCATTTGTTGATTTGTTGTAGGACATCTGGGCTGTTTCCACAGCTTGGGTATTGTAAATAGTGCAGCAATGAAAATAGATGTGCAAGTGTCTTCACCATATCCTGACTTGTAATATTTTAGGTAAATATCCAAGAGATATTGGGGGTTGCTAGGCACTCTATCACTTGAGCTACATCCCTGGCCCCAGTTTCCTCCTCTATAGCATAGGGGATAATAATAATACTTAGGATGTGAAGCTGTTACAGAGTAAATGAGTTAATAATAAACATTAAGCCAGGATCAGGTGGCTCACATCTGTAATCCTAATTACTCATGAGGCTGATACCTGAGAATCGCAGTTCAAAGCCAGCCCAGGAAGGAAAGTCTGTCAGACTCTTATCTCCAATAAACTGCCAGAAAACCAGAAGTGGCACTGTGGCTCAAGTGGTAGAGTGCTAGCCTTGAGCTGAAGAGCTTAGGGACAGCGCCCAGGCCCAGAGTTCAAGCCCCATGACTGACAATAAATAATAATAATAAACATCAAATACTCAGCAAAGTGTAATTGGGGTGGGGAAATGGGTCTTGCTGTGTAGCCTAGGCTTGCCTGAAAACTCTAATGTTAAGTGATCCTCCTGCCTCAGCTTTCTGAGTAAGTGGAACTCTACAGTTATGTTATCAAGCCCTACTTCAGTTACATTTAATGAGAGAGAGAGAGGGAGAGAGAGAGAGAGAGAGAGAGAGAGAGATGGCTAGAAATGAAAAATGAGACTTGGTGGTGGATGGCGAGGGGGGAGGGGGGGAGAGGGCGGGGAACTGCCCAAGATCACACTATATGTATGCTATGAAGTGAGTAGTCACAGTTAGGCCAGGATGCCAAGTCCTGTGACTTTTCTACATAACTTGCTGCTTCTTTTCACCAGGAAGAAAAGGAGGAAAAAAATAATTACTGAAAAGTAAGGTGAAAACTGCAATTCTCAGATTTGAGTTTCCTGAGTAGCTAGGATTACAGGCATGAGCCACCAGTGCCCAGATCTGAACTGTATTTTTGAAATCAGGATTAACAAATATATGTAGTCCGGGCTGGGAAGATGGCTCAGTGGTAGAGTGCTTGCCTTGCATGCCTGAGGCCCTGGGTTCAATTCCTTAGCACCACATAGCAAAAAGAAAAAAAGCCGGAGGTGGTGCTGTGGCTCAAGTGGTAGAGCGCTAGCCTTGAGCTGAAGAGTTGAGGGACAGCGCCCAGGCCCTGAGTTCAGGCCCCACTACCGGACCCCCCCAAAAAAAAACGTGTAGTCCATTTTTCCTTAAGATGAGTTTTTGTTCAATAAGTATACCATGTTTTATTTATTTGTTAATTATTTGGGGTATTTTATCTATAGTTTTATTAATAAAGCATTACCATAAGCCGGGTGCCAGTGGCTCATGTCTATAACCTTAGCTACTTAGGAAGCTGAGATCTGAGGATCATAGTTCAAAGGGAGTCTGTGCAGGCAAGTCCATGAGATTCTTATCTCCAGTTAACCATCAGAAAACTGGAAGTGGCACTATGGCTCAAGTGGTAGAGTGCTTGCCTTGAGCTGAAGAGCTCAGGCCCAGAGTTCAAGCCCCACAACTGGAAAAAAAATAGCATTACCATAATGGAAAAAAAAAAGCAAGGTAAGTCATTTCAGCAGAGAGAAGGTACAATGCTCCAGAGGTGGTTTATAGGTATAAACTGTGGGCTTATATTTAAAGGAGCAGTGAGGTAGGTAATAAGTATAAAATACCAACAAGCCCAGCACTAGTGGCTCACACTTGTAATACTAGCTCTTTAGGAAGCTGAGACCAGAAAATCACAGTATGAAGTCAGAGTAGACAGGAAAGTCTGTGAGACCTTTATCTCCAAAATAACCATCAAAAAAGCCTGAATCTGTGGCTCAAGAGGTAGAGTGTCAGTCTTGAGTAAAAAAATGAAAGCTCAGGTCCTGTGTTCAAGGCCCAAGACTGGCCCCAAAACATCAACAAAAATATTAATCTGGGCCAGATCCTGGTGGCTCACGCCTATAATCTTAGCTACTTAAGTGTCTGAAATCTGAGGATTGTGGTTCAAAACCAACCTAGGCAGGAAAGTCTGCAACACTATTATCTCCAATTAACCACCAGAAAACTGGCAGTGGCACTGTGCTTCAAAATGGTAGAGTGCTAGCTGTGAGCAAAAGAGCTCAGAGACAGCACCTAGGTCCAGAGTTCAAGCCCTATAACTGACCAAAAAAATCTCTTGAGCACCCAGTGACTCACACCTGTAATATTAGCTACTCAGAATTCTGAGAGCTGAGGATCAAGGTTCAAGGCTCTCCCAGGCAGGAAGTCTGTGAGACACTTACACTAACCACCAAAAACACTGAAAGTGGAGCTGTAGCTCAAGTAGTAGAACATTAGCTCTGAGCACAAAAGCTCAAGGACAAGCAGGACCCAGGCTGAGTTCAAGGCCCAGAACTGGCACTCTATATAGAGATAGAGTTTTATTGTTTAAATATATATGTATTTGTATATACATATGTATATGTACATACAATAATTGTTTTGGTGTTTGGAGAGCTCACCTCTAATTTCTGCTCTCTGAGTGGTTTATTGGAAATAAGAGTCTCATGGAGTTTCCTACCAGGCTGGCTTTGAACTGCCATCCTCAGATCTCAACCGCCTAAGTAGCTAGGATTAAGGCATGAGCCACCCACACCTGACTAATTTCTGCTCTCATATACACTAGTCATTAAATCTTAGGCAGGGCTCACACATTCTCTTAGCCTTTTTTATAAGGATTCTGAATATTGCCCACCCTGCCAAAGCAAGAAGTAAATGAGGTAACAAGGAATAAAATGTGGGGAAACAGATTGTCACTGCCACCATCCACAAGTAACATATGAGCAAACTCCTGGCATTGTACATGGCACACACCAGGTGCTATAGAAAAGATTTTTGGATGAGAGTCAGGATCTGTGTATGAATCAGGATCTGAGTAGGGGAGGGGAGTGCATGTGCATGTGTTCCTATGTAAATAGAAAGGAGAGAATGTGTATGTTCTTGTGTGTATAAATAGACTTCTGATATAGAGACCACATGGCTCCTTCTGTGGAAAAATAAAAGATGTAGCTGATGCTGGGCACCAGTGGTTCATGCTTATATACCTATCTACTCAGAAGGCTGAGATCTGAAGATTGTTGTTTGAAGCCAGCCTAGGCTGGAAAGTCTGCAAGGTTCTTTATTTCCGATTAACCATCAACATTTCAGAAGGGGCGCTGTGGCTCAAGTGCTACAATGCTAGCATTGAGCAAAAAAAAAATGTCAGGGACAGCACTCAGGCCCTGAGTTCAAGCCCCAAAACTGGAACAATAACAACAAAAAATTTGGTAGCTGAGGGATAAATTCTGTAGGTGCTTCCAGGATTCTAAGTTCTCTCTTCTATTAGATGAAAAGCCACCCAACCTAAGAGGCATTATGGAATGAGGAGTACAAAGCATTCCTGTGCTTCTTTTACTTATCTGCTTCTTTTACTTATCTAAACTAACTGATATTGACAACATACTGTTCTACTGGGTGCTGGGGCTGTGAATGGTGAGCAGAACAGCCATAGTTCTGCCCACATCAAAATCATGGGCTGATAAAAGAGTATAATAGTTTTCTGTGGTCACTACAAACTTAATGTATTAAGGTAACACAAATTTACCAGACATAGTGGCACACACCTATAATCTCAGAACTAGAGAAACAGAGGGAAGGACAGGGATAATGAGTTTCAGGCCTATATGGGCTACATATGACTGACAAGATCAAAAAAAGCATAAACATATTTTTGGAGGTCTCAAATGGGTTACCATACTTGAGTTCCTTTTGGAAACTCTAGAGGATTGTCTATTTCCTTGACTTTTCCCGTTCCTTGAGATTGCCTGCATTTCTTGATTTTGGTCCATTTCTCCATTTTCCTTTTTTTTTTTTCTTCCTTTTTTCCAGACCTGTGGCTTGAACTCTGGGCCTGGGCACTGTCCTTGAGCTTTTGTGCTCAAGGCCAGTGCTCTATCATTTGAGCCACAGCTTCACTTCTGGCTTTTGGTGGTAGATAAGACTCTCATGGACTTTTCTGCATGGGCTGGCTTCAAACCGCAATCCTCAGTTCTAAACTTCCTAAGTAGCTAGAATTATAGGTGCGAGCCACTGGTACCTGGTCCGTCATCCATTTTTCAAAGCCAGAAAAAGCAGGTCTAATTTTCATGTTGTATCACTCTGACCTCCTCTTGGGCCTCCCAATATTTGTGTGTGTATTTGTGTCAGTACTGATGCTTGAACTCAGGACTTGGAAAAAATCCTTTAGCTTAAAAAGTCATAGTGTTACTATAAAGGTGATGTACAGAGGGGTTACAATTACATGTCAGGTAAAGAGTATATTTCTTTTTAGACACTGTCACCCCTTCCCTTATCCTTTAGCTTTTTCACACAAGGCTGGCACTCTACCAATTAAGCCATAATTCCATTACCAGCTTTTTGGTGGTTAGTTGGAGATAAGAGTCTCACGATGGGGTTGGGAAGATGGCTCAGTGGTAGAGTGCTTGCCTTGCATGCATGAGGTACTGCGTACAATTCCTCAGTGCCACATAAGCAGAAAAAGCCAAAAGTGGTGCTGTGTCTCAAGTGGTAGAGTACCAGGCTTGAGCTGAAGAGCTGAGGGACAGCGCCCAGGCCCAGAGTTTAGGCCCCATGACTGACAAAAAAAAAGTCTCACGGTCTTTCCTACCTGGGCCAGCTCAGAATCATGACTCTCATATATCAGCCTTCCCAGTAGCTAGGATTCCAGGCATGAGCCACCAGTGCTCAGCTACTTCCTACTTTTACTTTCCCCTTACAAAATCCCTATGATTTGCACTAAACCTATCTGTGCAATCACGATTAATATCCCCACCTTGAGGTCAGCTAACTGGATATCTTAATTCTTAGTTAAGCTAACTGGATATCTTAATCCTCTGTGTAATATATTTTAACATATTCATAGACTATGAAAATTCAGATATGGACCTCTTTGGGGAACAATATTCTGCCTACTTTAGAGAGATAGACATTAAAGTAAATGAGTATGTAACATATATTATTGAAAACTCTACGTGCCGTCAAGAAAACAAATCTCTAAGACTGAGAATAAGGAGAGGTTTGGTGGGGGATCTTATATTTTAGAAAGAATGAAGAGCCAGGCACCGGTGGCTCACATCTGTAATCCTGGCTACTCAGGAGGCTGAGATCTAAGGATCATAGTTCAAAGCCAGCAGGCAGTAAAGTGCATGAGACTCATCTCCAATTAACAACCAGAAAACCGGAAGTGGCCGTGTGGCTCAAGTGGTAAGGTTAGGGTTAGGGTTAGGGTTAGCTAAAGAGCTGGAGGACAGCACCCAGGCCCAGAGGTCAAGCCCTATGACTGACAAAAGATAAAAAAAGAATGAATAAGAAATGCTGTTTAAAATTTGGCACTGGTGGCTTAGTCCTGTCATCTCAGAAGACTGAGATCTGAGGATCAAATTCAGCATGAGCAGGCAAATTTGAAAGACTCATATCTTTAGTTAACCAAGTAAAAGTCACAAGTGTGGTTTGGCTCAAGAGGTAGAGCACCAGCCAATCTTGAGCAACAATGCTAAACAAGAGTAAGAAGCCCTGAGTTCAAGCCTTAGTACTAGCAAAAAAATATTTCAAGTGGAAAAAGAGTCATTTTTCTCCCATCGCCCAAGTAATGAGAGTAACAACTGACAAATGACACTGCATCAAAGCAAAAAAGCTTTTGAACAATAAAGGACCAATCACCACAGTGAAGAAACAAGTCACTTAATGGAAGAAAACCTTTTCAAGTTGTTTATTAGATATTATACTTAATATTCAGAATATATAATGAGCTAAAAATAAATAAGAGATGAAATAATCTAAGTAATAAATTGAATAGTTCTAAAATATGAAGGACAAATGGCAAATAAGGTATATGTAGAAGTGTTAGCAGCCTAAGCCATGAAAGAAGTATAGATCAAAATGATATACATATGTCATTCACACACATTGTCAAACTCGGTGCCTGACACTTTTGCTCATACACATGCACATACTTGAAGTCAGTACCTGACTCTATCTCTCACTGGTAGTGCTGTATCAACTAAGCTATCTCTCTAACCCCTGAAATTTTCATATATGTAGGACAGATTGGAGATAAGGGAGAGAAAGTGCACCTGAATTCGTAATTAGAAGACCTGTTTTGTTCTGTTTTGTCATCCATTAGTTGGATGATTTTAGATAAATAAACATGTTAATCCAAGCTTCAGTTTCCTTGTCTGTAAAACAAATTTAGTGGTTCTAGGGTATGAACTTAGAACCTTACATTTACTAGGCACCTAAAGTCATGTCAACAGCCATCATTGTCTGTCCAAATTGAAATAATAGTAATCCTTTCCAAGGATTGTTGTCAGAAGGCTATGGAATGTTAGCTATTGCAAGTGTTTTGTACATCTTGAAATGCACATAGATAAAAGCGAAGGATCACTGGGCACTGGTAGCTCATATCTATAACCCTAGCTACTATGCAGGTACAGATCTAAGGATTGCTGTTTGAAAACAGCTCAGGAAGAAATGTCTGTGAGACTCTTATTTCTATTTTTTTTTGGAGGGGTCCGGTCGTGGGGCCTGAACTCTGGGCCTGGGTGCTGTCCTTCAGCTCTTCAGCTCAAGGCTAGCGCTCTACCACTTGAGCCACAGTGCCACTTCTGGCTTTTTATTTTTTGCTTATGTGGTTCTGAGGAATCGAACCCAGGGCCTCATGCATGCAAGGCAAGTGCTCTACCACTGAGCCACCTTCCCAGCCCCAGAGACTTTTATTTCTAATTATCCACCAAAAAGCCAAAATTGGAGGTGTAGCTCAAGTGTTAGAGCACCAGCCTTGAGTGAAAAAGCCAAACAAGTCACAAGATCCTAAGTTCAAGCTCTAGTACTGGAACATGAGGGCAGGAGGGAGAGGAAGAGGGAGACACAGAGATATAGGAGACACACAGAGGGACAATGAGAATGATCATAGCTATGTTTATGTGGGTATAAGTGCCAGTGTCTTCTTGTTTTTGTTTTTGTTTTTGGGAGGGTCTGGTTATGGGGCCTGAACTCTGGGCCTGGGCGCTGTCCCTTAGCTCTTCAGCTCAAGGCTAGTGCTCTACCACTTAAGCCACAGCACCAATTCCGGCTTTTTTCTTTTTGCTTATGTGGTACTGAGGAATCGAACCCAGGGCCTCAGGCATGCAAGGCAAGCGCTCTACCACTGACCCACCTTCCCAGCCCAGTGCCAGTGTCTTCTTGTGATGTCCAAATGTTCCCAAACTTGACTACTTAAGTGTGCATTTGCTTGTCAGTGTTTTGTTTGGCCCAACACAAGTAGGCTTGATAATGTAGTAAATACCATCTTTCACAGCCCCTTCCAGAAATTATTTTCTCTTTGCTTCATCCTAGTTTTCTCAGTTTCTAGTCTGAGACTAGAAAATATTCCAACATTACTTTAGCAGACAAATGCAAGTTTCAAAGATCCTTAGAGGGGGCTGGGGAGGTGGCTCAGTGGTAGAGCGCTTGCCTTGCATGCATGAGGCCCTAGGTTCCATTCCTCAGTACCACATAAGCAGAAAAAAAAAGCTGGAAGTGGCGCTGTGGCTCAAGTGGTACAGCGCTAGCCTTGAGCTGAAGAGCTGAGGGACAGCGCCCAGGCCCAGAGTTCAGGCTCCACGATCGGACCCCCCCCCCCCCCATGCTGGGCCTTGGTGGTATTTATTTATTTATTTATTTTTGTTGTTGTTGTTGTTGTTTGTTTTTTGTTTTTTGGGTCCGGTTATGGGGCCTGAACTCTGTAACATCTGGAAGGATGTACTAACATCTTTTTTTTTTTTTTTTTTGAGCAGGGATATTATTCTGGGAACTAGTTGTGCTCTAGTTGGTTTTTCAGCACCTGGGGAGATAGCTAACCCAAGTTCAAGTTCTTTTTTTTGGGGGGGGGGGGAGTCCGGTCGTGGCCTGAACTCTGGGCCTGAGTGCTGTCCCTCAGCTCTTCAGCTCGAGGCTAGCACTCTACCACTTGAGCCACAGTGCCACTTCCGGCTTTTTTCTCTTTTTGCTTATGTGGTGCTGAGGAATGGAACCTAGAGCCTCATGCATGCAAGGCAAGCACTCTACCACTGAGCCACATTCCCAGCCCTATTTATTTATTTATTTATTTATTTTGTCGGTCGTGGGGCTTGAACTCTGGGCTTGAGCGCAATCCCTCAGCTCTTCAGCTCAAGGCGAGCACTCTAGTGCTTGAACCACAGTGCCACTTCCGGTTTTCTAGTGGTTTATTGGAGATAAGAGTCTCACGGACTTTCCTGCCGGGGCTGGCTTTGAACTGTGATCCTCAGATCTCAGCCTCCAGAGTAGCTAGGATTACAGGTGTGAGCCACCAGTGCCTGGCTTGGTGGTACTTATGTTTATAAGCCCAGATACTCAGGTGGCTGTGGCAAGAGGATCATGAGTTCAAGGCCAACTATATGGTGAGATTGAAAAATATAAAATAAAATAAAGCCTTCCACCTTCTTCCAGCTGTGAAAAAGATGCTGTTTTATATGTGGCCCAGCCATGTATCCATATGGGTGCTAGTCCATCACCAGCTACATCTCAGTGGTAGAAAATGAAGAGGGCTCACAGGATTTAAATTCCTTAGAGTGGGGCACAGGTGGCTCACAACAGTAACCATAGTTAATTAGGAGGCTAAGATCTGAGGATAGAGGCAGCCCAGGCAGACAAATCTGTGACACTCTTTTCTCTAGTGAGAGAGCCACTACAAAGCCAGAAGTGGAAGTGTGCTTGGAGTGATAGAGTGCCATCTCAAAAAGCTAAAGGATAGCAACCAAGCCCTGAATTCAAGCCCCAGGTTCACATAAAAATGAAATAGAATTAAATAAATAAATAAATAAATACTCCTCAAAGCCAGTCGTGTGTGTTCCCAGTCTTCCCCTGTGACTCTAAATGACGAGGTGCTGCCAGTGTGATACCATAGTGATAGAGGATGGGCTGTTTTCTACTTTTCCCTCATAGGCACACCACTCAAACTCCTCAGCTTTCTTTTCTCCAAGGGGAAGCTATTATTTGTGATAATTGAAGGGCTTGAACTCAGAGCTCCACCCTTGCTTATTTGTTTGCTTGTACCTGGTGCTCTATCACTTAAGCCATGTTCCCAGCCTTACCTTTTGCTGGTTATTTTAGAGATGGAATCCCATGGGCTTTCTGCCAAGGTTGGTCCCAAACCACTATCTCCCAGATTTCAGTCTCCTGCGTCCTTAAAATTACAGGTTTAAGTCACTTACACCCAACTACTTTCCTCAGGTCAACAAAGCCTTAACATGTGCTTTATAATTACTGGGTCCAAAAATGTCCAGCCATTCTGAGTTTCAGAATGTTTGGAAGAAGACAAAGAACCCTGTGCTTAACTGATACAACCACTGAATACTTGAACATGGTCTTTCATCACTGCCTAACTGTACCTCATATCTTTTTATGCCAGTACTGGGGTTTGAACTCAGGGCCTTGTATTCTTGCTTAGATTTTCTGCTCAAGGCTAGCTCTCTACCACTTGAGTAACACTTCTATTTCCAGCCTCTGACTTTGTAGTTGGAGATAAGCATCTCACAGGCTTTTCTCCCTAGTCTGGCTTTGAACTTTGATTCTTAGATCTCAGGATCCTGAGTAGCTATAATTATAGGCATAAGTCACCAGCACCCATCCTCTTTCATATTTTTATTAAAGGATGAAAATAGAAACCAGAACCCTAAAATGTAACACCTTTACCATCAGCTAGGCTGTACATCTGTATTTTATGTGAGGGAAATAGGATGAAGAGAGGTGAATGCACTTGCTTAGGGAAAAAAACTGACTCCTGACTCCCAGTTCCACATTCTTTTCCCCTGGGTCTCCAGATACAAGAGCAATAAGAATCAAGAAAGTCAATTTAAAAAAGATGAATGACCCTATACTGCAGATGCGGATGGTTTCAGGACATCTCCTGAAAATAGAAGATGAAAGGTTTTTAGGGAAATGTAAAGAGTTGTGTTTCTGCTGAGAGCCAGCCTGGCCTAAGTTCAAGGTAGGATCTAAGACCCAGGAGGAATGTGAGATTGTCTTGTCCAGAAGGTGATGTGGAAATGAGGAACATCTTATCCCTCATGCAACAAGTCTTCCAGATCACTGATAAAAGCTCCTGAATGAAAGAATTGGAACTTGCTTTCTCTTTTAATCCCTTAGGAACTTGCTTAGTACCAGGCCTCCTGATTGATGCTGTTTGCCATGAAGATGAGATCATTCTGGCTTTCTGGCCAAAGGCCTGTCTGGATCCACCCAGTAGCTGGCTGTGTCCCTAAGCCACTAGTCTGGTCCTCCACAATTGAGTTGTCCCCATTTTCAGGGGACTATGTCAGCATAGCATACATCAAGGGCTTGCCTGCTGGCGTAGGGGAGCTGCTTCCCACCTCCACAACTCTGACCTCATAGATTAAACGAGGGGTAGAGATGGAAGTAATGAGACCCCTTCCTTCCATCACATGTGTTCATTTATTATCTCATTTTTGGTGTGTGTGTGTGTGTGTGTGTGTGTGTGTGTGTGTGTGTGTGTGTGTGCGCGTGCGCATGTGCACCAGTATTGACAATGAACTCAGGGCCTCCTGCTCTCACTTGGCTTTTTCTGACCAAAATCAGAGCTCTACAACTTGAGCCATGTCTCTAATTTCAGGCTTTTTGCTAGTTAGAGATAAAAAGTCTTTTGGATTTGTCTGCCTGGGCTGACTTTGAGCCTGGATCCTCAGATTTCAGCAACATGAGTAGTTAGGATTATAGGTGTGAACCACAGGTGCCATGCGATCATTTACTTTCATAAACTTTTCTGCCACCAATCTCTCTCTCCCATTTCCTAGGCAAAGTTGGACTTGCACTACTTCTACTTCCTGCTTAGTGTTCTATCTTTTTCCATCTAAGAGTCACAATGCTGCTCCTTCTACTTGGCCATTTCTTCTGGAATTCTCCCTCTGGCTCTTTGTATGACTGGCTTGTTGTCCTTCTGGTCTCTGTTTAGATATCATTATTTTTTGTGTCAGTACTGGGACTTAAACTCAGGGCCCGGACATTGTCCCTTAGCTTTTCTCAAGGCTGATGCTATAGCACTCGATCTACAGCTCCACTCCCAGCTTTTTGGTGGTTAATTGGAACTAAGAGTGTCATGGATTTGTCTGCCTAGACTGGCTTTGAAATGTGATCCTCAGATCTCATCCCTCTGAGTAGCATTTTTTAACATATTGATTTCAGATATTCTCAGAGTGAAGGACTCTTTTCTTCAACCTCTCAGAGTGTGAGATCATCCAACTTGTTTTGAATACCTCCAATTATGTCACCCTGAGTAACATTCTCTAGTTTTGAACAGCTATTGCTTCTCCTGTATATGGCTCTGTGGCTTTCTCCCATTGGTCCTAACTCTGTCCCAAAGATACAGATAATTATGTAGATAATAATTCTCAATTTTGCCATTCTCTAGTTGAACAATATCAACTCCTTCAACTGTTCCACATGTAACTTGGGTCCCATCCCCTTTCCCAACCACCTCGTTCCCTAAAAACAGATTTGGATGTATGTTGCCATTAAAGCTGGAACCATAGAATGATAGGGATATTTTTGTTGTTGGTGGTGGTGGTCGTAGGTCTTGAACTCAGGGCCTGGGCACTGTCCCTGAGTATATTTTTTTGCTCAAGGTTAGTGCTATGGCTCTTTGAGCCACAGCTCCATTACTTCTGGTTTTCTGGTGGTTACTTGGAGATAATAGTCACATGGACTTTCTAACCTGGGCTGGCTTTGAACCATGATCCTCAGATCTGAGCCTCTTGAGTAGCTAGGATCACAGGCACATGATAGAGTTCTTAACACCAGTGTTTGACTAGGGAAGAAGGGACATTGGCCTATTTCTCCATACACAGTAGCCTTCCAGGTCTGAATTAATTCTCCTGGCAGCCATAGCCCACTGCTATCAAATATGGAATTTATTGTCAAGTAAAACCTCAGACATATATGCATGTATGTATGTATTTGAGACACAGTCTTGATACATAGTTCAAGCTGGTCTGGAACTCACTGCAACTCAGACTGATTTCAATCTAGTTATCCTCCTGTCTCGGCCTGCCTAGTGCTGAGACCACAGGTGTGAACCACCATGCTCAGCCTCAGAGATGGTTTTAGTCATCCTTCTGGTAGGCCACATGTTTACCATCTTTTTCTCATGAGATCAGCTCAAGTATAATCTCTATATTTGCTTCACTTTTAAGCTTTACTGTTATTTGAGCTTGCTAGAAACTTTTTGGATCCTGATTTTCTTGCCCAACCTATATACATTAAAGGATGCAAACCTACACACTAAGAAGTAAAAACTCTCTTTATTCTCTTCAATTCCTGTACCCTCTTCAGAGATAACTATTGTTATCTGTTTCCTGTGCATCTTTATCCATTACTAGAGACTTATGAACATGTGTGTGAACACTTGAGTATTTAAAATTCATTAATTGGATTATCTTATTCATATGAGTTTATGACTTAAGAGTAAACCAAAAGCCTCTGTTTTGTGCCAGTGATGGGCTGAAGTTCAGGACCTGTGCACCGTCTCAGCTTTTTCACTCAGGCTGGTGCTTTACTACTTGATCTATACCTACTAAAGTTTCAGCTTTTTGGTGGTTAATTGAAGATTACTCTCATGGCATTTCCTGCCTGAGCTGGCTTTGAACTGGGATTCTTAGATCTCAGTTTCCTGAGTAGGTAGAATTACAGGCATGAGCCATTGGCAACCGGTTTCAAAAGCCTCTTCTCAGCCTTGGTGCCTGGGTCTGGGAGCTGTCGCTGAGCTCAAGACCCACAACTGACAAAAAAGAAAAAGAAAAAGCCTCTTCTCACAGTAGCTTCTGTTTTCAAAAGGCAGAACAGTATCCTATTGATTGGATATAGCATCATTTTGGGGGAGTGCTGGGATTTAATCCAGAACCTTTCACATACTAAATAAGTGCTTTGCCCCTGAGTACATATGAGCATTACCATAATGTATTTAATCAACCCTTTTGTGATGAATATTTGGACTTCTTTCTTTGTCTTTTTGTGTATGCTTGTCCTGGAACTTGAACTCAGGGCCTAGGGGGAGTCCATGAACTTCTTTCTGGCTTCTTTTCATCAATCATAGGACTTGAACTCAGAGCCTGAGTGGGTGAGTGGGATCCCTGTGCTCTTTTTTTTGGGGGGGGGGTCCGGTCGTGGGGCCTAAACTCTGGGCCTGGGCGCTGTCCTTCAGCTCTTCAGCTCAAGGCTAGTGCTCTACCACTTGAGCCACAGCATCACTTCCGGCTTTTTTTTCTTTTTGCTTATGTGGTGCTGAGGAATTGAACCCAGGGCCTCATGCATGCAAGGCAAGCGCTCTACCACTGAGCCACCTTCCTAGCCCCCCTTGTGTTCTTTTATTCAAGATTAGCACTCTACCACTTTGAGCCACAGCTCCACTTCTAGCTTTTTGCTGATTAATTGAAGATAAGAGTCTCACAGACTTTCCTGCCTGAGATGGCTTCAACCATGATCCTTAGACCTCAGCCTTCTGAGTAGCTAAGATTACAGGTCTAAGCCACTGGCATCCAGCTTGTTTTCTTTATCACATTACATTAATACTTAGACATAGTTGAGTATTCCTCTTATAGGAGTAGTGAGCCTTTATTTTGCCAAAGACCATTTAGATATTAATAAAATCATTGATAAAAAACATTGTAAAAAATTATAAATGTAGGCAGACAGGCCTCAGGTAGCTGACATATCTGCCCTGTCACGTACCAGATGGTTTTGTGGGCCTTATAATGTCTGTGAGCTGGATATAACTGACCCCAGCAAGATAATGTGGAAGAGAACTAGTGCAGTGTATGTGCTGTTGTGAGTCAGAAGAGAAGGGGAAGTGATAGGGTAAATTAGGCTTTGCCAGAGAACCATGCAGATAATCCAGGTACAGAGAACAAAGAAAGGTTTATTGCCAGGAAAGGGGCTGGCAAGACCCCCCGCTCACAAGGGAGAAGTGAGAAGAAGCACCAGCTATTGTCTGAGGTGACCTATATAACCTAGGAGGTTTAGGAGGGGCTAGAAGGGGCTAGGAGGTGGAGACTCTGGAGTGGATGTGATGGCCAGGGGCTTCATCATGTTGGACTAGGCTTTATGGCTGCTGTCCAAATAGTAGATAAGGGACCTTGCAGCTACCCAGACCTGAAGGTTAAAGGGCTCTTGTTGCCTTATATGGTGGTAGCTACCCCAGAGAAGTGCCATCCCAAGGTAGAGGAAGTTGGAGGCTGATTATTTACTGCTTTTACTACATGGGCCTGGTGTTGCCTAGGAAGGGAGCATGCTAAGCTATGGAGAGGGGAAGGAGTGTACTAAGCTATGGGAAGGGAGCTCATTTTGCTAACAGGAAGTAAGGCCCGAGGTACTTTTCCATTTGTCTTGTTTCATAAAAGTTGTTGCAGTATGACAGGGAAGTTGATTCCTTGGAAAGTCTGGACATAATACATGTTAACAAGCCCATAAGGCTGGAAATGAGAAGGTAGATACAGCTCTCCTCTAGGCCTAGGCTGAGAGCAGTCTTTCCTGAGCTCCAAGAAATATGCCTGAAATTGTGTTAGGCTCCTTCTGCATGGAACACAAGATGTGCTACCCACCCCTCTCTTGCCAGTCCTGGGGCTTGAACTAAGGGGCTAGGTGCTGTCCCTGAGCTTCTTTGTGCTCCAGCCTAGCACTGTACAGTGCTGTACACTTGAGCCACAATACTACTTCTGACTTGTTCTACGTAGTTTTTTTCCCCTTTGGGCAAGTTATTTATCTTTTATTTTATTATTTTATTGTGAAAATACCATACAGAGGGGTTACAATTACATGAGCAAGGAAATGAGAACATTTCTTATCAAGCATTGTTGCCTCTTCCTTTGTTTCCCCTTACCATCCCTTCCCTCCTATCTCCTCACTCTGAGTAGTTTTTAAAAATGAGTTTCACAGGCTTTCCAGAGTAGCTAGGATTACATTTGTGAGCCACCAGCACCCCTCTAAGATGTACTCTCTTTATGGGAGCAGCCACAGCCCAGCTTGGAATAGAAGAAAAAAAGAAAAAGTAAGTCCCTCAATACTGATGGCTCATGTCTGTAATCCTAGCTATTCAGGAGGCTGAGATCTGAGGATCATAGTTTAAAGCCAGCCCCAGGTGACAAATTTGAGAAATTCTTGTTTCCAACTAACCCATAGAAAGTGAAAGTAGATGTGTGGCTCTAGTGGTAGAGCACCAACTGTGAGTTAAAGAAGAAGGCAAGGCCTTGAGTTCAAGCCCCAGTATTGGCACACACACTTACACAAAAGCAAGAGTTGACAAGTCAAAGCAGGATGTGGAAGGAAGGCCCGATGAACACTAGGAACCAATTGTGGGCACTACAGGAACAGCCATAGGGAGGCAGATAGCACAAGGAAGAGGAAAGACTGAGGGTGGCCTTGGTGCAGGTGAGGCCCCTTGGGAACCAGAGACCAGAGCAAGTATGATGAAGTACATGTGGTGAGAGCAGCCTGGCTCCAGTGCTGAGGAGCTGTGGGAGGAAAAGAAGGCTGAAAAGGGAGGTGCATGTGTGTTGGGGTGCAGGTCACCTACCAGCTCTGAGCACAGGTGAAAGCTGCGGTTTCAGATCATCATCATGGTGATCATGTGTTGGCTGGCCATGTAGAGAAGACCTGGGCAGGGCAGCCTAGAGGCAGGGAAACCAGGGAGGAGCCTCTTGGGACAGTTCAGGTCAGAGTCAGTGAGGACTGACATAAGGGTATAGCCAGTGGAGATGCTCACACAGACAGACAGACAGAGTAGGGCCTAATGACTGACAGCAACAGTCAAAGAAGAATTAAACACAATGACACCATGTAAACATACACACAATAGATGGTACAACCACCAGATACAGAGCTCTTGGGAGAAGACAAGCATACCTCACCCAAACTTGCTTACAACCTGGCACCAG
This sequence comes from Dipodomys spectabilis, assembly GCF_019054845.1. Lineage (NCBI taxonomy): Eukaryota > Metazoa > Chordata > Mammalia > Rodentia > Heteromyidae > Dipodomys > Dipodomys spectabilis. The sequence goes on from NW_024871047.1 coordinate 2,701,447, forward strand.
CACTGATGCACACATGGGCAGGGTGGCAGGATGGGGACTGTCCTTCTAGGTGTATGCATGTGTACTGCACCTGCTTCATGAAGGGACTTATGTCTGGTTTCCCTCTAGGTGCATGCAGGCTGGTCATGTGTATGGTCACCCATCTGTTGGGGGACGGCAGGCCTTATAGCTAATGACTCTACTAAGAGACCCTTTCTGCTCTGCAGGACTAATTTCATATTTTAGAAGGACACTGGCTCAAGTGGAGTTACTAGCAGTTGGCTGGGAACAGCTTCTAACTTTATTAGAGAAAAAGCCATGTAGAAAGTCTCTGCCCTCTTACTGCGGTCCATTAGTGTGATTAATAATAAATATTCCCAGGCAGTTGGTACTGGTGAGATGCCATTGCGCTGCTGTTAATTGTTATGCACCCATTATCTCCAGCTGTCTAGCCTGCCCACTATGGTATTAGGGTGATAGGCCTTGTAAAATACATGTCCTTCCTCAGTGTGCCAGCTCGAAGCTCAGGAGTAAAATGGTCACAAGTTAAGGATGGTAGAAATAAGGGGAACTTTGGACTCACAAGACCCAGGTTAAGATTCATCCCACTGTCAACAAACTGTGAGAATTTTGGGTAAAGCCACTTTGGTCTTCAGACCTTCAGTGTTGCCATTGTTGTCTCTAGATTTTCTTGCCAGGTCTACATTAAGTTAGATACAGAAATGGCCTTGCTAACATCCAGCACATAGTAGATGCCTCATCAACATTATCTTCTCTCCTTTCACTCAAAATCTATTATTTCTAAGAAGTGAGTAAAACACAGAATGGTTAAAAGTATCAGTTTTGGGCCAGGCCAGTGGCTCACACCTGTAATCCTAGCTACTCAGGAGGCTGTCAGAGGATTGTGACTCAAAACTCCATTGAGACTCTTATCTCTAATTAACCACCAGAAAACCAGAAGTGATGTGGCTCAAAGTGGCAGAGCACTAGCTTTGAGCAAAAGAGCTCAAGGACAGGGACCAGGCCTTGAGTTCAAGCCCCTCAACTGACAAAAAAAAAGTATCATTTTATGTTCTCAATGATATTGTATCACAAGATACATTCTGTCTGTGTCTCTGTGTCTGTTTCTGTGTCCCTCTCCCTCTCTCTTATCTCCCTCTCTCCCTTTCTCTCACTCCCCCTCTCTCTATCTCCCTCTCTCCCTCTCTCTATCCTCCTTTGTGTGTGTGTGTGTGTGTGTCTTACTGCTAGGAAGAGCAGTGTTGCCAGCTCATTCTCTTTGTTTGTTGAAGGCACCCATAACTAGTCAAATGTTTGGGCTACTAACCTTAGGGGTAGGAAGCAAGTGGGAATACCTCAGAGTTTCAGCCTGAAGATGCTACTTGCCCTCATTTGTGTCTGGCATATCTGTCTTCTTTTGAGTGGAGAAGAGGAAAAGCCTCATAGATTTAGTTTATTTCTTCTTTAACAATCAACTTAGGGCAAATGTACTAAAGACAGCAGAAGAGATCTAACTTGGCCGTGCAGAAGAGTTTCTCAATAATGATGAGAATGAAAAGTTCCCTCCAAAAGTTCTTAGTGATGAAGAAATTTCAACTGCTGCCATACAATGCCTTGTGTGTGGGAAGGTATTTGTGTAAAGTGTCTCTGGGATTCAGAGCTGCTCCCCACTTAGTTCCTGTCTCCTATCACCTCTCCTCTGAAGGAGGATTGGCATTTAGAATGTAAATGCTTTTATACAGCAGTGAGCTTGGATTTAGGGTGGGGACAATATATGGGGAAGTGATTACAAATTCAATTTCATTTCATTCTTGAGCATGGCATAAGCTTTCACATAAATCAGCCTTGCGCAGTTCTTATTTGCCATTCCCTTGACATTGATGTCCACATTTGCTGCAGCTCTGGAATTATCTCTGGGCTTAGAGTCCAGGTCAAATCTCTTCTTTCCATATGTCTTGTCCCTAAAAGGATGCTCTTGGCTTTCTTGCAGTTCAGAGCCTGAATGTGCCTAAGCAATTTCTGCTCACATTGCCTTTAATCTAGATGTTCTGTTTGCAAAATGACTTGTCCTTCCTTGAAATATCAAAACCCTCTAATGCCTTTCTATCTGTCACTTCTCCTAGGATAATCAACCTATGTGTGGATCATTAGCCTTTATTTCCGTATCTTCCTTTCTACAAACACTAATAGAATTTTTCTTCTGTCCAGACCTAATTGTGATGATTCAGGTGCCAGCAGTTCATACCTATAATCCTTACTGCTCAGGAGGCTGTGATCTGAGGATTGTGGTTTGATGCCAGCCCAAGCTTGAGACTCTTATCTCTACAAAAAAGGCCAGAACTAGACCTGTGGTTCAAGTGGTAGAGCTGTATGTAGCCTTGAATGAAAAAGATGACTGGAGAGAGGAAGGGTGGGAGGATATAGTCATTGTATTAAATGCATATATGTGAAAATAGAGTCAAGTAACTTGATGGGATGGGTGGGGTTGGGAAAATGGGGAAGAACACTAGAAGGAGTGATATTAATCAAGATGCATTGTTCTCATAAACTAACTTGTTAAATTTAAAGCCCTATGTACAATTGCTAAAAGATAATATAACAAATTAAAAAAATATTTTCATTGTTATTATAATGTTGTATGCCACCCATTTCTTTACTTTCCCCCAGTTTCTCTCTCCCATCCCTGCCCACAAGTTTACATAGGTCATTTTCTATGTAGTGTATAGTTAATAACATGATTGCATTTGTTTATCCTTCTTCCTGCTTCCTTCACCCCTCCTTTATTTCCCCCCAGAAGATAAAAACCAAAGCAAAACCAAACACTACCAATAAAAAAACAGGTACTGAATTAAAGCCCCAGTATTCGTACAAAAATAAATTTATGGGGCTGGGAAGGTGGTAGAACACTTGCCTTGCATGCATGAGGCCCTGGGTTCGATTCCTCAGCACCACATAAGCAGAAAAAGCTGGAAGTGGTGCTGTGGCTCAAGTGGTAGAGCACTAGCCTTGAGCTGAAGAGCTGAGGGACAGTGCCCAGGCCCAGAGTTCAGGCCCCATGACTGGAGCTAAATAAATAAATAAATAAATTTATTTGCGGGTATTCATTTGGTCCTAGGATGATTAACCTCAAATTACATAAAAACAGTAAGAGGTGGGCTGTGATGGAGGTCAGAAATTCTGGCTATTTAGGTATGGAGTGCTATGTAAAGAGCTAGGGAACAAAAGTATATTTCCCTGGTTATCTTGAAAAACAAGACAGAACCATCATTGCTTCTCTTCTTTTCCAACTGGGAGATGACTGAGATGGGTTCCTTTCAGAGGGTTTCAAGTCTAGGCTCCAAATATTTAGACACCATTGCTTGAGTGTAATTGGTATAACCAGTTTCTGTCTGGCAAAGTGAGGGAGAAGGGAATTATTATTTCCCCTGGTTCCAACCATACACACACACACACACACACACACACACACACACACACACACACACACAATCTATACATTACATATATACTATATATATATATGTAATATATACATTTTGCTGGTTAATTGGAGATAAAACTCTCACAGACTTTCTTGCCCAGGATGGCTTTGAACTGTGATCCTCAGATTTCAAACTGTTGAGTAGCTAGGACTCAAGGCATGAACTACTAGTGCTTCTTATCTGAGCTCTTTGTATCCTTTATTACTGTGTCAACTACTAGTGCTTGGGCCTTAGCCCTTCTTTCTACCTACTTCCTTACCCCTTCCCCAGCCTTGGACACATTCCTCCCTACATGGACTCCTGTGCTTTCTTTCTCTTTTAGTACTGTGGTTACCTGCTTGTTACACTATCCATTTGTTGTATTTGTTCACATACAACAAATTGTTTTTGCACACTCACAAAAGGGTGTTGACATGATGGGTTGTGAATGATGCACAGGGAATTTCCACTTTCCAGAAAGTTGGAGTCTCTAAGCAGCTTCTCTTTTTTTTTCCCTTTAGCCATTTAACTTAGTACCAGGGCCCCTGTAGACTCTAGGGGATCATGAATGGAAAAGGAATCAGTGAGCTCCTTGAACTTCTGAGAAAAGAGGACCATGATGTTATCAAAGCATGTTATTGGCTGCTATCACTCTCCTAGCTTCTGAGGCTTTTCTGGTAAGTGCTGTACTTCCTTGGGACAAATGCTCAGCTTGAGGAAATGGTCTTGGCAGGGAACTTTGTTTATTCTAGCATCCATCAAGGAATCTTGGCACAGTGAGAGAAACTGAGGCACAATGACTCATAGACACTAAGTTGGGAAAGCAGAAGCGGAAATAGGACTGTTGGTTCCTGAATAAATGCAAGACCTTATGCAACCCTACTAGTGTCACCTATTTTCCTACGAAATGTAGAAACATATTTCATTTGCATCTGTGTGTGTGTGTGTGTGTGTGTGTGTGTGTGTGTGTGTGTGTGTGTGTGTGAGTGAGGGGAGGGGGGAAGACCTTGGAAACCCAGTAGTTCAGCTTTTGTTGACGAAGGGGAAACAAGATGAGAGAAAGAAAGGGACTTACCAACCTGTGAGTGGTCACAGGTTGAGATAATGGTAGAATTGTAAGTAGAGCCTAAGTGTTCTGACCCCTGTCCCACTTCATACTGACTGACCATCAGTGATGTATGGGATGTCTTACATCACAAAGGTACTGAATCAAAGCTGGGCCAGGTGGTGGCTTACACACGTGATCCTAGCTACCCGGAGGCCTGAGATCTGAGGGTTGTAGCTGGAAGCTAAACAGGACAAAAAAAGTCAGTGAGGCTCTGTCTCCTAATAACTAGAGAAAAGCTAGAAGTGGAGGTGTGGCTCAAGTGGTAGAGCTCCAGCCTTGAGAGAAAAAGCCAAGTGAGAGTGTGAGAGCCTAAGATCAAGCCCTAGTTTTGGCACACATGAAAAAGATTTTCAAATCATACCTTTGCACAGTTGCCTGTGCAAAGAAGGGAAAGGATAAGGACCAATCATTTTCAGATTCAGACTTAACCAAATGACTGCTAGTGTCCAGCACTGTGGTCCTGGGATTCTGTGACCTTGACAAATGGTAAAGAGGGAACCTACAGACCTGATGCAAGCATCTCCCCGGGGGACTTACGCCTCAACAAAATGTAAATATATTGGGGGAAGGGCTTGGAGACCAGAGCATTGATTTGAGGAGGGTAGTAGGGACTGAGAGTTAAGGGAAGAAAAATGATTAGAAGTCAAATATCCAGAAAGGGATTTCAATTTTGATGAAAATGAGGACCAGCTGGGTGTTGTTGGCTCACCCCTGTAATTCTAGTTAAAGTGACTGAGATGTGAAGATCAAGTTTGAAGTTAGTGCTAGGCAGAAAAATCCTTGAAACTCTTATCTCCAATTAACTAGCAAAAAGCAGAGGTGGAAGTGTGGCTCAAGTAGTAGAGGTCTAGATTTGCAGAAAAGGCCAATTGAGAGCCCAAGGTCCAAGTACTGGCAAATAAACACACACACACACACACACACACACACACACACACAAACAAGGATCAAGCAAGAAGAGGAAATATGATGGGAAAAGAATTCTACAGAAGAGAATACATGAAGTGTTGGAGGAGATTTGATGGTTTGGTCAAGATAAGTTTCCTGGGGACTTGGGAATCTACATCTCTCAGGAGCTGTTTCGGATTTGTTGTGGCCCCAGAAAGCAGAGCTGAGATCCATGGGTGGGAAGTAAATGAAAGAGTTTCCGATACACTCCGAAGTTTTTCTAAGAGGCAGAAATGCCTACAGAGGGACAACTTTGAACAGCTTTGATAAGACAGTGAGCTGGCGATCCGTGGAAAGTTGCAGGGGGTAGGCGGGTCTGTGTAAGCATCTGCCAGGGTGTGGCCCATGGTCGGCTCTCGCAATGACTGGGAATGGGGCCAGATGTACGGGAAGCGGTGGGCTAGGGAAGGTGGGAAAGGTTGAGAGAAGATTAGGGTGGGCTTGAGCTGAAGGTGAAAGCCTCTTTGGGCGGTCGGGGCCTAGGCTGGGGGTCCCCACGTGGCCGGAATGGCTAGGCTGGGCTGGGCCGGGCTGGGCGGGGCGAGGCCGGCGGCCGGCGAGGAGGCGGGCACGAGGGCGGGGAGCGGCGCGGAAGCCGGGCCACATAAAGGAGCGGGCGGTGCAACGGGGGCGGCTCTTTCCTGGGTGGGGTTTGTGAAGTCGTGGCCCGTTAGCAGGAAGCCAAGCAGTCGCCCCGACGCTACCGAGGGACCCAATTCGAGACCCCGACCCCCCGAGTTGCATCCGAGTGTGTACTACGTGCTCAGTGCTGCCCGATACTTTCTAGCTAAACTTCAGCAACTCCGCTGCCTTTGCTGCCACCATGCCCAAAACGGTGAGTGCTGAGGATGGGCGCTGTGGGCCCTAAGGGTATTCGCTAGTCCTTTGAGCCCTGTGCGGCTGGCTGCGGGCTTGGCCGGCCACCGAACCCGACTGGGACGCTGTGCCCTACGCCATGGCTGGAGGAGGAGAGGAGACGAGTTGGGGGGGCGGGTCTCGTGGTCTAGCGTGCCCTCGGGGATGAGGGGGTGTCCAGTCTACAAGTGTGAATAGGGCGGGGGGGGGCAGCTTGTTACGTTCCAGTTCCCTGCGTCTGGATTGCGACAGTGAGGAAAGGTTTCTTTGCGGGCCCAGGGTCCCTTCCATTCCCTAAAGAGTAGTGGGCACGAAGGAAACGACTTTGGTCCAGGGAATACTTTTCCGAATCCAGAAATTGGCGCCTTTCAGGGCCAAGGCTGTTACTTTCCAAGTGGGGCCATGGGAACTCAGAAGCCAGGAGGAGGGAGTTGCCTAGGGCGGATCCCGCCACCCGCAACCACCTCCCCCCCCTCTTTCGCACAGCCATCCCAGGAGGCTTCAGCTGTTTCCCAATAGGAGTTGAGGACAGAGATGCAGAGGAAGATCGCCCTCAACCAGTAGGGCCAGCACTTCAATAGGCAGCACTCTGAGGAGAGGCCTAGCCAAGCTACTGGGAAGGGACCAATTTCTCCTGCCTCCTCACTCACCAAATCCCTGCCCTTTCCACGACTTCATACTAATCTATCCACTTCAGACCCGTTCAGGGAGGTGTTGTCTTTAGTGTATGTGTGTGTGGGGGGTAATCACATCTTTTTAGAGTGGTGGTTAATTTGGAGATCTGGTCTCCGCTGTCACTGGCTCTTCTGAGAACAGCAAAAGCCTCCTGGGAGTGAGGCCTAGGGGGGCCGGATGCCCAGAAGGGAGGGTTGGGGGAGGGGTGTGCCTGACTAATGAGCTCTGCTTGCTTTTGTGCAAGTCATTCCAAATGGCTGGGGCCCTTCCCTTGTTGAAGTAGGGCTAGTTTACCACCTTGGCTTGAGTCTCTTAGACCCAGTAGCTTGTTGGGCTGGTCTAATCTAGCCGATACTCCCTGTCTCATCGCTCCAAGATTACCTAAGCCTGAAACAGTGGAGTAGCCTTGAGAAGGGCTGAAGGCCCCTAGGATGAGAAGAGATTTAGGGAAGGGGAGGCAGTTCTTTGGGCACATGCTGAGGTTTACTTGCCACGTTGCTGTATTTTAGCTTCACTTACCAATGTCATTCTTGTATTTCTAGAGCCTTGTCTTTTTTCTGAAATACCGAACTTTGAGACAAGTATGTGCTTTCACCATTTCTCTCTTTCAAGTTGCCCATGGTTTTATAACATAGGGCTTTTCCAGGCTTTCTTCCCAAACCCTTCCCTTTGCAAAGTCAGAAAGAGTGGTTTCCCCAAAGGAAGGGGGAAAAACCCTACTGACTCTGCCAACATAGAGGATTGTGGAGATCATGCAGCAGCCTCTTTTTGGGTCCATTTCTTATTGATTCTTGTCTCTTCTTCACATGTAGCTTTGCCCAAGCAGTTGGATGGATCTCTGAAATAGATTGTTCTGTGACCTCTTCCCTACTGGTGTCATAGTTCAATTCTGAGACTTCCTGCCTTTAAACAACTTGAGGGGCCTAGAAAGTGCCTCAGGCAAAAGTGACAAAAAAGACAGCCTAGTAACCCTTACCCTGAATGTAGAAAGAGATTGAAATATAACTTTGGAGGCAGGTCTGAAGTACTGAAAATACCTGAGTACTGAAAGAATTTTTATGCAAATTGACTGAAATTTGAATCAAGTTGTATTGAGAGAACAGAATCTTAGTAGACTAAAAGCATTTGAGAGTTTTCCATGCTGTTCAACTCCAGTGGAAACTTTTAAGGAAAACATACTTATTAAGACCATACACTCTTGGGCTGGGAAGGTAGCTCAGCGGTAGAGTGCATGCCTTGTAAGCATGAGGTCCTGGGTTCGATTCCTCAGCACCACATAAACGAAAAAAGCCGGAAGTGGTGCTGTGGCTCCAGTGGTAGAGTGCTAGCCTTGAGCTGAAGAGCTAAGGGACAGTGCCCAGGCCCAGAGTTCAGGCCCCATGACCGGCAAAAAAAAAAAAAAGACCATACACTCTTAACCTGAATGATACTTCAGACTATATAGTACAACCATCATAAAGTGAGGAAGAGGGGTTGGGAAGGTGGCTCAGTGGTAGAGCACTTGCCTTGCATGCATGAGGCCCTGGGTTCGATTCCTCAGCACCACATAAGCAAAAAGAAAAAAGCTGGAAGTGGTGCTGTGGCTCAAGTGGTAGAGCGCTAGTCTTGAGCTGAAGAGATGAGGGACAGCACCCAGGCCCAGAATTCAAGCCCCATGACTGGACCCTCCCCCCCCAAAAAAGGAAAGAATATTTAGTCCTATTGGAAAGCACCTTCCTTCTTCTTTTTTTTTTTTTGGTCTTGGGGCTTGAACCCTGGGCCTGGGTGCTGTCCCTGAGTTCTTCACCTCAAGGCAAATGCTTTACCATTTGAGCTACACCGTCACTTTCAGTTTTCTGGTAGTTAACTGGAGATTTAGAGTCTCATGGACTTTCTTTCCCCAGCTGGCTTTGAACTATGATCCTCAGATCTCAGCCTCTTACGTAGCTAGGATAATAAGTGTGAGCCACTAGTGCCTGATTTGGAAAGCACCTTCTTAAGAGTGCATGGTCTGGGCACAGGTGGCTCATCCTAGTAATCCTAACTGCAGGAAGCTGAGACCTGAGTTCAAGCCCTTGTATTACACACACACACACACACACACACACACACACACACACACACACACACACACACACACACACACACACACACACACACACACACACACACACACACACACACACACACACACGGCATTTTGTGACTGAGCCAGGGTTGGTGTTCAACTTTCTGACACTTTCCCCATTGAGCCCCTACTCTGACCCCAAACACACACACACACACACACACACACACACACACACACACACACACACACACACACACACACACACACACACGGCATTTTGTGACTGAGCCAGGGTTGGTGTTCAACTTTCTGACACTTTCCCCATTGAGCCCCTACTCTGACCCCAAACACACACACACACACACACACACACACACACACACACACACACACACGGCATTTTGTGACTGAGCCAGGGTTGGTGTTCAACTTTCTGACACTTTCCCCATTGAGCCCCTACTCTGACCCCAAACCAGTGATTGAGTTTTTGAAGTTTGAGTTCCCTTTCTTGCCCCAAACCAACCCAAACCAATTGCTTGCTCGTCACAGGCTTTAATAATCTGCAAATTAAAGGAAGTAGGTAATTTGTGCAAATTTAACAACGTGGTCATTTATACTGTCTCCTGGAAAGATCTGGGAGTGTCACTGGGTACCTCTTGTTACTTTTCTCATTTGTTATTCTAATGCTAAGCCCTTCAGGGGCACACCCTACTTCAGTGAATGCTAGCCAGTAACTTCAAGTAGAGGGAAGAATTCCTATTTTCACTCTTTCAAGGGTGGATTTTAGGATATTTCTAAAATGTGACTGATAGGAAGGTAGTGGAAAAAAATCAAACCTGTTCATTTGCAGGAACCAGGCTTGCAGTTTTTTCAGTCAGTTTCATTTTCCTCACCAGCTGTTTCTTCTAGTTAGGCCAGCCTTCATTAAATCTGTTAAAACATGTCCTTCTTGGACTCTGCCTCTGGATGCCAGTTTCCTGAATCTGCTTTATTAGCCAGAATGGGAAATCTTATGAACTGCCATCTATACTTTCTGATGATATGACAGTTATAAAAAAAAAAAAAGCTTGGGGCTGGGAAGGTGGCTCAGTGGTAGAGTGCTTGCCTTGCATGCCTGAGGCCCTGGGTTTGATTCCTCAGCACCACATAAGCAAAAAGAAAAAAGCCAAAATTGGTGCTGTGGCTTAAGTGGTAGAGCACTAGCCTTGAGCTGAAGAGCTGAGGGACAGTGTCCAGGCCCAGAGTTCAGGCCCCATGACCGGACCCCCCCAAAAAAAAGAAATAAAAAAGCTTTCTCACTCTTACTCTGCTTTAGCCTTTTAATTTTAAAGATCTCAAAGTCTTTGGGGAAGGGCTTCTCTCAAGTCCCTAAAACAAGGTTTTGAATTTTCTAGATGTTCTGGAGGTTTGGATTTGGTTAAGTAAGCAGTTTATTAAGTGTTAGAGTTTTAAAGTCTTCCTCCATTTTAGAAAGGGAAGTCGGACTAGTGTCGTAAAGCATGCCAGTGGTCAGGCTGGCACTTGAATCCGAGATCTTAGTTAGTGGGTCAGTCTTTGAATTTTGTTCTAGATCAACAGGTAAGGAAAGGTGATCAGGTGGTCATTTGATGTTGCTGTGTATATGAGTTAGACATAGTACTTGGATCCTTGAAGAATTTGAGGGTTCCTGAGTCTGTATTCAGCTAAACTTTAACGGGCTATGTGGACTATTTATTCTTCTGCCATTCCTAGCATTGCTTGAGCCACTGAAGTGGCACTAAAGTGGTACTTGGCAAATAGGGAGCAGAATCTACAGTCTTCTAACCCCTGAAGTAGCCTTGCCTGTAGTCTTCAAGGTGGAGCAAAGGATTAGGAATGGAGGTGGTATGAGAGAGATGCTCCAGTTTATTGAACCCTTTTTTCTGCTGGTCCTTGGGCTTGAACTCAGGGTCTGAGCTCTGTCCCTGAGCCTCTTTGTGCTCAAGGCCAACACTCTACCTACCACTTGAGCCATAATGCCACTTCCACCTTTTTCTGATTACTTTAATGGAGATAAGACTCTGTCTTGGACATTTCTGCCCTGACTGGCTTTGAACCTCGATCCTCAGATCTCAGCCTCCTAAGTAGCTAAATTACAGGCATGAGCCACTGCACCCAGCTCTCATTGAACACTTTGTAAAGTATAGGTGATAGACACAGAGCATCTCAGACATTTCCTTTGGACTTGTCAGTGAATGGTCTTCTGGGATGGGAGGGGCTGGTGGAGCCAGACATACCTGGTGGGACCTTGTAAGACACCAGCTAATCTTTCCTCTCTTTGGCTTGGGAAGGGAAAGGTTGCTCTGTGAGTGTAGGGGTGGTATTCACTATGAATATGCTCACTTTCTATTCTCTTTTATTCCTGTAACACCCCCCCCCTACTGTGGCCCCTATGCAGTCACTACCTTACTGAATGGTGGAACTTGAAGGGACATTTAGAGGTCATCGTGTCTCCAAATTGGATTCTCTTTGGATGAGTTGCAATGACGGCCACAATTATTCTGAATTCTATTCTAATTGTGTTGCTTGGCAACAGCCTGTCTTAGGTCCCTTTGTATATTACTGGGAGTCCCCTCCCAGTGGAATCTTCTCCCCAGAGGGGAGAAGACCTGGCTTCCAACACTATCAGGGTTGGGCCTTTCAGGGCCAGAAGTGTTCTGATCTTCAAAGATAAAATTGAGTCTGTCTCTGATCTTTCCAAGATAGAATTGAGTTTATCGTGTGCCTTTTAACTCACAATCTTTTTTCCACACCACTGCACTTCATTCTTCTGTCCCAGTAGGAAAACAAAACAACAAACAGAGTACAAAGGTGGTCTTCTTTGGGGGCACTCCATTGGTCAAGTGATGGGGCTGGTCTTTTCATAATTGACTGGCTTTACTGTTCATCTCTCCTCCCATTTCATGCTTGATAGAGCTGAAAACTTTTCAATCTCAGGTTCTAATGTGTGGGACAGCAGCCATAACTTTGAAGTTAGTTCAGAATTACATGAAATTGGGAGGCTGGTGCTGAGAAATGGAAAGTAAAACTGAACTGAGAATTTTTCTTCTTTCCCTGTAAGAGGACCTTCTCTTAGAAGGGTCTTGATGAAGCAAACCCTCAGGCAAGTTCTTTCTTTAGTCCGTCAGTGCTTTGAAGTTGTCATGAGTGAACAGTACCACTAATAGGTAGACATTAAGGACCATTCCAGTAATGCTGTTCTTTTTTTTTTTTTGCCAGTATTGAGGTTTGAACTCATGGTCTGGGCATTCTCCCTTACCTTTTCCAAATCAAGGCTGGTGCTCTATGACTTGAGCCACAGCTCCACTTCTGGGTTTTGGTTGGTTACACTGGAGATGAGTGTCATGGACTTTTCTGTCTAGGCTGAATTCAAACTTTGATCCACAGATCTTAGCCTCCTGAGTAGCTAGGATTACAGGAATAAGCCAGTATCTGACTAGTAATGACATTCTTGACAGCCTTGATGGCACAGTCTTAGAATATTCCTTTTTTCTGATACTTATTCTTCAAAACTGAGGCCTTTTATGTGCCAGGTAGTGCTGGAGATACAAAGTTGAAACAGTACTTGCTAAGCTGTATCTTCTTTTCCCCCTATGCTTTTAATGTTTCTTTGTTCAAAGGCAGAGTAGAAAGTTTTAAACTTGAGAGTTGGTTTGTTTCATGAATAGATCCAACAAGAATATTGGCTTGAATATTCTTGGAAAGGGATGTCTGTGTCTTTCCTTACTGAAGAAAAAAAAATGTTATAAATTCTGTGAGTTGACTAAAGAGCTCTAAACAAACATAAATACTTTATAGACTTTCCTGAATTTCTTCTTTCAATTCCCAGTAGCTATCTGCCAGTATTGTAAAGGTACCCCCATTGTTCTGTTAAAAGGTCAGGAAACTACTAGGTTAAGTCTATGTTTCTTTTGAACTTGGTAGATGTGGTAGATATTGGACATAAACAACCCTCCTAGCTAATTTTTTTTGTAATTTGTGGGGGCTGAACTCTGGGCCTGAGCGATGTCCCTCAGCTCTTCAGCTCAAGGCTAGTGCCCTACTACTTCAGCCACAGCACCACTTCTGGCTTTTTTCTGCATATGTGGTGCTGAGGAATCGAACCCAGGGCCTCATGCATGCAAGGCAAGCACTCTCCCACTGAGCCAACTTTCCAGCCCCCCTCTTAGCTATTTTAGGGCACACCAAATCAAAGTATCTGTACTTAGGACAGTCTTAGATAATTATTATGAATGGTCAAGGTTTCTCAAGATTTGTGTTTCTGAGCCACAGAACTTAGGGTTCAAGGTCTGTCTCAAATGAGAAAAAAGAGAAGTAATAAAAGGTCAAGAAGTGTAGCTCATTAGTATGAGTGCTTATGTTCCATGCACAGGCCCTGGATTCAATCTCCAGGACCATAAAATAGGTAACTTGCCTTAGGCTACACAATTACTTGATCATATAGCTGAGATTTGAGTCTGGTTTTAGAATATGTGCATTACTGCATGTTCTTTCTTTCTTTTGGAGTGTTAGTTGGAATGCAGAGCTTCATGCTTGCCAGGGAGCCAATCTACCACTTAAGTTATACCTCTAGCCCTTTTTCTATGGTTATTTTGATATATGACCTCTCATTTTGAAAAGGTCATCTTGGACTGACTCTTTCTCTTTCTCTCTCTCTCTCTCACGCCCCCCCCCCCTTGTGTGTGTGCATGCGCACACACACATACATGTCAATCATGCGCCTGGACGCTATCCCTGAGCCCTGAGCTTTTTTCAGACTTAATTTTTTCTTCTTCTTTTTTTTTTTTGGTTGGTCGTGGGGCTTGAACTCTGGGCCTGGGCGCTGTCCCTCAGCTCTTCAGCTCAAGGCTAGTGCTCTACCACTTGAGCCACAGTGCCACTTCTGGCTTTTTCTGTTTATGTGGTACTGAAGAATCGAACCCAGGGCCTCATGCATGCAGGGTAGGCGCTCTACCACTGAGCTACCTTCCCAGCCCCATCCCTGAGCTTTTTTGCTCAAGGCTAGTGAGAACTCTACCACTTGAGCCACAACTCCACTTCTGGTTTTTGGGTGCTTAATTGGATATAAGAGTCTCACAGACTTTCCTGCCTGGGCTAGTTTTGAACCATGATCCTCCGATCTCAGCCTCCTGAGTAGCTAGGATTTACAGGCATAAGCCACCAACACCCAGCTGTAATTCTCTTACTTACATTTCCTGCAGTAGCTTGAATGACAGGCACAGTGCCATCATATTCACATTTTCTGTTGAGGTGGGGCCTTATTGAACTTTTTACCCAGGCTTATTTCAAACCAAAGTCCTCCTAATTTTTACCTCCCAAATAGCTAGGATGAGGGGATATTACTTGTGTGTGCACTGGCACTGATTTGTAAGCTTCCTTCCTTTGAAGGCCTGAAAAGTAACTTTTTGGCTAGCTACCTGCCACAGACTTGGTTTACAAGGAGCTAAAGTTGAGTGGTAAGACGGAGGCTAGGCAACTCTATCTAGTTTGAATTCAGATGGTTACTATAGCATCAAATACTGTCACCAAATTAGAATGGAAAGTACCATAATTTTTTTCTAAATTAAGAGATGGGTCAAGCTGGACCCCTGAGTCAGAATTTAGAAGTCAGATCTGAAAATTCCAAAGGGCGAGGACTACATAGAAAGGATAAGGCCCTGAGTTCAAACTCCAGTCTCCAGTACTATCAAAAAGGAGGCGGGGGAGGGGGATGATGACAAAGAAAAATGCAGGGAATTTGAGTGAGTGGTAGGAAGAGAAGAAAGTTCGTTCTGAGGCTGTTGAAGAGCTAGCTCACCCACTCACTGAACCTGCTACAGCAGAAGCTAGGGAAACTCCGTTGTAGCTATGTTGTTAAGGTGATCATCATGGAGTTAATTCTCAGCAAGCCTGTGCCTTCCAAGGCAGCCAAGTTCTGCCTGGCATGATGGCACATGTCTATACTTCTAGTACCCAAGAGACAGAGGGAGGAGGATCCCACATATAGTGAGAACAAATTTTCTTTTCAAGTTGTTTTTGTGTCAGTACTGGGGATTGAGCTCTGGCTTTGGGTGTTCTCCCTTACCTTTTTCATTCAAGGTTGATATTCTACCACTTGAGCCACACCTTCATTTCTAGTTTTTTTTTGTGTGTGTGATGAACTGTAGATAAGAGTCTCAGGGATTTTCCTTCTGGGGTTGGCTTTGAATCTGATCCTCAGATCTCAGCTTCCTGAGTAGCCAGGATTACAGTGTGAGCCACTGGTGCCTGGTTCAAATTCCTCTTTCAATACTAGTTATTAATGTTGCATAATCCCTAACAAGATGCCTATTCCCTCTAGCTATGTATATGGAGAAGAGATAGCTACTCTATAAGGACTCTTAGGACAGCAAGGCCTACTCTCAAGCAGGAAAATGTAACAGGTGTCCATTTCATACCTGGCATTCCTTATAGCCAAAGTAGAACACCTACCTAGGAAGTGCAACAAGAGTTCTCAAGGCAAGATCAGAGCCTAAACTATCTCCATATAAAGAAGCCTTTGAGGTCAGCTTTACACACTCAGAACCTGTCTTTCATTGACCATAACACTCATGATCTAGTTACCTCCATCTCAGGGTTAGAAAATGTGGAGCTAGTGACTCAATGCTGGTAATATTAACTACTCAGGAGGCTAAGATATGAGGATGCTGGTTTGAAGCCAGCCTGGGCAGGAGAAAAAGTTCATGAGATTCTTACCTCCAATTAACTAGCAAAAAGCTATAAATGGAGCTGTGGCTCAAGTGTTAGAATGCCAGTCTTGAGCGGAAAAAGCCAAGTAAGGGCTCAAGGCCCTGAGTTCAGCCCCAGTTCTAGCATAAAAAGAAAAGAAAGCCTGGTGTTAGTGGCTTATATCCATATCTTAGCTTTTTAGGAGCCTGAGATCTGAGGATTGTGGTTGGAAGCCAGCCTGGGCAGGAAAGTCCTGAGATTTCTATCTCCAATAAACTACTCAGAAAAAGTCGCAAGTGGTGCTCTAACTCAAGTGGTACAGCACAAGCCTTGAGCCAAAGCTCAAGGACAGTGTGTAGACCCTGAGTTCCATCCCCGGGACTGGCACACACAGACACCCCACCCCTCACAAACCACTGAGCACCAGGCACTGAGTGCATTTAGAAGGCAGGTATTTAAAGCTCCTCTTCTATATCCATCCTGGGCAGGCAAGTTGGACTTAGCTTTTTTTTTTTTTGGTCCAGTCATGGGGCCTGGACTCTGGGCCTGGGCGCTGTCCCTCAGCTCTTCAGCTCAAGGCTAGCGCTCTAAGCGCCACTTCCGGCTTTTTTCTTATGTGGTGCTGAGGAATCAAACCCAGGGCCTCTGGCATGCAAGGCAAGCGCTCTACCACTGAGCCACCTTCCCAGCCCCGTTGGACTTAGCTTTAACCTGTTACCAGTTCATTCCAATCCCCTCCCTTTTCTGGGCTTGGTATCATCACCTAAAATATAAAAGCTGAAAGGTTTTTAGGTATGGGACAGTGTGCCCAGCTAAGTTATTTAAATTTTGTTCACCATTTTCTCAACTGTAAAGTGAAGATAATAATATGTGTCTCCTATGGTTATAAGGATTTGGAGGCAATTTATATAAAATGCATAGAACTGTGCCTAGCATCTAATAATTCTGAATTGATGTTATTTTTTTTGGATCGGTCGTAGGGCCCAAACTTTGGGCTTGGGCGCTGTTCATCAGCTCTTTAGCTTAAGGCTAGTGCTCTACCACTTGAGCCACAGTGCCACTTCCAGCTTTTTTCTGTTTATGTGGTGCTGAGGAATCGAACCCAGGCCTCATGCATGCAAGGCAAGCACTGTACCACTGGCTACCTTCCCAGCCCTGATGTTAGTTATAATAGTTATTACTGACATAATTGTTGTATGTATATATACTGATAGATGTATATGTACTGAAAAAATGTTAGTATAATTATTTATGAACAAATTGCTTATTATTGATATGTCTTGCCCTCTGCTAGGTAGGAAGGGTAAAACAGAAAGCAAAGAGCTGAATTTTCATCATTGATTGGGTGGCTTCTATAATGTACTATATCCTGTAAGGAATATAAGTAAAATGAGTACACATAACAGCTGTACTTTCAAATATTTCTTTTTAATTGGGGATTTAGCAATAATTCATTTTTTTTGGTGCCAGTTCTGAAGCTTGAAATCAAGGCTTGGGCACTGTCCCTTAGCATTTTTGCTCAAGGCTGGCGCTCTTATCACTTGAGCCACACCTCCACTTTTGGCTTTTTGGTAGTTAGTTGGAGGTAAAAATCTCACAAATTGGTCTTCCTGAGCTGACTTCTGAACTGGGATCCTCAGGTCTCAGCCTGAACTACCTCTTCTCACTAATTCACTTTAAAACAGTTGGAAACATATGTGAACAACATTTTCTGTACATTTTGATAACAATAACAGAGCCTTAAAGTTGTGTACATTTGGGTGGCTGTGGCTGTTGTAGGTAGAAAAGGAATAGAGTTTAGGTAAATGAGTATAGGCTAGGTGGGCCTGTAAGCCAGGTAGACGTAGGCTAAGGCCCTCCTGAAAGTGAATTGGTCTAAAATGTAGGCAGGCTGGCGGTGTTGGTTATTTCCAGGGGAGATGTCTTTCTTGCCAAGCAGGTCTGGGAGAAGTTTCTTCTTTCATGCTTCCATTTAAGATAAACTGATGAGAAAAGTAAAGTTCATTGAAGACTCACTCTCTTTATGTCAGCAGGCTGGAAACAGCTTACAGTTGGACCCAGGGCTTTACTGTGAGGTATTTGGGGAAGTGATGAGGAAGAGAGTTCTCAGTGTGATTTTTTTCTATTTTTTTGGCGGTTGTGAGGCTTGAGCCTGAGTGCTGTCCCTCAGCTCTTCAGCTCAAAGCTAGCAAGCACTCTACCACATGAGCCACAGTGCTGCTTTCAGTTTTTTTGCTTATGTGATGCTGAGGAATCGAACCCAGGGCCTCATGCATGCAAGACAATCACTCTACCACTGAGCCACCTTCCCAGCCCCTCAGTGTGTAATTTTGATAGGTGGAAGACTATGGCATTTTCTAGACAGGGCCT
The DNA here is from genome assembly GCF_019054845.1 of Dipodomys spectabilis. Lineage (NCBI taxonomy): Eukaryota > Metazoa > Chordata > Mammalia > Rodentia > Heteromyidae > Dipodomys > Dipodomys spectabilis. The sequence goes on from NW_024871047.1 coordinate 2,719,598, forward strand.
AGCTGCAGCATTTGTGCCTGAAACTTGTAGACAAGGCTTTTAGGTGATTTTGATACTATATCTGTTTGTGTCTGATAGCAAACACATGAAGTCTGACGCTCCTTTCAATCAATGAACTTGTTAATGGCATAATGTAAGTGCTGACATAGCTCTTAGGCTACTGTTTAGGTGAATGGCTCCATACTTTCTTAGTACTGTAGTATGTGTCAGGGAATTCGTGGGATCAGTGATTTCTTTCTTTCTTTCTTTCTTTCTTTCTTTCTTTCTTTCTTTCTTTCTTTCTTTCTTTCTTTCTTTCTTTCTTCCTTTCTTTCTTTCTTTCTTTCTCTCTTTCTTTCTCTCTTTCTGTCTCTCTCTCTTTCTCTCTTCCTTTCTCTCTTTCTCTCTTCCTTTCTCTCTTTCTCTCTCTCTTTCTTTCTTTAGTCGTGGGGCCTGAACTCTGGGCCTGGACGTTGTTGTTCCTCAGCTCTTCAGCTCAAGACTAGCACTCTACCACTTGAGCCATAGCACCACTTCCAGCTTTTTTCTGCTTATGTGGTGCTGAGGAATCGAACCCAGGGTCTCATGCATGGACGACAAGCACTCTATCACTGAGCCACCTTCCCAGCCCTGAAGGTTACTATTTCTTCCCATCCCCAATAAGCTTTTTGGGAATTTGTTACATACTCAAGGTTAAATGAGAGAAGAGTTGACCTGTGAGCATTTTGGTTATTGAAAACAAAGTATAGTCTTTTTTGTGCTCATACTGGGGCTTAAACTCACATACTTGGTGCTGTTCCTGAGTTTTTTTTCCCCCTCAAGGTTGGCATTTTACCACTTGAACCACAGCTCCACTCTCTGACTCTTTGGTGGTTGATTGGAGATAAGAGTCTCTGGGATTTTCCTGCCTGGACTGCTTTGAACCTTGATCCTCAGATATCGGACTCTTAAGTAGCTGAGATTATAGCTGTGAGCCATCGACGCTTGACTTCAAAGTATAATCTTGAAAATGCCTTTTTCTGTGTATATAGTTGGGAGGTGATAGGGATCTATGTGAGGAGAATAAAGCTAACTATTAGGGTTGGTTAATATTTTGTTCTTTCTCTTTTAGTTCTGGCATCCCTAAACTTTAGGAATGATTGGTCTTACTATTTTCATGGTAAGATAGTTTAGGTAATTCCTGATCTTAGTTTTTTGGTCGAACTTGCCTCACCCATGGTCTAGTACCTCTTCAGAAATCAGGCTGGGTGTTTGAAGTGTACCAAGAGGCTCTTACCTGCTGTAATCTTTAACTAAGGGTGACTAATTTGTGGTATGGAATTGGAGGGTGGGTGTCAAGATAACAGCCAGCTAGTGTAAGTATCATTGGGTAAGTTGTACAAGTCTTTTCAGCTTTCAAGGATTTACAATTGAGTAGATACTGCTGGTTGTCAGTGGCTTATGCTTGCAATCCTAGCTACTCAGGAGGCTGAGACCTGTGGATTGTGGTTCAGAGCCAGCGTGGGCAGGAAAGTCTGAGATTCTTATATCCAATAAACTATTCTAAAAGAAAATGGAAGTGGATTTGTGGCTCAGGTGGTAGATTGCTAGCCTTGAGCAAAAAAAATCTAAGGGACAGTGTTCAGGCCTTGAGTTCAAGCCCTAGGACCAGCACATACACATATATACACACATGTACAACCATCATAGACACTTGTGAGAGACTAACTCACAGAACTTCTATTATTGAGACCAAAAGTCACTTGATCTCTCTGTCTCTGTCTCTCTTTTTTTGTTGGTCGTGGGGCTTGAACTCTGGGCTTGGGTGCTGTCCCTGTGCTCTTCAGCTGAAGGCAAGCATTCTACCGCTTGAGTCACAGCACCACTTCTGGTTGTCTAGTGGTTTATTAGAGATAAGAGTCTCATGGCCTTTCCTGCCCGGGCTGGCTTTGAACCACGATCCTCAGATCTCAGCCTCCTGAGTAGCTAGGATTACAAGAGTGAGCCACTGGCGCCTGGCTTCTCTCTCTCTTTTAATGCTAATACTGGGGCTTGAACTCAAGGCCTAGATATGTCACTAGTTCCTAGCCACACAATGTCTTTTGTCTTTGGATTTACCTTTTTTTCAATACCAAAATACCAGCAATATCAGACAAGTAAAGCTCCTTTTCAAGATTCCTTAGTACGGGGACCATGATGGAATCTAGCATACTCTTGGCAAGAACATCAGCCATTTTGCTTGAGTGTTACACTATATATCTTTGCTTTGAGTACTTGGAGAGCTTCTCAGGCAGGGCCTGAGGTGAGTCTGGGGAAAATTCAGTCTCGTTGTCTTTTTTTCTGCCATAGCCTGGGCATTTTCCTAAGGTTGGGAGTTTGCCTCCTGGCCCTAGGCCAGTTACCAAAGGAAACCGATGACTAAAGGCTTCCTCCCTGAGACGTCAGCTTCTGGAACCTTTCCTGATGATTTCCTACCAGTCAAGTCGGCCTTATTTGGTTATTTTCTCCCCCCTCAAGTATACCCCTCTTTCTTCAAGAACTAGTCTGCTCTCCTGTAGTACTGGGAATAATTCAAGTTTATGCAATGCTACCTGAAAATGTTTCTTCTTGGTTAGAGCCCTAATGAGGGAGGAGAGAGTTTGAGAGAGCTCTGGAATGACTATGATTTCTCCGCCCTGCTTTCTTATCTCTTTTTGCCTTCTTGACCCAGCTTGATCTCCCCTTTCTAGCTTCTTAGCTATATCTCTGACTGCCTCAGAGAGGTCTTGCTTGGCTGGAAAAGGTTCAGTGTGTGGGGATGGTGTGGGGCTATGACTCTTGACATCTGAAACTATTCCTTTGCAATAGAGAAAGTCTTTCAATTGGTAACTCTCCATATCTTGGTGTGTGATTGCTCTATGCTTAGCCTTCTCACTTGGCTTTCCTGAGTGGGCTGGGCTATATCTAAGCTTCCTCTGTGTACTTCTCCATTGCTGAGATTAGGTTAGCAGAGCTGAGCTTTCGACACTTAAATGTTGGGACACTTTGTCTTCAAATGTCTGTCTGTCCCTCTCTCTCTCTCTCTCTGTCTTTTGCCAGTCCCTGGGCTTGAACTCAGGGCCTAGGCACTGTCCTAGAGCTTTGTTTGCTCAAGTCTAGCACTCTACCACTGAGCCACAGCGCCATTTCCAGCTTTTATTGTTTATGTGGTACTGAGGAATCGAACCTAGGGCTTCATGGCTACTAGGCAAGCACTCTACTACTAAGCCACACTGGCAGTCACTCATCTCTTTCTCTTTCTGCTCTCTTAGTGCTTGAAGTCTGGATTAGCTCTTGTTTAGTTTTTTCACTCAAGGCTCTCTATTACTTAAGGCTCTCTATTACTTAAGCTACAACTCCACTTCTGGCTTTTTGCTGGTTAATTGAATTTCCTAACCTAGCTGGTCAAATCTTTTTTTTTTTTTTGTGAGTCATGGGGCCTGGGTGCTGTCCCTCAGCTCTTCAGCTCAAGGCTAGTGCTCTACCACTAGAGCCACAGTGCCACTTGCTGCTTTTTTCTGCTTATATGGTGCTGAGGAATTGAACCCAGGGCCTCATGCATGTAAGGCAAGCACTCTACCACTGAGCCACCTTCCCAGCCCCGTGATGGTCAAATCTTAAGCCTCCTAAGTATCTAGGAGTCACTGGCTCCCGGCTATGTCTTTTTGTTTTTAGCAGTGCCGTTGTTTGTACTGAAGGCTTTGTACATGCTAGACAAGAACTCTGCCACTTGAGTTATTCCCTCAGCTTGTGTTTAATCTTTAAGAGGTTAGTAATGGTGTCTTGGAAAGTATATAAGGAAGTCTTGGAAAGTATATAACAGCAATGACCAGAGAAGTTGCACTCTGCCCCTTAGAATGGCATAGAAGGTCATTTTCTCCCTTAGCTATCAATATGTAAGCTGTTCTATTTTACTGAGCTCTGTTCTGGAGATACAAGAACTGTGTGAAGGTTGTGGCTTGAGGAAACAACTGTTGACTGAGAGCCTTGGGTGGGGCCTTGGAGTCCAGCCTACAAACTAGAGTTGCTGGCTATTTTTGGTCATTGGTGATTCCAGGAAGCCTAGAAGATTCTTTGATTGGTCATTGTTCCATCAAACCCAAACTAAGTATAAATGAGGTTTGATTTCCTCTACCCTATTCTCCCCCCACAACATCCTTCTCCTTGTGGCTATGAAATTGCTTTTGGCTTAGTCTTAAATTGCTAAGCTCCCCTTCCCTTTCCTCTGTGTGAGTCATTTGTGTCTATGCCACCCTAGTATAGAGAAAGCTTAGGTGATGTGGGATTAGGAGGAGCAAATGAGAGTGCCTGGTGCTTATTGCCTGTCACCTAGCATTAAGTTTGCCATAAAGCCTTCATTTTGTGAATATGGTGTTGGACCTATAGAGGAGAAGAAATTGTGAAGTTCTTGTGAGGGTCTGTTGGGCTGATTCAACATAAGCAAATTCCTATCACTGTTTTTATATTTCTTTTTCTTCCTGCCTTTCCTCTTTCTTGCTGTCATTTTGCCCAGTGATTGTGTGTGAGTCAGGGTTCCTAGGTTGTCTCAGCTGCCTAGATCTCTATGAACTTGAGCCTTACCCACTCTGAGCCCATCCCACACTGCCCCACACAGTGAAGTAGGGGGTGTGGGAAATAGAAAAGAATCAGCAACTCCTGTTTCCCTCCCTTCAGGATCAGAAAGCAGTTTTTTTTGCCAGTCCTAGAGCTTGAACTCAGGGCCTGGTGACTGCCCACTGAGTTTCCTTGCTCAAGACTAGTATTCTACCACTTGAGCCACAGTGCCACTTCCAGCTTTTTCTGTTTATATGGTACTGAGGATTTGAACCCAGGGCTTCATGTGTGCTAGGAGAAGCACTCTACCACTAAGCCACATTCCCAGCCCAGAGAACAGTTTTAGCAGAGAAGGAAGGTTTAGTTGGGTAAAGCTGAACAGTGCCATTGGGTGGGAGCAAGTTGCAAAGTCAGCATTGAGCTGCAGTGGTCTATGGGCACTGAAAGAGGTATAGCTTCTCATTCTTCTTATGGTCTACACATGGGTTGTTAAAGGTGCTAGTACAGGTGGCAGATCAAAATGGCTTTTTTGGGTGCTAGTTTTGGGGCTTGAACTCAGAGCCTTGCACTCTTGCATGGCTTCTTGCTCAAGACTGGCTCTTACCATTTGAGCCATACCTTCACTTCTGGGTTTTTGCTGGTTATTTAGAAATAAGAGTTCTTAATAGACTTTTCTGCCTGGGATGGCTTTTGAACAATGACCCTTGTCTCTGTTTTCTGAGTAGCTAAAACTACAGACATGAGCCTCTGCACCCAGCCAAAATGACATTTTACTGAGTGAGGGTAAGCAATCAGTTGGAGGAAGCAGAAGGGGTCTATTGGAGTCAAATGGATGAAGTGTTTTTTTTTTATTTTTAGGTTTTTGCATTTTGATAAAACTTAACATATGATAGTATTTAGCAAATAGAAAGAGAAATCTTTCATAAGCCCAACACTTCATGGCAATTACTGTTTATATTTCTTGTCACATCTTTGTATCTTAGTTGCTGTGGTGCAGTAATTATGTATGTACAAAATTCTACTTGCTTTTCTCTATGAAACATGTCACTTAAAAAGAAAGGTTGGGTAGATTTTTTTTTAAATGAGTGTTCTAATAGCTTTATAAAGTTCCATCCAACAGCTCTGCCAAAATTTAACTATTTCTCTTTTGAGGAACACTGAGATAACTACCAGCATTTGCCAGTAAACATAAGAAAATCTGAGCCCTTTAGCATGGCATGCAGGAAGGGCTCTTTTGTGCGGGTTCCATCCTGCTTCCCTTTCTAGGAATCTGTGTGCTGTAGTTGTGTAGGTTCAAGGCTTCCCAAGTAAGCTTTACCTCTTTTTTTTTTGTCAGTTGTGGGGCTTGAACTCTGGGCCTGGGCGCTGTCCCTCAGCTCTTCAGCTCAAGGCGAGCACTCTACCACTTGAGCTACAGCGCCACTTCCGGTTTTCTGGTGGTTTATTGGAGATAGGAGTCTCACAGTCTCTCCTGCCCGGGCTGGCTTTGAACCGTGATCCTCAGATCTCAGCCTCCAGAGTAGCTAGGATTATAGGCGTGAGCCACCAGCGCCCGGCCACCTCTTTTTTTTTTTAATTGTGGTAAAGCCAGACCTTTTATGTCTTTGTATTTTAGTATATGCCTTTGGTTTCTTCTTGAAATAACAGACGTCTCTTCCACTGGTAGTGGAAGATTTCTTTTTCTTCTTCTATTTCTACCATTAATACTTCTTTTTTTTTCTTTTTCCTCACATTAGGGATTGAATTTACAGCCACATGTATGCCTTGTGTGCACTGTACCTATGAGATTTGGCCCCTGAAAGCTTTCTTTAATACTTTTAGGTCATCTTAGTGGACTTTGTGGAGAGTTTGAGGTTCTGAGTTTAAGTGCCACTACTGGCAGGCACGCACGTGCACATACACATGCACACACATGCATGCACACACACACACACACACACACACAAGCATACACGTTCACACACGCACACATACACACACACGCACACACACACACACACACACACACACACACACACACACACACACACACACAGAATGGCCACAAGGGACCAGGGAAGAAAAGAGGTACTACCTTGTCCTTACCTCTGATTATACACTCTTTAGAGGCCTGCCCATTCCATCTGTTTTAGGCAAATAGCTCATGTTGAACTTTCTAGTCTAAATTCAAATTCAAAGGTCTTTTTTTTGCCAGTCCTGGGGCTTGAACTTGGCCTGGGTGCTGACCTTAAACCTCTTTTTGCTCAAGGCTCTCTACCACTTGGGCCGCAGTGCCACTTCCAGCTTTTTCTCCAATAAACTACTCACACTTCATGAGCTTTCCTGCCTGGGCTGGCTTTGAACCGTGACCCTAAGATCTCACCCTAGGATTATAGGCCACTGAGCCACTGGCCCCTGTCTTGAAAGGTATTTTTTTTTGTTTGTGTGCTGGTACTGGGGATTGAACCTAGTACCTGTGTGCTATCTGTAAGCTTTTGTGCTCAAGGTTAGTGCTCTGTTACTTGAACCACAGCTTTACCTCTGGCTTTTTGGTGGTTTATTGGAGATAGAGTCTCATGGACTTTCCTGCCCAGGCTGGCTTTGAACCAAGATCCTTATATCTCAGCTTCCTGAGTAGCTAGAATTACAGGTGTGAACCACTTTGTGGCTCAAAGGTCTTTGGGTAGATTGTGTTGATCTCATGTGCTTTGTGTTTTAATATTACCAATCACTTCTTGTTGCTGTCTTGACTGCTTTGAAAAGCCTTTTTGTAAAAAAGAAAATTACCTGGGCTGGGGAAATGGCTCAAATAGGTAGAGTTTGTGCCTAGCAAGCACCAGGATTTGAGTTCAAACCCCAGCACTACCAAAAAATTACTATAAAAGCCAGGCACTTGTGGCTTATGCCTGTAATGCTAGCTACTCAGGAGTTTGAAGCTCACAGTTTGAAGCCAGCCGGGGCAGAAAGGTCTCTATGAGACTCTTATCTCCAATTAACTACTCCATAAAACTGGGAGTGGCACTGTGGCTCAAGTGGTAACAGTGCTAGCCTTGAGCACAAAAGGGACAGCGCCCAGGCCCTGAGTTTAAGCCCCATGACCAACCAAAACACACACACACACACACACACACACACACACACAAGCCCCATGACCAACCAACACACACACACACACACACACACACACACACACACACACACACACACACACACACCAACTATAAAAAGAAGCAAATAATCCAAGCCTGTGGAGGAATTGGAAGGGGATTGTTCAAAGTCATATAATTAGCAAGGAGAAGAAGCTGGTCTTATAGCTAAGACTCTCAGGAGTATATTCTTTCCATTATATTAGACTAGCCCAGTAGAACGTAGCTTTCAGAGAAGAGATAGTGTTTCCAACTACTCATTTTATTCCCTCAAGCCAGGATAGTGCTTGGCAAAAAGTAAGTGCTCACCAAATATTGTGTGTGTGAGTGTGTGTGTGTGTGTCTGTATGTCTGTGTATCTGTTTGTGTTCTGGTACTGGGCCTTGAACTCAGGGTCACATACTCTCACTTGGCTTTTTTGCTCAAGGCTGATGCTCTACCATTTGAACCACACCACCACTTCCAGATTTTTGGTGGTTAATCGGAGCTGAGAGTCTCAGACTTTTTTGCTCTGGCTGGCTTTGGGCTGGGATCCTCAAGTCTCAGCCTCCTGAGTAGCTAATATTATAGGAATGAGCAATCAGTGCCTCCTTTATTTGGTAAATGCACCTTTGTCAAGCTGGAATTGCCTTCTAAGATTCCTTTAGGTAGGTCTGCCATGGAGCCTAGTAACAATCCTATTGGTCTGTCTACTGGAAACTACCTAAGGTGGATCCTGCTGGGTCTTGGCAGAATAGAGCTGGGTAGTGGCAGGAGTGGGAAGATGTTGTCCTTCTTGTACCCTGTGGAGGGCCCCATTTATCTGTGAGTGGCCAGCTTGTTCAGTCAATTTCCACTCCATTTTTCCATGTCTTACACAATACAGTAGTGTTCATGCTGAGGGGAAATATTTGAATCAAAGCTTTTAGTGGATTAACAGGTAGCCATGCGAATATTTTTGTCTGCCTTTGAGAAGTAGCCCAGAGTTTGGCTGTTAGGTACATATTTGAGGCACTACCCAGTTTTGGGCTGTTACTGGGGTTTGAACTGAGTGCCTGGGTACTGTCCCTTGGCTTTGCCCCTCAAGGCTGGTGCTCTACCACTTGAACTACAGCTTTACTTCCAGCTTTTGCTGATTAATTGAAGTTAATTAATTACTTAATTAATTAACGGATTTGTTGCCCAGGCTGGCTTTGAACTGTGATCCTCATATCTTAACCTCCTAAGTAGCTGGGATTACAGATGTGAGGCACCAGTACCTGGCCAGGTTATTTTTTCTTAATGTGTACTGCTCATTATGGCATGCCCATTAGGCAGGGCTGCATTGGGTAATTCTAATCCTTAAGAGGTTTGTGCTCCTGATGTTTAGAGACTGGGTTGTTGGCCTTTTGTTCATGGGTGAGCAGAGCCAGACACAGATCAGGGAAGATAGCAGGAAGACCTGGAGATCATGTTGAGACACCCAAAAGCTGCCTACTATTACTGCTCCTGCCACCACCAGCTATTCCAGCATCAATAAGAGGGAGGCTGCCTAAGGGCTCACAGTTGCATATCTTTGCAGATGTGGGCATGTTTTGGTCAAAGTATTTTAGGGATAGTATAAGGGCATTGTATTCCACTTGCTTCTGAGAGAAGGAGAGGTGTGTCCAGCACTTTTGAAATGTACATTTTGACTTATTGGTAAGATTGTATGCTTTCCAGTAATAAGTTCTGAAGGTCACCTTGTCTGAAAAGACTTTCTGTTTTTACAGTGATGAGCTGTGGACACTTAACAATGTTGACAAAGTATTTATTTGTAGGGAAGACTTAAAGAGAAACTTTATGATTTTGAATTTTTTCTTTATGAAATCAGTACATACTTACTGTAGGGAATAAGTCAAAACTGAAAAAAAAATATAGTCTCTTTCTTCTGCCCCTGACTCTACAGAGAGAAGCAAATTTAACTAATTTAGTCAATTAGATGAATGACTTTTTTTCTTTGTGCCACTACTTTGGCTTGAACTCAAGACTTTGCTCTCTGACTTTTTTTTTTTTTTAGTTTTTTGCTCAATGATAGTGTTCTACCATGTGAGCCACACCCTACTTCTGGGTTTTTGCTGGTTCTTTGAAGAATGTCCTGGACCTTCCTTCTTAGACTTTGTTTCTCCAGCTGGATTTGAATCACAATCCTCATATCTTCATATCTTAGCTTCCTGTGTAGCTAGGATTACACGGGTAATCCACTGACACCCTGCTGAACTATTTTTAATGCATCTATACAGATAAACGTTTATACATGTATGTAAGACTAAGCTGTGTTGTTCTGCAACTTGCCTTTTTCCTTAGTAGGTAGTACTCATCTTTTTATAAAATCACATTGTAAGTTCTGGATAAGCTTATTAGGAAGGAAACTCACAAATGAGGAGAATACTTAGAACTTACATGAGGAAATGGTCTGTACTCTTACAAAGTGGAAAACAAGGAGAGCTTTGGAGGGGCTTACTCACCTGGGATAGAAAGCTTACTGAAGTAAGTGCGCTTTATATATCCTCCTATTGGGATGAAGAATGACGAAGGCTGCTTCCTTTTCCATGCTTAGCAAATTTCTATAGATTTCTATGTTTTCATGTGTGTCTAAACAATCTCACTGGAGTGATTGGTGGTCAGGTAAGTCACCTTCCTGTGCATAATGTGACTTCTCCCTGTCCCATGGTTTTGCCAGTTTGGGGTAGTTTATATCCAGGCAATATATGACTGGGACCCTGTTCCTCTGAATCTCTTGTTGCAGCTTTTTGAATATTGATCATAGTGAAGGAGTCAAGCAAGGGGAGGAGAAGCAGAGTTAACAGAATTGCTTTTCTTTCCTTCTTAGTTCCCAGCCTTCCACAGTGGGTGGAGCAGAGCTTCTGCTTCACCTGCCTTTAATCCTGGAGACTCCAGCATCAGCAGTTGATCCTGGTGAGGCTGGACCTACATACTACTGTAGGCATTATTGCCCTTCACCTTTATACAAACAGGAAGCTACCTGCAACTGATTGGAGCTTTTTGAGTCTTTATTGGGCCAAGGACAGGAAAGCTAAGATCAGCTTTCAAAAGAGGAAAAGGGGATGATTTTAAGGATTTTTTTTGTTGATTGTGAGGCTTGAACTCTGGGTCTGGGCACTGTCCCTCAACTCTTCAGGTCAAGGCTATTGCTCTACCATTTTGAGCCACAGTGCCACTTCCAGTTTTCTGGTGGTTAATTGGAGATGAGAGTCTCACGCACTTTCCTTCCCCTCCTGGCTTTCAACTGAGATCTCCAGATCTCAGCCTCCTGAGTAGTTAGGATTACAGGTATGAGCTACCGGCGCTCTGCAGGATTTGGATGCCACCTATCACCAGGCACCTACTGTGGAAACTTTGTGTTTCCAAATTACTGGTCATGGCCTTGAGGAAATCCTTTAATCTGCTTGAACCTGCCATTGTCCCATTGGTAAAGTGCGAATGGTACTGGTAAACCTCCTTAAAGTAGGTGAGTAACATTAGAAAGTCCTCAACTGTTTATTTTGGTGTGTGTGTGTGTGTGTGTGTGTGTGTGTGTGTGTGTGTGTGTGTGTGTGTGTGTGTGTGTGTGTGTGTGTGTGTGTGTGTGTGTGTGTGTGTGTACACATTGGTACTAGGGCTTGAAAGGGTCTTGCCCCCACTTTTTTCTTTTTGCCAGTTCTTGGGCTTGAACTCGGGATCTGGAGCTTCTACCACTTGAGCCATACCTCCACTTCTGGCTTTTTTGGTGTTAATTGTAGATAAAGTTCTCATGGATTTTCCTTCCCCGGGCTGGCTTAGAACTATGATCCTCAAATCTCAGCTTCGTGAATAGCAACAATTACAGACTGGAGCTGGGTCACACACTCTGAGCAGCTTTTTCTGCTTAAGGCTAGCACACTTAGACATGAGCCACACCTTCACTTCTGGCTTTTTACTGGCTAGTTGGAGGTGAGTCTAAGGACTTTGCTTTGTGGGCTAACTTCAAACCTCTATCCTCATATCTCAGCCTCCTGGGTAGCTAGGATTAGAGGAATAAGCCGCTGGTACTTGGTGGATAGTTTAGTAGAAAACTAAAGTAGGCAGGATTCAGGGGCTCAGAAAAGTTTCAATCATGTTTTAATAACCTGTGTTGACAAAACCAGTGGAGTGTGTCATTAAATGAAATACTTATAGTTCACCATTAAGAATGGTTATAATCCTTAAAAGGGTAAACCTTGGATATCAGGAAAAGTTCACTTTTGTGGAACAGGTCATTTATAGACCATTTGGGACCAATGAAGCATTGCTATATAATCAACTCTCAAGTGTTCATAACAAAATATACTTGTTCCAGCTACCTGTGGAGTATCTGTCCCCAAGCCATGTGAGCTTAAGGAATACAAACTCTGTTGACTCTCCCAAGGGTTAGTTCAAATAAGATGATGATGATGTTGAGGATTGTTCTTATTTATGTAAGTGAGTCCCATGTATCCAAAGTGAAGTGGTTAATGTGGCTATGCCCTGGTGCAAGGAACTGGATAGGGATATGCTTTCCAAGTCATTTGTATTCTCACTGACCCACTGTGTCAGGCTGTAAATTGGGAGGCAGCCCTTCAAACCTTGGAGGCAGATAAGACCATTTCTACTTGTGCCCTGTACTGACTTGTATTCAGAAGGGATTTGGGTACTTCTCTCTTCTCCATACTAGGATTCAGTCTTTGGCAGGAAAAAAAAAAAAAAAACCAAGCCTGAAAAGAAACGTTAAAAGAGCCATTGGAGCCCTTTCTGGGCAAGATCCTCTGGAAACTTTAGCTGTTGAACAGCCCAGAAAAGGAAATTGTAGCATTAGGGAAGCTAGGAGGGAGTTATAAGTTTAGGGGCAGCTGCCTGCTTTTCAGTTAGTTTAAAATAGCTCAGTCAGTTGTGAATTGAAGGAACTCCTTTACAGAGTGTGGTATTGTGGTCTTGCTCTGTAATTATTTTCCAGTGTTCCTTGCTTATTTTTTTTGGTGGCACTCGAGTTTGAACTCTCTGGGTCTTAGGATCACTGGTGCTTTACTGCTGGAGTCACTTTTCCAGCCCTGATTTTGCTGATTATTTTGGAGAGGGGTAGACTTTCCTGTCTGGACTGGCTTTGAACCACGATCCTCAGATCTCAACCTCCTGAGTAGTTAGTATTATAGGTGTGAGCCACCAACACCTGGCCCATATTTATTTATTATTTATTACTGTTACTATAAAAGTCATAAACAGGGACTGGGAATGTGGCTTAGCAGTAGAGTGCTTGCCTACCATGCATGAAGCCCTGGGTTGGATTCCTCAGCACCACATAAACAGAAAAAGCTGGAAGTGGCACTGTGGTTCAAGTGGTAGAGTGCTAGCCTTGAGCAAAGAAGCTCAGGGTCAGTGCCCAAGTTCTGAGTTCAAGCCCTGGGACTGGCACAAAAAAGTCATATACAGAGGGGTTACAGTTACCTAAGTCAGATAATGAGTGCATTTCTTTTTGAATTGTCCATATTTGTAATACATTTTGTCCTTGTAAAGCCCCTGGCCTCACTTTTTAAAACTTCTTATGTTATATTCTTTCCAGTTGGCAAATTAGGAATTATCTCTTCATTTTCATATAGGGAAACTGAGGCCTCAAAGAGGATAAGGGACTCTGCAAAGAGTTCTCCACCAATGAGTTACAGAGAGAGGCCTGGGTTTAGATTATGTACAGCATGGAGGGTGGAAAATGGAGACAAGTGTGTGCCATAAAGGCCTGGACTTAATCTCTCATCATGGTTAGGTCAGAGTTCTGAGGTTCACAAGGACCATGGCTTTATACAGTTGGGTCCTTTCCCATTCTAGCTGCTAGCCTCCTTTTAGTGTCTCTTCTAAAAGATTATAGGAAAGAATGAAGTTTAGCGAGAATTCTAGCAGTTAAAGGCTGTGTGGGGATGGCCACCTGTTAAGTTGTTTGTGTTCTGTCTGCTCAGGGCCTCGCTTGACTCTTGTTTTGCAGCTGGCTTCCTGTGTTAACCCTCTTGCTAGTGTCAGACCACTGCCTTCAAGGCTAGTTGCACTTTCCACCTGGTTGAACCAATAACTTGCTTGGCTTTGCTGTGCACCTACATGCATAGACCTATATAGAGTCTTATTTGTACCTTGGCAGGAACATGAGTATTTTTTTGTTTTTTTTTTTAAGCAGTACTCAAGTTTTGACTCTGGGCCTTGCTTGTGCTTGCAAAGGCAAGTGTTCCACTACTTGAGTCATCCAGTCCCCTTTGCTTTTTTTTTTTTTTTTTGGTTGGTCATGGGACTTGAACTCTGGGCCTGGGTGCTGTCCCTCAACTCTTTAGCTCAAGACAAGCATTCTACCACTTGTGCCACAGTGCTACTTCGGTTTTCTGGTGATTAATTGGAGATAAGAGTCTCAGGGACTTTCCTGCCCGGGCTGGCTTTGAACTGCTATCTTCAGATCTCAGCCTCCTGAGTAGCTAGGATTACAGGCGTGAGCCACCTGCACTGGGCCCCTATTTGTTTTTTTTTTTTTTTCTTAGAGTCTTACACTTTCTTTAAGGGAAGGTGGGTCTGCCCTGGCCTCAGACCACAGCCCTTTAATAATGCTTCCTACCTGCCTTGTTGTTCAGATGGGTTCTCTGTAGCCTTCTGCCATGATGCTCCTGATCCTTACTACCCAAATAGCTGGGATTAGAGACATGCATCATCATGCCTGACCTCAACAAGTTTCTTGTTCAGAGAAGAAGGAGTGTTATAGAATCATTCGATAGGCACACATAGTTGAAGTTCAGTAGTTTAGTCTGGCTCTACTGCTAACTTCCCTAGGCGATCTTTATCAACCAGGGTCTAAGATGTGCTAAGCATGCTCTCTACTACAGTTAAAACCCCAGCTTCTTCTAAGGGCAGTCTTAACTTTTTTCATTTCTTTAGTATGTTCTAGAAGAAGTTGGTTATGGTAAATCTCTGGAGACTATTCCTGCTTTTAAGTTTTGTGATTTATTCAGATTATATTCCACTTCCCTAACAATGGGAGTGGTAACACACATCTTAGAAATGGTTTCTTCGCCGGGCACCAGTGACTCTTGCCTGTAATCATAGCTATTCAGGAGGCTGAAATCTGAGGATCATGGTTCAAAGCCAGCCCAGGCAGGAAAGTCTGTGAGACCCTTTTTTTTCTTCTTCAGTGAGATAATTTATTTGTAATTTTCTTTATTGTGAAAATACGTACAGAGGGATTACAATTACATGGGCAAGATAATGAGTACATTTCTTATCAAGCTTTGTTTTCCCTTCCCCTCCCCCCCAAAGTGAGACTCTTAAGAAAAAAACTGGAAGTGTCACAGTGGCTGAAGTAGTAGAATGCTTGCCTTGAGCTGAAGAGCTCAGGGACAGCGCCCAGGCCCAGAGTTCAGGCCCCACGACTGGACAACCCCCCCCCCCCAAAAAAAAAAAAAAAAAGATTTTTCTGCAGGAACAGCCACCAGAAGCAGGCGACAGACTGATATCTGGAAGTAGATGGGTTAGTACAGTTCCTGGTCACAAGCAGTTGATAAGCCCACAGGAATGTGACACCATCACATGGGAATGTGTCACCAGAGCAGCTGAAGGTTGTGGACACTGGAAGAGCAGCTTACTTGTCACCATATTCTTTGAGTAGGGTGGGTGGTCCTTGAAGTCAGGCCACAAATGGAAAACCCAGTTCTCAGTGGCAGAATAGGACTGACCCTTTAGAGGAAGGAACAGTTATGATGTTTGCTTGGTAGTAAAACGTGCTGGGCTAGATTTGTTAATGCGGATACATTTTGGATTTTTTTCTAGTGGATTTTATGGGATGTTTAGAAAAGGTGTAGATTAGTGCTGAGGATGTAGCTCAGTGGTGGAACACTGGCCAAGAATGTGCAAAGCCCTAGGTTTGATCTCTCAGTACTGAAAAGATAAAGGGAGGATTTGAACTCATGAACTTGGTGACCTTAGAATGAAGCTGGAGATTACTTGGTTGAGCTGCCCCTCTGTCTGTCTGTCTGTCTGTCTGTCTGTCTGTCTCTGTCTCTCTCTCTCTCTCTCTCTCTGTGTGTGTGTGTGTGTGTGGCTGGCTTAAAATTCAGGGCCTGGGTGCTGTCCTTGAGCTTTTTTGCTCAAGGCTAGTGATGTACCATTTGAGGCACAGTTCCACATGAGGCTTTTTTGTAGTTAATTGAGTAAAAGATTATAAGTTTGGAAGAGTAGAGCCTCATGGGCCTTCATGCCTGGGCTAGCTTTGAACTGGGATCCTCAGATCTCATCTTCCTAAGTTGTTAGTATTATAGGTGTGGTGTGAGCCACTGGCACCCGGCCTGTCCGCCTCACCCTTTCCTAGTAAGGGAAGCAACCTGGGTTCCCTGTCTCCTGACAGGGTGTGCCTGGGGGAAATTCAGCTTGCTTATGTAGTTGGTCTTGGCCAGTTTATGGAAGTACGTGGGGATTCTGATTGGTATGGGTTAGGGCTGAGGGCATTAGTATTTGTGTGTGTGTGTGTGTGTGTGTGTGTGTGTGTGTGTGTGTGTGTGTTGCTAGGTATCAAACCAGGGTCTTTCATGTACTGGGCAAGTGGTTTACCACTCAGCTATGCCCCCAGCCCTGAAATGGCCACTTGAGCCATTTTCCACAGCTCTTTTTGCTTTTATTTTTTAGGTGGTTCGTCCTTTTATGCCTGGACTGACCTGTACTATGGTCTTCTTATTTATATGTTCCATGTGACAGGGATATCAGGTGTACACTACCATGCTTGGTTTATTTCTTGTGATGGGGTCTCACTAACATTTTTCTCTAACTGTCCTTAAGTTGTGATTTTCCTAACCTTTACCTCCAGAACCAAAGTATCTAAGATTATAGGTTATGCACTATAATATCCAGCCTGACATCATTAAAGGATTCCAGTACTGGGAAGAAGTTGATCAATATATTTCTACTTGGAGCATTTCCTTGTTTACCTGCATGAAAACTGAACCCGAAAAAGGGGAATCCTATACCTATACCCACACAGTACGAATACAGCTGAACTGAGTGAGCTAAGATTGTTCAGAGCTCTTTGCTCTGGAAAAGTTTGTCTTAACAGCTCAGTTGGACATCCTCTAAACTGAGTGAGCCTAGAGGAGATATATAGCCTCCAAACCACAAGTGCTAGAGGAAAGGGTGGAGTTCCAAGTAAGAAGACCCAAGGGAGATGAGTAGCTCTCTTCAGAGATTGTGTTCAGTCTGGGCTTGTGCAGGCCAGTTATGTGTGAGTGTGGGGGGGTGGAAAACAGGAAAGGATGGGAGGTGAGTAATGTGGGCATCAAGGCATTCAGTTAGTTGGAACATTGCAGGCAGTTGGTGAGTAAGAGCCTAAGGAACTGGTGACTTCACTCCTCAGTTCTATATGGAAGTGCTGGGCTGCCCCTGTCCTGTGTCCAAGAGGGTATTTTGGAACTGAGGACTGCTTTTTCTTTGTTCTCTGCTTCATGTAGCTGGGTGGCCTTTATACCTGTCCAGGGAGTGGGACAAGCAATCAAGTGACTAATCCCCAGTCCCTATTGCTTCTGTACTTGTGGAGTGTATCAACTCTCTCATGTGGCCTGGCACCATATCTGTAAGCATTATGCCCACCTTCATTATGCCCCAGCTCCACCCAGACTTGAACCCCTTCCCTACCCTGGAGTTCCCACCACACAGCTGGCCCCTCCCTTTCTCCGCCCAGACCCACCTGAACTCCCATCTAACTTACTTCCTACCCCCCAGACTCTGCTGCTTCCTATAGCGGAGACTGCCATGCACTCTCTTTGGGCAAATATGGCTCCTCTAATAAACCTTGTAGTAATCTTTCTCCTGTGCCTGTGTGCCTCCACGTGGTCCTCTGGCATGGATGTGAAGGATCCTTTCAATATCACAGTGTGGTCTGATTGTTTTACCACTGTTTATATTTTAGTTTATTTTAGTGTCAATACTGGAACATGAACTCTGGGCCTCATGCTTTTGCTTAGGATTTTTGCTCAAGTCTAGAGCTTTACTACTTGAGCCATAGTTCCACTTCTGGCTTTTTGCTGGCTAATTGGAGATAAGTCTCAAGGGCACTGTTGCTCAGGCTTGCCTTTGACCCAGGATCCTCAGATCTCAGCCTCTTGAATAGGTAGGATTATAAGCATGAACCATTCAGCTATACTTGTGGTTCTTAGCAGTGATTAATTTTTTTCAAATGTGAATGTGTTTCTGTATACACATTTTATTTTTATTCTTTTTTTCTTTTTTTGCTTTTGTTTTTGTTGGTTGTGGGGCTTGAACTCTGGGCCTGGGTGCTGTCCCTCAACTCTTCAGCTCAAGGTTAGCTCTCTACCACTTGAGCCATAGTGCCATTTTCGGTTTTCTGGTGGTTTATTGGAGATAAGAGTCTCATGGACACTCTTGCCGGGCTGGCTTTGAACCATGATCCTCAGATATCAGCCTCCTGAGTACCTAGGATTACAGGCCTAAGCCACCGGTGCCCAGCTGTCTTTTGCTTTTTTTTTTTTTTTTTGATGCAAGGTCTTGCTGTGTTGTTCATGTTAGCCTGAGGTATATGGTTCTCTTCCCTTAGCCTCCTAGGTATTAGTAACATGGTAGTGAATTACTAAGTCTGGCATCCTTTTTTTTCTGTAGGAAGGGCAAGTGTGAAAAGCCACAATGAGGGATTAGCAGGAGAACACATTCCTGAATGTTGGCTTCTCCTCTAGTTCCTGTTGAGAGGACTGTTAACCAGACTGTCAGCATCCTAGATCTAGAGAAAAAGGCTTGCATGCCCTATTTTCTGCTGTTGGAGCAGTGTGTGTTGTGTGTGTGTGTGTGTGTGTGTGTGTGTGTGTGTGTGTGTGTGTTGGTTCTGGGGCTTCAACTCAGGGCCTAATGACTGTCCTTTAGCTTATTTGCTCCAGACTAGTGCTCTACCACTTGAGCCACACCTCCACTTCTAGCTTTTTGCTGGTTAATTGGAGATAATAGTTTCACACACTTTTCAGCCGAGGCTGTTTCCACACTGTGATCCAGGTGTCAGCCTCTTGAATAGCTAGGATTACAGATGTGAGTCCCCAGCATCTAGCTTTTTGGAGTTTTTTAACCTTTAGGGTTTTGTGGTTGATGTTAATTTCCTTCTTAACCTTTCCCTTCCACTGAGTTTGGCATTCCAACTTGATTTCCTTGTATTCTCCAAACCTTTTCTGAAGGGAGGTAGAAAAGGTAACCTATATGTCTCTTTGTTTCTTGATCCCTTAATAGGCCAACTGGGAGAGGTACCTTTCTTGTCACTGCTCTCCAAGGTCATGGAATTGAGCCAGAGGCCTGGGGACCTTACACTCTGTGCATCACACCCTGTACTGGGGGACCTGCTATTGTGGGGTGGGTGGGGGCAGATAAGCTTGACCCAATGCCTCCTGGATATGTGAATGAGTTTTGAGGGAAGATGATCTAAACTTACTTTCTTCGATGCCTTTGCATAGGAAGGAAGTATGGTACTGTGTATGAGGACTTTGTATATAGGTTAGTAATCTTTGACTAGCTTTCAGATAAAAGATCCTTGCTGTACTCTTTGGAAAGTAGAATGTGAAGAGAGCTGTTAGCTTAGGAATTAGAAAACCTATTCATGGGAACTATATATTTTTGTATGTTTGGTAAGAATAGATTCTACCTTGTAAAAACATTATTAAGAAAAAAGAAATAGAATATATGACAGAAACCATATGTGGCCCACAGAAACAGTTTTTCAGCCGTTGGTAGGCTATATTTTTATATTGCCAATCTATTCTATAACTTTGTGCACATGCATGCGCCATTATAGTGCTTGAACTCAGGGTTTGGGCTCTGTCTCTAAGCTTTTTTGCTCAATGCTGGTGCTCTACCACTCCATATCCAGTTTTTTGGTGATTGGAGATAAGAGTCTCAAACTTTCCTGCTTGGGCTGGCTTTGAACCATGATCTTCAGATATACATCCTCCTGAATAGGTAGGTGTGAGCCCTGATGCCCAAATCCTATACTCAAATTTTGTCTTTTGTTTTGTTTTGATATGTCATCCAGGGTGATGTCAAACTCATGGACTCAAGCAATCCTCCCACCTCAGCATCCCCAGTAGCTAGGTTGAAAATGAATTCCACTACCACACCCTGCTTGTACTCCTTTCTTTTGTTGTAAGGTGAATCATCCTAGAAGCCACATTTTGAAATATAGAATATTAAAGTCTTTATTATACAGTTAGCAGGCTGCAGATAGCCAATTGTTATAAAGGCATGCTAACCCCCAAATACACATAACACAGCTAAGAAACATGCTAGAGAGGAAAGAAAGAACAAACACAATACCAACAATCCAATTTACCTCTAATGGAGAGATGAATTGGGACATCATGATGATTGGAGACAAGCCAGGAGATAGGACACAGGAGACAACCACAGAGACACACGTGGTATGGTGTAATGGCGGCGGGGCTGGTCCTAGCCTAAGTAGGGCCCGAGTACGGGGTGGATCCACAGGAAACTCCCAGTCCCAGGCCAAGTGCCTGCCCCTGCCTCCACAGTTCTGGGCACACCCATCACTTGGGAGGCAGGTGATGGGTAGGGGGCATTTCCCTCCCCCAGCATGAAGATGCCAGACCCTACCATCCAACCATATGGCCAATATGGCACTGGCCAGAGTTCACTCTCATACCTAGGAGTCCTTCGTTGTCACCTCCTTAGAGACATGCTATAGGCCTTTCAATTCTGATTTATTATACTACTTGTTGCAGATCTTAAATCCTCTCCATGTTGATTATTAAGTAATAAGTAAATTACTTTTCCTCTTTGGGCACCAAATTGGAGGTTATAGGTATCTGGGGTTAGAATTTTCGTTGTTGATCATGTAGTTGTCAAGGTACTTTTTTTTCTTTTTCCCTTTGATTTATCCCCGGTAGTCACTGTTTTTGATTTTGGTACCCTGTGTCTTGTATATAGGTTTATCTGATTTGGAGCCAGGAAGGGGAATAACAAAATGGTGAAACAAAGACTCAGGGTAAACTAATGCAACAATGATACTCAAAAGAGACTATGTTGGAAATGAACTTTACAACCTTGGGGGTGGGAGGGGGAGTGGGAGTAGGGGAGAGGGATAGTGGGAGAAAAATGAAGGAGTGGTATGACCCAGCAATCCCACTTTTGGGCATTTACCCAAATGACCACAAACAAGGCCAAAGGAAAAATACCAGCACAACAATGTTTATCACAGGATTATTCACCATTGCTAAAATATGGAGCCAATCCAGATGCCCCTCAGTAGATGAATGGATCAAGAAAATGTGACACACACACACACACACACACAAAATGGAATTCTATGCCTCTATCAGAAAGAATGACACCACCCCATTTGTTAGGAAATAGAAAGACTTGGGAAAAAATCATATTAAGTGAAATAAGCCAGACCCAAAGAAACAATGTGGTCCCATGTTTTCCCTTATTTGCAATAACTAGTATAGGTCTAGGATAATCTTACCAGACAAGCAGAAAAGGTCAAAAGCTATGTACATATGACCATATAAGATGATGCTAAGTGAAATGAACTCTCAGATGAGGTTTTTTCTTATTGCTGTTGTTTTTAATGTACTATGTGATTTTTTTGTTTCTTTTGTATGTTCTCCCACAGTATAACCCCTGTTGTCACTGTATTTGATTCTGGTGCCCTGCATGTTGTATATACATTTTTCTAATTTGGAGAGGGAAAGGGAAATCACAAAATGCTGAAACAAGGATACAAATGAGATGTATAAGACACTATGTTGAAAACTAACTTTACAACTTAGGGGGGAGGGGTTGGGAGGTAGGGAGGGAAGGGATAATAGGGGATAAACAAAGGAGGGGGTAACAATGCTTGATAGGAAATGTACTCAGTACCTTACTCATGTAACTGATACCCCTCTGTTCAGTAACTTTACAATAAAAAATTAAATAGTAAATAGATGAAGCACAGAAATGTGCTGGATAAAAAAAAAAATTAGATCTGCTTAACTGAAAAAAAAGAAAAATGGAGTGGGTAACAATGTTCGATGAGAAATGTACTCATTACCATACTTATGTAACTGTAACCACTCTGTACAGCACCTTTACAACAAAATAAAATTTAAAAAATTACTATTCATATTCTCCTTGAAGTGGAAAAAAAACCTGATAGATGATGCTTTCCTTCAGCTCACTGTTTCTTTGCAACACTGCTTTTCATCCCAGATGGCCCCAAATCTGATGAATGTGCAGCTGCTGTTGATAGTAATTATGGAGTTTTGTAAACACAAACACGCAAGTCCAAAGCTTTACTCACCAGACAATTCCAGAAGTATGGAGCAGTCTCTTGTTTCTTTTCCCACATCCATCCCTGACTTTGTTGGGCTTCCTTAAATCCAACCAGTCTGTTTGAGATGCTATCTCCTTTGTGTTGCTATGGGACCACCTTGAAGAGAAGGAATCCTGGATACTTTTTTGGAGGAAGACTATGATGCTATTTGGATGTATGTACATGTGTATCTGTGTGTGTGTGTGTGTGTGTGCATGCATGTGCATGAATACATGCATGCCTATTGGTACTGGAGCCTGAACTCAGGGATTTGGGCCCTCTCCCTTAGCCTTTCCCATTCTAAGCTAACATTCTTGAGAAGAGCCCCACTTCTGTCTTTTTGCTGGTAAACTAAGATAGAGTCTCCTAGACTTTCCTGCCTACACTGGCCTTGAACCTTGATCCTCAGGTCTCCGTTGGCCAGGTAACTAGGATTAAAGGTGTGAGCCACTGGCACCCAACTTATTGTGTGTTTATAGGAATGCATACCTATTAGAACATGCATATCATGCTGAGTGTTGGGGAATCTTGAAGTGGAAGACAATGTGGTACCAAGGCCAAGTCAGTCTCCTGTAGAGAACATGTAAAAGGACTCAACTCAAGTCTGCCTTGGGAAACCTTCACTTCACCTTGCTGCTACACCTGCTCTACCTAGCCACCTGCTCTAGCTAGCCATATCTAGGCCTGTAAATGTGCACCTACTAGGTGAATGTTAGTAGGCCTGGCAGACAGAAAAACTGGGCTAAGTCCCTGGTCATGCAACCTAAGCACAGTGGAATGAACAGCAGTCATCAAGGCTTTTCTCTTCTTCTTCCTTCCCTAGTGTTCCAAAAGCCCTGAAAGTCTACCCCCAATAGTGGAAGAGCAGTGCTGAATATGCAAAAATCACTTGTAGGTGTCCCAAGAATGAGATTGACTTAAATGATCTTCAGGTGACAATTAATGGTGACTGCTGGGTGGCTCACACTTGTAATTCTCGTTACTCAAGAAGCTGAGGTATGAGCATCTTAGTTCAAAGCCAGCTGGAGCCAAGAAAGTCTGAGACTCTTATCTCCAAAGCTACAACACAAAAGAACAAACAAAATATAAACAGCTAAGACATAGCTCCCAGGCCCCTGAGTTCAAGCCTGAGTACTGGTATACATAATAAAAGAATGGTATTATCCACAGTAGAGTTGCTTAGGTCATCCCATGTCTTTGTGGGCATAGGTTTGGTCAGTATTACTCAATGTGATTTGAGAGAAGGGAGAGTTTGGCTATGAGTTAAAAAAGTTGCCCTATTATTAGAATAATTCTCTACCATTAGAGCTTCATGACCCTGGGCAAGGTTCTTTAACTTCTCTGACACTTAGTTCCCATCTTTAAAGTTACAGTTAGTAAGGAGACCCACTACAGTGGGATTTATGAGAGAAATAGAGTTGGAGAATATGAGGATATATCTAGCAGATAGGAAGGACTTGATGAGTGTCCAATTTCCCTAAATATCTCCATTATTTTGCCCTCTTTTAAGAACTGAAGATCAGAATTTTAGGACCCTGGTTAGAGTTTGCCTCTAATTTCTAAGTGTGCCCTCTGGGCTCCACTAACTCTGCATGAGCTGTCCTTAGCTGTTTTTGTTCAAGGCTAGCACTCTACCACTTTTGGCTTTTTGGTGGTGGTTAAGTGGAAATAAGAGTCTCATGAACATTCTTGCCCGGGCTGGCTTTGAACCTTGATCTCATGATCAAGCTCATGATAAGCTAGGGTTACAGGTGTGAACCACTAGTGCCTGGCCTGTATGATTTTTTAAAAATAAATGAGGAAATGGATATTTCAAACCGTGATGCCCATGACTGATTTAGCTTTTAATGACCTCCTCCATACCTTCTGCTTCTGCTTCTGCTCATTGGGTAGAGGTGGGGCAGTCAGAGGATATGTGTGGGTGTGTCTGTCACTCTGGAAAGAGGAACTTTAGCTCTGGGGACCCTTGAACTTCCCAGGATGAGGTAGTTGAGGGGTGGGGGGAGTAGAGGGGTATAAGAACCATAGTAGAGAAGATGGTTATGGGGTGGGAAGGAGGGAAGATTTGCCTAGTAGAAAATTATTAGAAGAACCTTACTGGTAAGAGGACAAATTAGTTTGTGAAATTAAGAAGTGTCCCACCCCTAGCAGAAGCCAGTCTGCCTGGACTTCCCACCCAAGGCCCTTGTTGTGTTGGTAGCTTTCACTTCCTCTTTTAGTGGGGCATAGATGTGGTACAGGGAAATCTTATCTGATCACCCCTCCAGCTCTATCTCTCTACATGTTTAGATTCTTTGTGTGGATTGAGAGAGTGGTGGGCTGGCTGTGTCAGATTTGGAGAGTGATTCCCATGAGTCTGCTAGGGCAAGGAGGGCTCGCAGAGCTCAGGGGAGGTGTGGGAAAAGTCAGCCTCCTCCCAGTGTCTTGTGTACTTGCCTACCTTATCTCACTTTGTCTTTAGGTATTTCTGTCTCTGTCTGAGCAATACTTTGTTCTCTCTCAAATCGGATAAGCTAATACCAAATACCAAGTTGGTGAAAAGGTCTCCTCCAATTTATTCTCTTTTAATAATTTCTGGTAAGAAGGTCAGGGAGCTGGGAAAGGAGGCCTTGATCTTTTAACTTCATGCCTTTGGGAGAGCTTTTGATTTATTCCATGTTTCTCTTTGGCATTTGGAAGGTACTCACTGTGTTTCTTGCCTTGTATCTTTGTACATTCTGTCTCTCCATCCAGAATACCACAAGCTCCCTTTTTCTTTTAACCTTTTTCCTATGACAATCTTACTTTATCCTCCAGGACATGTCAGCTCTCTCTATAGAAATCTGTCTAGATATCTGCTGGGTCTAGAAACCGGCTGGGTTTGGAAGCCTTTCTGTTTTCACAGAAGCTTCCAGTTACCTTTATCACTGCCATTGCTGTATGGAGTGGTTAATTTCTCTTTCAAGGGTATACATATCACCTCCCTCCACCAAAAATTTTCAGGCAGGGGGCTGGGAAGGTGGCTCAGTGGTAGAGTGCTTGCCTTGCATGCATGAGGCCCTGGGTTCAATTCCTCAGCACCACATAAGCAGGGAAAAAAAGCCGGAAGTGGTGCTGTGGCTCAAGTGGTAGAGCACTAGCCTTGAGCTGAAGAGCTGAGGGACAGCGCCCAGGCCCAGAGTTCAGGCCCCATGACCGGACTCCCCCCAAAAAAAATTTCAAGCAGGTGTGATGATGGACACCTGTAATCTGAGATTTGGAAGACAGGATCTGTAGTTTGAGGTGGGGCACATAGTGAGACCTTGTCTCAAAACATTTTCTTTCCATCTGTCTGTCTGTCTGTCTGTCTGTCTGTCTGTCTGTCCGTCTGTTTGTCTCTGTATCTCTCTCTGCCTCCCCTTCACCCCCACATCCTCATCCTGATCATCATTTCAAAGGGTGGTCCATATTGAGTGTTTGGTAACAGAGTTAATTTGGAACCAGTATGTGTGTAGATAGATGTTTTGTGTCAGAGATGAGAATCCTTTTTGAAACATCTGAAGTGGGTAAGAGGTAGGTTGTTTTTCCAGGTCCTAAGGGAACTTTTTGATTATATGATAATGTTTGTTGACCTGTGTCATTAAAGAAGCTACTAGATTATTTCTATCGAGACTCTAATGGGCCTTTTTTCCCTGCCCCTTTCTGAAGAAACTAGACCAAAGCTGGGGCAATGGGAAAATGAGTTTTTGCTCTACTCAAAAACTGACATGTGGGGGGTGGGGAGGGGGGACGATGGGAAGGGATGGGAAGGGGAAACAAAGGAGGAGGCTACAATGCTTGATAAGAAATGTACTCATTGTCTTGCCCATGTAATTGTAACCCCTCTGTACAGTATTGTCACAATAAAAAAAAACTGATATGTGCCTGACGGGGCTGGGTAGCATTTAGAGGCCGTGAAGTTGAGTGTTTGTGGTGGCAAGGGTGCTAATGCTTCTGGTACTGTTGCTGAGTAAGTTCAACAGTTTTTACTGGTTGCAGCAAGTTGGTAGCTAGCCTGTGGCTTTATCAACTCAAAACAAAGAAAGAAGATAGAGAAAAAGAAAGAAAAGAAAGGAAAGAAAACAAATAACAAAGGCAGCCTCTAGAGAAGTTATCTCAAGCTATGTAGGACCCAAACTATTAACCTGGCAGCCCTATTCTCTTGCTGTCACTCTTCCTTCCCAGTCTCACCTTCCCTAGAAGGGACTTTTCTAGAAACAATCCTAGAACCACAGAAACAATTCTAGATTCACAGAGCGTGAGACATTATTTAGTCTCTTTGTACCACTGCCTCCAGGATGGTAGTCATACAAAAATGAAGATTATGAGCCAGTGGCTATAAATGGAGACAGACTTTAGCACATCCACTGGAGATCAGTTTTGAGATAGGCTGGTGGCCTGGAATGTGATCCTCCTGTTTCAGCTTCCTTCTTCAGTGGTGGGCTGGCTAGAATTATGGACATGGGCCATCATGGCTGGCAAGAGTGGCCTTTGAGAGTCTTTGTTTTGTAAAGGCTTAACGTATAAATCTTGTTCCATAAGCTGGGTACCGGTGGCTCACACCTGGAATCCTAGCTACATGGAAGACTGAGATCTGAGGATTGCGGTTTGAAGCCAGCCTGCGCAGAAAAGTCTGGGAGACTTTTATCTCCAATAAACTACTCAGAAAAGCCAGAAATGGTGCTGTGGCTCAAGTGGTAGAGCAGTAGTCTTGAGCAAAAGAAGCTTAGGGACAGAGCCTGGGCCCAGAGCTCAAGTTCCAGGATGGGCAAAAAAACCCTCTCATTCCTTAATGTAGGCAGGAGTTGAATTCAACAAGTACCAAGGTTATGTGTGCAGGTGCCAGCAGGCTGGGTGGGAGTGGGGACATTCTGCTTAAGAGTAACATGCAAAGTCCCAGCGAAAGCACTGAAGGTTTACACACTGAGGCAGTACTGAGGAATGACATATGCTTTCCAAGTTCTCATCCTGCAGGGCTGAGGAGGCCCTCCCTGAATATTCAATGGAATGTTCAGCCACATTCTTTACTATATTTACAAGCTGAGAAGTGAAGACAAAGAGGAGCCAGGGAGTGAGCTGGATAGAGAGGAATGAAAAGAGATCCAACGTGGAGTAATGTGTGGTACTAAGTCCTTAACAGCCTTTCTCTGAGTTGGGGGTAGGGAGGCTGTTTCTATGAATTTAAAGTAATTTTTCTTCTCCAAAGCGCACAATTCACTCTATGCCATCATGTTGCTGTAGAAGAAATGCCAATACTCGCCTCTGAAACTCATGTGTAGTGAGACTTGAGTGTCATTTGGGAACCTTTTAAAAATATAATTTGTATTTTTGCATCTCCTACTTCACTAGTCATGGAAGAACACCGGGCTATGGTTTTCCCATCTCCAAATGTAAGAGAAGTTGCTAATTTGTTATTTTTTTTCTAGAAAATTCTTTTTTCTGGAAGTACTTTGGACCATCACCCTTTGTCTGTAGAGGCATTGATCCTTCAAGGGGGAAGCCAGCTAATCAGTCTTCCTGTCTCTATCAGTGAGAATGGGAGATTTATTACACCCTTTCATGCAGAGAACTCCAGCTCCCTCCCTAGTCAACCAAAGCCTCCTTTAGGGAGAGGAAGTGTGGTAATGACATTATCTTTCCCCAGGCAGCCACACGTTCTCTGAGAACAGGATGTGGGGAGGGTTGGGCCCCAGTCACAGGGTATGGGGCCGTTGGTGGGAAAGTGGGCTGATGGTGAGGCCATGAGGGTTGGTGCCTGCTTCTTTGGCTTTGAGAGACATAGAGAAGTCTTGTATTCTCAAAGTGTTCACTCGTGTATATCCCATCCTTATCCATGGTTTGGCTCTGTTCTTTTTGCTTCATTTTGTTTTGGTTTTGTGCTGGTCGTAGGCCTGAGCACTGTCCCTGAGCTTTTTTGATCAATGCTAGTGATGTACCATAGCTTCACTTCATCTTCTTTGGTAGCTAATTGGAGCTAAGAAGCTGAGACTTCCCTGGGATTCTCAGATCTCAGCCTTCTGAGTAGCTAGGATTACAGGCGTGAGCCACTGGTACCCATCTTGGTATGTTTGTATTCTTACCTTGAAAATGATTGGCAAACACCTGTGTACATGAGGCCGAGCTCTTTGGCCTTGTAGAAGCTCAGTGGCATATGTTTTCTTGGGGAGCTGGGCCCCAAGGAGACAATTGGGTGCCTTGCTGCTCTTTCTCAGTGTCTCAGTTGGTTGCCTCCTCCTCTGATGGCACCTTGGCACATTTGAGGTGATTTGCATGTTCAATTTCCTCTTAAGCCCCACCCTCTTCTCCCTGCCCCCAATGCTTCTGCTGGGGACATCTAGAGATGTGCTGCCTGGGGTGGGGAAAAGAGGATGTGGCTAGCTTCCTGTGCTAGGGAGGGTGGGGCGCCCGCCTTCCTGCCTGTCTGCCCACCCGTCCAGCCGCCCAGCCACCATTCACCCAGTGCTTGAGGAACTGCCTGAAGAGTTCAGTTCAGAGTCACCAGAGACTGAGGGGACTCTCTGGGATATGGAGACAATACTTTGCTGATGCTGGTCCACTCATTTTTTTTTCCTGTTCGTGGGGCCTGAATTCTGGGCCTGGGCACTGACCCTCAGCTCTTTAGCTCAAGGCTAGCGTTCTACCACTTGAGCCACAGCGCCACTTCCAGCTTTTTTAACTTATGTGGTGCTGAGGAATCGAACCCAGGGTCTCATGCATGCAGGGCAAGCACTCTACCACTGAGCCGCCTTCCCAGCCCATGGTCCACTCTTTACAGTGAAGATAAGAGGACTCTTGGACAGGCCTTTTGAAAGCCAACTAGTCTAAGCACCTCATATTACAGGTGGGGAACCTGAGAGCCCACAGAGTTCTATTAGGAACTCAGTGGCAGAGCTAGGATGAATACAGTTCTAAAAGGCTAGATCTAGAACTCTTTCTCTCTCTTGCCAACTGTCAGTCTAGTTAGTTTAGTTGTTGCAAACTAGTCAGGTTACTTTGTGTAGCTTGTTCATTATCCAAAACAGCTTTACTTTTACATACTTAATCTTTTGAAGTTTTGTGAGATGTTCTGTTGGAGACTATAAGGCAGAAAGTTGGCTTTCAAATTTAAAAATTTGTTGTGTGTCAGTAGCTTATATTTGTAATAAGTTACTGGAGAGGTTGAGATCTGAGGAGTATGGTTCAAAACCAGCCCTCAACAGCTTCTTCTCTCCAAGTGACTAACAAAAAACCCGGAAGTGGAAGTGTTGTCCCAATTTGTAGTAGAGTGCCAGCCTTGAGTGAAAAGGCCAAATGAGAGTGAGAGGCCCTGAGTTCAAACCAGTGTTCAAAGCCCTGGTATACACACACACACACACACACACACACACACATACACACATACACACACACACACACACACACACACACACACACACAGAGTTAAAAATTTACTGGGTGCTGGTAGCTCATATCTGTAAATCCTATCTACTTGGAGGCTGGGATTTAGAGCATCACAGTCAAAGCCAGTCTGGGCCGAAAGATATGTAAGACTTTATCTCCAACAAAAAACTGGTGGAGTGGTGAGCAAGTGAGCTGAACAAGAGTGAGGCCTTGAATTCAAACCCTGTAACCAGCAAAGCAAAGCAAACAAACAAACCCCCCCCCCCCCCCAAAAAACAGGTTAAAATGTCAAAAAACACTGAGATAGGACTATAGCTGAGTCTGAACAATTACAGTTGGGGATGCTCAGACTTAGATGAGAGCATCCCAGAGTTCCTGGGACCAAACCTAGACCCAATCCTTGGATCACTGTTCTTGACTGGCTGTTCCCAGTTAATTGTACCTGCACACAGGGACTTTCCCCCCATTTATTGCCTTTGTCTTCTCCCATCTTCAAGG
Organism: Dipodomys spectabilis; assembly: GCF_019054845.1. NCBI lineage: Eukaryota > Metazoa > Chordata > Mammalia > Rodentia > Heteromyidae > Dipodomys > Dipodomys spectabilis. The sequence goes on from NW_024871047.1 coordinate 2,749,430, forward strand.
GAGCCCCTGTTGTAGCATCCTAAATCCTTGAGGACACATGCCACTAGATAACTTGCATGAAGTAATAAGTTAGCCTTTGGAAGAACCTTTTGTTAACCTTAAGCATGAGAAACTGGAAAATGTAAACATCAGTGTACCGACAGTTAACCTTGGTTCTAGTTTAGTCTCTATATTTGAAAAAAATTGCTTTGTACCTCATTGAACCTTCATCTTTCCCTTCTATAAAATGATGGTTGTCTCTGTCCTGCCTTTCATACAGGGTTGAGTCTAAGGAGTGAGTACATGTAATATAAGCCAAGTGTGTGTGCGTGTGCATGCGTGCGTGTGTGTGTGTGTGTGTGTGTGTGTGTGTGTGTGTGTGTATGTGTTGGTACTGGGGCTAGAATTCAGGGCCTTGGTGCTGTGCCTGAGCATCTTTTGCTCAAGGCTAATGGCCTACCACTTGAACCACTGCTCTATTTACAGCTTTTTTGGTGGTTAATTAGAGATAAGCGTATCACAGATTTTCCTGCCTGTATTGGATTGGAACTATGATTCTCAGATCTCAGTCTTCTGAGTAGCTAGGATTACAGGTGTGAGCCACAGGTACCTGGCTTCAGGTGAGTGTCTTTTAAACAGTACATCCCTGAACAAATGGAGGTAAGATTATTGTATATGGCTGGGCCAGAGGCCCTGGAAGAATCTAGATTGGCTATTCAGGTTTCATGATAAAGGAAATTTATCAAACATCTACTACATACCAGATAGTTTTTTTTCCTTTGAGGAAGGCATTATTATTATTATTATTTTCTTTGAGGTAGGTATTATTACTTCTTGACTTTAGGAGGTTTAGGGATTTGAAATAGCCTAGAATCCCCCTTCAAAGCCCTGGATCTCTTCAGATACTTGAGAAGAAAACTTAAGAATAGTGTGAGCTGGGAGCTGGGAAGGTGGCTCAGTGGTAACTGCTTGCCTTGCATGCATGAGGCCCTGGGTTCGATTCTTCAGCACCACATAAACAGAAAAAGTCAGAAGTGGTGCTATCGCTCAAGTGGTAGAGCTCTAGCCTTGAGTTGAAGAGCTGAGGGACAGCACAGGCCCCACGACCGACCAAAAAAAAGAAAAAAGAAAAGAGTAGTGTGAGCTGGGTGCTGGTAGTTCGTGCCTCTAATCCTAGCTACTCAAGAGGCTGGGAGATGAGGATCTTGATTCAAAGCTAGCCTGGGGAGGGAAGTCCATGAGACTCTTGCTTCCACTTAATTACCGAAAAAACAAAAGTGGAGGTGTGTCTCAAGTGGTAGAACACCAGCCTGGAGCGAAGAAGCCAAGTGAGATTAAGGCTCTGAGGTCAAGCCCCAGTACTGTGTACACACACACACACACACACACACACACACACACACACACACACATATGCACATGCACACGCGCACACACACACACACACACACATACGCATGAATGTTTACCTTGCATATGTTTTGTATCTCGGTTGGGTATATAAATGTTTAATCAACTTTCTGGCAAAACCAGGATTTGCCCTGGTTGGCAGTTCCCCTGGTGTAAGTTTGCAAACACAAACTCCCTTGGTGTGGAGGAGTTGGGGATAGGTATGCATGATGAGCTCTAGTGCTAGCTGATTCTACTACATTGTTACTAGTCAACCCGGTCTTAGATTCCTACCCTTTCCACTCCAACAACTTACTCCTAGCAGTATGTGAATACAGCATCCTTTCACCATGTCTCCTTTCTTTCATTAGTTCCCAGAGCATCTTCGAAAGGTACAATGGCATTAAAGTGCCATACATTGCCTTAAAGTTTTGGGGCTGGGAAGGTTGCTCACTGGTATAGTGTTTGCTTTGCATGCATGAGGCCCTGGGTTCAATTCCTCAGTACCAACATAAGCAGAAAAAGCCAGAAGTGGCGCTGTGGCTCAGGTGATAGAGTGCCAGCCTTGAGCAAAAAACCTCAAGAACAGTGCTCAGGCCCTGAGTTCAAGTCCTAAGATTGGTGCGCGCACGAGCGTGCGCGCGCGCACACACACACACACACACACACACACACACACACGCACGCACGCGCGCGCGAGGCCCTGAAGAGGGCTCTGATTAGGGCTTTAATTAGAGCATTTGATCAATGAGTTTTTTTGTCGGTCATAAGGCCTGAACTCTAGGCCTGGGTGCTGTCCCTCAGCTCTTCAGCTCAAGGCTATCTACCACTTGAGCCACAGTGCCACTTCTGGCTTTTTCTGCTTATGTGGTGCTGAGGAATCGAACACAGGGCCTCATGCATGCAAGGCAAGCGCTCTACCGCTGAGCCACCTTCCCAGCCCTGATCAATGAGTTTTGACTACTGAAGTATGTGTATCAGCCGTTTCCTCCCACTGCTTCTTAAATAGAAAGGAAGATGGTTGAACACTCTGGACAACAGCCCAAACATTTGGCACACTAAGCTGTCTGATTAGAGTTCCAAAATCTTCCTCCCTCCTCATGGATAGAGACCGCAGACGCTGCATCCATGGGTCCCAACCTCATGTTTTCCGCCATTGAGATCTTGAGCCAGAAAGCATTTGAGAGGATCAGACCTACAATTCCTATGTTGACATCAACATCTGTGACAGGAGATGTTTCTTTTAAACTTCCCAGACAAAAGACTCACCTGGGGCTCTTGTAGAAATAGAAATTCCTAGACTCTAGAGAATCTGGTTTAGTAAACTAGGGACAGAATCTAAGAATCTGAGTTTCTTGACTATTGTCACAAATGATTCTTTTGATCAGTTAACTTTGGGAAACACCTCATTAAGCACTGCACAACATTTGACAGGTTGGCATCATTATGACCATTTTACAAATGGGTTAAGATTTGAGAGTCCATGTCTTGTTACTTACTGGCAGTGGTATATCTTTATACTCAGTTGTTCTCTCCTGCTATTGAGATAATACTTTACCCTATGGTTGTGGGACTCCTGGTAGGGAGAGCCAGGCATAATCATTGTACTCAAGACTCAGCACAGAGGGATTTGGAGGCTTTAGCAGGATTGGCTATATCCTTGATCTCCTGTTGATGTGGGCTGTGTTCAATTCTACAGAGCCATTTGTCAAACCACCAGTTCTGATATCTAATCTGAAAGCCATTAAAATTCTTTTTTGTCCATTGTGGGCCTGAACTCTGGACTTGGGCATTGTCCCTTAGCTCTTCAGCTCAAGGCTAGCGCTCTACCACTTGAGCAACAGTGCCACTTCTGGCCTTTTCTGCTTATGTTGGGCTGAGGAATTGAACCCACAACCTCATGCATGTAAGGCAAGCACTCTACCACGGAGCCACCTTCCCAGTCCCCTGAAAGCCATTTTAATACCAGCCTATGAGAGTCTGGTTGGCTTAGGGAACTATGTAATCTGTGCCAGAGACTCTCACATCTGGTCAGGCCTTGGAAGTATCTCAGAGGCTCTTAACTTCCTGTGCCTAGGCTCTATTTCTGATGTAATAAATCTCTGTGGATGAGACAATGTAATCCGTTTACCTCTAGGTGAGTTTGATAAGCCATTTTGTAACCCTGTTTGTAATCTTTAGGATATTAGCTTGGAGGGGTTTAGAGGTCCTGGAGGGTTTTTGTTCAGGGGCACGAGTTTTTCATATTGGTGGGACAAGATTGGAGAAAATGACCAGTAAACTAGGAGAGAGCAAGGAAGTGGTGACATTGTCCAAAAAGAAATGTACTCTTCTTTAAATTTTTTATTGTTATTATAAAGGTGATGTAGATTTTTTTGGACAGTGTTACCCCTTCCCCCTCTCTCTCCCAGTTTTCCCCTCCCATTCCCACCCACAAATTGTATAGCTCATTTCCAACATAGTGTCTAGTAAGTACCACTGCTGCATGTGTTCACCCTTTGTCCCTCCATTTCTGTGCCTCTCCTTATTCTACCAAATACAGATAAATGAACAAACAAGATGGAAAGAAAACACAAAAATGAAATGTACTATTCACCTGACTTAATGTAACTGTAACCCCTCTGTACATCATCTTTATAATAACAATAAAATTTGTTTTAAAAAATAAAGTGACCAGTAGAGTCCAGAATAAGGAAGGAAGATCAGGCAGCGTATGAAAAGGGTAAGGAAGCATAGGTCTTATGTTGTGTTCAGTCTTCCCTTAGGACTCTGCTTCTTAGGAATTTCCCATCCCTCATAAGACAATGCATTTCAAATAATACAGTGATACGAGTCTGTGTAACTTTGTACTTAGGTGAAACCAGTTAGAAATCTAATTACCTTCAGAGTTTGTCCCCCAAAAGGAGAATCTTTTCTACTAGAAGGACTCTTTAGAGGTCTTCTTAGGCAGGGTTTTTTTTGTGTAAGTGTATGTATATATGTATGTGCATGTGCACACATGTGCATGTGTGTGTACCCAGATACTAGGGCTTGAACTTAGGGCCTCAAGCTCTTGGTTGGCTTTTCTACTCAAGGCTTATGCTTACTACTTGAGCCACAGCTCCACTTCTAGTTTTTAGGTTGATTGGACCTAAAAGTCCCATGGCATTTTCTGCCCTGGCTGGCCTCAAACTATGATCCACAGATCTGTCTCCTTAATACCTAGAACTATAAGCCCAGCTCCAACAACTTTTGTTTTAAATCATCTCTGGCATATAGGCTATTTATTAAAAATCTGGCTCCAAGGGGAGGAGTTTAACAACCATCACATTTTATTTATGGTGTGCAAGTATTTACATTGTCCATAAACTTAAATTAAATCTCCTAATAAACCTGTAGTGAAGTTGGTACTATTAAATTCTGTCTCTCTCTCTCTCTCTCTCTCTCTCTCTCACACACACATACACACACACACACACACACAGAAATTGAGATTATTTTTTGTTTTTTTTGGTAATGCTGGGATGGAATCCAGGGCCTCAGGCAGACTAGGCAAGTACTCTACCACTGAGCTATATTCACAGTACTGGAAACCAAGTTTTAAGAAAATCAGATTAAAAAGCTTCTACCCGATGTACCTCACTTGGCCCTTGAAAGAGATGAGACCAGGGGCTGGGAAGGTGGCTCAGTGGTAGAGTGCTTGCCTTGCATGCATGAGGCCCTGGGTTCCATTCCTCAGCACCACAGAAGCAAAAAGAAAAAAGCCAGAAGTGGTGCTGTGGCTCAAGTGGTAGAGCACTAGCCTTGAGCTGAAGAGTTGAGGGACAGCACCCAGGCCCAGAGTTCAGGCCCCATGATGGGCAAAAAAAGAGAAAGAGATGAGGCCATTATTCCTTAGACAAGGGCTTCAAGTTCTTCTTCTTTTTCTTTCTCCTCCTCCTTGTCCTTCTCCCCTTTTCCCCTCCCCTTCCCCTTCCCCTCCCTCTTCCTCCTCCTCTTCTTCTCTTCCTCCTCTCTTCTCCTTCTCCTCCTCCTTCTTTCTCCTTTCCCTTCACCTTTTCTTTTCCCTTTTCTTTCTTTTTATTCTTTTTTCTCTTGATTTCCTTTCATTATAAGTTGCCATTTAACAAAGCAGTTTATGAATACAATATATCTTGATCACTGTCACCCCATCCGCATTCTCTCCCATCCTTCCACTACCCATCTCTTCACTCATTCGTCTTTATTTTGTACAATATGCATTGAATTCTTTATGTTCTCCCCCTTTTAGTGGAGATTTCTCTTTTTTTGGTGGTACTAGGGTTTGAACTTAAGGTCTCATTCTTGCTAGGCAGGCACTCTACCACTTGAACCACACCCATAACCCCCCAAGTCTTTAGTTCTGTATATTTTTGTGGATTCCTAAGATACTGGGCTTTACTGTTTGCATCTGACAAGGTAGATAGTAAATCAACAGTCTAGTCCTGGGGTGGAAAACAGTGCTTTGTGCATAGGCCCATAAACTTCTCCCTACCCTTTTCTAGTTGATCGAACTGAGCTTCAGCAGTTTTAGCATGCAGGGGAAAAGGGCTGAGGATGATTACCATGAGCAACTGATGGAAGCCAAGCTGAGACTTGGGGAAGCTCCAAGTGTGCTTCAGAACTGTGATGTTAGAGGTGCTGGGATGTACTTCTGAACAGAGGGAACAGAGCCCTCTTCTGGTGCCCTGGGCAGAGCTGGCATCTTAAGGCAATCCAAAATGGTCTGTGTCTCTAGTGTACAAGTAAGTGTTTCCTGTGAAACTTGCAGGCAGGAAGCTGAGTGAAGCAGGAAGCTGACATTTGAGTGTGAAGCACATCTGGGTGTAGCTTAGAGAACAGCTTCTCCCATTTGAGGACTATATTTTATTAAGTTGGACTCTCTTCCTTTTTTGTTTCAATACCCTTGAGTTTTATAGGAATTAAAGTTACCTATTTTAGCTGCCTGGATGTACACTCATTCTTATTCTTCTCTGCTTTTTTCCTCCATGTTGTTATGATTTAGAGGCAGTAAATGTCTCAGTGAAAGATAGACTTCCAAGAGTGCCACCTTCCTTTTTTCCTCCTAAGACCAGGGCTTGAACATGCTGTCTGATGCTCACTTTTGCTCATTAGCTTGTACTTTACCAGATGAGCTATGCCTCCACCCCAACCACTTTGGTTTTTCATGGAAGCAAGCTAGTCTAGCTTCTTTCACATAGTCTGTGATCCAGAGTATCTTAATGAAGTATCTACAAAAGCCAGGTTGGTTGGGTTCCTCTGACTCATGCCTGTAAGTCTAGCTGCTGAGGAGGCAAACATCGGAGGTTCTATGTTTGAAGCTAGCCAAATCCAAGAGACTCTTATCTCCAGTTAACCAGTAAAATGCCACAAGTTCAGGCATTGCCCAAGTAGTAGAGTACCAGCTTTGACTGAAAATGCCAAGCAAGAGCATAGTCTCTTGAGTTCAAGCCCTGGTACTAGGGGCTTGAACAGGTCACTGTTGCTTATTAAATAGGTGATAAAAACAGAATCGGTATTATTTTTTCTTTGTAGTGCTAGGGATTGAACACAAGTCTTCATGAATGCTAGGTAACCATTTTACTACTGAGCTATACTCCCAAGTACAAGTGAGAGGGCTTTTTTATGGTACTGGGGTTTGAACTCAGGGTCTTGAGCCACACCTCTCATCTTTTTTTTTTCCTTTAGTTATATTTCCAATAGAGCCTGGACCATCCTACTCATACCTACAGCCTCCTGCTGTAGCTGGGATCATAGGTGTGTACCAAGGTACTAGTCTTGTTTGTTGAGATAGGATCTTACTAACATTTTGCTCAGACTGGTGTTGAATGGCTGTCACCCAATATCTACCTCCCAAGTAGCTGGGATTAGAAACATGAGCCCCAGGAACCAGTTTGTTTTGTTTTTTAACTTCTGCTCTCTGTGTGACCCTGAGCCAGTTTTTTAGAACATATATTTCAGGGTTAGAGTCATGATCACTGAGGTCCCTTTCAATTCTGACAGTTTGCAATTCTGAATTATTTATTGTTTTGAAGAACAGAGATGAGACATTCAGAAAGGAGAAGCCAGATGTGATTCTTATATGAAATAATGAGGAAATGTGAACAGGGTGAATGGCCATCCTAAGGGCATTGTGGGGCAGTCCATGTTCCTGAGAACCAGTGCTGAGCTAGGGTGAGGCGATGATTATTCCTACTTTGAACTGAAGCTATTTTTTGTTTTTTGGTTTCTTTTGGTACCAGTCCTGGGGCTTGAACACTGGGCCTGGTCACTGCCCCTGAGCTTTTTTGCTCAAGGCTAGCACTGAGTAGGTAGAATTACAGGTGTGAGCCACTAGTGTCCCACAGTTGAGCTGTTTTTCATAGAGAGATTCTTAAGTGTAGAAAGACACTAGGGAGCTAGTTTCCTTCCTTGCTTTTATATGTGAAGAGAAATAAGAGGGGATTCTATTCAGGACCGTGGTTGAGCAAAAAGAAGGTCATGCATTTAAGGCTGGACTGATGAAGTTGTAGCTTGCTAAGGCGCCAGAACTTCGTGATTTTTTTTTTTTTCCAGCTTTGGCTTCTGCCCTGAGTTGTTCTTCCACATTTGAGGTTAGTGCTCCAGATGTGGTCATTGGAAGAGCAATACTGAGTTTTCTAGTATGCTGTAGCCTCTCAGTTGAAATGCTTCTTGGGACCTTTTGGAGTATGGAGCTAAGCCCAAGTAAATGAAAGGAGACCTTGTTTCCACCATTTACTGGTGTACTAAGGGTGAGTGAAGAACCAGTGTTGACCCATTAAGGTGTAGGTATGGGTAGGATGGGTGTGGCTTTCCTTTCTAGAAATTGTAGGGGATCCAGGCACTAATTGCTCATGTCTGTTCCTAGCTACTCAGAAGCCTGAGATCTGAGGAGTATGGTTCAAAGCCAGCCTAAGCAGAAAAGTCTGTGAGACTCTTACCTAATTAACCAGCAAAGAGCTGGAAGCTCAGCTGTGGCTCAAGTGGTACAGTGTCAGCATTGAGTGAAAAAGCTAAGGGACAGTGCCAGGTCCTAAACTCACACTCTACTACTGGCACAGAGTGGGGAGAGGGGGGAGAGGGTGGAGGAGAGGTGGAAGGAGGAGGAGGGGAGAGAGGAAGAAGAGGAGGAGGGGGGAGGGATAAGGGAAGGGGGAGGAGGAGGAGGAGGAGGAGGAGAAGGAGGAGGAGAAGAAGAAGAAAAAGAAAAGTACAGGCATAGGAAAGGTTAACTCTAGGCAGGTTGCAGGTCTTACTAGCTGTGTTAAAGACCTAGCAGTTGGCAGGAAGAAGTCAGAACAGATTCTGTACCAGGTACCATTTCCAAGTCAACAAGAAAGAGGCTGACTTGTTCTGAAGTGAAAGGGGTGGAGCAGGAGGAGCTGCAGGGAGAGAACAGCTCTTAGGCCAGAGATGCAAAGCAACCCTTGTTTTTCCTCTTATGGAAAACATCTGCTTGAAGCAGTGTTCTCATCCCCAGAAGCAAGGCAGTTGAGGCCCTGCCTTGCCCTGCCCTACCCTCGTCCTAGCCCTGATAGCAGGAAATGGTGGGTGCTACTGCCTAAATAGTAGGGATTGGGTTCCAGGCTGATGAAAGTGGTTTTGGGAACCCTGGCGAGTAGTCTCAGTTCTAATGTTGCCCTAGTAAGGCTTGGTCTTCCTTTGGATGCCTTCCCATAATTGTAATTGCCATCTTCACAGTAGCAGCCCCACTGCAAGCCCAGAGGGGATGGGCATTCCCCCCCCCCTCCCCCCTGCAGAACAGGAGACAGCAGGTGGGAGGTGAGGTCACTGAACCCGGATGACTCACAAGGTCTGTCTGCCCCAGTGAGGGAAAGGGGGCCTTCCCAAGCAGTGCTTCCAGATGTACCCAGGCTTCCTGTGCCACAATGTTGGGCCTTGGCCAAAACAGTTGGCAAGGTAGTGTCTGAAGGCTGAAATCAGCAGCATGACTGGAGAGGTGGGTGGAGTTGTGGAAGGAGTTCCTGGAATGTCCAGAAGACCCGCCTCCACCACTTGTTGGCTGAGTAAATGTGGCTTCAGAGATGTTAAACTGTGGGTGATGGGCCTGGCATATAGTTGGCATTCAGTATGAGTTCAGTTCAATTCCATCCTTCTGTTACCTGCCTCTGTGTCCTTAAATTTGTTCCTCTATTGGGTGGGGGACAGTAATACTCCATCTTCTCCATCTTGAAAGTCCATGCTTTGAACAAGTTATCTTGGGATTAGTTTCCTTCCTCTTTGCTGGCCTCCCTCCTCCTCTACTTCCTTCCTCCTTCCCTTCCTCCCTCCCTCTCACAGACCTGCCCCTCTCCCTCCCCTCCCTTCTATCTCCCTCCCTTTTTCCTTCCTTCTCTCCCTCCCTCCAATCTAACCCTCTCTTATGGAAAGAGCCATGTTATATAATTTAGTGGCACAAGGCAGATAAGGCAAACCAACCCAGATTCCCCTGCTGTGCCAGGCTACTGCTTACCAGACTGCTATTGGCTCTAGGAAAATGAAGGTCCCTTCTTTGAAGCTAGCTCAGACCCAGAGACTAAAGCACTTCAGCTGCTGCTGCCTTGTTTTTATTTCTCAGGCTAGCCAGCTAGACATATAGCAGTGATCCTAGTTGGTTGAGCCTTTGGATGGTAGACCACCAAAATGATTTGTAAGTATTCAGAGAAGGGCTTGATGTGGGAAGTGTCTGTATTCATGTTATCAATAAGTATCAGTGGGTTTATTGCTTTTGGATTAGAGGTGGGAGGGCTAGTACATGTGAGAGTATGATACTCCCTCCTCCAAAATCATCATACCCAAATGTTTTTCTTTTGTTTTTTAAATCTTTCATATCCTTTATAGACAACCTTTGACTTTAGGCAATGACTTCATAAATCCCAAACTACAACTTAGGAAGAGATTTTAGCCATGTAAATATCCTTTGCCGGGAACTGCATCTTGAACTGGCCACCTTGCCCAAAACTGCTCCTCTACTTCTGTCAAGCTACTTGGAAAATTTCTGTTGAATTCACAGGATTCATTTTCAGATTTTTTGCCTCCCAAACTAGACTACTATCTTGGCAGTGAGTGAGTAGAGGCAACACCTAAAAGGAAAGCAGTGGGCCTGCGTGACACTGTGTTTGTGCCCACAGCTCATCTTCGACATTTGAATCCCAAATCATCTGGAACTAGACATGGAACTTGGAACAGGATTCCTCATTGACTTTTAGGCCCCAGTTATGTTCTCACCCTTTCTCCTACCCTCAAATGTGACACACAGAGAAAACAGGAGAGCACAGACCTATGGCATTGGACTTATGACTCACATTTTCTTCTGAGTTAAGTGGTGGTGAGAATGGAAGTTCCTTTTTGTTTGTTTTTCTTTTCATTCTTTTAAACCTGTCTCCACGATGAAATTCAGGAAACCTTAGACTGCTGTTATCCCTAGAGAAATAGCCACACAGGAATGACAGGAACCATAAGTAGAGATTTAGGAAAAATAGGTTCAGCTAGACACCTTTAGATATTAGGAGAGCCTTTGTTTTAAGTGGATGCTCCTCCTATGAGACAGAGAACATGGCTGATCCTGGTATATATTCCATGCATATTCTACTATCCAGAATGGCCCTTCTTTACCAAATTATTTACTTTGGAAATATCTCCTATTGTATGTGTATGTGTTGTTTCTGGGGCTTGAACTCCAGCTTGGCTTTTTCACACAAGGCTAAAGCTGTATCACTTGAGCTATACCTCTGCTTTACCTGTTTGCTAGTTAACTGGAGATAAGTGTCTCATGCTGGCTTCGGACTATGATGTTCAGATCTCAGCCTCCTAAGTAGCTAGGATTACAGGCGTGAGCCACTAGAGCCTGGCATAGAAACATTCCTTTAACACACATCCCTTTAATAAGCATTCCTATGGGCCAGCACTTGACTCCACTATTGGCCACTGCCCTGAAGATATGCTACATCGACAGGACTTCAGTTTATGACACGATCTACAAGAGATGCTAGCATTGGTGAATTAGAGGTTATAGTGCAAGGTTATAGTGTCTCTTGAGTTCCTCCCATTTCCTCAGTTTCCTTCCCATTCATTTTCTTCTAAAAAGCCCAGTTCTACTTGTCCACCACCCTGCTTAGAAGCTTTAGGCTAGCTGGCCATTGCCAGCAGGATTTAGACCCAGTTTTTTAAAAAACTTTTTTTTTTATTATTATTATCTTTAAGTAGTTGTTCAAAGAAGTTCCCATTCTACAAAACAGTATATGAATGCAAGGTATCTGACAACATTGTCACCCATCCTTCCTAACCCATCCCTTCTCCCACTTTTTTTTAAAATTGAGAATAGGTGATTACATAAATTTCACATATTTCATAGTATTGTGGAATAGTGATACTTAGTTAAAGTCACAAACACATTTTAACCTTCACAAGGCAGATTATCATTATCATGGTCTGTAAATTTTGTGAATTCTATGAGTTTTGACAATACAAATTATTTCTTCCACCTCAGGTGATGATTACATTTCTTTCCTTTTGCTTATGTAGGCTATTCCTCTTTCCCTCTCATTCCTCCCTTCCCATCACTGTCTTTGGGTTGCTTAGTTCTTTTTCTTCTATGTCCAGTGCAGCTGATGGGCCCCTTTGTTGTATGTTGTTCCATTTCCCACTTATTCTGTTCCTCCTCCTGGCTTCCCTCCATTGCATGCTTATGTATGTCTACTTTATATATTAGACCCAGTTTTTTTTAAAGCACAGCCTTGAAAGCCTTCCACCTACTCTCCTAACTGTTCTTGCTTCTGCACTTCAGGGTCCTCTTTAACCTTGCTTCTAAATAGGTCATTTGTATCACTGCTTCCTTTTCTAGGCTGTCACATACATTGGATTCTCTATTTGGGGCATCTGCTCTTCCTCAGTCACCCACAGTCACCCTTTCCTAAGATCCATCTTATTCTGATAGATAGTGAAATACCATGCAGAGCTGTGATTCCTAATTTCCACAAAAAGGTTTCTTGCTTTTGCTGTAGCACTTTTCAGGGTCTTTTTGTTATTTAGTAAGTGCCTTGAGGTCAAAGAATGTTTCCATAGCTCTACTCTAACCATAGTTCCTTAAGCATTATATTCCATCAACATTAAGTAAGTATGAATAAATGTAACCTGAAATCCTTGAAACTCCTGGCGAACAATGGATAGAATTTAAAGGGGAAAAATCTATGAACTTGCATGGAAAAAATTATATATATATATATGGCTGATATCTATATATGTGGGCTTAGCATACATGATTCAGCCAGCTGGATTGAAAAATATTTTGGGGAAAATGATATCTGTACTGAACATGTACAGACTTTTCTTGCTAAGAGCTATTGCATTAGTATTTTAATTGTATTGGAGTCTTTTTGTGGTGTTGGGGATCAAACCTATGGCTGTGTATATGTTAAGCCAGCAATGTACTATTGAGCTATATCCCCAGCCCTTGTATCTCTGTCCTTTTTGTTTTCTGTTGCTTGGTACCTGCTCATATATCCAGAATTTTCTGATACTGATTGTTGAATACTTGAGAGAGAGGTAGGTGTGTGTATGTATGTGTGTGTGTGTGTGTGTGTGTGTGTGAGAGAGAGAGAGAGAGAGAGAGACTGAGAGAATGTCAGTTCTGAGGTTTGCTGGCCTCTACCACTTTAGCCACAGCTCTACTTCTGGCTTATTTTGGTGATTAATTTGAGATGTGTCTCATGGACTTTTCCTGCCTGGGATCACTTTGAACCTTGATATTCCTATCTCAACCTGCTGAGTACCTAGGATTACAGGTGTAAGCCACTGGCACCCAGCTTAGAGACCTACTTCTAAGACACAAACCTTAGGCAAAAGTAAACCAAGGTACTAGAAAGCCCCATTGTCCCCATCCTGTTCCCTTTGCCGTTGGTGCTTTGAGTTCACCTGTTTTACCTTAAGGGTGAGTTGAAGCTGAGTATAGCATTGTGGCTTTCCTAAGTTCTAGTCTTCTGAGCCCCACTACCATACTTTATGATATCCCATTTTGACAAGGGTCACTGGATGGGGAGGAAGCGTAGAGTAACACCAAGTCAAGGTAGCTAACCTTGCCTTATTCCCGTGGGGCATTTGCCTTACTTGTTCTTGCTTTCAGGGCTTTTCCTGTCCTATTGTCAATCCTGAAATAGATTTCCTCCCTGGATCCCTGGTGAGATTTATTTACAAAGTTGTTCCCGGGTCTAGTGTTCATTAGGATTGTTTAGCTGGAAAAATGGCTGTATGGCCCCTTCTTCTCTGCTATCTGACCCCTGTGCTTAGGAAAGGCCCAGAAGTTCAAACACTGATAAGAATTGATGTTTTGCCCATTTCCTGGGTATTCACATCTTTGATAATTCTACATTTTGGTAGATAGCTGCAGTACTAAGCATGTCACCATTCTAAAAGACACAGGTTAGATTTATTTATTTAAATTTAAAGGTCACTATTCAGAAGCCAAGCCTCAGTTATACTTGAGCATTATTCCAATCATCTCTTTATGGATATATTTTACAAAGTTGAACTCATATACTATACTATAAGAAATCTTGCTGTTTCTCCTTAATATTATTCAGGTATTTTCTTTGAGCATGCAGTATTCTTCATCATAAATATTTTATATGACTGTATTATATGCTGTCTTGTTATTGTTTTGTATAGATGAGTGAAGTGAAATTACCTGGTCATTAAAATTTAGTGTTGCTTTTTAAAGGGGAATGGGAAGGCATGCTGGTACTGGAGCTTGAACTTAGGGCATCAAGCTCCAGCTTAGTTTTTTCACTCAAGGCTGACATTCTACTACTTGAGCCACCACCCCACTTCTGGCTTTTTTTCTGGTTAATCAGTTAAGAATCTCTCAGATTTTTTTAATCAGGGTAGCTTTGAACCCCAGATATCAGCCTCTGAGGAGCTAGGATTCAAGGTGTAGTCAACCAGTGCCCAATTTGTTTTCTTGTATTGGAACACTTTTGTACTATGTATGAGGAAATTTAAGTATTGGTTTGAATAATGAAGTTTGGACCTAGACCTGGACTCAGACCCTTACTTATTGGCAATATGACTTTAGGGAAGTCTTTATTTCTATCTCCATTTCTATTACAAAGGTAATACTTTCTAGTCTACATGGTGCTGAATGGTGTTAGAAGGGTTATTACTGCATACGAAGTATCTTGACAGAAGTAAGTCTAGATACCCAAAAGCTACTGTTTGTTGTCACTTTATTGTTATGGCCATCACTGCCAAGGTTTTGGCCAAAGGAAAACACTTATAATAATGAAATTTCTGCTATCACTGACCTTGGTTAGGAAATCTGTGGTAAAGTGGTAGCTATGCTTTCTAGTGCCCCAAGATATATGAGTGGCTTCTTTTAAAAAAATTTTTTTTATTGTGAAAATACTGTACAGAGGGGTTACAGTTACATGAGTAAGGTAATGAGTACATTTCTTATCAAGCATTGTTGCCTCCTCCTTTGTTTTTCCCCTAACATCCCTTCCCTCCCACCTCCACAATGAGTGGCTTCTTGTTAATTTCAGTCTAGATCTGTTTCTGACCCTTTGTCCCTCTACCAACATGACCTTGGTAGCACCTCTATGTTGCCCACAAGCAATTCTACTGAGGCCCTCCTTCCTCTCTTAGGAAGGCCTCTCCCAGGAAGGCCAATGAGACACAAATACAGGAAATGTTAACAATGCAAAGCAATATATTAGAACCATAGACATCATCACCAGAATGGTCCTTAGACATCATCTCTTAACGAACTGTCCCCTCACAATTTTTCCCAGATGAGGGAAACTAAGGCTCAGGAAAGGTATACAAATTAGTGAAGGTTATAGCTTAAAACACTTACAAGTGCTAGGCTTGGCACCCAGTAGATTTTGTGTATGTGTGCATCAGAGTTTGGTACTGGGGCTTGAACTCAGAGCCTGGGTGTTGTCCTTTAGGTTTTTCACTCATGGACGGCATTCTTACATTTGAGCCACAGCTCCATTTTTGCCTTTTTAGTGATTAACTGGATCTAAGAGTTCCATAGACTTCCCTGCCTGGGCTGGTTTTGAACCATGGTCCTCAAAACTCAGCTTACTCAGTAGCTAGGATTACAGACATAAACCAGCAGTCCCCATCTTGAGTTTTTTTTTTAATCCTGCCCTTAACCTTTCCCTGCAATTATCTTCTAGTGCTATATATATAATCTATATATAATCTACACTCTAGATCAGAGATAAAAATATTGTGGGGAGTGAAAGCGTCTAGTTTGTGGGAGTGAGGAGGACT
Source organism: Dipodomys spectabilis (assembly GCF_019054845.1). Classification (NCBI taxonomy): domain Eukaryota; kingdom Metazoa; phylum Chordata; class Mammalia; order Rodentia; family Heteromyidae; genus Dipodomys; species Dipodomys spectabilis. The sequence continues at coordinate 2,765,069 of NW_024871047.1, forward strand.
TCTGGGAAGCACTATAGGCAACACTTTCTTCCTCTTGGTAGTAGAATGATTTGCATTCTTCTTTGTGCCTTGATAAGCATTGTTCTGTAGGAAACAGGGACTGGGTGATGACTTGTTTGTACAAATGTCCCTCTTTTCTTCCTACCAATCTCCTAAGTTGCTCAGTTTCTTAGCATCCATGTTCCTCCTCTGTAGTTGAACAGAGATATCAGAGACATTTGTCCCAGCCTTTATTGAGCACAGAGCCAGACAACTAATGCACCTTGTTTGATCTCATCCTAGATCAGTGTGCGTGTGACCACAATGGATGCAGAACTGGAGTTTGCCATCCAGCCCAACACCACTGGCAAGCAGCTGTTTGACCAGGTAAGGGAGCTCTCATCACAAGGTTGACATCCATTCATGACTTCTTGTTAGAGCATTTAATTTCCTGCTTGATTCTTTAAGGAAGGTCAAAATCAAGATGAACTTTAGCCTTAATGAAAAAGGAGTCAAAGTTTAAGGTTGGCATCTTGTACCCATGACCCTAATCTATCCTTGGTCTTTAACAAAGGAAATAAAGGGGAGTATGATTCTGTGCCAGGTTCTCTGAAAACATGAGTACATGAAACCTCCTTTCACTTCTGAAAGATATGTAATATCTGCTTACTTATCTATTCACTCATCTGTTTATGAATTGATTGATTGATTAGTGACTTTAAATTTATAATCATCTCTAAAATACTGGGCACTACTGGCATGAAGTACCATACCCAGTTCTTCCTTTCTCCATTTTAATGATGACATTCAGAATCTAATTGCTCCTAGCTGCTGTCTAGCTGTGATTTGAACCTGACTCTGCTCCCACAAAACCACAGACCTTTTGTGACTTTTTTGGCTTCCTGCTCGAAAGGAAACATTGTATATACATTTCTTTTGACAGAACATTGGCAATAAGCTTGTGGAAATAGGTTAGGGAAGGAATCAGAGAGAGACAGGGTGAATCTGATCAAGGTGTACCATATGCATATATGGACTTATATAACTGATGCTAGTAAAAATGTGAGAAAGCCAGGTTCTGATGACTCACACATGTAATCCTAGCTACTCAGGAGGCTGAGATCTGAGGATCACAGTTTGAAGCCAGCCTGGACAGGAAGGTCTGGGAAACTAACCAGAAATGGAGCTGTGGCTCAAGTAGTAGAGCATTAGCCTTGAGCAAAAAAGCTCAAGGAATAGTGCTCAGGCTTTGAGTTCAAGCCTTTGGTCTGGCTCCAAAAAAGTGGGAAAAATGAAGGATTGTTGGTACTTCGGGTCTCACTAGAGAAGATGTATGGAAAGCAGTACTTAATCTCCTCTAGGTATTCCATGGAAATGGAAATAGTACTTACTCACCATAAGTTTAGTGGTCATTCATATATCTAACTCAAAAGGTATTCTTTCAACTCTGCTGTCAGAAAAGATGTGCTGCATACTATAATAAGCAGGTAAAGGCTATAGAATCTTTTGGCTCTTAAAAAACTTTCCAGGGTCCCAGGAAATATGCCATCTGTGACTATCTTTCCAGAAGCAGAAAATAGGACTCCTGTTTCCAGAGGCTGGGACCCTCATTCCAAGGGCCATTTTATTTCCCAACCAGCCTCTGGTTGGTGATTTGACTTATCCAGGATGTTCTGGTTACTTATAACCTTGACAGATTTTTCAAGTTCTCTCACTTTCCTTTCTCTTTGTTCTCTGAGTCTCTCCAACTTCCCTAAGGTTTGTGAAAGAAAAGAAGAAAGAAAGAGATTGTATTCAAATGGGATATTTCTATTCCTGTGAATACTCTATCTGGTGAGAGGAAATACAAGGGGAGAGAATGGAGGTGGGAAGGACAGGATAAGTTTTCCCAGGGCTCACTTATGTTGATTATTGTGACAAGAATTTGGCTGTCATAATGCCCTCTGAAGTAGAGTATGGCTCAAGTAGTAGGGTACTAGCCTTGAGCAAAAGAAGCTCAGGGACAGTGCCCAGGCCCCAAGTTCAGCCCTAGGACCAACACACACAGGAAAAATTTTGTGAGGCTCTATCTCTAACAAACAAAATGTTGGACTGGAGGCATTGCTCAGGAATGGTATAGTACCATAGCTGTGAGCAAGGAAACATGAAAACCCTGAGTTCAAGATTCAGCACACAAAAGAATGTTAGATTATTTGTTTCCTCTTCCCTCAAAACGGGTTACACTGGCATTATAAGGTTGCATGAAATCTAGAAGGTAAATTAGAAATAGTTAAGAAAGGCAATAAAAAATATAAACAGGGAAGAAATTGTTGTGTAAAGCATCCAGGATACAGTAGAAATATAGTAAATGAGAGTTCCTGTTTCGATAGAATGATACTTCTTGTCTCATTCATGAACTACAGCTTACGATCTTCATTCAGACTGTCTTGTTTGGGTTTAGCTGGAACTTCTTGGAGTTTAAGGTTTTTGTTTTGAATGGTGTAGAAAATCAGTAATACTTAAAAATTGTGAAAATACAAATTAGAGGAATTTTTAAACATATTACAATTAGTAATGTGCAGTGCTTACAGTGCTAGACTAAATATATCTTGGTTATATTAAGCTTTGCATTCTCCCTTTGCATTCAGGCTTTTATATTATAGAGCTTTTAAAGGGACAGCCCAGTGAAGTGGAAAGGACGACAGTGGGCAGAAAGTCAGGAATCCTAGCTCTGTCACTAACTCCCTACATTATTTAAACCTCCTCTTCTGACCTTCCTCAATTTTGTCATCAGTATAGTGTCTAATCTCTCACATTTGGATATATCTCAAAATTTTTTTTCTCTGACACTTTTCTCCCATTTCTATTCCCACTTTTTGGATTTCATACAGCTCTCTTCTGTTAAAAAAAAAAAAAAGGGAAATGTCTCATTTGAGTTGGCATGTGTAGGAGGGGACAGGCAGCTGGCAGAGGGACTTCCCTTCCTGGATATGCTCCTAGCTGTCTCTGAGACATATGATACTTAAGCTAATGGTGGACCCTTATTTTGGCAATAGTATCACTTTGTTTAGAGGCTTTAGAGGCTAGGATATCTATCAGGATGGATTTGTGGTCCAGCTGGGAGCCTGAAGAGACTTCATCCCCTTCCTACACTCCTTCCCAAAGCCCTGATTCTACTCCCGCCTCCTCCCCTTCCCAACCCAAATGACGCTATCCTTGCCCTCAACACTGGGAGCTTTGTCTGTGAGCATTGGAGGGGGATGGCTGCTGAGGGGTAAGGAAGGCATGATTTACAGCCTAGGGCAGAAAAATCCTTGAACAAAGAAGTTTATTAACTGCGAAAAGCCACAAGGCCTGGTAATTCTTTGTTGGTGTAGGTTTGCCTTGTGTAATATGGGTGTGGTTTTGAGGGAAGCCCAGATGGTAGGGAGCCTTGGCCAGATTGCTGTGCGGATTTTTTTTTTCTTTTTTCTTTTTTTGTGATCATCTTGGGGCTTGAACACAGGGCCTAGGCACTGTTCCTAAGCTTTTTTGCTCAAAGCTAGCACTTTACCTCTTGAGTCACAGCTCCATTTTTTGCTTTTTGGTGGTTAATTGGAGATAAGAGTCTATGGACTTCTTTGCTGTGCAGGCTGGCTTTGAACATGATCCTTAGATCTCAGCGTCCTGAGTAGCTATGATTATAGGTATGAGACCCTGCTACCTGTCTTTTTTGGGGGGGTCAGTTGTGGGGCTTGAACTCAGGGCGTGGGGACTCTCCTTATGCTCTGTTTGTTTAAGGTTAGTGTGCTATACCACCCATATTTTATATTTTCTTGAAGATCAGAATATGGCTTTCTTGGGGCTGGGGATGTGGCTTAGTGGTAGAGTGCTGGTCTATCATGCACGAAGCCCTGGGTTCAATTCCTTAGTACCACATCAACAACAACAAAAAAAGCCAAAAGTGGCACTGTGGCTCAAGTGGTAGAGTGCTAGCCTTAAGCAAAAGAAGCTCAGAGACAGTGCCCAGGCCCTGATTTCAAGCCCCAGGACTAGCAAAAAAAGAATATAGCTTTCTCATAACCATATTAATTTCCTGCAAACAAAAAATGTCCTTAGCAAATTGCTGCATGATCATATACTTATTATTTTGTCTTGAGCTTACTTTCAAAATTACTTTTAAACATTCTTTACAAGGACAGGTTGAATGTTTCTCACATTTTTTCATCATTTTGTTCAGTTTTAGTCACAAATTCCATCTTTCCTGACAGGGCTGGCTTTAAACTTAGATCCTTATATCTCAGCGTCCTGAATCGTTAGGATTACAGATGTGAGCCACTAGCACAAATTTATGCATGTTTACCATGCACAACATGATGTATGGAAATATGTATACATTATTGAATGACTAAATAGACCTAACTGGCCAAAGGAAACAAAACCGATATGTTAAGTTGATAGCTGCAGTCCCATCGTCATTGCAGAAGTATTCACAATTGTTAACGTACGAAGTCAACCTAAATGTCTATCAACAGATGAATGGATGGAAAATGTGCTGTATACACAATGGAATACTATTCCACAATCAAAAGAAGGAAATCAGGGGAGTGTAGTTGTGGAGGAGGGAGGGAAGGGATGGTAGGGGAAAAACAAAGGAGGAGGTAACAATGCTTGATAGGAAATGTACTCATTACCTTGCTCATGTAACTGTACAGTATTTTTACAATAAAAATGTATTAAAAGTGAAAAAAGAAGGAAAACTTGCTATTTATAACAATATGCATCAACCTTGAAGGCCTCAGGTTAAGTTTAAATAAGCCAGGTACAGAGAGACAAATACTGCATGGTCTCACTCATATGTGGAATCTAAAAACTGTTGAGTAGCATGGTGGTTCCCAGGGCTTGGACAATGAGCAAGTGGAGGTTAGAGTGATGTTCAAAAGATATAAAGAAGACTAAGTTTTAAAGATTTATTGCATGATCTGGCAACTATACTTAATGATGTATTTTTTTGGAAAGTTGTAGAAAGTAGACTTGAAGTGCTACCATACCGTCATATAAAATGGTGGATAGGTAAGCTGGACACTTGTGATTTACGCCTGTAATCCTTGCTACTCAAGAGGCTGATATCCAATGGCCATGGTTCAAAGTCAGCTCCAGCAGAAAAATCTATGAGACTCTTATCTCTAATTAATTAGCAAAAAGAAATAGAGCTGTGACTCAAGTGGTAGAACACCAGCCTTGAGTGGAAAAAGCCAAGTGAGAGCACAAGGCCCCAAGTACAAGCCATACTACTGGCACAAAACAAGAAATGACAGGTAAGATGACACATATGACTGTGTGATTTAATTCTTACAATGATCCTACCTCTGAGAAGTAAAAGAAACTACCTTGGGTCATATAGTTAGTAAGTGCCATAGGGAATTTTCAACACAGCGTTGACTGAACAAACATACGCCTCCTTCTCGCACAGCACATTTCTTGAGCTCAGTGAGACGGTTACAGCTTGGAGAAGACTCAGAGAAAGCTTCTAAGGAGTACAGTCAGTTTCTGTGAGGTCAGAAAGGGCAGAGCTGTGACCTCATACGTGAAAGCTACAGGAAAAAATATTTGAGCTTGAGACAAAGAATGGAGAATATGCTTCTTGTGAGGGGAGGCACCTAAGGATGGGAATCCACAGAGGTCTGTGTTCATAGGCAGTTGGAGGATGTGAGCTCTTCCCTCTGTCTAATTTGATGAGGCATAGAGAGGAAATCCACTGTGCCTGGCCCTTGAGACCCATCATTCAAGGAGGCCTCTTTTGTGGGAGCCAGGGTCTGGGAGGAAGAAGGTATACTCCTTGGGAGGAATTGACTAAAGTTGAGGCCATCCTGGAACCCAGCAGTCATCTGGCCTATGACCAGACGGGAAACAGACTGGAGAGGAAGCACCCTCCTTGGCACAAGTGATAAATAACTGGCAACAATGGAAAGCCATAGCTTAAGGAGGCTCAGAGCCTGGTGGGAAATGAAAGTGGGGCCCCAAATTGCCCCCTCAGTTTACCTCAGTTTCTCATGAATATGCTCACTGCCAGGAAAAAGAGACAGCACATTTTGCTACAGGAATTCTGTGGCCTGCTTGCCAAAGAATTTTAGACTGATTTCTTCAGCTTCATCTTGGATTACCAAGTTGACACTAGGGGGCAATGTCACCACTGTGAGTAGCATTTTTGAGAACCATCCGCCAGGTTTCTTCCCTACTTAGCTTCTTTAGTCTTGGCTATATAGTTTGTTTCTATTTCCCCTCTCCTGTCTTTGAGCTTTGGGTCAGACATGGAATCTCAGTGCATACATTAATTCATCTACTTACTGCCTCACTGACTGTTCACTAGACCTAGCAAACACCATCTCTGCCCGTATTAATTAGGATTTCTTTATCTATAAAAGCATAGATAAACACATGAAGCATAGATAAAACACTTGCAGTGTTCCTCCTACAAAGGAGGAAAGAAATATTCTTGAGGCTCAGATTACATGGAATGGGGCATTGGGCCTTGATGATCTTTGATTTCTTATTTAGCATCTTAGAAATTTTCTCAGTAAGATGGTAACCATATTAAGATGTGAAAGATTGGGCTGGGAAGGTGGCTCAGTGGTAGAGTGCTTGCCTTGCATGCCTGAGGCCCTGGGTTCGATTCCTCAGCACCACATAAGCAAAAAAGAAAAAAGCCAGAAGTGGCACTGTGGCTCAAGTGGTAGAGCGCTAGCCTTGAGCTGAAGAGTTGAGGGACAGCGCCCAGGCCCAGAGTTCAGGCCCCACAACCGGCCCCCCCCCCAAAAAAAAGATGTCAAAGATTTTCTTTTTAATCCTGAATTATAGTGCCTAGTGCATAGCAAACATTCTAACCTTGGTCTTTCTCACTGACAAAATATAAGTAGGGGGGAATTACAATGGTACTTCATTGGAGGGAACCATGAAATCACAAAGACTTTTTGGCTCAGTAAAGTAGTTGGAATTTGTGGACTTTGCAGTAAGGACAGCAGCCCCCCCCCCCCCTCTCTCTCTCTCTCTCTCTCTCTCTCTCTCTCTCTCTCTCTCTCTCTTCCTGTCCCTCCCCTCTCTCCTTTCCTCCCTCTTCCCCCCCCTCCCTCATCCTCTCTCTCTTCTCTCTTCTCTCTCTCCTTCCCTCTCTCTCCTAGAGCTTGAACTCAGGACCTAGGCACTGTCCTTCAACTTTTTTGTTCAAGGCTAGTGCTCTACAATTTGAGCCACAGTTCTACTTCTAGCTTTTTGGTGGTTAATTGGAGATGAGTCTCAAGGATTTCTCTGTCTGGGCTGGCTTTGATTCTCAGATCTCAGCCTGCTTAGTAGGTAGGATTACAGGCAAGAGCTACCAGCACTCAGAAAACAGCCATGTCATTTATTCTGTTTTTATTTTATAAAATGTTTAATGTGTATTACTATAGTAATAAGTCTTTCTATTTTAAAGATTAGGAGCTGAGGCTTAGAAGAGAGAGTGGGTTCTGCTCAAGGACACAGAGCTATAGGAAGTAGTATGTTTGGGGCTTGGGCCAGGCAAGATAGCATTTCCAATTTTCTCTGTGCCTTGTCAACTATGTTCTCTATGAATCTACCCCCATCCTCTTGCCTGCTCCCCAAACTCAAACCCTAGCTTCAGGTGTTTGGTGCTCTTGCTCCCTGGAGCCTCAGTGAGTTGGGAAGATGCAACAATGTCTATAGCCCCTCTTGGACTTCTCTCATTATACATTGATTTGCTTTGAGGTGTGTGGTTCACTGCAACTGCCAATCCCATAATAGGATCTCTGTAGGCCTCAGGTATTAGGGCATTGACATAGTTTTGTACATAATTTCTCATGTGGTTCTTCTGGTGGCTCCAGCCTTGCTTCTTGCTTCTGCTCTGGGCTTCTTAAGTGGCTGATGCTGTCACCGCTTTGTTTATTCAGACAGATGCATGGGGTATACAAGGAGGGAAGATTCAGCTCTGGAAATGATTTGAGACCCCCTCCCCCAACCTTACTCAGCCCTCAGCTTAGACAGTCTGCACATGAAAAAGAGAAGTAATGGGTGTCTTCCTTACATCTGGGAGCCCTGGTCAGGATTTTCTCAAGAGCTAGATCTTTTCTATCCACTGGATTTCAGTTTTCCACTTTATGCAACTTTTGGGGATTTGTGATGTGGGGCAGACCAGAATTCACAGGCTTCTGTATCTTTTTTTTCCCTTTTCTTTTTGTTCTTTTTCTTTTTTTTTTTTTGTACCAGAACTGGGGCTTGAACTCAGGGCCTGGGTACTGCTCCTTAGCTTTTATGCTCAAGGCTGATGTTCTACCACTTGAGCCACAACTCCACTCCTGGCCTTTTAGTGGTTAATTTGGAAATAAGTGTCTCACAGACTTTCTTGCCCAGGCTGGCTTTGAACTGTGATTCTCAGATCTCAGCCTGCTCAGTCTAGGATTAGTCCCTAGTGTCTTCAGTTTCTTAAGCCAGTACCTTACAGACTGAAGTTCCTAGTACCTCTAGGTATATGTGGCAGATTCTAGGGGGTGACATAAAGCTATGGGATGAAAATGATTCAGTACATGTCTTATAATTATTTAAAAATCATTATTTACAGAATAGGAAATAAAATCCACACAGATGATTAAGACTAAACCTGGGGCTTCAAAGAAATTCTGTCTGGCTTGCAGCTATGTATCTTTCCATTTTACATCTTCATCTCACAACCCCCTCCAAACCTTGAGTGTTTTTATTCTTTATTTTCTGCTGCTTAAGGATTTCTCCTATGGCAGCCATGAGAAATACTAGCTTAGGTCAGATTACCTGGTAGGCTGGGTCCAAAATGGAACCAAGACAATTTATTTTTCTCAAAGGATGTAGGCATTTCTCAACAGTGAAACAAAAGGTCCTCTGTAATCATAGAGCTTGTTCCTGGAACAAGGAGCTAGGTATTTCTCTCTACCTTGTGAAGGAGAGTTTTTTTCCCCCTCTGGAGTGCAAATCTTAGCTGGCAGTGGGCAAAATTTGGTATTATTTCTAAATTCTGAGAATTGGAAATAGGGTCTGATCAAATGGTTCTTCATATCCCAGGGACTTTAACTGGAGATTTCCTTGTAACTTGTGGTCAAAGGTCATCTGTGTGTGCTTCCTTCTTTTCAATTTCAGTTTTGACTTTTTCACTTTGGAACTTCAGCACAGGGTGAGAGACACTGCTTATGTCTCCAAACCCTAGAACCTAGCGCAGTGGAAATTCTATGCTTCAATTTCTGTATATTCACACAAAAAAATGGTGCATAGAGAGAGAAAAATCCCCCACTGATCCTTAGATATTTCTTTTGACATTGCTTTAGCTATTGATTTATCTAACTTCTCAGAGCAACTCTGGATGTCAGAACTGCATTAGTCCCATGGTCCTCTCCCTACCCATTCATTGTCTGTGAAACAGACAACGTGGTACAAGAGACTAAGGGACTTACTCCTGGGTCCTCCAATCTGTACAATCTGTACCTGCCTTAATTCCCTTCAACTTTTAGGATTTCTCAGCTTCTTTAACTGGTTTGTTGGTGCAGGCAAAAGACAGTTAGGTTCTTCCAGTTCTATTCTTAGGCAGCTCCTAGCAGGAGTTCTGTTGGTTCAACTTTTTGTTCTTCATCTCCATGAGACTTGCTCTCTCTCAAGACTAGGTCTTTTATTGGCACTTCCTTCCCACCAATTGATTCTGAATACACTATTTTTCTGCAACCCTGTGGAAAATTAGTACAACTGCTAATTAAGCCTTACCTTTGATCTACAACAAGAGCTTAAAAAACTCACATCTGTCCCTCTAGCCTATGTAAAAAGTCAGTATCACACTTCAGTATAAGCATTCACAGTTCTCCATTTACAGTTTTGCTGGCAGCTCTTGATGGTTAACTTAGAATAAGGGTCTTACCTAGCCCTTAGTCTTTGAACTTCCCTCACCATCTCTCATCACCATCTTTCCTTGCCCCATTTATTGTTTCTAAATGTGTTGTGTATGGAATAGTGCTGGGGTTTGAACTTATAGCTTTCCCTGGTATTCTACCACTTGAGTCATGTCTCCAGCTCTTTTTTTGCTTTAGTTGTTCTTCAGCTAGAGTCTTTTGGTTTCATGCTTTTGGATGGGCCAGCCTTAGACTACAGTCCTTCTACCTATGCCTCCCACGTAGCATGAGGCACCATTATCAGGCTTTGCTTGTTGAAATGGGGTTTTCCTAAATTTTTATGCAGGCTATCTATCCTCAAAGCAATGATCGTCCTGATCTTCATCTCTCAAGTAGCCAGTACTATAGACATGAGCCATCTTGCTCTCACTTAAATATATTCTTAATTACCCAAGTCTGCAAGAGGTGAGTAGGAAATAAGATTTTGCAAATAAAAAAGTTTCAATGTAATTAGTGGAATGAAATAAATTAAAAGAGATATTATTTAAAACACATCACCAAATTGGTTAGATGGGGAAGCTGAAAATCGGGAATGGAAATAGTGCCTTAAGAGCACACAGCTAGTTGGAGACTTTTGCTCGGGTTTCTTGATATCTGATATCAAACTATGATGAGAAAATGGGGGCACAGGGATGTGTCTTGTTGTTTTGGGGAGATGGCTGTTGTCTGTGCCTAGTGGGAAATTAAGAAATCATAATTAATACAGAAGTGGTCCATGTTCAGTATATAGCTAGGGTATATTGGACAAACTCTAGTTTGGCAGCTAGTTAATTTAAGAACCCTGAGGTCCTGTGAGACTGGCATCAAGACACAGCTGCTAGTGGTGTAGGCTGTGGAGGCAGATCCATTAGGACTCAGGTTTTTGCAGGCATCCCCTCTAAGCCACTGTTTCCGCACCTGTATCTTACAGGGTGGTTTTGTGTTCAAAGTCTGCTACATAGGGGGACATATTTCTTTCTTTCCTTTTTTTTTTTGGTCAGTCCTGGGGGGGTAAACTCAGGGCTTGAGCACTGTCCCTGAGCTTCTTTTCCTCAAGGCTAACACTCTACTACTTGAGCCACAGTGCCTTTTCTGTTTATGTGGTACTAAGGAATTGAACTCAGACCTTCATGCATGCTAGGCAAGCACTCTACCACTAAGCCACATTTCCAGGAACTCATATTTCTTTGGGGCTCTGAAACATTGGGTGCCAAATGTGGTACTAGTCTTTGAGTGCATAGTAGAGACTTTGTGGCAGTAATGAAGGGGTGTGTGTGTGTGTGTGTGTGTGTGTGTGTGTGTGTGTGTGTGTGTGTGTGTGTGTGTGTGTGTGTGTTTGTGTGTGTGTGTGTGTATGGTGTGTGGGGTGTGTGTAAGAGAGAGAGAGAGAAATATAAATTTGCTCACAGAGAAGGACATAATTCTTAGTCCTTCCTTGCTTCTATCAGGTTATATCTTTTAGATTCCCTACTGACCTCCCCCAACACCTCCATTTCCATCTCCTTCCTGAAAAAAATAGAAAAGATAGGAAGTGCTTAATGTCCCTGACCTCATTAGGATGTGGCTCAGTTTAGTGCTGTTAACTCTGCTCCCAGTTGGGGGCATGCTGGGGTGGAGCTGACAGCCTGACCATTAACATGCTGATGTCAGAAACTGGAGAACAGACCCTGACTGTCTTTTCCTGGCAGAGCTCCCTTTCCTGCCCACTGCTCAGCCAGGAGGCCCAGGGAACCAAAGGGCCCCTAGGCTAATTCACCGAGCTACCTTCTCTGTTTCTACTCTTAACCTGAGAGTAGTAAGAGGAATTATAACTAATGTCTGACAAGGGCCAGCACAAAGCTTCTCAGCACCCAGGAACAGCATAGCTTTGAAATATAGTTTCCACAGAGCTTGCTTTGTCTTCTGAAATGCTCTTGCTTGGGGTATTGTAAATGGGGTTGAGTCTTAAGTGCAGGGGCATTGCATCCAATTTCTTTCCTTTTATCCCTTACACTCTCCTTCCATCTTCCCTTCCCTTCCCTTCCCTTCCCTTCCCTTCCCTTCCCTTCCCTTCCCTTCCCTTCCCTTCCCTTCCCTTCCCTTCCCTTCCCTTCCCTTCCCTTCCCTTCCCTTCCCTTCCCTTCCCTTCCCTTCCCTTCCCTTCCCTTCCCTTCCCTTCCCTTCCCTTCCCTTCCCTTCCCTTCCCTTCCCTTCCCTTCCCTTCCCTTCCCTTCCCTTCCCTTCCCTTCCCTTCCCTTCCCTTCCCTTCCCTTCCCTTCCCTTCCCTTCCCTTCCCTTCCCTTCCCTTCCCTTCCCTTCCCTTCCCTTCCCTTCCCTTCCCTTCCCTTCCCTTCCCTTCCCTTCCCTTCCCTTCCCTTCCCTTCCCTTCCCTTCCCTTCCCTTCCCTTCCCTTCCCTTCCCTTCCCTTCCCTTCCCTTCCCTTCCCTTCCCTTCCCTTCCCTTCCCATCTTCCCTTCCCATCTTCCCTTCCCATCTTCCCTTCCCTTCCCATCTTCCCTTCCCTTCCCATCTTCCCTTCCCTTCCCATCTTCCCTTACCTTCCCATCTTCCCTTCTTCTTCTTCCCTTCCCCTTTTTTTCTCCAGTGCTGGGGCTTGAACTCAGGTCCTGATCCCTGCTCCTTAGCTTTCTTTTTTCTTTGGCCATGGGGCCTGAACACTGGGTCTGGGCTCTGTCCCTCAGCTCTTCAGCTGAAGGTCAGCGCTCTGTCACTTGAGTCACAGCGCCACTTCCAGCTTTGTCTGCTTATGTGGTGCTGAGGAATCGAACCCAGTGCCTCATGCATGCAAGGTAAGCACTCTACAACTGAGCCACCTTCCCAGCCCCTGCCCCTTAGATTTTTACTCAAGACTGATTATCTACTATCGAGCCATAACTTCACTTCCAACTTTTTTTGGGTGGTTAATTGGAGATTCTAATGTCTCAGATTTGTCTGCTTCGACTGGCTTAGAATTGCAATCCTCAGATCTCAGCCTCCTGAGAAGATAAGATTCAGATGTGAGCCTTGAACATCTGATATTTACTCCTGGGAAAGTGGCTCAGTGGTAGAGCGCTTGCCTTGCATGCATGAGGCCCTGGGTTCGATTCCTCAGAACCACATAAGCAGAAAAAGCTGGAAGTGGCGCTATGGCTCAAGTGGTAGAGCACTAGCCTTGAGCTAAAGAGCTGAGGGACAGCGCCCATGCCCAGAGTTCAAGCCCCATGACCGCCCCCCCCCCCAAAAAAAAAAACCCCTCAGTTTGTAAAGATAAAGGAAAATAAAGAAAGGCTGAGTTGATTATACCAATGATTTATAATGTAATCAGTTATTCCCATGTAAGCAATTTTTTGTGAAACCTAAAGACAGAGTTCAGGGAGCTTCTAGGTAAGCTAAACATGTAGACTTTAGTGGAGATAGATGGCTTGAGGACACAGACACTATGCACCCCTTCTGTCACTTACCCTTGATAGCTCTTTTTTCTGGTTGTTAATCTATATCCTTTGTAATAACCCTTATAATAAGCAAGCATGGGCTGGGTGCTGGTGGTTCATGCCTGTAATCCTAGCTACTCAGGAGGCTGACATCTGAGGATCAAGGTTGGAAGCCAGCCAGGGCAGAAAGTCCCTGTGAGACCTTTTTTGGTCGGTTGTAGGGCTTGAACTCTGGGCCTGGGCACTGTTCAACTCTTCAGCTCAAGGCAAGCACTCTACCACTTGAGCCATAGTACCACTTCTGGTTTTCTGGTGGTTTATTGGAGATAAGAGTCTCATAGACTCTCTTGCCTAGGTTGGCTTTGAACCACAATCCTCATATCTCGCCCTCCTGAGTTGCTAGGATTTACAGGCGTGTGCCACAAGTGCATTTGGCTCCGGTGAGACTTTTATCACCAATAAGTGACTCAAAAACCAGAAGTGGTGCTCTGTGGCTCAAATAGTAGAGTGCTAGCCTTTGGCACAAAGAGTTCTCAGGGACAGCACCTAGGCACTGAGTTCAAAACCTACAACTGACAAAAAAGGCAAGTAAATAATGCTGCGATAAACATAGTTGTGCTGGTAGCTTTAGTATGGCCTTGTTTGTGATCATTTGGGTAAATGCCCAAAAGTGGGATTGCTGGGTCATAGGGGAGCTCTATGTGGAGTCTTTTGAGGAACCTCCATACTGCTTTCCGGAGATATTGAACAAGTTTACACTCCCAATAACAATGCAGTAGGGTTTCCTTCTGTTCACATTCCCTCCGGCATCTGTTTAGATTTCTTGATTATAGCCATTCTAACTGGGGTGAGGTGGTATCTCAATGTTGTTTTGATTTGCGTTTCTTTTGTGGCTAGAGAAGTTGAGCATTTCTTCATGTGTCACTTGGCCATTCTTATTTCTTCTTCAAAGAAGTTTCTCTTTAACTCTTTAGCCCACTTATTAATCATGCAGTTGTTTCTTTGAGGATTTGTTGTTACCATAGCTAAGATATGGAACCAACTCAGATGCCCCTCAATAGATGAATGGATCAAGAAAATGGGATATATATAAAATGGAATTCTATACCTCCATCAGAAGTAATGACACCACCCCATTTGTTAGGAAATGGAAAGATTTGGAAAAAATTATACTAAGTGAAGTAAGCCAGGCCCAAAGAAACATAGGTCCTATGGTTTCCCTTATTTGCAATAACTAGTATATGTCTAGGACAAGCAGAAAAGGTCAGAAGGTATGTACATATGACCATATAAGATGATGCTAAGTGAAATGAACCACAAGATAGGGACACAAGAGATTTTTATCTTGCTGTTGTTTTAAATGTATTTATAATTTACTATATGATTTGTTTTGTTTCTTTTGTATGTTCTTCCCCCATGATATAACCCCTGTTTTCACTGTATTTGATTCCGGTGCCCTGCATCTTGTTTATACATTTTTGTAATTTGGGGAGGGGAAGATAAATAACAAAATGCTGAAATAAGGATACAGGTTGACTCATTGTAACAATGAGATGTACAAGACACTAGGTTGAAAACTAACTTTACAACTTTGGCGAGGGGGGGTGGGGGGAGGGAAGAGGTGGGGAGGTGGGGAGGGAAGGGATGGTAGGGGAAAAACAAAGAATGAGGTAATAATGCTGGATAGGAAACGTACTCATTACCTTTCTCATGTAACTGTAACCCCTTTGTTCATTATCTTTACAATAAAAATATATACTAAAAAAAGACCCAAACTTACAAAATAAAAAAAATATAAATAAATACATAAATAAACTAAAAAAGGCAAGTAAACATAAAAAGATAAAGACAAAATTTTGGAGTAAGCCAGGAGACCAGGATATAGGAGTTAACACAATAATCTCTGCTTGAAGCCTATAATTTGTGTAGAAGTAGACAGCTACATGGTGCTATAGGGGGAGGAAAGGGGGTGGTAAAGAGCACTGGATCTGAATGGATTTGGAGTTAAATAGAACTAGTTTAAATCCTGACTCTGCCACTCACTGTCTGAAACTTGAATAAATCATTTTATTTCTGAATTCATTTTTGCTATCTACAAAATGGGCCTAATTGTATCATAGAGCTATTATAAAACTTAATGAAGGTAACAGAGCTAACTTATTGGTGTGGTACAGTGCTCCTAAATAATGCAGAGCTGTTGATGCATCTCCCTCCCCCCCACCTCTCTCTCCTCCTCTCCCCCCTCTCTCTGTGTCTGTGTACACTAGGGCTTAAACTCAATGTGTGGACCTGTCCATTAGGTTTTTTTTTTTATGTGGTGCTGGGGAATCGAACCCAGGACCTCACGCATGCAAGGCAAGCGCTCTACCACTGAGCCACCTTCCCAGCCCCTCCGTTAGGTTTTTTATTCAAGGCTGGTGGTCTACATTTGAGCTACAGCTCCATTTCTAGCTTTTTGCTGGTTGATTGGATATAAGAGTGTCATGTATGTTCCTCCCAAGACTGGTTTTGAAACTCAATACTCAGATCTGCAGTCTTCTGAGTAACTAGGGTTACAGGTGTGAGCCACCAGTTCCAGCTCCACCTGCGTATTTTTAGGGGGTGGGAGGAGCTACTGGTACTCAGGGCCTGAGCTGCTTTTGCTCAAGGTTAGCGTCTTTTGCTCAAGGTTAGCCATAGCTCCACTTGCAGCTTTTTTGGTAGCTTTAGTGGAGATACCAGTCTCATGGATTTTCCTGCCTGGGCTGGGTTTGAATCACAATCTTCAGATCTTAGCCTCCTGAGTAGTTAGGATTATAGGTGTGAGCTACTAGTGTCCAGCTCCAGCTGCGTATCTTAATTGTTCAAAATCATAGGTTTGGTTTCATAATGACACTTTCATATATGCTTATAAAAATGTACTTTGATCGTATTTGCCCCCATTACCCTGTCTTGTCCCTCTCCCTTTTCATTGGCCTGTCTGCTTCCAAATAGTCTTCTATCATGTCTTCTTAGAAAGTTTAGATTCTGCACATTACATTTTTGACTGCTGCACGAGTGTGTTTTCTTTCTAGACTGTGAGCTCTTAACACCTATTAAGGACAGAGACAAAATTGGCTCCACCTTGTGCCTACAGTATGCCTGGCATACTGTAGGTATTCAACCAGTGTTTTGGGGGGCTTTTCTTTTCCAGGTGGTGAAAACAATTGGCCTGCGGGAAGTTTGGTTCTTTGGTCTGCAGTACCAGGACACTAAGGGTTTTTCCACTTGGTTGAAACTCAATAAGAAGGTAACTGGTTATTCCTCTTTTGGGTTTAGAATTCTTTCTCCCAACAAAATGAGCTCAAGGGATAATGTACTAGCTAGTAAATCTGGGATACTTATGGCTTTGGTTGTCATTGGGTTGTTTATTAATCACCTTTGCTTTTTTTGGTTGGTCTTGGGGCTTGAACTCGGGCTGGGTGCTGTCCCTGAGCTCTACAGCTCAAGGCAAGTGCTCTGCTACTTGAGCTACAGTGCGACTTTGGTTTTTTGGTTGTTAATGGAGATAAGAGTCTCATGGACTTTCCTGCTCGGACTGGATTTGAACCATGATCCTCAGATCTCAGCCTCCTGAATAGTTAGGATTACAGGCATAAGCCACCAGCACCTGGCTCTTAATCACCTTTATAAGAAGAACAAAGAACTTAGCCATGGCAAAGATGTTGGTCTCTATCCCTTTTGACTTCTACCAAGAAGAATGTCCAGGACCAAGACTTATTTTAAACCAAAGCTATTAATGATTCTTCAACAGAGAATCTGTTACATCTGGGGATGTAACTCAATGGTAGAGCATATTCAGAGCTCTGAGTTTAGTCCTAAGTATGGAAAAATATAAAAAAAGGGATTGATATCCTTTTCTTTTTTTCAAACTCAAGGGCTATATTTGTTTAAAAGAGATGCATAGCAAAAAGAAAAGTACTCTTTATGTGACTTATATAACTATAACCCTTCTGTACAATAACAATAAAGATGTACAAAAAGAGGCATAGACTTTTAAACTGAGCAAAGATCTTAAAGATATGTCTTTAGCCTGTCCTTCTCTCACTGATCTACTGATGTCTGATCTCATATAGATGCTTCCTTTTTTTCCCTTTTTTATGTGTGCCAGTAGGGACTTGAACTGAAGGCTTTTTTACTCAAGAATAGTAGCACTCTACTACTTGAGGCACAGCTCCAGTTCCATGTTTTTGCTGGATAATTGAAGAGTCTAACGGACTTTTCTACCCTGGCTGCCTTCAGACCCCAATCCTCAGATCTCAGCCTTCTGAGTCACTAGGATTATAGGCATGAGCTATGAGTGTCTGGCTTACTAAAGCCTATTTTTGAGAGCCTGTAATTCCTTGCTATTCCCAGGTGACTGCACAGGATGTGCGGAAGGAAAGCCCCCTTCTCTTCAAGTTCCGGGCCAAGTTCTATCCTGAGGATGTATCTGAGGAATTGATCCAGGACATCACTCAACGCCTCTTCTTTCTGCAAGTGAAGGAGGGGATTCTCAATGATGACATTTATTGCCCACCTGAAACTGCTGTGCTGTTGGCCTCCTATGCTGTCCAGTCCAAGTATGGTGATTTTAATAAGGAGGTGCACAAGTCTGGCTACTTGGCTGGAGACAAGTTGCTGCCCCAGAGGTAAGGTGGTACCCTGACTTGCTTTACCCTGGTCAAAGGGAGCTGCAGCCCAAGGCTGACTAATTCCCTGTTCCACAGGGGCTGCCAAATCTGTTCTTTCCACTAGGGTCTCTCTGAAGACTGTGTTCTGATGCTCCGAGAGATATATTGACACATAGTGTCATACTTTTTATTTTCTAGCTCCCAATATAAAAAGCCTTTTTCTTTCTCTCTGCCTGGTTACAGAACTCCATTACCCTGGAGACAGGTGCTTATGTAGAACCAGAGATGGATTGATTTTTTTCCCCCCTCCCTGGTCTTATTTTCTCTATCCTTTTCACTGATTTAGATCTTTTATTTCAGAAGTTCACAGGGGAAACAGAAATGCGTAAGATAGGGACATGGGGAGCTCAAACAGTTTTTTAATATTAATAACCAGTATACAGACTTCTCTGTTTTTGTAAACTTCAAAATTGGAAGTTCTGTTATTTTTTTTTTTTTGATTTGTTTAGGCATTATGACAATACATGAAACTAATAAAGCAGGCATTATCCTTATTCTCTGGCTTAGGAAATAGAGGTACAGAGGAACTTGCACTGAGTTGCCTCATTTCCTCACAGCTCATTTAAGAACAAGCCAGGCTCGAAACTCGAAGTGTGTGTGTGTGGGGGGGGAGGGTAACTGGGGCTTTAACTCAGAGCCTTGGTACTGTCCCTTAGCTTTTTTTGCTCTAGGTGGTTAATTGGATGTAAGAGCCTAAGCTGGCTTTGAATCGCATTCTTAGATCTGAGCCTTTTGAATTTATAGGTATGAACCACCAGCACGTAGTATTGATTTTTTTTGTTGTTGTTGGTCATAGGACTTGAACTCTGGGCCTGGGCTCTGTCCCTGGGTTCTTCAGCTCAAGGCTAGTGCTTTACCAGGTGAGCCACAGCACCACTTCCAGCTTTTTCTGTGTATGTGGTACTGAGGAATCAAACCTGGGGCTTCATGCACTCTAGGCAAGCACTCTACTACTAGGCCACATTTCCAGCCCTAGTATTGAATTTTTTGTTGTTGTTGTTGTTGGTTGTGGGTCATGAACTCTGGGCCTGGCCACTGTCTCTGCATTCTTCAGCTCAAGGCTAGCACTCTACCACTTGAACCACAGCGCCTCTTCCGGCTTTTTCTGCTTATGTGGTGCTGAGGAATCGAACCCAGGGCTTCATGCATACAAGACAAGCACTCTACCACTGAGCCACCTTCCCAGCTCCCAGTATTGAATTTTTTTTAACCCTGAGTTTTTTTCTGTGACATGTGATATTCATTTCCATAGGCTGTTGGATTAGAAAGCAAAACTAAGCATCATTCTGGGCTCCCTCATGCCATTGGAGCTGCGACATGTGTACAACCCATCAGAGTGTATTAAGGAAACTAGTTGTACCGTAAAACTCTCTCAGTCATTGCTATGATGCCTGCAATGCATATTTAAAGCAAACCTTGTTTATAGTCTAGTAGATCTGGGCTTGGTTCTCTGTTCTTTATCCAAAATCCGTCTTCTTATCCATGAATGGCATTCTTTTAAATATAAAGTGTTGGTCCCAGGAGGATCTAGGGGAGAATGTGCTGGTTTTTTTTTTTTTTTCTTTTAAGTTTCATCCCAACTGTGAGCCTCTCAGGTCCTCATGGACTTATGACACATTACTGTGCTTAGAGACTGCAGCACAGTATTTTTTTTATTACAGGTACAAAGAAGGTAATCTCATCATCATCTGGTTTGGCCATCTGTTTTTGCAGCTATCCTACTTCTTAGGCAGTTCCTTATGTCTAATATCTTTATTAATTTCAATTTGAGTCTAGTGTACAACCTCAATGGGTCAATTGTAAATGTTTACCAATGCCTTAGAGACTAAGGGGGATTCCTTTCCCTCTTGCACTTTGTCTTTCCAGAGTCCTGGAGCAGCACAAACTCAACAAGGACCAGTGGGAGGAGCGGATCCAGGTGTGGCATGAGGAACACCGGGGCATGCTCAGGTAAGCCTATCCAGCAGCTGTGAGCCCCATTCCCCCCACCACTGCCCTTTGCAGGGAGAATGATAGTGGGTTCTAAAGAGATGAGGCAGACAATCAGGTGAATTAATGGATATTGCAGAAAGAGAATATAGGTGATTCTGGCAACTTGAACCATTATGAGGAATGCTCTTTGTTTAGGTAAATAGTGACAACTAAGTAGCGCAAAAAGTTTTGACTACAAAGAAATGGGGGAGGTCTCAGGACCCCTAGAGAATTTCTGGACTACTTGGTAGCTCTTTCCACAAAAAGAAACAATGGTGAAAGGGGATCTCTGAACATTGCAAAGAATTTTTTTTCTAGTTGAGGAATAAACCTCATCATTTTTCCCAACAATACTCTCTAAGCTCTGATAAGAACTTAGATAAAGGTGCTTGTATAAAAGAGGCTTTCACAGAAGTGGTGCTGTGGCTCAAGTAGTAGAGCACTATTCTTGAACAAAAGAAGCTCAAGGACAGCACCCAGGCCCTGAGTTCAAGCCCCAGAACTGGCACCAAAATAAGAGGTTTTCATAAATGAATGAGGAGAAGAAAATAGCTTCTATGACAATTGACATGTCAGAGGCCATCAAAGCCTTCCTCCTTATTCGGAGCCTCAGATATGAGGTTCTTAACTATAAATTTACTTAACAAAAGTCATGTAAGTTCTCTGTTCTCTGCCATCAGCTTCTATCTCCTTCCCCATGCCTGACAGTATCAGAAACACAGAACAAGTTGGCTTCTCTTTCTCCTTGAGTGACTAAGAGGCTTCCTTCTGTGACATGCCCTTCCCTACTCTGTATCATTTAGGGAGGATGCTGTTTTGGAATATCTGAAGATTGCCCAAGATCTGGAGATGTATGGTGTGAATTATTTCAGCATCAAGAATAAGAAAGGCTCAGAGCTGTGGCTGGGTGTCGATGCCCTGGGTCTCAACATCTATGAGCAGAATGACAGGTATCGCTTAAACCTCTTTTAGTTTGAATTGCTCTGACATATAGGGTTCATCCTTTTGGATACAGACTTTAGTCTTTTCTACTTAATGTAAGCTAGGCCTGATGATTTTATAACATCCCATATGCATCTAAATCCTGTACACTGTTGTAGCCACTAACCACATGTGGCTATTGAACACTTGAAATATGGCTACTCTCAATTGAGAGATGTTGTAAGCACGTTACGGAGTACACACCACTTTAATGACCTAATGTGAACAATTAAATGTGTTTTGTCAGTGACAAAAATGACAAGAGAAATCAGCTTAAAGGAAGAAAGATTTATTTTGGTTCACAGTTTCAGAGGTATCAGTCCATGGTTTCTTGGTGTAATTCCTTTGAGCCTGTGGCATGTGACAGAGTAAAGCTGCTCCTTTCATGGAAGCCAGGAAGCAGAGCTGAAGAATGGGGATGGTGACCCAAGAGTATAACCCCAATGACCTACTTCCTCTAGCTAGGCTCTGTCCTAAGGTTTCTACTACCTTACAATAATATCATTAGCTAGAGCCCAAGCCACATGAATTTTGGGGAAATGTTTAAGATCTAAACTATAAACAGAATATTAAATGTCTCAGTGTTTTAAGAAAATATTTACATATTCTGATGATAGTATTTGGTCTGTATTGGCCTAAAGTGTTTTTCCAATTAGTTCTACCTGTTTATTTTAATTTTTTTACTTATTTTCATATAGGTTAGAAAAAAAATTAAAAAGTCATATATGTAATTTTTACTGCATTTTTAGGGTGCAGTTCTGGCCTAGAATTTGCCTCATCAAGATTTGAAGTTCAAGTTCCATGTAATCATTAAGTGGTTTTGTGCTTATAATTTTATTGTAGTTTTATCTCACTTGATTGTTTTTTATATTTGGTGTGTCCTTGGTGAGGATGGGAATCAGTAGATTATGGTTTCACATAATTCTGAATTCTGGAGTTCATTATTTGCTGTCTCTCCAACCTTTATAATATTTGATAGGAGAATCTCAGTTAAATAGGGCTGAAGGACTATTTTAAGATCCATGCCTCAACTAAAAATGGAACAAAATGAATCGTGGAGATTGGAACAGGATTAAGGTGTTGATTGTGGTATTAGGAAGTCCTTTGTAAAACCTCAGTATTGGAAATTGACTTGATGGCATGTGATAGCTGAGCTAGCAATGAAAGGATACGAGTCAGGCAACAGCGCTGTCTGTCTCATCTTGCCTTTGTTCTAATGCTGCTGGTTTCCATTTGTACAGACTGACTCCCAAGATTGGCTTCCCCTGGAGTGAAATTAGAAACATCTCTTTCAATGATAAGAAATTTGTCATCAAGCCTATTGACAAAAAAGCCCCGGTGAGTGACCCTGATAGGTTCTTTGCCAAGGCTTGGATATGCTAGGGGCAATTATGTCATTATATCTGTCCCTCTTTTACTGGAATGTGAGAACATCTACTTAGGTGTGCATATGCATGTGGACAGGGTACACAAATGGAGACAGTTAGAAGGGGATACCAATACTAAGAAATAGCCAAGAGGCACCTTGTTACCTGTGCCTTCTGCATCTGTCTCTCAAGTGCTATCCTATCTCCCTTTGTGGATAGTGAACACCATAAGAAGTCCAAAGTGCTGCTCCTTAGCCAGTACTATTTGCTGCTCTGAGGGTGGTAGAAAGAGAATACCCTCACCTTTCCAGTTCCTGAGCCCCAGAAGGTGGAGAGTTTGTGTATTTGGTGTGTGTGTGTGTGTTGACCCACTATTAGGACATCTAAAACTGAGAGCTGGCATATTACCCCAGGTCGAACTCAAATTCACAATCCCTGTCTTTGGGGACAAGTGTCTTATCGATTAGAATACTGGGGCAAGTGTGGTCTATAATTGTGGGAAAAGGACAAAGCCAGGAAAAGTCCACATCCAAAGATAGTCATCCACACTTAATTCTTTTTCATAGTTTTACCTTAGCACTCTTAGATTTTTCTCCAGAACAACCACCCTAAGATGAAGAAAATGCTTTGAGTCTAGTCCTGTTCACATGCTCACCAAACTTCACACCAGCTTTCCTGCAGTTGACAGTATTTTTGAGGCTAAGTTAGACATGTAAAATGAAGTTCCTCTCCTCATGTACTTTGTATCCAACAAGAACCAGTGGCCATATTAACTGAGCCTGATCCATTTCATGAAGATTCAGCCTTCTTTGGCCCTGAGATGTCCTTCCTCTTTCTAGGTATTTCCTTCATCTCTCCCTCCCTCCCTCCCTCCTTCCCTCCCTTCCTTCCTTCCTTCGTTCTTTCCTCTCTTTCTCTCTTTCTCTTTCTTTTTGTGTTGATCCTGGGGCTTGAACTCAGGGCCTGAGCAGTGTCCCTGAGCTTTTTCACTCAAAATTAGTACTCTACCACTTGGGCTACAGCTCTACTTTCAGTTTTTTTTTTTTTTTTTTTTTTTTGGTGCTTAGTTGGAGATAAGAGATTCATGAACTTTTCTACCTAGGCTGGCTTTGAACCACAATCCTCAAATCTTAGCTTCCTGAGTAGCTAGGATTGCAGGCATGAGCCCCTGCTGCCATGCTTGATGGTATTTTCTGTGTTATGTCCTTAAAGCCTCAACTACATGGGCAAGTATTTAACAACATACCTAACATCATACCTACTGCAGTGATGAAACTGAGGTTCAGAAAGATGGAGTGATTTTGATTTCTTCAGGGTCATACAACTAGTATTTATACCTAGGTCATTTGACCTTGAGACCCTGTGCTTCTTCCACTCTACCTAAAGCTGTGTGAGACGAAAGAAGTTTGCATTCATTGGCAGAGGAGATGGTGGCTAGCTTATCAGCTGGTGACCTTGGTCCAATGCTATTTGAAGTTTGAAACTCAAACTCACTGGATTTTCTTACGTGTTTTTTTTTATTGCTGCTGTGCTCAACTGTCGTCAGAAAAAGGTAAGTAAGAAAGCCAGCTGAGATGAAGGCCTTATTTAACAAACAACAACTAGGACAATCAGTATTTAGGGGATTTATATATTCATCTGTGCATTTACAGTCTGCCTTGTTCCAAAAAAAATGACACAAGGGGCTAGGTCTAGGATATGCTTTTCCCAAGACTCCAGGACCAGTCCAGACATCCAGAGGGGTTAATATCCATACTTAATACCCATTAGGGTATTTTTCTAGGGTTGTTTGGCTTCTAAAAGAGGTCCTCTGAGACTCAGAAATATCTCTAGTTAGCAGAGAAGGAAATTGATTCATTGTAATTGAGAGTATTATAGAAGAGTTTTTGTAAGTAAAGATTGAAAGAAATTGTGGTTTGGTAGAAAGAGCACTGGATTCTAGTGTGAGTCCAACTGCTAGCCTGTTCTTCGCATAAATGATCTTTGTAATACTTCTTTATCTTGTGCTGGTACTGGAGCTTGAACACATATCCTGGGTGCTCTCCCTAAGCTTTTTGGCTCGAGGCTGGTGCTCTATCACTTGAGCCACAGCTCCACTTTTGGCATTTTGCTGGAGATAATAAGCTCAGGGATTTGTCTCTCCCAGCTGATCCTTATATCTCAGCCTCCTAAGTAGCTAGGATTACAGGCATGATTGAATTTAATTTGTCTGAAGGTAGAAGCTCTCTTTTTCCTCCAAACTCATTTTGACTGCTATTTTGTCTCCAGGACTTTGTCTTCTATGCTCCTCGGCTGCGAATTAACAAGCGGATCTTGGCCCTTTGTATGGGGAACCATGAACTGTACATGCGCCGTCGCAAGCCCGACACCATCGAGGTGCAGCAGATGAAGGCACAGGCCCGGGAGGAGAAGCACCAGAAACAGATGGAGCGGTAGGTCTTACAGAGCTGGAATGGGGACAGTGTTGGGATAAGCCAGCTTCTCAAAGGCACCAGGCATGCATTGCATACTCATTCCTGAGAAGCAGCCTTGAGAAGCATAGAAATTCACAGGCTTGCCTGAAGGAGAGGATTTTGTAATAATTTCCCCTTATCTATGTTCTCATGCAATTGTTGTACCAGTGAGATTCCATGCACATTTGTGGCATGTGAGGGCTTCATATGCATTTGAGTCTGTATTCTGCAAGGTTTTTAAAGCAGCAATGGGCAGAGCCTTCACAATTTTACAAAGCCCACAGTCCTTGTTATTCAAAATATAATTTGAGGCTCAGCACATCTCGGCATCAACTTGGGAATTTGCTAGAAAGGCAAAATTGGAGACCCTAGCCCAGACCTGCTGATGAGAACATGCATCTCAAAATCCCAAGTGAAGCCAATTATCAATGGCTTGCAGCTATAATCCTAGTTACTAAAGAGGCAGAGATCTGAGGATCCAGGTTAGAAGCCAGCACATTTTGACAATCTGAGAGACTCATCTCCAATTAACCAGCAAAAAATCAGAAGTAGGGATGTGGCTCAAGAGGTATAGCCCCAGTCTTGAGCAAACAAGGTAAGGTAAGGTGCCCAGTCTGAGTTCAAGCCCCAGTAACCCCTCACCCTAAACACACAAAGGATAGAGGTAATTGTCTCTTCAGGTACCCAATGGGCACAGGGATATTTTCCTTAGAGTCATTAGAGAAATGCAAATAATAATGAGATACCACTTCACACTGATTAATATAGATAAAACTAATAACAAATGGCTAATGAGGTTGTGGAGAAATTGGAATCCAGGTTTTTGCTAATAGGAATGACAAGTTGTGGGAAATTTTTGACAAATTTTCAAGAAGGTCAGCATTGAATTACTATACTATATAATCCTGTATTTCTACTCCTGAGTAGCAACAGAGTTAAAATGGGCATTTAAAGAAATATATGCACACATGCATTCATAGTAGCACTATTCACAATCACTAAAAGGTAGAAATAGTCCAAATGTCTACTAATATATCAGTGAATAAAACATTATAAATATATGCAATGGAATATGTGTTAATCCATTTTGTCTTGCTAAAGCATACCCGAGGCTGAGAGTTTTTTGTTTTTTTTTTGGTCCAGTCGTGGGGCCTGAAACGCTGGGCCTGGGCGCTGTCCCTCAGCTCTTCAGCTGAAGGCTAGCGCTCTACCACTTGAGCCACAGCACCACTTCCAGCTTTTTTCTTTTTGCTTATGTGGTGCTGAGGAATCGAACCCAGGGCCTCAGGCATGCAAGGCAAGCGGTCTACCACTGAGCCACCTTCCCAGCCCCGAGGCTGAGAGTTTTATAAAGAAAAAAAAAATATTTACCGAGTGCTAGAGATTCACACCTCTAATCCTAGCTACTTACAAGGCTGAAATCTGAGGATTATGGTTCGAAGCCAGCTTGGGCAGGAAAGCCTGTGAGCCTCTTTATCTCCAGTTAGCCACCAAAAAATCCAGAAGTGGAGCTGTGGCTCAAATAGTAAAGCACTAACCCTAAGCAAAAGAAGCTGAGGGACAGTGCCCAGGCACTGAGTTCAAGCCTCAGAACTGGCATAAAAAAAAATTATTTTAACACATGGTTTGGAAGGTTGAGAAGTCCAATATTGGGCAGCTACATTTGGTGAGAGCCCTGTACTGTTTCATAATGTGTCAGAGAACATCACATAGCAGGGCCATGTGCACAGGAGAGGAGCACATGTGGGACTCAGGGATAGTACCAGTCGCACTTATATCAACCTACTCTCACAAATACAAATTCAGTTCTGAGGGACCTACCACATTCCTTCTGCACAGGCATTAATCTCTTTTGAGGGTAGTTCCTAATACCCTAATCACCTCAAACCAAGTTCCACCTCATAAAGGTTTCACTACATCTCAATGCCATTACATTGAAGGCTGAACTTCTAGTACTAAAGCTTTGAGAGGCAGACATATCTAAACCATAGCAGAATATCATTTAGCCATATATACTACAGGTGGATGTACCTCTCTAAAGCACTACCCTAGTGAAAGCAGTCACACAAAATGGTTAAATATTGTGTGATACCATTTATATGAAATAATCTAGAATAGAAAAATGGGTAGAAATGGAATGTAGTTTGGTGGTTGTCAGAGCCTGGGGTGGGGGATGGATAGAAAGGGTGACTGATGAATGAATATGGGGTTTTACTTTGGCATGGTGCATGGTAAACATACTTTGAAAATAGAAAAAAAATGGCAATACAACATTGTGAATGTAGTAAATGGGCAGTGATTTTATATTATGTGAACTTCACTTAATGAACTATTTGAGAAGATTCCAGGTTATTTCTATGCAGGCTATCATTGAAGTAGCGCTACTCTAGTGTGTATTCTGTTCCAAACTGTTTGGAACCTCAGAAAACTTCTAGTTTAGTAAGCTGAAAATAACTTCAAATGAAAATGTAGACATTAAAGTTCACATACGTTATGAAAAAAAAAAAAGAAAGTCTAGCCAGGTGCTGGTAGTCCATGCCAGCAATCCTAGCTAATTAAGAATGTGAGACCTGGTGAATCATAGTTTGAAGTCAATCTAGGCACAAAAGTTGAGACTCCATCTCCAATTAACCAGTAAAAAGTCAAGCTGGAGGCATGGCTCAGATGGTAGAATACAAGATGTGAACAAGCAAACCAAGTGAGAGAGTAAAGCTTTGAATTCAAATCCCATTACCAGCAAAGAAAAAAAATTACCAAAATTGGAGAGTGGTTCACAGAGCAGCATCTGGCAGGAACATGTCCTCTAAGGCCTCACAGTCTCATAGGAAGAAGAGAGGAAATACATAACACTCATGCACATGTATGCACACAAACACAGGACTGTTCCATTTAGTCACTTCATGTTTATTGAGCAGTGAAAAAAATGACAAAAAATATCCCTATTCTCAGCTGGGTGCTGGTGGCTCATGCCTTTAATCCTAGCTACTCAGGAGGCTGAGATCTGAGGATTGCAGTTCAAAGCCAGCTGAGACAGGAAAAGCTGTGAAACTCTTATTTCCAACAAACCACCAGAAAACCAGAAGTGATGCTGTGGCTCAAGTGGTAGAGCGCTAGCCTTGAGTTGAAGAGCTTAGGGACAGCACTCAGGCCCAGAGTTCAAGCCCTATGACCAACAAAAAAATTCCCATTCTCATGAAGCTATCCTTCTACTGATCAGACACAAATATAATAATTAAGCAAATTGTGTCATCTATGAGATGAGTAAAATGTGCTATGTAGCCAGATGCTAGTGGCTCATGCCATCATCCTAGCTGCTCAGGAGGCTGAGATCTGAAAATCTCAGTTCACATCCAACCCAAGCAAGAAAGTCTGTGAGACGTTAATCTCCAATTTGCTAACAAAAAGCCAGAAGTAGAGTTGTGTCTCAAGTGATAGAGTTTTAGCCTTGAGGAAGAAAGCTCAGGGGCACATGCAAGCCCTGAGTTCAAGCCTACATACTGGCATACACATACAAACAAGTGTGATATAGCCCTGTCCCTGTAGCTCACACCTGTAATCCTAGCTAATTAAGAGGCTGAGATCTGAAGGTGATGGTTTGAAGCCAGCCTAGGCAGCAGTCTTGAGACTCTTATCTACAATGAACTACCAAAATAGCTGGAAGTGAAGCTGTGGCTCAAGTAGTAGAATGCTAGCTTTGAGCAAAAACAAGCTTAGGGGCAGCGCCTAGGTTCTGAGTTCAATCCCCAGGACTGACACCAAAGAAAGTGCTATGCAGAAAAACAACAGAAAGAGATGAGAGGAGGATATGCCAAATATTCTGAAGGCTCATGGGGGGGGGGGGGGACACGTAGCTAAGGGATAGAGGACTTTCTAAGAGTAAGAATGAGCAAATGCTTATTCCAGACACGCAGTAAACTGGGGAAGAAAGGAATCTAGAGATTTAGAGCAGGCAAAGGTAGGTTTACTCTCCAGATTTGAGCATGGCATCTGACTGCAAAGCTAAAATTTGTCAGGGTCCCATAGGGCCACTTTACAGATAGAGAACCTGAAAACGAAGGCAAAGTAGTAAGATAACTAAGGTCACCCAGTGGTTTACTTGAAGAACCAGAGTTCTTGTTTGGGTCTTCTGACTGAGATCAAACAGATTGGATCCACAGTAGAGCAGCTGATTTAGGGCTCTATTGCAAGGGCAAGACTATGTGGAGCAAATGGACAGTGGCCCAAACTCAGAAGCTCTGGGTGTGTTGGAATGGTAGGTGCCAAAGGACCTAGGGCAAGGAAATCTCCAGACTCAGGGCATCCTTGCTGTCCTATTCACCTCTTCTATTCCTTCCCCCAGTGCTCTGCTGGAAAATGAGAAGAAGAAGCGTGAGATGGCAGAAAAGGAAAAGGAGAAGATTGAACGGGAGAAGGAAGAACTGATGGAGAGGCTGAAGCAGATTGAGGAACAGACTAAGAAAGCTCAGCAAGGTGAGGCTTAGTGTCACCATGAAGATTGGCTGTACTCTGCTTTACCCAGATTATAGAGTAGTACAACTGGGGCCACAGACTAAATCAGGGAGATGGGGCAAGAAGCATTCTCAGTGCCTTCTGCCAGCTGTGCCTTGAGGTAGACAGTTCCTTCCTGGGAAGGAAGCTAATGAGCTATCTTCATCTCTGTGACCTTCATTGCTTTCTGCCTTCTTTTTTTTCTGCCCAGAACTGGAAGAACAGACCCGTAGGGCTCTGGAACTTGAGCAGGAACGGAAGCGTGCTCAGAGTGAGGCCGAGAAGCTGGCAAAGGAACGTCAGGAAGCTGAAGAGGCCAAGGAGGCCCTGCTTCAGGCCTCCCGAGACCAGAAGAAAACCCAGGAACAGTTGGTAAAGCTGCACAGCAGGCTGGGTTGTGAGACTTGCATTTTCTCTCTTGTTAGCCAAATCTACTTCTAACTCCCTCTGCCTACAAGGCTGATTCTTGCCAGTAGGTCTTATCTAAATAGCTCATGTAACAACAGAGGGGCCCATCAGCTGCACTGGACATAGATGAAAATGAACTAAGCAACCCAAAGACAGCAATGGGAAGGGAGGAATGAGAGGGAAAGAGGGAACAGCTTACACTAAGCAAAAGGAAAGAAATGTAAATATCACCTGACGTGGAAGAAATAATTGTATTGTCAAAGCTCATAGAATTCACAAACTTTATAGATGATGATAATGACGATTTGCCTTGAGAAGGTTAAAATGTTTGTGACTTTAAGTATCACTATTCCACAATACTGTGAAATATGTGAAATTTATGTAACCACCTAATCTCAATTTAAAAAAAAGAAGAAAAGAAAAGTGGGAGAAGGAGTGGGTTAGGAGCGATGGGTGACAATGTTGTCAGACACCTTGTACTCATGTACTGGTTTGTAGAATGGGAACTTCTTTGTACAACTACTTAAAGATAAAAAATTAAAAAAAAATAGCTCATGTAGAGACAAGTTGAGCAGCTCAGGGTGGTCCAGCAACTTTTTCCAACAGTCTTTTTTAACCATTAGCTTTCATTTGTTTTTCTTTTGTGCTGATATTAGGACTTCAGTTCAGGGCCTCATGCTGTTGCTTAGCTTTTTTGCTTATGACTGTTATTTTACCACTTCAGTCACACTTCCACTTCCAGCATTCTGTTAGTTATTGTAGATGAGAGTCTCATAGACATTTCTGCCCAGACTTGCTTTAAACCTTGATCATCAGATCTCAGTCTCCAGTAGCCAGGATTACAGATATGAGCCACTGGTGCCCGGCTTCCATTCATTTTCCTAACCCTTGGATATCTTAACTGGTAACCTGGCAAAGGAAAGGGAAGGAGGAAAGAAACAGACTCACAGTTAATTGAGTACCTACTATGGTATAGGCTAGGCACATTCCCTTTTCATACTATTCTAATTTTTTCTAGTGACTATGATATTAACACCCACATAAAATTCATGCACGGATAAGGAAATTAGGTCTAAGGGAGGTTAAAAGACTTGCCAAAGGTCACACACTTGTGATTAGACAAGGATTAGAAATCCCCTTCCTGTCTGCATTTGAAAGAAACTATATGCAAAACCATGTGCCCATGTATTTGAGGGAGAGGGGCTAGGATGGGTACTCATACATTAATTCATTCCAAGTGTCTTTTGCTTCACAAGTTAAAAACTTATGGTCCCAATATCTTTTTCTGTTATTTTTTTTCCCTTGTACTAGGGTTTGAAATCACAGCTTTTTGCTCTCAGTTCGATTTTTTGCTTAAGGCTAGTGTTCTACAATTTGAGGCACAACTATACTTATGGCTTTTTGCTGGTTAATTGGAGATGAGTCTCATAGACTTTCCTGCCTAGGCTGGCTTGAGACCTCAATCCTCAGATGTTAGCTACCTATGCTTGACTTCTAATTCCTTGACATGCTCTACCCTTGTCCTGTTTTGGGTGGGACTAGAGAGAACTAGACTATCTCTCAGGAAGAGGTTGTCATGGGCAACTGGTCCAAAGTGTAAGGGAATGAATAAGCTTTTCCCCCTGTTCAGAGTGCCTTGTGATGCTTGAGTGTCATTTCTTGTACTTGTCCAGAGAAGAGTCTTAGTGAAGTTCTCTGCATCCTCAGATAGTAGGGAAATGTCTGCCACTCCAATCTGCAGTCTAAAAAGCCTGCATTAATTATTTACTCAATTAATTAATTTACCTTTAAGTAGTTGTACGAAAGAGCTTCAATGCAACATGTCAGATTGAATGCAATGCTTCTTGATCAATGCCACTCCAAAGCTTTCTTGAGACTACATCTGAATGCATACTTGGGATAGGGACAAGAATAAGGGATAGAGAAGTGACATTGTTTGTCTTCAGGAGTCCTATAGTCCAGGCAGGGAGCTATAACTTAGAAAACAAGTAGTATGTGTGGAAGATGGGACTGGAATGGAGATTTGTTACCAGACCAGGGCAGCAGCAGGTCCCTTACTGGTTCTTCAGGGGAACTGGGGTATGGACACCTGGACACTGAAGACCAAGACCTTGCACTTACAGGTTCACAATTTTTCCACAGGCTTCAGAAATGTCAGAGCTGACAGCTCGCATTTCTCAGCTGGAAATGGCCCGACAGAAGAAGGAAAGTGAGGCTGTGGAATGGCAGCAAAAGGTAATCTCAATACCCAGAACAAAGCATTGTGAAGAGGAGTACATATGTTCCAGTTCCTTTACTTAGGGCTTGGATCCCTCCTGCTTCCAATCTTCTATTTTTGGTGCCAGTCCTGGTGCTTGAAATTTCCTGTCCCAGCTGGCTTCTAAGTGCAATCCTCAGATCTCAGCCTCCTGTGTAGTTAGAATTACAGGTGTGGGCCACAAGTACCTAGGTACTTCCAGCATTCTTTGACAACAGGCACTATGGGAGAAAAGTGCTCAGGCTTTCTGAAATACTTCCCAAAATTTCCCAGTGCCCCTGGGAATTTGTTACAATTGCTCCTATTTCCCAAGTGAAGAAATTAAGGATTCGGCAGATGAAATGATTTTTATCATCTGGTGACTTTCCTCTTACCAAGTTGTTCTAGGCATGCACAGGCTGCCACAAGTGACCTGGTCTGACTGCTGGTCCTTCTCTCTGTCACTGGACAGGCTCAGATGGTACAAGAGGACTTGGAGAAAACCCGTGCGGAGCTGAAGACTGCCATGAGTACACCTCATGTGGCGGAGCCTGCTGAGAATGAGCAGGACGAACAGGATGAGAATGGGGCAGAGGCCAGTGCTGATCTGCGGGCTGATGCCATGGCCAAAGACCGCAGTGAGGAGGAACGGACCACTGAGGCAGAGAAGAACGAGCGTGTGCAGAAGCATCTGAAGGTATCCATGAGGGGCCTAAATATCAAGGAGACATTGCAATGAGTTTAGAGCCCTTGGCATGTCCTAGACCAGCATGGATGAGGATTGGCAGAGGAGTCTTTCTTAGAACTGTGTAGGAATCTGAGTCTCATTTATATGAAACTTGAATTGATCAGACTCTAGCTTACTGCTTTGTTTTTTGGGAATTTTTCTCTCTGCACTACTCTCCACTTTCTCCTGATATACATACCTGTTCCATTCAGAAAGTATCTGTCAGACAGAATTCCTACTCATTATCCAACTGGTGCCCTAAGTGCTTATGTGTGCATCTGTGTGCATATGGGAGAGAGAAGAAAGAGAGAAAAGGAGTAGGAAACACTAAAAGTTGAAATGAGAGGACACCACTGACCCTTGAGTCCCCTTTTATTCCCACAGGCCCTCACATCCGAGCTGGCCAATGCCCGTGATGAGTCCAAGAAGACTGCCAATGACATGATCCATGCTGAGAACATGCGACTTGGACGAGACAAATACAAGACCCTGCGCCAGATCCGGCAGGGCAATACCAAGCAGCGCATTGATGAATTTGAGTCCATGTAATGGGTACTTGCCCAGCCGCTAGGGACCCCTCCTCCCTTCATCCTTCCCCCTACACTCCTTGTACCTTTGCCTAACTCACTGTGCTGGAGCCACTAACTAAAGCAGCCCTGGAATCATGACAAGCATTCAGTGCAGCCATGGGACCAAACGTAGCCCCCTTTTCCCCTGCTTACCTGGGTAGACAAATGGCCTACTATGGTGTCACTGGGTCCCACTTTTCCTTCTTTGTCCCATTTAATCTAGCTTATTAGAATAGATCTCTTCCCCAATTCAGATGTACTTTTCACTTGATTTGGCAAATATACCCCCCACACTTACATGGTCCTTGTAGGGGTTAAGTGTGGAATGGGTTGAAAGCTAGATTCCTTCTCCTGTGCCAATCACTGCCTTCCCCCATCAAGTCCTGTGATTTGCAAGATCCAGGTATTACAGGGTTTAGGGAAGGGTGACAAGGCCCTGGCTATCTTCTCTAGTATGTCAACTGACCTAGGATTTAGCCTCCCACTGCCCATCCCTTTAAGAGTTGATGTAGGCTTTATAATGATTGGAGGATAAATACATTTTTGGTCATTCTTGTTTCTACCTCCCAGATTGAGCCTGTTATAAGCTCAGTCCCAATAAGCCTTCTCTCTGAATTAAGGGACTCAGTTTCTTCCCAGGGTGGGATGGGAGAGATGGTGCCTTCAAGAGGTTTCAATAACATCCTAGAAGGCCATTGGCCCTCTGTTCGGTTAGGGCTTGGTAAGAGATCCTGCACCTCTGCCTTGTGGGTGCCTAGGCTTGTCTCAAATGAACTATCTGGGCACAAGTATACCTTTTTTAAAATTCCAGGTCCCTGCTTCCTTCTCTAGATTTGTTCTTGTCCCTTCCAATTCCTAAATCTCCTAGACCTGGAATAGAGATAAGTACTCCAAAGCTCAGCAAGCCTTGCCCACAGCTCTTGCCAAAAAGGAGGAAATGTTCATGCTTGGCTTCAGTATTTTCCTGCTAGGTGTTCTAGGCCACTTCTCCCATCAGAGCTACTTGGGCTACAGCTCCTGCTTCATACCTGTGTGGGCCTTGGTATGGTAAGTCCTAGATCTTGAGGCCATTAAGCTTTATTGGGGAGTGGGTAAGAGAAGCTGTGTGTAGTGAGAATAGCTCTTGCCTCTGGTCCCACAGTTTACTACTCGACCCTCTCAGGTGCCCAATATTCCCTGTCCATCACCCACAGGTCCAAGGTAGTAACTGGGCCCTGCCTCTGACAAACCTCTAACCCAGGTCTTGTCACCAGCTGTGTTGTCCCTTGGAGCTATATATCAGAGAGCTTCTGGGGATTCTGGCCTGGTCCCTTCCACACCTCCATCTTGCTCTCAACCCAGGAGCATCCTCTCCCCACCCCCATTTCATGTGTGCTCTTTTTCTTTCTACCAGTATTATATATTGTAATGATATCTAACTCGATATTGATTTCTGCCTTTCTTGCTAATGCGCTATTAGAAATTAGTCTTGGGGCAGGATCATTTTTTTGGCCTCATTCCTTTACTTACCCTCCACACCTCAGAAGCATATACTATATTATGAAAGGATATTTTGCCAGACACATTAAGAAGCTTTCAGTATTAGTGATGTTACCTGTCACTATAGGTCATGCAATCCAGTTTTTTAAGTACTTAGTATTTGGTTGTATTGTTTCTGTTTGCCTTCTCCCCAGGGTTCAGTCCCCTCAGACTGTCCTTTTCTTTTATGCAGTATTCCTACCCAGAAGTTCCCACAACCCTCTTCTCCCTCCCATCACCACTAACCTTGGGGAGTCTTGTATGCATTGCTGTGAATTATATTGACACTTACTTGGTGATGTGCCCTGTATCAGCTAAATTAAAACCTGTAATTGTGGGGCAACCTAGCTCCCTTAAGGGCAGTAACCCACCCCCAGGGAGGTTGGGGAGAAAAGTTAGATTTTATATTCAGGTTTTTTGTGTGTATTTTTGGGTTTAAAAAATTGTTTTGGAGGGGTTTATGCTCAACCCATGTTCTATTTCAGTGCCAATAAAATTTAGGAAGACTTCACTGTGACTCGAATTTTTTTCCCTGTGGCATAGGTGGGTGGCTATATGGCATTTTATTGTAATTACCTCTCTGTAGACCACATTGGAATCCTTGATTTGCTTCTCCCTCACTTTATCTCTATGGAGAGAAAGGGTAGAGCTACTCTATTTTAACAGGTGGGAATAAGTTCAAAAGAAAGCAGGATAGGAGTTGGCAGTGTCACTCAGTGGATAGAGCACTAGCTAATGAGTGACAGTGTCAGGTACTGAGTTCGAATCCCCATCTTGGACTTAAAAAAAACAAAGCAGGATAGCCCCATTATAGAATTGTCACAGTAGACACTGCCCTTTCTGTGGCTGCATGCTAACTTTTCTAGTGTGTTATGGGCTCTTCATTAACCATGTGGTGCTCTTAGATAGGTATTGGGAACTAGAGACTCTGTTACCCAGGCACAAAAACTAAAGACAACAACAACAACAAAAACCATGGCAGTTCTGTAGGCTAGATATAGTTATCCTCATCTTTTAAATGAAGAAACTGAGAATCAGGTAAGTCTTCTTAGGTTGTCCCGGACATGGTACCCTTCACTTGGCAGTTCTCTTCTTGGTGGAAAAGTTAAATCACATACTCTTTAAGTTCTCACAACAATCTTTTGATGCAGTGACTCCCAAATATGTCTACCAAATGTTATAATCCTTTAAATGATTGATGTCTCACACATTAATTTTTTTTTTAAGTTTCTAACATGCAGACAACACTGTCAGGTCAAATTTTACTTGCATGTAGGGGAGCCCAGGCAGCAACATAGCTGATAATTCCAATGTGTTAACCAGCAAAATCAGGCCTGGAGATGTAGCCCAGAGTTAAGAACACCTGCCTACCTAGTGTGAGGTCTTAAATTCAAATATACACAGAAGATGAGGTTTCACTTCTAAAGTTACTGGTGCATTTCTAGGTCAATAGAAGATCAGCATAGGAAGAAGCATTAGGAATCTTTGTTGATGATTGTTCCAAGTACTGTTGCCTTGGGGAGTGAAAAGGTCTAGATCCCTACCTCAGCCTCAACTCACAGGGTGTCTGTTTTGTATGTTTGGGTGTTTATATGTAAATAGTTCATTGTTTAAAAGGGTGGGGGGGGATGGCTACAGGTGGCTTACATCTGTAATCTTAGCTATTCAGCAGGCTGAGATCTGAGGACAGAGTTTCTAATCAAGACAAAGCAGGAAAAATCAGTGAGACTCTTATCTCCAATGAACCAGCAAAAAGCCTCCAGCACTTAAAGAAGAACAGTTTTCTGTTAAACTTGTTCAACCATTCTGGAAAGAAGTATGGAGGCTCCTCAAAAGACCACACATAGAGCTCCCCTATGACCCAGCAATCCCACTTTTGGGCATTTACCCAAATGTTTACAAACAAGAACACACTAAAGCTACCAGCACAACTATGTTTATTGCAGCATTATTCATCATACCTAAGATATGGAACCAACCCAGATGCCCCTCAGTAGATGAATGGATCAAGAAACACACACACACACACATGTGTGTGTGCATATAGATATAATCACTAGAATTCTGTTTCCATTAGCAAAAATGACACCACCCCATTTGTTAGGAAATGGAAAGACTTGGAAAAATCATATTAAGTGAAGTAAGCCAGACCCAAGGAAATTCAGGTCCCATAGCTTCCCTTATTTGCAGTAAT
Organism: Dipodomys spectabilis; assembly: GCF_019054845.1. NCBI lineage: Eukaryota > Metazoa > Chordata > Mammalia > Rodentia > Heteromyidae > Dipodomys > Dipodomys spectabilis. Next base: position 2,801,954 of record NW_024871047.1, read on the forward strand.
TATTGTACATCTAGGATAATTTTATCAGATGAGCAGAACAGCTCAAAAACTATGTACATATGACCATCTAAGATGATGCTAAGTGAAATGAACCTCAAGATATAGATACAAGAGGTCTTTCTTTGTTGTTTTAAATGTACTATGTGATTTTTTTTTCCTTTGTACATTCTTTCCCCATGGTACATTCCCTGTTGTCACTGTACTTGATTTTGGTACCCTGCATCTTGTCTAATTTGGTGAGGGGAATGGGAATAACAAAATGCTGAAGCAAGGACACAGGATTACCCATTGCAACAATGATACCTACAAGACAGTATATTACAAATGAACTGTACAACTTTGGGAGGGGGAGGGAAAGAGGTGGGGATAGGAAGGAACAATGGAAGAACAACAAGGGAAGGCGTAACAATGCTCGACAAGAAATGTACTCATTACCTTACTCATGTAACTGTAACCCCTATGTATAGCACTTTACAATAAAATACAAAATTTAAAAACAAAGAACAGTGGTGACATATTCCCACTTTTCAATACCAAAAGTTACTACACTGTTATTGTACTCAAGATTGTGATACACTGGTGTAAAAGTAGACATTTAAATAGAATTGGGAGTCCAGAATAAAATAGGGCCAAGACAATTTAGTGGGGGAAAGAATTTTTTACAAATGTTAACTGGATATGGGATTCTCACACACAAAGGTATGAAATAGGGCCCCTATCATACAAAATATACAGAAATAGATAAGACAACTATAAGACTTAAAAGATAGAACTCATTGTGACTATGGATTAGGAAATGCTCCTTTAGAAATGACACAGCACCAGCAACTAGGAAACCAAATATAAAACTATATATATATATGTATGTATGTATGTATGTATGTATGTATGTATGGTATATATACCTATATATCACCTCAAAGAATGTTATCTATACAGTAAGAAACCAAGAGTGGGAAAATACTTGAAAATCATTTGGTAAGGGTCTAGTATATAGAATTTACAAAGTACTAGACAATTTGACAGCAAAACAACAAACTATCTTACTTTTAAATGGGCAAAGGATATGAACAAACATTTCTCCAATACAGTGGCCAATAATCACAAAAATACTCAACCTCATTAGATAGACATTAGCAAAATGCATGTCACTGGAGATAGCACTTCTCATTCATTACAAAGGCTTTTCGCATTCACAAGGTCTTAGGTTCTCCAGCACCAGGCAAAGGCAATTGAACAAAAGCAAAAGGCTTTCATTAAGAGAGACAATTAAAAGGGTTGAACAGAACATGGAAAAATTAGTCCCTCATACAGAAGTCATGGGAATGTAAAATGGTGATTACCCTGCTTTGGAAAACAGCTTTGACAGTTCCTTAAAAAGTTGACATTGTGGGGCTGAGAAGTTGGCTCAGTGGTAGAGTGCTTGCCTTGCATGCATGAGGCCCTGGGTTCGATTACTCAGCACCACATATAAGCAGAAAAAGTTGGAAGTGGCGCTGTAGCTCAAGTGGTAGAGTGCTAGCCTTGAACTGAAGAGCTGAGGAAGAGCTCAGGCCCAGATTTCAGGCCCCATTACTGAACCCCCCCCCCAAAAAATTAAAGTTGGCATTGATCAAGGTGCATTACATGCTCAAATTAGTATATTGAATTGAAACTCCTTTGTACAACTACTTAAAAATAACAAAAATACAGTTGAATGTAGGGACTAGTAATAGAGCACTTGCCTGGTATACATGAAGTACTAAGTTGGATCCCCAGCACCCACACAAAAAAAGTTCAATATACCATATGGCTCTGTAATTCCATTGCTAGGTATATATCAGAAAGAAATGAAAACATGTCCATAACAAAAACTCATATGAATAGGGATAGTAGTACTACTTAAAATAGCCTAAATAGAGCCCACACCCATGGCTCACACGTTACCCTACCTACTCAGGAGGCTGACATCCGAAGATAGAGTTTGTAAGTCAGCCCAGGCAGGAAAGTCAGTGAGATTCTTACTTCCAATTAACCAGCAGAAATCCATAAATGTAGCTGTATTAAGTGGCAGAGTTCCAGCCTTGAGCAAAAAAGCTCAGGGATAGAACCTTGGCCATGAGTTGAAGCCCAAGTACCAGCACACACATACAAAATCACCCAAATGGGAACAACTCAAACGTTCAACTGATGTTTGTGAAAGTATAGTATATCCATAAAATGGAATATTCTTCAGTCACAAATGAATGAAATATACTGATTCATGTTATAATTTTGAATACAGCCTTCAAAACATTATCCTAAGTGAATGATTCCAGATACAAAATGCCACATATTTATGATTTCATTTCCTTCAAATGTCTAGAATTGACAAATCCATAAAGACGTAAAATAGATTAGTGGCTACTAAGGGCTTGTGGCAGGGGGAGGCATATGGTACAGAGTAATTGCTAACGGATATGACCTTTGATTAGGAGATGATGAGCATGTTCTAGGATTTGAATGTGTGAAGTTTGAGGTATGTGGTTATTTTATCTTGATACAAAAATTACAATTATAAAAAGCTGAAGAAACTTGGATGACAATATATCTAGAACTGTAAACTATATAGAAGAATCCAATAAAAATTCCAAGTTACAAAACATTCCTGCCAGGCACCAGCTCATGCCTGTAATCTTAGGTACTCAGGAGGCTGAGATCTGAGGCTCGTGGCAGAGGAAAGTCCCTCTGAAGCAGGGGGAGGAGCTGTGTTCAAAATGGTGGTGGCTCATTCTCGGGATCTAGAAAAGAGTCTTGGTTATAAGCCCGAGGCCTTGTGGCTAGGAAGCAAAGAGGGAGAGAGACAGAGAGAGAGATAGAGATCACACATTAGAGAGGACCTCCGTACCACAGCCACCAGGACCTGTCAGTATAGCCTCTATTTCTTTATCTTGACTTTCCTGACTAGAAACTTTAGTATAATGTTGAATGGAAGTTGCAACAGTAGAGCCTCTTTAAAAAGACGATTATTTTCAAATTTTCCTAACATTTCTTTCCAAATCTTAAGGTGAAGATTTTTTCCATCTTTCACCATCAATATGCTAGCTATGGGATTTGCATGTTTGTTTTTGAGACAGTCTCCCTATATCTCAGGCTAGTCTTGAAGTCATGTTCTTCCTGTCTCAGCCACCAGAATGCTGAAATAGTAGGCAGGTACCACCACACTCAGCTCTACATGTGGATTTGTGTAGAAACCTGAGGTAGTCTCCTTCTATTTCTAGTTTATTTCATGTTTTAAAAATGAAACAGTAATGGATTTTGGAAAATACTTTATGTTTGTTGGAGCTGATCATACCTCCCCCATTCCTACCCAGTTTTTTTCAAATTATCTTGAGTAGTTGTACAAAGGAGTTTCCATTTAACAAAGCAGTTTATGAATACAATATATCTTGATCAATTATCACCCATTTCATTATATCCTCTTTTAATAGTGTATTAATAGTGTATTTGACTCTGTCTTTCTCATTAGTATCTATTAGTTGTATCTATTAGGGTGCTTCATTTTGATATATCCATATATGCATACAATGTATCTTTTTTATTGCCAGTCCTGGGGCTTGAACTCAGGGCCAAGGACTGCCCCTGAGCCTCTATGGGCTCAAGGCTAGTGCTCTACCACTTGAGCCACCGGACCACTTCTGGCTTTTTCTGTATACATGATACTGAGGAATTGAACCTGGGGCTTCATGCATGCTAGGCAAGCACTCTACCACTGAGACATATTTCCAGCCCATACAATGTATCTTGATCAGACTCATCCCTCCATTCCTCTTCCTTGCTCTCCTCCCTATCCTCAAACCAATTTCAGCAAGCTTCATTGTTCCATTTTCACAAGTGTTCATGAAGTATTCTGGCCAGATTCACTCTGCTTGTTTGTTTGTTTGTTGACAGGCCTCTCATTATGTAGCCCAGACATTCATTATTTCTGGCATTACAAGCATGTGCCACCATACCCAGATTTCCTTTATTTTTATTTTTTAAAGAAAATGTAAATACATTTTATTGTGTTTTTTTCAGTTCAACATGTCAATTTATGAGTACAATGCATCCTCTTTTAAATTTTATTATCTTTACGTAGAACAAAGTAAGTACAAAGGCATTTCAATTCAGCAAGTCAGCTTATGAATACAATGTTATCTTGATCAATGTCACCCATTCTATCTTTCTCCCTATCTCTCCCAACTCCTTTAAAACATTTTTTTAGACAAAATCTCAAGATATAGTCCAGGCTAGCTTAGAACCCACTATCTTGACCAGGTGGGGCTCAAATTCACAATTCTTCCTCAATCCCTTCTGAGTATTGGGAATACCAGTGTAAGCCACCATGTGGAACACGAGTTTTACTTCCATTGCTGTGTATTGAATCCAGGGCCTTAGACACATCAAGCAAGTACTCTACTATTGATCTACATCCCCAATCCTGAAGATTATTTTTAATAGACCTTATTTTTAAAGCAGTTTAGCCTCGTAGCAAAACCAAATAACCATATGTCATATACCTGCTGCCCTGCCACATGTATGGGAACTACCATTATCAATATTTAACAGTAGATTTTTACATTTGTTACACAGGATGAAAAGACACTGTCATTTGAGTCCATGTTGACATTAGTGTTGTCACTTGGTAGTGTGCACTCAGTGAGTTTGGACAAATATATAGGGACATATATACACAGCTATATTATTTTTTGTGTATATGCCAGTCCTGGTGCTTGAACTCAGAGCCTGGGTGCTATCCCTGAGCTTTTCTGTTCAAGATTAGTGCTCTACAACTTGAGCCACACCTGTACAGTCTCACAGACTTGCCTGCCCAGACTGGCTTCGAACTGTAACTCTCAGATCTCAGCCTCCTGATTATAGGCATGAGCCACTAGTGCCCAGTCACAGATATTATATAGAATAATTTCACTGTCTTAAAAGTCTTCTGTACTGCAGTGTGTGGTAGTACACACCTATAATCCCAGCACTCAACTGACTAAGCTATGGTTTGATAGCTCATTCTGTCCATTCATTCATTGTGCTCTTACTGGGGGCTTGAACTCAAGGCTTTGTGCTATCCCTTAGCATTTTCACTCAAGGCTGGCCTTCTACCATTTGAGGCACATCCACACTTCCCACATTTTGCTGGTTAATTGAAGATAAATGATTCTCAGATTTTTTCAGCTGGGCTACCTTTGAATTTCCATCTTCAGATCCCAACCTCCTGAGTAGTTAGGGTTATATTTGTAAGTGAACAATGCCTTTTTTTCTTTGCATAAGTGTATGACATTCATATATGTTGCACTATTCTGAGTTGTACTGCAGTGTAGGATAGTTTATCCATTGTCCATTGAGAAATACTTGGTCAGGTTCTGTTTTTTGTCTATTGTGGATAAATGTGTTAGGAACATTTTTTTGGTGCTTGTCCTGGGGCTTGAACTCTGGGTATGAGAACTGTCCTTGAACTTTTGTGCTCAAGGCTAGCACTCTACCACTTGACCCACAGCTTCATTTCTAGCTTTTTAATTGGAGATAAAACTCTCCTGGAACTTTCTGCTTGGACTAGCTTTGAACTGTGATCCTCAGATCTCAGCCTCCTGAATAGATAAGATTACAGGTGTGTATCACTAGTGCCCAGCTGCTGTGAACATTTTTATCTAAGGCTTTTAATGGAGAGAAGAGTCTCACAGACTTTGATTATACTTCTTAATCTTGATTATATTTCTAGCAGTACACTTTCTGGATCATATAGTAATGATATATTTAGGTTTAGCAGATATTTCTATATAGTAGTATATAAAGTAGTTTTCAAAGAGATTCACACTTGTAAAAACCCTAGATACTTTGGAGGATGAAATCAGGAGGATTCTGGTTTGAGGTCAGTCCTGGCAGAAAAGTTTACAAGGCTCTTTATCAACCTATAGCTATATATAATACCATATTCCTATAATCCTAAACTACACAGGAGGCTAAGTTTGGAGCACTACAGTTTTAGTCCAACCAGAGCTGAAAACTCCATGAGATCCTTTCTTAACAGAGGGAAGTTGAACATGGTGACCCCTACTTGTCCTCCCAGCTAGAAGTTTATATGTAGTTGTTTTCAAAATGATTGAGCCAATCTATACACCAGAAACATATATTTTCAGTTGCTCTATATCCTCACCAATCGTGTAGATTTTCCTGCTTTTAGTAGGTGTGTAGTAGCAGCTTCCTGTCCTTTCCCTATGCATTTCCCCAATGACTATTGATGTTCACCATACTTTGAGGTGTATTCGGATGTCACTTTTTGTGCTATCTCACAACAAAATGTCTCAATTTTAATGGAGTTGTCTTTCCCTTATTGATTTATAGATATTTATTAAATACATTTGGGAATTCTTTATTTGTCATACACATATTACAAATATTATCTCCCAGACATGGTTTGTCTGTTCACTCTCTTAATAATGTATTTTGATGAAGTAATTTAATAAAGTTTGATTGATCAATTTTTATGGTTTATAGCTTTTATTATGTTGTTATTAAGTCTTTCATAGTACATAAACTACTTTTTTTTAATAGATCATTCTTTTCTGAGCTTTAATATTAAATTGAATTGAAAGAACTTTCATGTATGGTGTGAAGTATGGATCAAGGCTCTTTTGTTTCCTATAGATATTAATTTGTTTCTGGAAGATTTATTCTACATCCGATCCCAGATGGTATAGTAGCTTTGTCATAAACTTAGTATATACTGTGAATCTATTTCATGCATCTATTCTGTTCACTTATCTATTTGTTTATCCTTCTATTAATTTCTCATAATCTTTATTGCTTCATAAAAAGTCTTGATAGTTGCCAACAAGAGTGAAACATGAAGGAACAGTTTCTTGTTAAACCACTTGTCTTACATAGATGGAAATGGAAAACGTTAAGTAATGTTAAGTAAAATAAGTCAGACACAATAAGCCAGACCACATTTCATACATATGCAGAATAGTTTAAACTGTTGATCTAATATAGGTACTCACTAGCTGGACACCAGTAGCTCAAACCTATAATCCTAACTACTTTGGAGGCTGAGATTGAGAGGATTGTGGTTTGAGGCCAATTCATGAAATCCTTTCTCAGTCTACCTCTGGGTATAGTAGTGTGTTCCTGTCATCCTAAACTATGTACAGGAGATTGAGTTTGAGTGGATAGTGGTTCTGGGCCAGCCAAGGCCAAAAAGTTCATAATCCCCATCTCAACAGATGGAAGTTGAATAGGCTGGCACATGTTTGTCATCCTAGCTAGAAGAGAAACCTAAATTAAGTGAACTCAGGTCAAGGCATATGTCCAAGAAGAAAGAGAGATCCTATCTCAAAAGTAACCAGCAAAAAGCAGGACTAGAATAATGTCTTACTGGAAGAGGGCCAACTTAGCAAACTTGAGATTGGGAGTTCAAACCCCAGTACTTCCAAAAAGAAAAAAAAAAGATTAGTGATCACTAGAGGCTAGGAAGGATAAGAGACAGTTAGAGAAGGCGAGTTTCAGTAATGAATACCAATACCCAGTTAGATAGGAGAAAGGAGTTGCAGTGTTCTACAACACAACAAAGTGGTTCTTGTTTATAGATTCATTATATATCTTCTGAAGAACTAGAGGAGAGTAGTTTGAAGTTCCCAACACAGAAACCATGAATATTTAAGGGGATAGAAATGCTAATTACCCTGATTTTAACCATTGCTTACAATGTGCGTGTATCAAGTCATTAAAAATGAGCTTCTTTTGCTCAAGGCTAGCAGTCTACTACTTGAGCCACAGACCGACCACTTCCAGCCTTTTCTGTTTATGTGGTTCTGAGGAACTGAACCCAGGGCTTCTTGCACACTAGGCAAGCACTCTACCTCTAAGCCACATTCTTAGTCCCTGAAAGAACAATTTGTATACCAATGAAATTAATTTTTGTTAAAGATAAATATATTCTACATCCAATTCATCAATTTTATGCTCTGTGTGCATGGACACACATAAGTTTATGCATTCTGAATCTCTTATTTAAAAAATCAAATCTATAATTCCTTCCTTAATTTGAATTTAATTCCAGTGCTGATGATACTTTATGCCTCAACAATGGAAACTAAAATTTTCTTACTCTCTATGATGTCTAGCAAAGACTTTGCAAATACTAGAGGCTCAACAAATGTTCCATAAAACTCATATCTGCCTGGAGTAATGGAATGAAGTGTAAGAACTGGTATAATTTAAAAAATGCTGTGGAATGAATCAAAGAGTGTATTTTTCAGATGACCTTACCTGACATGTGATTTATTGTATATACCTACCTTCCATTCAAGCATTGGTGATGAAATATTTTCCATCTGGCTGCTACACGTTTTTTTTTGTTGCTGGTGGTGGTGGGGGGTTGAACTCAGGGCCTATCCCTGAGATTTTTTTATTTTATCAAGACTAGCGCTCTACCCCTTTGAGCCACATAATCACTTCCAGTTGTTAATTGAAGATAATAGTGTCCTAGAAGCCTGGCGCCAGTGACTCATGCTTGTAATCCTAGCTACTCAGGAGGCTGAGATCTGAGGATCATGGTTCAAAGCCAGCCCTAGGCAAGAGCATCCATGAAACTCTTTTTTTTTTTTTTTAATTTTATTTTATTTTATTTGAGAACATACTGTACAGAGGGGTTACAATTACATGGGCAGGATAATGCATACATTTCTTACCAAGCATTGCAGCCTCCTCCTTTGTTTACCCTTCACCTCCCTTCCCAGCCTCCCCCCTCCCTCCCACCCAATCATACCCCCCCCCCCACCGACATTGTAAAGCTGGTTTTGACATGACATTTTGTACTTCTCATTGTTGCAACAGGTCCACCTGAATCCTTAAACGACTTGTTTGTCCCCATCTCCTCCACATGTTATACTGACATCAAATATAGTGAAAGCGGGGGTTACACTGTGGGGGAGGGACATACAAAGCAACAAAGAAATAATCTTATAAATGCATTAGAAACACATGCATGAAAGAAACAAAAACATTAAAATACATATTTGAGGTTTCGTTTTCCTAAACTCTTATCTCCAATTAACCACCAGAAAACCAGAAGTGGTACTGTGGCTCAAGTGGTAGAGTTCTTGCTTTGAGCTGAGGAGATGAGGGACAGTGCCCAGCCCCATGACCAACAACAACAACAAAAAGTGTCATAGATGTCTGGGAATGTGGCTTAGTGGTAGAGTACTTGCCTATCATGCATGAAGGCCTGGGTTTGATTCTTCAGTACCATATAAACAAAAAAAGCCAGAAGTGGTGCTGTGGCTCAAGTGGTAGAGTATTTGCCTTGAGCAAAAAACAATCTCAGGAATAGTGCCAAAGCCCTGGATTCAAGCCTCAGGACTGCCAAAAACAAAAACAATAACAACAACAACAACAACAAAACCCAAAACAAAACAAAACAAAAAACCTCCTCTCATTGACTTTTATGCCTAGGCTGGATTTGAACCCTGATCCTCAGATCTCAGGCTTCTGAGTAGCTAGGATTACAGGCATGAGCCACCAGCATCCAGCCTGCTACACATTCTTAATGTTTTGGGCATATAATGCACTTTCCCAACACACACAGTTCTGATTACCAAGGAGGAGGGAACTAAGCTACCTTAGGAAGTAGGAGGGTAAGGTGAGGTGGCTGACACAACCTAAATGTCTCTGAGAGCAGAACATTGTGCTCCCACTTTGGCAACTCATTTCTCTAGGTGAAGCTCCTCCCAAGTGCATGAGTAGCAGTTGAAGAAGATAAACCAATCCTTGGATACAAAGCCGTGAGTATTATGCAGAGAAGTGTTCCCTTCTACTGCTTATCTGTGGGAGAGATTGGGCAAATGAATGGATAATGGAGCTGGTTGTAATTAATACAAAGTGCTTCATCCCTTATAAGCTCCAGGTTTGTTGCAGAGCTGAAGGCTATCTTTAGTTTTACTTCAGGTTTGATTCAAAGTTATAAGGATCTGTCATCAGGCTTCATTTGCACCAGACAGAAACACTCTTTAAACCAATGAATCCTTCATAGAAAACTAATGGTGAAGCACTAGAAAGCTGTTTTATGCTAAGGAGCATTCACCTCACTGGTCTGCTAAGGAAGTATAAAGCCCCATACATTAAGGAGAGGCTATCAGAGTTATCTCTCAGGAAATCAGACTCATTGCATATACCAAACTATTGATCTTGATAAGAATTCATAGGTCTTACTCAGACTTCTATTTGTGTGTGTGTGTGTATGTGTGTGTGTGTGCGTGTTCAGAATTACATGCAACTTATCACAGATATATTTATCCATCCCCATAGTCAAAATCCGCAAGTATTCCATTGTAAATGTCATTCCTATTGCCCTCTAATAGCCATGTCTCCATCCATCCAACTCCTGTCCCAAACATCTGGCAACAGTTATTCTGTTCTCATTCTACACATTTGTCTTTTTAAATGTTAGATGAATGGAATTATATACTATATAACACTTGAGGGTTAACTTTTAGACTCCATGGAGATTATCCCATCCTTTATCAAACACACTTTCATTTTTATTCCTGAGAACTAGTCCAGGATAAGGATGTAGCATAATCTGTTTAAGTATTCACCTATTCAAAAATGAATGTCTAATTTTTTGAAAAGACAAAAAATACAGCTAATTGTGTCTACTTTATTTCTTTCCTAAGTTTAAGTTCCATTTATCTGGATAAATGTCCAAAAGCAATTGTTTTGTCTATAGTAGGTGTGTGTTACGTGCGTGTGTGTGTGTGTGCCAGTTCTGAGGCTTGAATGCAGGGCTAAGTGCTGTCCATTTGCTTTATTGGCCTAAGGCTAATGATCTACCACTTGAATAATTTCTAGCTTTTTACTGATTAATTGGAAAATAATTGTACATTCCTGCCTGGGCTGGCTTCAAACCATAATCCTCAGAACTCAGCCTCCCTGAGCACCTAAGAGTATAGGTATGAGCCACCAACTATATTGTATTTTTTCAAAAAAAAATACAACTTTATTGAAATATAATTTACATTCCATCATTATCCACTTGAGGTGTAAATTTAATGGCCTTTAACATACACTGCCCATCCATAAACACTATCAATTTTAGAACATTTTATTATTCTCAAAAGAAATCTTAGCCAGGTGCCAGTGGCTCACGCCTGTAATCCTAGGTACTCAGGAGGCTGAGATCTGAAGACTGCGGTTGACACCAAGCCCAGGCAGGAAAAGTCCTTGAGACTCTTATCTCGAATTAACCACCAGAAAACTGGAATGGCGCTGTGGCTCAAGTGGTAGAGCGCTTACCTCGAGCTGAAGAGCGAGGGACAGCTCCCAGGCCCAGAGTTCAAGCCCTATGACCAAAAAAATAAAATAAAATAAATCATGATTTCTTCTCTAAAACCACTGCTTAATCCAAAGTCATTGCCTTGTCCCTACTTCAGACTCGGGAATAATGTGTGTGTGTGTGTGTGTGTGTGTGTGTGTGTGTGTGCACATGTATTTTGTGCTACTTTTGTGACTTGAAATTTAAGACCTGGGTGCTGTCCCTGAGCATTTTTGCTCATGACTAGCATTCTACCACGTGAGACATAGGTCCACTACTGGCCTTTTGATAATTAATTGGAGATAAGAGGCTCAAGGACTTTCCTACCTGGGCTGGCTTTGAACTGCAATCCTCAGAGCTCAGCCTATGAGTAACTAGGATTACAAGAGTGAGCCACTGGTGCCCAGTTTGGGATAAACTTTTGAAAGACACAATCCTGCATGTCATAATCTATGAAGGTCAAATTTCTTAAAGTGAAAAGATCAAATCCCAAAAATATAATTCTGGGGAAAGTAATTTAAAACTTCTTTAAATGGTATTTATTGTTTTTACAAAAGATTTACTTGAAAAATATGACCAATTCCATTATCTACCATACAAAATAAAGTAAACAATAATACACATATTTTGCAAACATGCTTACTTGTTACTAACAATAGCCACACAGGTATAATATGAGCAACTGAGTAACATTCATAAAGAAATAGATTAAAACAATATATAAACATATCATTATGGTCGGTAATTATGTGTATTCAACTTTGTAACAGGCAGATCTTGAGAAAATTTTATCTTTTACACATGCAGATGTACAAAAAAAAGTTTATTTACTGAGAAAAATTCAATATTAATATGCTCACCCAAAATGCTTAAATACAAAGTGGATGTTGTAGCCAGGTGCTAGTGTCTCATGCTTATAATCCCAGCTACTTAGGAGGCTGAGTTCTGAGGACCTAGGCTCACAGCCAGCCTTGGTAGGAAAGTCTATGACACTCTTATCTCCAGTTAAAAACAAAACAAAATAAAAAACAGAAGTGGAGCTGTGCCTCAAGTGGTAGAGTGGTAGCCCTGAGCAAAAAAGCCCAGGGACAGCACCCAGGGCTGAGTTCAGACTTCAGTAAGGACACCAAAAAGTGTGGGTGTTACGATAACATACATTTGTGTAGTAAAATTTGCAGAAAATTCTTACAATAAATCAAAACTAAATCATTACCTAATTTATGAATCCATTGGAAAGGACGTAAAGATGAAATGCATAACAATGACATATATTAAAAAATGAAGTAGACAGTTTTAAATGGTGCAGAGGAACAGAAGACAAAATAGAAAATACAAGAGATGAAAAAGTGTGTTACAGGAACAGATTAGATTGCATGGAAGTAATCTATAACTAACTTTGTGTTTTGAAGTGTGGCACTATGATGAATAACTACTTTTTCCCCCTTAGGGTATGGTTTTCTTTAGAGAATAATCTTCGTTTATTTTTTTCTACCACATATCACTCATTTTGAACATCATTTATGATTTGACATATACCATTATGTGTATTTCCTATAAATTTTGATGTCTTCTATGCTATGTTCCTATGTTGTTTTAGGTACATAGAAGTCCATAGAAAGCTCACTGTTACAGCACAGATTTGGTGGGGCCAGTACTATACTGTTGATCAAGCACTAAAGCTATCCCATTAATGTCTTCTGGATACATAATTATAAATGAACCCCTCAGTTATTTTTGCTCATTTCTTCAGAAAAATATGGCATTAACTTATTAAAAATTTCTGGGATTTCATCAGGTTGAAGGAATGTCATCACAGACAAGTGGGTTGTTGCTGAAATGCATGGTCAATTAATGCATCAAGAATTTCTGCAAAAAATTTCTGCAAAATATATTGGGCTCAATAATAAATACAAATTTTATCACTTTTCGAAGCCTTGTATCACCAAAATCCAAATGCATCATTAGTTTGGGGGTTCAGTTGAAAACCGTTTTCTTCTCCAAGTTCTGCAAGATTTTCAAATGAGTATTTATAAAACATTTGGCCTTTTTCTAGTCATTAGTGCACAAAAAAAGCATTCTATACTTTTCAGATCGAACCTGGACATGAATTGCATATATTTTATTTAAAAAAAAACAACAAACCAAGGACAGTTTTGAAAGTGATATCCATTAGCCAAAGTAAAGCATGCATTTGTTTTTTGTTAGACTTAATTGTAAATGTAAGAAGTCTGGTTTCTTTTCTTTTCTTTCTTTTTTCTTTTTTGGTGCAGGTCCTGGAGTTTGAATTCAGGGTCTCACGCTGTGTCTGAGCTTTTTTGCTCAAGGCTAGCACTCTACCACTACAAGTCTTTTGGCTTTTTTTCCCCCCTGCTGGTTAATTACAGGTAAGAGTCTCTTGGACTTTTCTGTCTGGGCTAGCTTTGAACCATGATCCTAAGATCTCAGCCTTCTGAGTAGCTAGGATTACAGATGTAAGCCACCAGCACCTTGCATGCAATGTTCTTTTTTAATTTAATTTTATTGTCAAGGTGATTACAGAGGGGTTACAGTTACATAGTAAGGTAGTGAGTTTTATTTATTTATTTTGCATATGAGGGAAAGGGCGTGAGACAGTCATTGGCACCATCGAATGGCAGATGATAAATCCATCCTTATGCCTGGCCACTTTTTTTTTTTTTGATTGACTGTCCATCAAATAGCCCCCCCCCCCCCCTTTTTTGCCAACCAGCTGGAGCATCTTCACAGAAACATGGATGTTTGGGAATATTCCATCCCACTAGCTGCAGGTGACCAATACAATGACTTCTTCAGGCAGACATTGTTCCAGTTATCACTAATCACTATCACCTAAGTTAGATAGACACTCTCTCTACCTTGGCAATAGGTAGTGACTGGCACAGTCCATGCAAGAGAACTTTTAGTGAAATTTAGACACACTTATAGCTATTCTTATTCAAAGTGGGAGGGGGTCATTAGAACTGGAACAGTGCTGTGATTGGTGGAAATATAATCCCCTATTTATATATTATATCCACACCACATAAACTCTCTCCTGGCTATATAACCAGTATGCTCAACTTACTTTTCAAATTAGTCAGGACAACATTCCTGTGCTGTCACTGCTGTAAAATTGGGTCTAATAAAAGGCTTTTCCCATATGGTCTTTTCTTGCTTGTGATTTTTTTTTTTCATAAGGAGAGCAGGCTGACATGAAGAGGGAAAGCAGTGGCGCACAGTGGCAGAAGAGGCAGTAAAAGCCACTGTTTCTGCACCAGTAATGGTGAAGAGACTGAAGAGATCATGGCATTTTCTCAGCACAAATATTTAATACCCTTTTCAATTTACAATTTTGGTGGGTCTCATTATGCTTTTTGCAAACACACACACACATATTATGCTTCTATACTATTCACCCCTCATCACCCTATTCTTTCTCTGTCTTGCAACTTGGTGGTACTCCTTAAACATTCCCCCTTGTACACTTATTTTTAATTATTTAAAAATCTAGATTCCATATATGAGTAAAAACATCTTTTTTTTATCTTTCTGAGCATGGCTTACCTTGCTTAACATGATGATTCTTTGCCTGAAGAATACTCTATTGTATATATGGACTTAATTTTCCTTATCCAATCATCAGTTGTTGGGCACTTAGGCTGGTTCCATATCTTAGCAATTGAAAATAGTGCTGCTATAAACATGAGTATGTATGTAACTCTCTTGTATGTTGACATGTTCTTTTGGGTGGTATAGCAGGACCATGTAGTAGTTCTAGTTTTGATTTCTTGAGGAAACTCTATGCTGATTTTCATAGTAGTGTTTATGCTTCTCATCATTCTCTCTTCCATCATCACCAGCAGTTGTCTGTTTTCTGGATGATGGCCATTCTGACTCATGTAGGGTAAAATATCAATGTCTCTTTCATTTGCATATCCTTTATGGCTAAAAATGTTGAACATTTAGTCATGTATTTGTTAGACATTGATACTTCTTTTGAGAATATTTGTTCAATTTGAATGCTCATTTATTAATTGTATTATTCTTTTGCCGTTTAATATTTTGAGCTCTTCATATACTCTGAATATTAACACTTTGTGTGCTGAATCTTTTCTGTTAAAGACTTTATCAATTCTCAATTGTAAATATTTTAACAAATTAATCCAATCCATGAATATGGGAGGATTTTCCATGTTCCAATGTATTGTTCAATTATTTTGCTTAATGTTTTGTAATTTCCATTGTAAAGATTTTTCATGTTGGGCTGGGAAGGTGGCTCAGTGGTAGAGCGCTTGCCTTGCATGCACAAGGCCCTGGGTTCGATTCCTCAACACCACATAAGCAAAAAGAAAAAAGCTGGAAGTGGTGCTGTGGCTCAAGTGGTAGAGCGCTAGCCTTGAGCTGAAGAGCTGAGGGACAGCACCCAGGCCCAGAGTTCAGGCCCCACGACCGGCGCCAAAAAATAAAAAAATAAAAAAAGATCTTTCATGTCCTTAGTTAAGTTTATTCATCAGGTCTTTTTTTTCCTTAGGTTATTGTGAATCAGATAGTTTTCTGAAATTTTTTCTCTGTATCTTCTTTTTTGGTATGTAGAAAAGCTATTGATTTTTTAAGCTTTTGATTTTTGTACGTTGATTTATATCCTACTCCTTTGCCCAAAGTTTTTTGGGGGGATACTAAAGTCTTTTTTTTTTTTTTGCTGGTCCTGGGGTTTGGGTGCTTTCCCTGAGCTCTCTTTTGCTCAAGGCTAGCACTCTACTGCTTGAGTCAAAGAGCCACTTCCAGATTTTTTTTCTGTGATTAATTGGAGATAAGATTCTCACAGCCTTTTCAGCCCTGGCTGGCTTTGAACCACGATCCTCAGATCTCAGCCTTCTGAATAGCTAAGATTACAGATGTGAGTCACCAGAGTCTGGCCTTATGGGAATTTTTTTCTTGGTCTCATTTTTATTTTATTTTAAATTAACATCTATGAGTTGTAATAGTTTTGGTATGATAGTTCAACTCGTGCATGTAATGAATACTGATTGAATTCAATTTTTGATCTACCCATTTTTTACAAGGAACAGAATTTCTTTCTTTTTTGTATATATTTTATTGTAAAAATATTGTACAGAAGGATTACAGTTACATGAGTAAGGTAATGAGTACATTTTCTATCCAGCATTGTTACCTCCTCCTTTGTTTTCCCCCTACCATCCCTTTCCTCCCCACCTCCACAACTCCTCCCCCGCAAGTAGTAAAGTTTGTTTTCAACATAGTGTCTTGTATATCTCATTGTTACAATAGGTCAATCTGTATCCTTATTTCAACATTTTGTTATTTTCTTTCCCCTCCCCAAATTAGAAAAATATATACACAAGATGCAGGGCACCAAAATCAAATACAGTGAAAACAGGGGTTATACCATGGGAGAAGAACATACAAAAGAAACAAAAAAATCACAGGGTACATTATAAATACATTAAAAACAACAGCAAGAAAGATAAAACCACTTGTGTCCCTATCTTGGGGTTCATTTCACTTAGCATCATCTTGTATGGTCATATGTACATAGCTCTAGACCTTTTCGGCTTGTCCTAAACATATACTAGTTATTGCAAATAAGGGAAACGGTGGGACCTATGTTTCTTTGGGTCTGGCTTACTTAATATATTTTTTTCAAGTCTTTCCATTTCCTAACAAATGGGGTGGTGTCGTTCTTTCTGATGAGGCATAGAATTCCATTGGTGTGTGTGTGTGTGTGTGTGTGTATCACATTTTCTTTTCTTTTTTTTTTGAGTCCGGTTGTGGGCCTGAACTCTGGGCCTGGGCGCTGTCCCTCAGCTCTTCAGCTCAAGACTAGCACTCTACCACTTGAGCTACAGCGCCACTTCCGGCTTTTTTTCTTTTTGCTTATGTGGTGCTGAGGAATTGAACCCAGGGCCTCGGGCATGCAAGGCAAGCACTCTACCACTGAGCCACCTTCCCAGCCCTGTGTATCACATTTTCTTGATCCATTCATCTACTGAGTTGGTACCATATCTTAGCTATGATAAATAATATAGCTGTGCTGGTAACTTTAGTATAGCCTTGTTTGTGATTGTTTGGGTATTTTAGGGATATTTTTAACTATATAAAGGAGCATATTATCTGCTAACATGGATAATTGGACTTTTTCCTTTCCTATTTGTATCTCCTTTACTTCTGTCTCTTGCGTTATTGCTCTGGCTACGGTTTCCAGAACTGTATTGAATAAGAATGGGGAGAGTTGACATCCTTACCTCATTTCTATTTATTTAATTTTTTGGGGTCCGGTCATAGAGCCTGAGCTCTGGGCCTGGGCACTGTCCCTCAGCTCTTCAGTTCAAGGCTAGCGCTCTACCTACCACTTGAGCCACAGCGCCACTTCCTGCTTTTTTCTTTTTTGCTTATGTGGTGCTGAGGAATCGAACCCAGGGCCTCGTGCATGCAAGGCAAGCACTCTACCACTGAGCCACCTTTCCAGCCCCTCCTTACCTCATTTCTGATTTTAGAGACAAGGGTTTCAGTTAATCCCCATTTAGTAAAATATTGGCTGTAGTTTTGTTATATATAGCTTTCATTGTGTTCAAAGTATTTCTAATTTCTTCAGCCTTTTCTTTATCATGCAAGAATGTCAAATTTTGTCAAGGGCATTTTCTGCATCTATTAAGATGATCATGTAATTTGTCCTTTATTCCATTCATTGCTGCGTTATTCTTATTGGTTTGAATATGTTGAACCATCCTTATGTCACTGGAATGAAACTAATAGGTCATGATTTTTTTTTGTCCTTTTTATTTCTTTTCTAGTCTTGGGGCTAGAACTAAGGGTCTGGGTGCTATCTCTTTTCTGCTCAGAGTTACCACTGTACCACCACTTGAGCCACAGCTCCATTTCCTGCCTT
Source organism: Dipodomys spectabilis (assembly GCF_019054845.1). Lineage (NCBI taxonomy): Eukaryota > Metazoa > Chordata > Mammalia > Rodentia > Heteromyidae > Dipodomys > Dipodomys spectabilis. The sequence goes on from NW_024871047.1 coordinate 2,820,175, forward strand.
TTTTTTTTTTGGGTCCAGTCGTGGGGCCTGAACTCTGGGCCTGGGCGCTGTCCCTCAGCTCTTCAGCTCAAGGCTAGCGCTCTACCACTTGAGCCACAGCGCCACTTCCAGCTTTTTTTTTTCTTTTTGCTTATGTGGTGCTGAGGAATCGAACCCAGGGCCTCAGGCATGCAAGGCAAGCGCTCTACCACTGAGCCACCTTCCCAGCCCCTCCTGCTTTTTTAATTGGAGATAAGAGTGCCACAGACTTACCTGCCCAGGCTGGCTTTGAACCATAATCTTCCAATACCAGTCTCCTGAATTAGCTAGGATTACAGGCATGAACTACCAGCTCCTGGATCAGTATATATTATTTTGAATGTGTTCTTGAATTCTGTTTGGACAGGTGTGTGTGTCTGTGTGTGTGTGTGTGTGTGTGTGTGTGTGTGTGTGTGTGTGTGTGTGGTGTGCTTGTGTGTGTGTCTGTGATGTACTGGGCTTGAACACAAGGATTCACATTTGCTCAGATGGCACTCTGGAGTTTTGTGGACTTTTCTTCCTGGGTTGACATCACCTCCATCCTCTAGATCTCAGCCTTCCAAGTAGCCAGGATTGCAGGTAGAACCACTGGTGCATGACTATATTTTCTTTTTCGTCATGGGGCTTTGAACTCTGGGCTTGGGCACTGTCCCTGCACTCTTCAGCTCAAGGCGAGCACTCTACCGCTTGAGTCACAGTACCACTTCCAGTTTCTAGTGTTTTATTGGAGATAAGAGTCTCACGGACTTTCCTTTGAAGCGCTATCCTCAGATCTCAGTCTCCTGAGTAGCAAGGATTACAGGCGTGAGGCACCAGGGCCCAGCTATGACTACATTTTTTGTTTTGTTTTGTTTTTGTTGGTTGTGAGACTTGATCTCAGGACTTGGATACTGTACTTGATTTCTTTTGCTCAATGCTAGTGCTCTACCACTTTGAGACACAGACCCACTTCCAGTGCTTGAGTGGTTAATTGAAGACTCTCATGGGGACTTTTCTTCCTGGGCTGGCTTTGAACCATGATTCTCAGATCTCAGCCTCCTGAGTAGCTAGGATTACAGGTGTGAGACATTGTAGCCCTCTGTTTTTTATTGAGAATTTTCACATCCATGTTCATCAAGAATATCGGTCTGTAATTTTCATTTTTGGAGTTGTGTGTGGGTTTGAATTCAGTACCTCATGCTGAGTAGGCACTCTATCACTTGAAGCTATTCCTCTAGTCCTTTTAGATTCACTGTGCACGTGTGTGTGTGTGTGTGTGTGTGTGTGTGTGTGTGTGTGTGTGTGTGTGTGCATACTGGTTCAGAATCTTATGCTTTCATAGATTTTTCCCCTTATGACTACCACTATATCATCTGAGACATGCTTCTTCTACTTCTGGCTTCTTGCTGGTTAATTGGAGTTAAGGCTCTTAAAGTTTGCCTGGACTGACTCTGAATTTTGATCCTCAGATCTCAGCCTCCTTAGTAGCAATGATTATAGGCCTGTGTCATGGATGTCTTGTTTTGCTTTAGTTATGTTAGAGGTAGAGTCTTGCCTTCATGCTTTGGATGGCCAGGACTGCAGTTTTATTGTTTCCCTCAGAGCTGGGATGACAGTCACATATCACCTAGCTTTTGTTGGTTGAGATGAGTTCTTAGGAATTTTTTTTTCTCAAATTTTGGGTGGAGACAAAAGCAGCACTATTTCTGCACTCATGGCAGAGAGCAGACTCAGACCCCAATATGTGGCAGGGAAGACGCTACAGGATATTGTGTGAGCCTCTGGTTCTGTGCTCTGAGCTCTCATCTCCACTGTGTAACAAACCTTCACAGCTCCTGAATGTGGAGTACTGTGCCAGCTGTGGGCTGCACAGTTCCTGCATGCTACTTGATTGATTCCTCAGGCACTGGGGATTGCTGTAGCTACGGAGGACAGAGCTGTTGACCAACAGTCCCTTCACTATTTGGGTTGTCAGTGCTATTTTAGATCTCTCTCCACAACCATGTGGTGTGGACATTTCACTCGTAAATATGTTTCCCCAGGACATCGTGGGTAGCAATTGTTCCTTGTTTATCAAGTCCCCACGGTAGGTCAGTCTCAAATATGGCTGGGCAGCTGACTCCCACAGCCATAGAGTAACCCCTAGAATCCTGAGGCTCTGCTGACCAAGGGCTCAGTGATTTGGTACTGAAATAATCCCCAGGCCATGAAACTGCATTTACCAGGATGATGGTGCCAGTAGCCACTGAACTTTGCACTGAGTTAACTTTTTAGTTCACCTGTGTTTAAGCTTCTTCCTCTCTGGAAACCTCTTGCCATCAACCTCCCAGGCCTTGGGGCTGTGTGTCTCAACACATCCTGAGCTGTAATCTGTCCTTGTTTTTGGAAGCCGAGGGTAGCAGAGTATTAGAAGGAGGCTCTCTCTCATAATGAACAGCTCTCCGAGATAAGGGGAATGAAAGTTTGCCTAGTTTGGCCCTAGTATGGTAGCTGGGGATGTCACTGTCTCTGCAAAACTACACAGTTTTTTGGGCAGGTCCTGGAGCTTGTACTCTGTGCCTGAGTGTTTTCCCTGAGTCTGTGATCAAGGCTAGAACTCTACCATTTGAGCCACAGCACCACTTCCAGCTTTTTCTGAGTAGTTTATTGGAGATAAGATTCTCACAGACTTTTCTGCCTAGGCTGGCTTTGAAATGTGATTCTCAGATCACAGCCACCTCAGTAGCTAGGATTATAGGTGTAAGCCACTGCCCCCCAGGCACATTGGGGTTTAATGCTTGCAGAGGATCTGAAGTAGTCCCATAGCTAGGTCTGGAAGTCTGCCAGGGGGTTGACTGACATGCCTTGTTGTGGAGGCTTTGGCTTCCCCTGCCTTCTGCAGAAACTAGGACTGAAGCTTCTATTTTCAAGTTCAATCTGTCACCTTTCTCTTTTCTATACTTTTCAACTGTCCTGGCTTCTTTCATGGTTCTCAGTACTCTTCCTCTCCTTTTCTTTTCTGAATAGTGTCTCTCCTTTATTATCCTGAATTTTCTCATTCATTGGACTCTTCATTGGACTCTTTTAATAAAGTTGTAATCTCGTCACTTCTAGAAAATTCTTTTATTTTTGCCTGTTTTTCACTTCCAGGGACTTATAGTTGGACAGTAGATACAAATTTTATGAGTGTATTCTCTCTGAAAGTCTGGTAATTGCTTATCATTGCAATTAAATAATTATGTCATTTCATACCACTGACAATAATTAGCTTTAAAATGTTATCTTTCAGCATTAAGTAGCCTCACATACTTAGCATTTCACAGTCTTTTTTGTCAAGGAACAATTTCACAAGTCTTTTCTACTATGTTGTAAGGGATATATTAAGAAAGAATAAAGTTTGATTTTCTTCAATAGCAAATCTGTATGAGTCAGTGTTCTCCAGAGAAATAGAACCAATTGGGCATGTATATACTTATATAAGATGGAGTGTATTAAAAGAATTATCTTGTGAATAGTCGCAGGCTGAAAAGTACCACAGGAGGCATCCTGCATACTACAGATCCTCAAATGTCCATAACATGGCTCAGTCTAAGTCCAAAGGGTGCCAAGTAGTAAACTTAGCCCAAGGCCAAAGGTCTTGGGGCTGGTTTAAGTCCTGTCATAACATGGGCAGATGTCCATTGTGACATGTGAAACAACAAAAGCAAACTTGAATGAGCTGTCAAAGGGACATGCTCTTCATTTTCATTCACTCACCTGAAAATTGATATAATTACATTTTCTTTTTTTAGAATGTTTTTTATTGTGAGAATACTGTACAGAGGAGGGGTTCCAGTTACATGAGCAAGATAATGAGTACATTTCTTATTAAACATTGTTGTCTCCTCCTTTGTTTTTCCCCTACCATCCCTTCCGTCCCACCTCCACAAGTACACTTCCTCCCCACTCCACCCCACGACCCCCGCCTAAATTGTAAAGTTCGTTTTTCTACATAGCGTCTTGCACATCTCTTTGTTGCAATGGGTTCACCTGCATCCCTGTTTAAACAATTGTTTTTTTCCCTTCCCCTCCCCAAATTATACCAATATCAAATACAGTGAAAACAGGGGTTATACCCTGGGGGAAGGACATACAAAGCAACAAAAACATCACATGGTACCTTATAAATATGTTAGCAACAATAGCAAGAAAGAAAAAAAACACTTGTATCCTTATCTTGGGGTTCATTTTGCTTAACATCATCTTATCTGACCTTTCTGCTTGTCTCAGACATATACTAGTTATTGCAAATAAGGGAAACCATGGATCCTATGTTTCTTTGGGCCTGGCTTACTTCACTTAATATAATTTTTTCCAAGTCTTTCCATTTCCTAACAAATGGGGCAATGTCATTCTTTCTGATGGAGGCATAGAATTCCATTGTGTACATATACACATTTTCTTGATCCATTCATCTACTGAGGGACATCTGGGTTTGTTCCATATCTTAGATATGGTAAATAATGCTACAATAAACATAGTTGTGCTGGTAGCTTTACTCTGTTCTTGTTTGTGATTATTTGGGTAAATGCCCAAAAGTGGGATCATAGCGGCACTCTATGTAAGTTTCCTTGGCACAGCCGAAATTTTCTTAATAGAGACCCATAAACACAACAAATCAAAGAAAGGTTGGACAAATGGGATTGTAGACCTTCTGCATGGCAAAGGACATAGCTAGCAAGATCAATAGAAAGCCCACAGATTTGGAGAAGATCTTCATTAGCCATACAACGGACAAGGGTCTCATATCTAAAATATACTTGGAACTCAAAAAATTAAATTCTCCAGCAACAAATCCTCAAAGAAACACCTGCTCAATAAATAAGTGGGATAAAGAGAAACTTTTCTGAAGAGGAAATAAGAATGGCCAGTAGACACATGAAGAAATGCAAATCAAAACAACATTGAGATACCACCTCACTCCAGTTAGAATGGCTATAATTAAGAACTCTAATAACAACAGATGCTGGAGGGGATGTGGCCAGAAGGGAACCCTACTGCATTGTTGGTGGGAGTGTAAACTTGTTCATCCACTTTGGAAAGTAGTTTGGAGGTTCCTCAAAACACTCCTTAATTTCATTTTCTATGACTGAGCAATATTCCACAGTGTATGGTATACTGTGTGTGTGCATACGTGCGTGCGTGCGTGCGTGCGTGCGTGTGTGTGTGTGTGTGTGTGTGTGTGTGTGTGTGTGTATGTGTAATATTTTCTGTATCCACTCATTGGTTGTTGGGTATGTTGGTTGATTGCAGAGTTTGGCTATTGTGAAAAGTACTGAAATAAACATAGGCATGTAGGTATCTTCCTTGTATATTGATTAGCTGTCCTTTGGATATATGCCCAAAAGTGGTCAGACAATAACTTGCTGGGTACTTGTATTACATTGAATCTTACACATAAAGGAAGTTATAGTTAGAACACCTTAACAATATTGATTCATCCAATTCATGAACACAGATGGTCTTTTTTTTTCTTTTTGCTGGTCTTGAGGTAAACAGTTCTGAGATTTTTCTTTGTTTGAGCTAATGCTCTACCAATTGATCCACAGCTCTACTTTTGGCTTTTTTTTTTTTTTGGTAGTTTATTTATTTATTTTTTTGGGTCCGGTCGTGGGGCTTGAACTCTGGGCCTGGGCACTGTCCCTCAGCTCTTCAGCTCAAGGCTAGCGCTCTACCACTTGAGCCACAATGCCACTTCTGGCTGTTTTCTTTTTGCTTATGTGGTGCTGAGGAATCGAACCCAGGGCCTCATGCATGCAAGGCAAGCACTCTACCACTGAGCCACCTTCCTAGCCCCTTGGTAGTTTATTTTGAGTAGTTTATTTTTATTTTTGGTAGTTCATTGGAGATTAGAGTCTCACTTTCCTGCGTTGGCTAGCTTCAACCCACAATACTCAAATCTCAGCCCCCTGAGTAGCTAGGATTTCAGTCATGAGCAACCAGCATCTAGCTCAGATGTTCTCTTTCTTTAGACCATATTTTGTTTTATTTCTTTCATGAATTTTTTTTTAGTTTTTTTTCTTTTTATTTGATACATAAAAGACAGAGCAGCTATTCCAAGTCATGCTGAATACATGTGGATATTACATAATGTTTACATCAGGTTAAATATTTATCACCTCCAGTACTTATCCTTACTTTGTGGCAATACTTTCAAAGTTGTTCTATAGCTTCTTGAAATATATAGCACATAATTATTTTCTATAGTTAACTATACTGTGCAAAAGTACCCCCAGAGCTTCTGGCTTCTATCTAACTGTATTTTAGTACTAGCTGATCAACCTTTTCCCATCCATCTTTCCCCACTGTTCTCCTCGTCATCAGGTAACTCTTAACCTGTAGGTACGAAGGTGGTTTATGGCCCAAGCTCATCTTCATTGGCTTCCAAAAGAACTACTGTACAGCATAGAACTGTGTTCTTGACCTTTTCTTTTTGTTGTTGGTCATGAGGCTTGAACTCTGGGCCTGGGTGTTATCTCTCAGCTCTTCAGCTTAAGGCAAGCGCCCTACCAATTGAGCCACAGCACCACTTCTGGTTTTCTGAGTGGTTTATTGGATATAAGAGTCTCTTGGACTTTCCTGCCTGGGCTGGCTTTGAACCATAATCGTCAGATCTCAACCTCCTGAGTGGCTAGAATTACGAGCGTGAGACACCGACTCCCAGCTTTAACCTTTTCTTTGAAGATCCCCTTTTCTGTGAGGTGCAAGCTTCCTGCTTGTGTAAAAAGACTGCCAAAATAGCCTGTTGACACTGTTTTGGATGCTATAGTACTAGGTGCAGGACTTTACTGAGGGTTGAGCCATGGGATTGGCTTAGAGTTGTTTGGTTTTGCTCTATTCAATGGCATCTCTTTGCCTTTGTGGTGAGAGTCCCATATCTTGGTGAGACCTCTTGACAAAGCCAAAGATAGTATGCCTGAAGTTGAGTCCTGCTTTTTTCCAGACCAAAGAAAAACAGATTCAGTTTCAAGTTCTGACTCTCAACTTCATTTTTATAATCAGTTTGACAAAGAGCCCAGTTCCTATAAGGACAGACCTCTTTTGAGAGCAGTATGAATATGTTTATAGGTATTCTGCAATTATATTCATTATTTATATGAAGCTTAAAGGGCAGATTTAATTACTCTATAGTTGTGAGTAAACTTGAAATCCAATTATTACCAGGGTCTTATGACCCAAACAAGCAAAAATAATGATTCCATTAGTGGTTGAAGATTATAATATTGCTTGAGTATGCATTTCGCTTCTAAAGATACAAAAATACATGGATAATAAATACAAATTACTCTGATTTTCTTAGGAAAATGTTGCATTGCTATGAGTAATGCCCAAACAAACACTAATTCCATGAACAGTTAAAAATCACGAGCATTCTCTTAGAAATAATTTGCTTGTTAAAATGGAAAATGCAAAAGGTAAGAACTAATTTTATCCCTGGGAAAGATGTAGGATAATTTAACCTTATTAGTGAGAAACCCTTTGATGTATTCTGTACAAACCAAAGTCACTAAGTAGCAAGCCAAAAGGTCACTAATTGACAATTTGTACCAGTCATACCTGCCGTGATTGTCAGGAGACAGTGTGATATGCTCACAGGTGCTCAGGATTAGAGCAATGTGACTCATAAGTAACTGTGATAATAATTTCCCAGCCCACTTCACTCAATTTATTGGGGGCTTTAGAAATCCTGTTGTGAAAAAGACTTAGAAACAACATGTTTCCAAGCACTGTGGGCAGGTGACTTGTCAGGAGGTACATTTGCATAAGCGAGCATGCTGTGTTGACTTAAATTTTATGTTTGGTTAAGGCAGCTTGTACAAAGGCAAAAGAGCATTATAAGTGGAAGGATATTCCTGGTGATGTGGCTCATACCCTGGGAGGAGCCTTCCAATTTTAGGAAATGCTTATTAAGTCCCATGGCTGAGTTGATCTGGAATGCCTAGGTTTTGACCATCTACTCCTTTTCTGTTCAGATTCCTTAACCAGGAAAGGGATCCTTTAACATAGGATCAAGTGTAAATATATAAAATATATAAACAAAATAATGATATCCAAGGGGTCCACAATATAGTACAGTGGAAAATGGAAGTTACAGAAACAAACATATGATATAATGAATTATTTTAAAGATTGAAGAGGAGAGAGGGAGGAAAGAGAGAGAGAAATAGAGAGGAATTGGGAAAGGGAGAGACAGGGAGGAAGGAAGGTAGAGAGAAAAAGAGAGAGAGAACAGAACATGGATTAGAGAGGATCTGAATATGATGGTTAAGAAAGAAGCTACAGTGAGAACAGAAGGCCAGGCAAAGCTCCATTAGAAGTATTATTACTCATTTCTCCAGAACCTGAAGGAATAGGAAAGCTGCTTTTGTCTGATCCTTGGAGGTACACATTTCTTCCTTAAACTTTTGGACTCAAGTTAAAAGTTCATAGATTCTATTCATTGTATTAGTGGCTTAAATACTTGCTGTACTATTAACAAGAGCTGCTGGTTTGAGGACCTATGATTCTGTGTTCTGTTGAGAAGTCCTGGGATTCTGATCTTGTTTGTTAGTTGTTATCTATCTATTATCTATCTATCTATCTATCTATCTATCTATCTATCTATCTATCTATCTATCTATCTATCTATCTATCTATCTATCCATCCATCCATCCATCCCTTCATCAATCTATTTTTGGTGTGTGTATATGTGTGGTACTAGAATTTGAACTCCAGGCCTTGTACTTGCTTGGCAAGCGTTTCTACCACTTAAACCACATTTCTTGCCTGTAAGGTTGTAATTTTATCTCTTTCTATCACTCAAGAGTATATCTATACTAAATATATTATGTATAATTTCTATTTTATACAATGAACATACGAAAGTATATTGAGTGTTAGAGACAAAATTTGTTGATTTGTTATGAGACTGGGATTTGAACTTCGTACCTGACATTTTGTTCATTGGCTGGTACTCTACCAAATGTACCACTCTTCCAATCCCTCAAAAAAAAATTTTTTTTGGGTCCAGTCGTGGGGCCTGAACTCTGGGCCTGGGCGCTGTCCCTTAGCTCTTCAGCTCAAGGATAGCGCTCTACCACTTGAGCCACAGCGCCACTTCTGGCTTTTTTTCTTTTTGCTTCTGTGGGGCTGAGGAATCGAACCCAGGGCTTCAGGCATGCAAAGCAAGTGCTCTACCTCTGAGCCACCTTCCCAGCTTCTCAAAAATATTTTTATTACCATTAAATAATTGTACAAAGGAGTTACCATTGAACAAACCAATCTGTGAATATAATGCATCTTGACTGATATTACCCTTTTCATCATTTTCCGTCATCCCTCCCAAGACAAACCTCCCCTTAATTTTCTTGTTTTTTTTTTTTTTTTTGGGTCCGGTCGTGGGGCCTGAACTCTGGGCCTGGGCACTGTCCCTCAGCTCTTCAGCTCAAGGCTAGCGCTCTACCACTTGAGCCACAGCGTCACTTCCGGCTGTTTTCTTCTTGCTTATGTGGTGCTGAGGAATAGAACCCAGGGCCTCAAGCATGCAAGGCAAGGGCTCTACCACTGAGCCACCTTCCCAGCCCCTCCCCTTAATTTTCTTATGTTCATAGGATATACATTGAATATTATGACTGCATTCTTCTTCCCCTTCCTCTCTTCATTTCTCTATGCTCACTTCCCTTGTCCCTACCCCTACTTTCCAAGTACCAGTTCTGTGCTATTTATTGTGTTGCACAGTGAGTTATTTTAGAATTTTCTCTTGAAATACCATAGTTTGGTCAATACATTTGTGCACACTTGCTTACAACTCTGTCGTGTATACCTGTACATTTATAAATTAGTTCTAGCTTCTACATATAAGAAAAAACATGCATCTTTGGTCTCTTTGTGTCTGAATTTACTCATCACAATTTTTCCAGGTCCTTCCATTTCTTTGCAAATGATGTCATGTCATACTTCCTAATGGAAGAGTAAAATTCCATTGTCTATATATATTTTCTTGATCCATTTGTCTGCTGAGGGGCATCTGGGCTGTCTCCATAACTAGGCTATGGTGAATAGTGCTGCAAGGAACATGATTCTTCAGGTAGTTTGATTGTATCCTGATTTGTAATCATTTAGATAAGTGCCTGAGAGTGGTATTGATGGATCATAGGGTATTTCTATGTCCCATTTTTTTGAGAAATCTCCAAATTGCTTTCTAGAGTGGTCGAACAAGTTTGCATTTCTACCAACAGTGTATAAGCATTCTTCCCCCGCCCCCACGTGCCAGCATCTGCTATTGTTTGTGTTACTGATGATACCCAATCTAACTGGGTTGAGATGAAATCTCAACTACAGGAACTAGAACTCACAGCCTCATGCTCTTGCCTGGATTTTTTTGTTTTTTGAAAAAATCTTATTATTGAGATTAAGTGATTTCATAAATATCACAATATTGTGGGATAGTGATACTTAGCTAAAGTCACAAACACATTTTAACCTTCACAAGGTGACTTGTCATTATCAGGGTCTATAAAGCTTGCAAACTCTACAAACTTTGACAATACAATGATTTCTTCCAAATAGGGTGATATATACATTTCTTTTCTTTTGCTTAGTGTAAGCTGTTCCCTCTTTCTCTCTCATTCCCTCCTTCCCATCGCTGTGATTGAGTTGCTTAGTTCACTTTCATCAGTGTCCAGTTCTTATATGGTTTTTTAAATCAAGGACTAGTGCTCTACTTCTTGAACCACACCTCACTTCTGGTTTTTTTGCTGGTTAATTGCAGATAAGAGTCTCACAGACTGGCTCCAAACTGAAATCCTTAGAGGCTAAGAAAATGATTTCCATTATAAATGTCTATTGTTATAAATATGAGTTGCCTATACTTTTACTTTATATTCAAATCCTTAAATGCTGAATGAATGTTTGCATTATCTAGAAAAAGATTTTCAGAATTCACACAAAAGTAGACAGAATGGAAAAAAAATTTTAATGTCCGATACATCTGTAACACAGACCCAACTACCATTAGTTCATAGCCATATCGCCCAGCCACACTCCCAGTCATTTCCCTTTCCATATATAATTTTCAAACACTATCTTTTTTTAAAAGAATTATAGGCATTTCATTACATTGTTTTTAAAACATAAATAATTTTAAAAATTATAACACAGCCGTGTACCAGTGGCTCATATCTGTAATCCTAGCTACTAAGGAGGCTGATATCTGAGGATCATGGTTTAAAGCCAGACCAGGCAGGAAAGTCTGTGACACTCCTATCTACAATAATCTACTCAGAAAATTCATAAGTGGAGCTGTGGTTCAAGTGGTAGAGTTCTAGCCTAGAGCAAAACAAGCTTAGAATACTTTTTTCCAAGCCTTTCCATTTCCTTACAAATGGGGCAATGTTTTTTTTTTTTTTTCTGATGGAAACAGAATTCCATTGTGTATATGTACCACATTTTCTTGATCCATTCATCCACTGAGGGGCATTTGTTTTGATTTTAGTTATGGTAAACAATGGTAAAATGAACATGGTTGCACTGGAGGCTTCTGTGCAGTCTGGTTTGTGATCATTTGGATAAATACCCAAGAGTGGGATTGCTGGAACATAGGGGAGATCTATATTTAGTCTTTTGAGGAACCTCCATACTGCTTTCCAGAGTGGTTGAACAAGTTCACATTTCCATCAACAGTGTAGTAGCATTCCATTTTGGCCACATCCTTGCCAGCATCTGTTATTGTCGGTTTTCTTGATAATGACCATTCTAACTGAGGTGAGGTGAAATCTCAATGTTGTTGGATCAAATACCTGAATATAAGACTAGATACCCTGAAGATATTATAGGAAGGGATAGGGAAACAGTAGGGCTCCTTGGCACAGGTAGAAACTTCCTAAAAGATCCAGAATCACAAGAAATAAAAGAAAGACTAGGTAAATGGGATTACATGAAGAAACTCTTCATGGCAAAAGACATAGCTAGCAAGATAAATAGGAAGCCCACAGAATGGGAGACCTTTACTAGCTATGCATCAGAAAAGGGCCTCATGTCTAAAATATACTTAGACCTAGAAAATTAAATCTCCCCAAAACAAAACCTCAAAGAAACAACAACTCAATTAACAAGTGGGCTAAAGACTTAGAGACTTCTTCAAAGAAGAAATAAGAATGGCCAATAGACACACAAAGAGATGTTTGGTACTTCTTGCCATAAATGAAAAACTCGTGTCTTTAATCCTAGCTATTCAGGAGGCTGAGAGCTGAGGATAGTGATTCAAAGCCAACATGGGCAGTGAAGTCCATGAGACTCATATCCAATTAACCATCAAAAAGTTTGAAGGAGAGCTGTGGCTCAAGTGGTAGAGCACTAGCCTAAAGCACAAAGAGCCCAGGGACATTATCCAGGCCCTGAGTTCAAAACCCAGGACCAGCCAAAAGAAAAGGATTCCTTATATGAGAGAAAATATGATATTTGACTTTCTTAACTAGCTTATTTCACTAAACTTGGTGATCCCTAGTCTCCTCACAATTTAATTCTGTTTTTGAGATATGGTCTTGTTAATTTTCCCTTAACAGGCCTCCAATTCTTGATTACTTATATCTGCCTCTAAATTTGTGATTATAGGAGTGAATTACCAAGGCTGATTTCGTACTGATCTTCCATAAATCTTCATTGGGAAAATGCCTATTCAGACTATTTGACCATTCTAAATTTGGCTATGTATTATTTTATTGTTGAGTTATAAATGTTCTTTACATATTTTTAATTAAGTTTTTTATTGTGAAAATGCTGTACAAAGGAGTTACAGTTACATGAACAAGGTAATGAGTCCATTTCTTATCCAGCATTGTTGCCTCCTCCTTTGTTTTTCCCCTACCATCCCCTCCCTCCCACCTCATCAACTACAACCTCCACCTGTTCTTTACATATTTTACACATAAAACATTCTTGGATCTTCTAGATGCCCAATTTGCAAATATTCTCCTCTGTTCAATGACCTTTTTCTTTTGTTTTACTTGTCTGTCGTGGGCTTGCACTTAGGGCATGGGCACTGTCTCTGAGCTTTTTTGTGCTCATGGGACCATCTTGATCTAGGGGCAGAAAGGTCCCCTTAGGTAGAAAGGTCCCACGAGCACAGGAATCAGACTGAGTCATGTATCTCCTACCATCACTTGGCAGTGTTTTGCACTGGAGTGGAATCAGGCCAGTTCCTACATAAGACAGCATTTCCTTGGGAGAAGATTCATCTCTGGGGCAGAGAGATACTGGTAGAGTCCTGGCTGTGACACTTGATGACTTACCTAAATCTTTTACTGGAAGTGAATTTTGAACTACAGATAAAAACGCCAAGATACTACAACATCTATAGGAACTTTATTTTTTTCAAATTGTTCACAAACATTTCCTGCATAATCAAACATACAACAGAGAAATGGTACATTAAAAATTTACATACAATGGAAAATCAGTATATGTATTATATATTACAAACTTATTAGACACTACTAGCTTGGCAGTCTGTGTATAGCTGAGGAGTCATGTAATAAGTATTAACCAGAAAAAAAGGGGGGCTGGAAAGGTGGCTCAGTGGTAGAGCGCTTGCCTTGCATGCCTGAGGCCCTGGGTTCGATTCCTCAGCACCACATAAGCAAAAAGAAAAAAGCCGGAAGTGGCGCTGTGGCTCAAGTGGTAGAGCGCTATCCTTGAGCTGAAGAGCTGAGGGACAGCGCCCAGGCCGAGTTCAGGCCCCACGACTGGACCGCCCCCCCAAAAATAAATATTAACCAGATTTTATTCAGTGAGAGCCACTTCCATAATAAATATTAATCTGAGTAATAAAGCTTGCTGCCAATCATTCTTCTGGTGTCATTCTTGTGGTGTCATTCTCCAGAACTTAATTTTTTGTAATTGATAGTAAGCATGTAAAGTTGGAGCAAGCATTTGCAATTTTTTTTTTTAAAAAAACCTCTTATTATAAGCATGAATATGTACCATGACGGAATTTCTTCCCAAGCAATGAATGGACTTTCAAACTACCAAAAAACACTAGAACTGAATTTGCTAATATATTTGTCTGTATCCAAGATGTGCATATACCATTAATTTTCTGATCAGAAAAATGACCTGCTGAGTCTAGATGTGAGGTTATAAACTATGTGGCTGAGTTACCAAGGTAGTTATTATCCCTTAACCCCAGGGGGAGTAGAGTAGCTCTGTAATAGCTAGTACATGAAGCACCTGATTTGTTCTCCTGGAATCACCTAAGCTAGTTGAGGAAGAAGTAACCATATGGTTTATTTTTCTCTATCTCAGTCTGATGTCCTCCTCTCCTTCATACTTCCTAAACCATCTAGAAGATAGGGCCTAAAACAAGAACTAAATACTGATATATATTTTTAAGGGGGAAGGCACAATGAAGTTACTAAGAGAAATGGAAGCTAGGCAAGGGAGAATGGGAAATAATACAAGGTAATACATTTTCCAAGTGAAGCACTGCCTCCTAATCTTCATCTGGCTCCATCCAACAATCACCAAAGAGATGAACTGAACAGAAGTAGGCAGGACCAGTGTAGAGAAGCCAAAATGAGATGAAGAGAAGTGGACCTATAGTCCAGCAGCAAGAAGACCATTGACCTATCCAACATTGGCATGAGGCTATGGAGATTGTGGCACCCACCTGGGTCCTTTGGAGTTACTCGAGATGGTCAGATCTCATGAACTGTTTGTTGTTCATATAACAAGTATTTGATTGATATCTGATATGTAGCTTCAGATGTCATCCAAGCACATCAGAATGAATGAAAGGCTATATACAGCTTTCCGAAATGCCATCTTTCTGTCTTTGTCTTTGTCTCTGTATTTCTGTGTGTGTATGTGTGTGTGTGTGTGTGTGTGTGTGTGTGTGTTTGTGAACATGCCATGTGCACCTGACTTCCTAGCCTTGAGTTGAAAGAGCTGAGGGACAACGCCCAGGCCCAGAGTTCAGGCCCCAAGACCGACAAAAAATAACTTTTTTTTCAATTAATAAATGGCAAATAAATTAATTTTCAAAAGCACTACACATATATAAGAAATATGTGAAGGAATATTTAACATCCTTAGCCATAAGGAAATGAACATCAAAATATCACTGAAAGTCTATTTCACCTCAGTCAGAATGACAGTCATTAAGAAAATTAACAACAACAAATTCGGGAAAGGATGTGGGGATAAAATGGCCCTTCTACATATTGTTGATAGATATGTAACATAGTCTAGCTGCTGTGCAAATCAGAATGGAGGCTCCATCAAAGAAAGGTTGGACAAATGGGACTGCATTAAACTGTAGAGCTTCTGCATGGCAAAGGACATAGCAAAATCAATAGAAAGCCCAAGGATTGGGAGATCTTTACTAGCCATACAACAGACAGGGACCTCATATCTAAAATATACCTAGAACTCAAAAAATTAAAATCCAAAAAACAAATCCTCAAAGACACAACTGCCGCATTAGCAAGTGGGCTAAAGACTTAAAGAGAAACTTCTCTGAAGAAGAAATAAGAATGGTCAAGAGACACATGAAGAAATGCTAAAGTTCTCTAGCCATAAAATAAATGCAAATCAAAACAACACTGAGATTCCACCTCACTCAGAATGTTTATAATCAAAAAAATCTAATAACAATAGATGCTGGAGGGGATGTGTCCAAAAGAGAACCCTACTGCACTGTTGGTGGGAATGTAAATTTGTTCAACCACTCTGGAAAGCAGTATGGAGGTTGCTCAAAAGACTACACATAGAGTTCTCCTATGACCCAGCAATCCTACTTCTGGGCATTTACCCAAATGATCACAAACAAGGCCATACTAAAGCTACTAGCACAACTATGTTTATTGCAGCATTATTTACCATAGCTAAGATGTGGAACCAACCCAGATGTCCTTCAGTAGATGAATGAATCAAGAAAAAGTGATATGTGTGTGTGTGTGTGTGTGTGTGTGTGTGTGTGTGTGTGTGTGTGTGTGTATGCTTCCATCAGAAAGAATGATACCACTCCATCTGTTAGGAAATGGAAAGACTTGGAAAAAATCATATTAAGTGAAATAAGACAGACTCAAAGAAATGTAGGTCCCATGGTTTTCTTTATTTGAAATAATTAGTATATGTCTAGGATAATCTCATCAGATGAGCAGAAAAGCTTAAAAGCTATGTACATATGACCATATAAAACAGTGCTAAGCAAAATAAATCCCAAGATATGGACATGAGGTTTTTCTTTGTTGTTGTTGTTTATAATGTACTATGTGATTTTTTTGTTTCTTTTGTATGTTCTTCCCCCTATGGTATATCACCTCTTGTCATTGTATTTGATCTGGTACTCTGCCTTTTTTATATACATTTATCTAATTTGGGGAGGGGAAGGGGGATAACAAAATGGGGAAACAAGGACACAGGATGATGTATTGCAAAATGATATTCACAAGACACTATGTTGGAAAAGAACTTTACAACTTCTGGGGGGAGGTGGGGAAGGGAAGGGATAGTAGGAGAAAAACAAAGGAGGGGGTAACAATGTTAGACAAGAAATGTACTCATTACCTTACTCATGTAACTGTAACTCCTCTGTACAGCATCTTTACAATGAAATAAAATTTTTAAAAAAGAATGGAGGCTCCTTATAAAACTAAGGATAGTACTACCATATACTATTCCAAAGGAGTGTGAAACAACACAGATATTCATTACCTGCACATTCATGTTTATAACAACAATAGACACAATTCACAATAGACAAGATACAGAATCAGCGTAAGTTCCTTTCAACTGAACGGATATAAAATGTAGTATATCTCATTTGTCAATTGAAACTATAGATTTCCTAAGGTTATGTATATTCAATAAAGCTAGATGAAAAGTTATATATATATATTCACAACGGAGTATATGTAATTTTCAGGAAAAGGATGGAACTAGATATCATAATATGAAACAAAATAAGCTAGACTGAGAAAGTCAAATATCACATGGTCTTTCTCTCATATGTTAAATCTAGTTCTTAAACTACAGGAATGTAAAACAGGTTGTGTTTGAGGTGGGTACAGTCAAAAAGGGGAAGGTGAAAGGAAAGAGTGGATAAATATGTTCAAAATATTTTGTACAAGTGTATTAATATAGAATGATTCTTGATGAATTTGTTCCAGTAAGGATGAGAAGGTAATGGGGAATGACTGAGGGGATGTGTTTAGTTGGGTCACAGAAATGGTGGGACTAAGGGTGAACTAATCAGCAGTGATACTCACTAGACACTATGTTGAAAATGGACTATACAACTTGTAGGGGAAGGGGTTGGGAGGGGAAAAAAACTGGAAGAAAATGAGGGAGGGGGTGACACTGTTCAAAAAGAAATGTACTCAATACCCGATTTCTGTAGCTATAATCCCTCTGTACATCACTTTACAACAAAAAGTAATTTTTAAAAAAAGTAAAAAGAAAAAGCCAGAAGTGGTGCTGTGGCTCAGGTGGTAGAGAGCTACCTTTGAGCAAAAGAAGCTTAGGGACAAGGCCCAAGCCCTGAGTTCAAGGCCCAAGCCCTGAGTTCAAGCTCCAGGACCTGCAAACACACACACACACACACACAAACATACTAAAGTCAAATGAGTATATGATATCTGTGTAGCTGTGATGCTACTTGTTGCTGGCATAATAGTTCCATTTCTTACTAGCATATGCAAAGAGATTTCACTATGATGTATCCATATAGGCTTGTAATGTGACCTAACCAAACACATCCCCTCAGTCAAATGAATACATTTCTTTTTTTAAATTATTTTTTATTGTGAAAATACTGTACAGAGGGGTTACAATTACATGGGCAAGATAATGAGTACATTTCTCATCAAGCATTGTAGCCTCCTCCTTTGTTTACCCTTCCCATCCCTTCCCATCCTCCCGCCCCCCACCCAATAGGTGTAGAGGAGCACCTAGAAACAGAAGTGAATACATTTCTTTTTGAACAATGCCACTGCTTACTTTGTTTTCTCACAATTTTCCCCTCCTGACTCACATCCCCTCTATGTTGTATAGTTCATTTTCAGCATAGTATCTAGTGAATATCACTGCTGCATTTGTTCACCATTTGTCCCATCATTTATGTGCTGAGATTCTAAAGTCACCCATAATTTTGACACACAGCTAGGGACAGCTTAAGGTAATAGGGATCTCTGAGGGGCAACATGTGAGTCATAGAGGGGAGAATAGCCTGGGCCTTAGGGGTAGCATGGTTGGTACCTTAACATTTTACTATGTAAAGAGGCTTTAGTGAAATGTATTGTTTGGGGGGATCAGAATAAAGCATTGTTGAGGTATTCAGATGGGATATCAATAAGATGGAATTTCTGGCTGGCAGAAGGTAATACACTCGTAACAAATTCTGGGAAGATATTTCTTAGGAGCTCACACCATGCTCAGCTAGTGACATGTAGTACTTTGATCACATTGTTCACATTTTTGCCTGAGTATTCTTAGCCAAACACTGTTGGCTTGTAGGTATCATTTGAGCTACGCAGGAGGCAGAGTTCTATAGTATTGCCCTTGAAAGATGGTTAGGGAAGAAAAAGCCCATGAGACTTCATCTCCAAAATAACTGGCAAAGCTGTAGATGTGGCTTAAGTGGTAAAGTGCTTGCTGAGCAAGCATGAGGCCCTGATTTCAGGCCCTGGTACTGGCAATAGAATCATTCATGCTAAAAGAATGTAGCACCAGATGGCCATTTGAATCCACATAGATCAATGGAGAGCTCTTCTAAATTATGGATTTTGTTTTTGTGCTAGTCTTCCACACCTTTATGTCAGGAGAAAAGGATTGAATATTCGTGGTTTTAAATACTGAGCACTCTGTCATTTCTGAAGGGATAGACATATCCAAGATAGGCTGGTGGGCTGTTAGCTGACTAGTTCAGCTCCTTCGCCTTCTGTTCTATGTTGGCTGGGAGCCAGCACATTGGAATGGTGGGGATCCACACCTGCTCAGTCTACAGGCAACAAACTTGCCAGCCACAGAAACAGAGTGAAAGTGGGTGTTCTAGCTCCCATTTTAATTTTTTGAGGAACCCCAGTGCTTGTTTCTTCATTGTTGTACATTCCCATCAATGACATAACCAGGTTCCAGTGTCTCAAACACCCTCAACAATACTTACGATCATTTCTAAAAGATGTGCTATAACATCTCACTGAGGAGTAATTAACAGTTACTTGATAATAAGTCTTACATAGGTCAGTCTTTTTTTTTTTTTTTGGCCAGTTGTGGAGCTTGAACTCTGGGTCTCGGCGCTGTCCCTGAGCTCTTCAGCTCAAGGCTAGCACTCTACCACTTGAGCCACAGTGCCACTTCTGGTTTTCTGGTGTTTAATTGGAGATAAGAGTCTCATGGATGCCCTTGCCTGGGCTGGCTTTGCGATCCTCAGATCTCAGCCTCCTGAGTAGCTAGGATTACAGGGGTGAACCAATGGCACCTGGCTCAGTCTTTTTCTTTTTAATTTTTATAATTTTAAATTTTATTTATTTATTTTTGTTGGTTGTGGGGCTTAAAGTCTGGGCTTGGGCGCTGTCCCTCAGCTCTTCAGCTCAAGGCTAGTGCTCTATCACTTGAACCACAGCACCACTTCCAGCTTTTTCTGTTTATGTGGTGCTGAGGAATCGAACCCAGGGCCTCATGCGTGCAAGGCAAGGCACTGAGCCACCTTAATTTTTTTAATTGTAAAGATAATGTACAGAGGGGTTAGAGTTACATGAGTAGGGTAATGAGTACATTTCCTATCGAGCATTATTACCCCCTCCTTTGTTTTCCCCTACTATCCCTTCCCTTCCCACCCTCCCAATTCCCCCTTCCCCCCCCCCCCCCCCCCCGCCCCTGGAAGTTGTAAAGTTTGTTTCCAAAATAGTGTCTTGTACATCTCATTGTTAAAATTGGTCAACCTGTATCCTTGTTTCAGCATTTTATTATTTTCCTTCCCCTCCCCAAATTAGAAAAATGTATATCATCTTACATAGTCATATGTACATAGCTTTTGACCTTTTCTGCTTGTCTAGTAAGATTATCCTAGATGTATACTAGTTATTGCAAATAAGGGAAACCATGGTTATATTAAGTGAAGTAAGCTAGACCCAAAGTCATTTTTAAAAATTTTATTTTCTCATAAAGATGCTGTACAGAGGGGTTACAGTTACATCGGCAAGGTAATGAGTACATGTCTTACTGAAGAAATGCCTGTTCAAGCTAGGTAGAGTGTAATCCCAACATTCTGCAGGGTGAGGCAGAAGGATCATTACATTTGAGACCAGGTTTGGCTATATAGTGAGACCAAGTCTTAAAATATACAAATGTTCAAGTCCTTTGCTAATACATTTCTTTCTTTTTCTTTTCAATACAACTATGGTTTAAACTCCATGTATTAGGATTTATGGTAACTGAAACACTTTGCATAGCACCTTCCACATTCAGTTAGGTTAAGTCTACTAGATGCTAAGTACCTGGAACATACCTGGACTGGGCCCAGAATTACACAGATAGAATTGTATTCACTACCAGGAGCAATATTACTTAGCGGTAATCAGAACATGGACTCTTATCTCCAGATTTTGTAGGTGAAGTTCCAGGCTCTGATATGCCACCCAGCAGCCCTACACTCTATGAAATGTGAAGAAAATCAGTGCTTTCCCCTCAGGATTCTTTCGAGGAACTAAATGAGACAAATCCTCCAAAGAACCTCGCAGAAGCCTGCATACCTAGTAAGTACTCAAGTCTCTTGATGAAATATATTGGAATTATATTCAAGAGAAAGGAGTCAAAAGGTTGGCTTGCCTAGGATGACAGAAATCTTTTTTTGTATTTTTTTAAATTGTAAAAATAGTATACAGAGGGGTTACATTTTTTATTGAGCATTGTTGTCTTCTTTGTTTTTCCCCTACCATCCCTTCCCTCCCACCTCCACAACTAACCCCCCACCCCTCCACCCCCCACCCCCTAGCTCAAGTTGTAAAGTTCCTTTTCAACATAGTGTCTTGTACATCTCATTGTTACAATGGGTCAACCTATATCCTTATTTAGCATTTTGTTTTTTCCCTTCCCCTCCCTGAATTACAGGAGTATATATACAAGATGCAGGGCACCAACATCAAATACAGTGACAACAGGGGTTATACTGTGGGGGAGGAACATACAAAGCAACAAAAAAAATCACACGGTACATTATAAATATGTTAGAAACAATATCAGGAAAGAAAAAAGATTTGTGTCCCTATTTTGGGGTTCATTCCGCTTAACATCATGTTATATGGTCATATGTACATAGCTCTTGACCTTTTCTGCTTGTCCTATACATGTACTAATTATTGCAAATATGGGAAACCCATGGGGCAGAAATCTTCTTAAGCTGAGACAGTGTCCCTTGTTCAACAATCCAAGCCAGTGATTAAGGGGCCATGCAAGTAGGAAACACGGCAAATGTCTCCCTTTTTCTTTTTCTGTTGCCTTAAGAGCCAGAGGTCAAGAAGCATTGCTTTTTTTTTTTTGTCCAGACAAAAAGAAGGACTGAGTGATAGAATACACCTATTTCATTGTTTATTTACTATTCTGTGGACATAAATATAACAATGGACCTGGTATTTTTGGGTGGAAAAGAGGGTAGAACTAGGATTTTAATTCAAGACTTTATGAAAATACTACCACTTGGGCCATATCCCTTCAGCCATTTGTAATTTTTATTCTGGAAATGGGATTTGGATTCAGAACTTGCTCTTGTTTGTCTTACTAGCATAGATAGTGCTCTACTCCAGCACAGCTTTTGGCTAGTTATTTTGAAGATAGGGTCTTGCAGACTTTTCTGTGCAAGCTGGCTTCAAATATCCATCCTTCACATCTCAGCCTCCTGAATAGCTAGGATTACATGTGTGAGACTCTATACTTGGCTCTGTATCCATTTCTTAGTTGGACTTTGCATTTCCTTCCCTTCCCTTCCTTCCTTCCTTCCTTCCTTCCTTCCTTCCTTCCTTCCTTCCTTCCTTCCTTCCTTCCTTCCTTCCTTCCTTCCTCCTTCCCTCCCTTCCCTCCTCCCTTCCTCCCTCCCTTCCTCCTTCCCTTCCTTCCTTCCTCCTTCCCTCTCTTCATCCATCCCTCCCTTTCATTGCGCCAGTACTCAGAGCTTCACATTTTTTTTGCTTATGGCTGGTGCTGTATTACTCAAGCCATACCTCTAGTTCCTGCTTTTTGCTGGTTAATTGGAAATAAGAGGTTCGAGATTTTGTCTGCCCAGGCTGGCTTTGAATCACAATGCTCAGATCTCAACCTCCTGAGTAGCTAGAGTTACAGGTGTGAGCTACCAGCATTTGTATTTTTTTCTATAAGTTGTAGTTCCTTGTATACTTTGGAAATTTACCTCTTATCAGATGCATAGTTTGCACATTTTTTTGGTATTCTTTAGTCTGTGTTTTATAGATTTTGAAGATTGTTCCCTTAGCTTTTCAGGAATCTTTTAGTTTGGCGTAACCCATTTGTTTATTTTTACTTCTTTTGCTTTTGTTATACCCAAGAAATTATTGTCAAGACCAATGTTAAGAAGCTTTCTCAGGCTGGGTGCAGGGGCTCATGCCTGTGACTCAGGAGTTTGAGATTTGAGAATCACAGTTCAACAAAGCCAGCCAGGCAGAAAGGTTACCTCCAATTAACCACTCAAAAATTGGAAGTGGTGCTGAGGCTCAAAGTGTGGAGTGCTAGCCTTGAACAAAAAGAGCTCAAGGACAGCACCTAGGCCCCATGTTCAAGCCCCACAACCGACATAAACAATAACAACCCCCCAAGCTTTCTATTCCTATTCCATATTTTCAAGGAACTTTAGAATTTCAGGTCTCATAAGTATGCATTTAATCACTTTATTGTAGATGATATAAAACAAGAGACTAACTTTATTTTTGTGCATGTGGATTTCCAGTTTTCCTCCATATCATTTATTGAAAAGGCTGCCTTTTCCCATAATCTCACTTGAAATCAACTGGAAATGTGTGTGTTTATTTCAGGGTTCTTTTATCTATTTCATTT